>NC_053390.1:776213153-776853510 GCF_905171765.1 Bufo bufo | reverse complement strand
ATCACTTTCTGTTTTAAAAGCAGAGAAATTGAAATTTAGAAAATTGAGAATTTTTCAAATTTTTGGGTAAATTTGGGATTTTTTCATAAATAAAGGTGAAATATTTTGACTCAAATTTATGACTATCATGAAGCACAATGTGTCACGAGAAAACAATCTCTGAATGACTTGGATAAATAAAGGCGTTCCAAAGTTATTACCACATAAAGTGAGATATGTCAGTTTTGCAAAATTTGGCCTGGTCAGGAAGGGGGCAAAGGGCCCAGATGGGAAGTGGTTAAGAACTGGTAATTTGCCTCTGTACTGCGTCCGCATACCCTGTCTACCAGAGCAAATCCCCACAGAATATATTTTATAATAAAGTAATATTTAAGTATTTTTATTTTCTTAATTCCCGGAGAACCCCTTTAAGCTTTATAGGCAAGCTGTTCCGGCATGGGAACAGCCTGCTGGATCTGTACTACCGTTTGCACACGTGTGCTGCTGGAAGTCCGCCCCAGCCCCATTCAGATAGATAGATAGATAGATACATAGATACATAGATAGATACAGAGAAAGATAGATATGAGATAGATAGACAGACAGACATCTATTTAAAAGGAAAATACATAATCATACAGCTTTATAAAAGGACACAATGCTTCATCTATATCTAGGAAAGACAGATAGATAGATAGACAGACAGATAATTATATTATTTATTAAAGCATCATTCATTCCATGGTGCTGTACATATGAAAAGGGATGCACACTATATACATAATTTGAGATAATTGCAATAAGCATGAACAAGACGAGTTACAAACTGGTACAGAAGGAGAGAGGACACTGCCCGCGAGGGCTGACAATCTACAAGGGATGGGGAAGCATTAGGTGAGGGTAGAAGCTGGTCATATGGCGGTATAGCGGCAGCGGCTTGTCATATAGACAGATATACATCTATATAAAGAGTAAATACATAATATACATCTGTAACTAGGGCAAATACGTAATAAAACATCTACACCCCCATATATCTAGGGTAAAAAAGTAATGATAAAAGGTTGTCGTAGCATATACCTTAGGGCTCATGCACAGACCCCACAACCATATATATTTTGTGGTCCGCAAAAAAGGGTACTTTCACACTTGCGGCAGAGGATTCCGGCAGGCAGTTCCGTCGCCAGAACTGCCTGCCGGAATCCGGCAATCCGGACGCAAACGAATGGCATTTGTCAGACGGATCCGGATGCGGATCCTTCTCACAAATGCGTTGCAAAACCGTATCCGTCTTTCCGGTTGTCATCCTGAAAAACGGATCCGATATTTTTTCTTCTTCTCATTTTTAAAGGTCTGCGCGTGCACACTTGGGACCGGATCCGGCATTAATGCATTCCAATGGAAATTAATGTCGGATCCGGCAAGTGTCCAGGGTTTTTGGCCGGAGAGAAAACTGCAGCATGCTGCAGTATTTTCTCCGGCCAAAAAACGTAAGAGGGACTGAACTGAAGACATCCTGATGCATCCTGAACGGATTGCTCTCCATTCAGAATGCATGGGGATAAAACTGATCAGTTTTAGCCCCTAGGACGGAACTCAATGCCGGAAAACTAAAACCCTAGTGTGAAAGTACCCTTAATATTTCAGGTACTGGATGAATGTATCTGCGGGCTATCTTGCCTTATCACAGGTTCTATATCTATCTGTCTAATCTATTCTTGTGTGTGGCTCCAGCCTATTCTCCAGCTGCTAGCCAGTCCTTCAGGAAGAGGAGGGTCACATCCATCTCCCATGAGTGGTTCTCCTGAATGAGGCTGCTTCCTAGAGGTGTCCCCCTACTGCAAGGCAGTGCCTTGACTAGCGATTGCCTGCCTATGCTGTCTTTTCCCTAGCAGGCACCAGCCCTTTCCACCAGCAGAGCCCAGAGCCTGCTGTCTGCTTCCTTCCATGTGCAGACCCTGCCTCTGCCTCCAGGATTGTTGCCTCCATTGATTGCACATTGCCTCCCCTCATCTGCTGCTGCTGCTGGTAACAATAGGGTCCTTGTGTCTTTCCATCCAGACACCGCACTGCTGCATTTTATATGATCAGCATCAGCAGAAGCAGGAGCACATCATCCATCCTGTGAGAGGAGGGCATTAGGGGTGCAGCATGGCATCAGAGAGGAAAAGGAACTGGAATAAAGAAGATGATCTCCCTGTCTATCTGGCCAGACCAGGGACCACTGCCCAGACCCCCAGGGTGAAGTATGGGGGCATGTTTGCTTCTGTAGAAGGGGCTTATGAGAACAAGACTATAGATTTTGATGCCTACAGTGTGGGCAAGAAGGGGACCAGAACCCCAAGGAGCAGCAGCAGGGCGGATTTGGATGGGGACAATTTCAGTGAGACAGCCAGTGATGTGAGTGAGATCTCTGGATCTGTCATCAGCTCTCCTGGAGAAAGGGAAGACAGGACCCCAGGCATTGAGATCAAGTATTCCGGTGGGAAGGAGCTGCTGCAGGGGCAGGACAATGGCAAGGTACAGTGTGATGGGAGGGAGAGGCCGGGGGTCTGCACCAGCAGCACTGGGGACCAGCACATTGACCTCAGGGGGGGGCTACTGCATGGGCTGGAGGTCCATCATCTGTTGTTCTTGCAGGATTAACCCTTTTGCTTCCAGCAGCAATCTGTGGCTTATGCTTGTAAAAATCCAGATGCCGTGGATGTCTGTGCCAAAGAGCTAGCAATCTGGGCGGCTTGGCTTTTCAAGGTCATAATGAATTGCTATTGAGTTATTAGATATAGGTGTTAAATACTGTATATGATGCATTGTATATGTTATGTAAATATATATATATTGTATCTACAGACGTAACTGTATTAATATGTAGTAGAATATCTTATAATGAACAGACATGACTATGCAATTCATGATTAAAATGCCACCTTTAATTATCGGCCTGGGCCTGGTGTACTGTAGTCTAGCATGGGAATGATACATTGGATTTACTGCTGTACCTTGCATGCTACAGCGTTGGCATTAGATGTTCATTGAGAGTGTGCAGCGTTTCAGTCAATATTTAAGCAGGCTTTTAATCCTTACGTCTATCAAGCCACCTATACTATATTTCCAATGAGTAAGTCCATTGCATACTGGAAGAGTAAGGGTGCTCGGGTAGTTTGCCGTAGTGTAACAAAGAGAAGAGGTGCTGAATCTGGGAGGCCTCCAGACCTCCTCTCCCTGAGCCTGCCTTCTGTCCCACCACATTCACTTCTTTGCATTTTAATGTCCTCCAGCTTGACAATTTAAGTCTGGCGGACGGTATTTCAGTTTGTAACAGGGCGACATTCATAGGGAAACCAGGCTGGACTGGGAGGAGTGCAGTGTTGGTTGGCTTAACCACTTCCTACCTTCTAAAAGTTTGGGCTTTTTATTATTTTACATCTCTTTTATGCTTTTTTTTTTCTTGGGGGGAGGGGGCGGCTTTATAAAGTTTATTGGAAAATTCTAGCCTCTGGGGCTACATGGGCGATTTTCATCAGTGTCAGCTTATAGACGAGTCATTGTATTGCACCCTTGGCCACCAATAGCCGGTTCTCACACTACTGCAGTACTTGCTGCTGGTACATTGTTGATGCTTGCTGGTAGAAATTGCGCATCACTGTGTGGCCATGGCTTTAGATTAATTGAAAATTAGGTAGAAATGGTACCCCATACCAGGTAGTTTAGATGCCTTCAAGAAGACTGTTGGCGATCAAGCTGATTAGATGTTGAGGGTTGTATGACAACACACCTTTCATAGAGTATGGTTATTAACTTTTTCTATCTGGTAACTACCGTATGTTTAGGTTGTTTTTACATCTGGGCATCTTTTTAGAACATAGAATTAGAGAGTCCTGTCCTATGACTCCTTCAAAACTTCTTAGTCACATTTAAAAAAAATAAAGACAGTCAGGATGCCACTTGTGACAAAGTTGTCCTTGCTGGACTTCCATCCATTAAAACACCCATTCCTTTTAGAATGAAGGCGATAGGGAACTCACTTTTTTGGCCTCTTCTGGCTATTCCTGGGCAACCAACCAAAATAATGCATTACAGTCTATGGACCATCTTGGAGACCTACAGGAGCGAGCCCACATGGAAGGGCACTTTCTGTCTAGGGAATGATGGGAATCCAAGTCTGCAAAAATAGGGCACTTTTTTGTCTACAGTCTGTAATAAAAATAGATACAGCCAGAGTCGGACTGGGGTACTGAGGGTCCACCAGTAAAATTAATTCTGGGGGCCCACTGTAAAGCTACACGCAAATACTACCTGCTCACACAGTGGCAGCAGTGAGGTGCTACAAGATGATTACTTCAAGAGGGCAGGTCCCTGGCTAGCCTGACTCCTTACCTAGAAGTCATCTCCACCACCCGATTGCATCTAATACCTAGGTACTTTTTAAAATAATCTACCCAGTTATTTAGATGAACATAGGATTGTTAAGATGCTGTACACTGCCTATCCATATATAGTGCACTCAGACCACTCCGCCATGTGCCACATGTGCAGGGGATAGGGGACTAGGAACCCACTGTAGGATTCACCTGTTCCCGTGTGAGACTCTCTGAGCTTGGATAGAGCCATGATTTTTCCATCAGGGTGCCTTAGTAGATTGTTGTAATTGCTTATATTATGTACTAATCCATTTTGGTTCTCCAATTTGTCCACAAGAAATGTAGCTGTCTGTAAGTTTTAGGCTAAGCCTAAAAAGGATTTGACAACCCTAGCGGACCCCATTGACAAAATGTCTGTCTTGTCCTGTATTATAGGTTCTTCAAAACTGGAATTACACTTTAATTTCATGTGTCTTACTGTGATTCTATTGAAATTCCCATTATCCGTTTCCCTTCATGTAATCCTGAAGCTCAGTTCTCAGGGACAGTATTGTAAGGTTGTGTGTACTTACATGTTGATGCAGCGAGTCTAATAGTCTGGATCCAACCATACAATGTGATCTCTGAGATCTTGGCTTGAGGACGACATTGAGACAAATTGTAGTTCCAGTGCAGAAGCAGACTGAGTACTTTTAGACCAGAAGCTAATAAAGGCATTTCCTAACAATCAAAGAACCCATTCATAAAACCAGACACATTTCGAATCCCTTGAAGGGTTTCCTTGAGTGGATTATCGCTGAATGTTGAAGAGCACAGCTGTGAATCTAGGGTGTTCTGTAAGGACCATCTATAAAGTAAGCATTGACCATACTCCTCTCCCCATTACAGATCATACAGTAGATGTGGCCAGTGCTTTCGTGAATACGTTTTTATTCTGTCTCACTATTGGTATTGAGTTTTTAAATCCAGTTTTCTAAGGATTTATAAAAATATTCAATATTAATTTTTGCTTGGAACAATTTTTCATTGCAAAAGCTATTCGACCAATGTGAAATTGACAGCTGTTTGTGTCTATAACTTGTTTAAAAATCACTAAATCTTGAATACAAAGATTGTAAAGGAGCTGCTGATATGAGTTACACAAATGTATGTAGGGCTCTGTTCACACTTGCCTTTGAGGGTACTGTTGCAACCCCAACGCCTTGCTGGAATCTGTCTGAACACTGAACTGGCAGAGCTAACATGGCTCCATTATAAAACAGAATTCATGATGCTAGTGAGATTAGAACCAAAATCAATATTACCCAAACACATAAGTCTACATGTGGCTCCTTAAAGGGGTTTTCCGAGATAGGTCATCAGTATCTGATTGTTAGGGGTCTGACACCTGGGACCCCCGCCGATCAGCTTTTTAAGAAGGCAGTGGCTCTCCTGTGAGCGCTGCGTCCTTCTCTTCGCTTTTCTAGGCCAGTGACGTCACGTTCAATGATCAAGTGGCCTTCAAGTGAAGTGGGCTGAGCTGCAATACCAAGCACAGCCTCTATACCAGGGGTACTCAACTAGTTTTATTAAAGGTCCACATACCTGGGTCTGCAGTCAGGTGAAGGTCCGAGCTGAACGCCAACAGTAAAGATGCCATGCGATCATGTGATCCATGCGCGTGGGGCGCTCTGACGTTATAGTGGAGCGCCCCGGGTAAGTCCCAGAATTAGTAATGGCCACATTAGTGCCCCAGTAAGAATAATGCCCCCAGTAAGAATAATGTCCCCATTAGTGCCCTCAGTAAGAGTAATGCCCCCATTAGTGCCCCCCTTCTCTGCTTTTGCAAAAAAAAAAAATAGCATTCACCTGGCTGCGGTGAACATTCGCTGCTGACTGCAAGCTCAGGACCGGTGCTCTAACGTGATGGCGTCTTGTAGGTCCTGTCCTGAGCTTCTAGTCAGCAGGAAGTGTTCTCCACAGCGTCAGCAAATGGAGGTGGAGGTACCGTAATTTTTTATTTTTTTTTACTAGCACAAGTAGCGGTGGAGGTAACGGCTGTACTAATGGGCGTTCCATGATGGAAGCGCTCATTAGTAAGGGTACTTTCACACTTGCAGCAGGACGGATCCGACAGGCTGCTCACCCCGTCAGATCCATCTTACCACTACTTCGCCGTGCCGCTGCTCTGTGCCCATCGACTATAATGGGGATGGGGGCAGAGCTACGGCGCAGCACGGTGAGAGGCCGCCAGACTAAAAGTACTACATGTCCGACTTTTTCGTCTGGCGGCCTCACGCCGTGCACTGCCATGCTGCGCTGTAGCTCCACTCCCGCTATAGTCCATGGGGAGTGGCAGTCCGGCTAAATAGCGGCAGGACGGATCTGACAGGGTGAACAGCCTGTCGGATCCGTCCTGCCGCAAGTGTGAAAGGAGCCTAACAGTCCTTACAGGAAAATTCTGGCACCGGCAAGGGAACTAAAATACCAGCCTTGCTGGTGAACTACTGGCCGGGTGGCAACCCAAGCCACAGAACAGACATATGATAGTTTTGTTCCGCATCCAATTCCCATTATTGGGGGATTGGATGCGGCCCCTTAATTACAATGGGGCCACAAGAGATGCAGACAGCACACTGTGCTGTCTGCATCTTTTTCCGCTCCATTGAAACTAAGGGGTCTGCATCCAATGCCCCAATAATGGGAATTGGATGCGGAACAAAACTATCATGGTTTGATGGGGCTTAATCACTTTATGTAATCAGGTTACCTAAAGAAGATGGCCCAGGGGAGATGGGAACATGACACTGGAGTCAGTGACGTGTTCCCGCCTCTCTGTAGCCCTCTCCGCGCCCCCCTTACTTTCCAAATGTGACATTTATTTCATTGGTGGCAGTGGTGATGTCCCTCCCCTCTCCAGCAGCACGTAAGTGTCCTTTGGAGCTTGAAGCTCCCTTACGTGCTGCCGCTGCTGCAGGGGAGGAGGGACCTGTGAGCGCACTGAGGGAGAAAGCGCTGGTGCCTGCATGTGGAGGGAGCCGTCTCTCACTGCGCCCCTGGGGCAGGAGGAAGTGCGCCGGTAAGCTCCGCCTCCTGCATGTACCAGAGTGTGCAGGAGAGGAGGAGCGCTACATGTGGAGGGAACCCTGTCTCACTGCGCTCTGGGACAGGAGGAAGTGCGCCGGTAATCTCCTCCTCCTGCACGGCACAGTGTGCAGGAGAGGAGGAGCGCTCTGAAGGATGGCCGGGGTCCGGACAACTGGCGGCCGCGGTCCGTATTTGGACCGCGTTCCGCCAGTTGAGTACCCCTGCTCTATACTGTACGGCGCTGTGCTTGGTAAGCTGCTAAAAGGCAGCGGTGCTCACAGGAATGCCGCTGCCATCTCAAAACAGCTGATCGGCGGTGGTCCTGGGTGTCTTATCCCCACTAATCAGATACTGATGACCTAGGATAGGTCATCAGTAAAAAAAAATCTTGCAAACCTTTTTAAAGGCCTTTGCATGGACAGATGAGAAGGTCTAATGATTGCTCTCTACTGATCATGGCCTCCTGGTAAGGTGCCCAGCAATCAGTTGACAAACGTGCATACTTTGATCCTTTATGTGCAAAATGTATCGAATATTGGCTAACACCATGGCCATGTAGCACTTACTGGAACTGTAGATAAATAATTGGTTCTAGTGCCTGGTTTATAATTAATACACATTTATAGCTCTTGTGGCTCAATGTTGTTCGGTATATTTTATTGGCTATCTCCAACAGTGCCATAGTGTTTGGCTGGAGCAGCAGTGCTCATACTTGACCATCACTCCTTCAAACATGGGATCTTGAAATCAACGGGGTCCCAGTGGTGGGATGCCAAATGTTCAGACACTAATCAACCATTCTGTGGATAAGTGATGCAATGGCGTGCAAAAGTTTGGCACCCCTGGTCAAAATTACCTTTACTGTGAACAGTTAAAGCTACTTTCACATCTGCGTTTTTGCTGGATCCGTCAGGCATCTGGTACTGTATTTAATACAATCATCTGCTTTCATTCAGAACGTATCCAGTTGTATTATCTCCCAAATGAACAAGACGGATCCGGCACTAAATCCATTGTAAGTCAATGGGCGCCAGATCAGTTTTTTTAGTGTCCGAAAAAATGGATCTGGCACCATTGATTTACATTGTGTTTCATGCCCGATCCATCTTGCTCAGTATCCCATGATACACTCAAAAACACTGTATGCGTTGTGGGAACACAACAAAATGAAACGGAACACACTCTGGTGGACTCCGTTCTGTTCAATTCAGTTTTGTCCCCCATTGACAATGAATGGGGACAAAACTGAAACGTTTTCCTCCAGTTTTGAGATCCTCTAATGAATCTCAATACCGGAAAGGAAAACGCAGACGTGAAAGTAGCCTAAGCAAGTTGGAGATGAAATGATCTCCAAAAGCCATACAGTTAAAGACGACACATTCCCTTTGTATTTTAAGCAAAAACAATTTTTTTAATTTTTGTCTTTTACATTTTCAAAACAACAAAACAGGAAAAGGGCCCGAAGCAAAAGTTTGGATACCCTGCGTGGTTAGCACCTAGTAGCAACCCCTTTGGCAAGTGTCACAGCTTGTAAACGCTTTTACATCCAGCCAAGAGTCAATTCTTCTTTGATAGATTTTCATCCATTCTTCCTTGCAAAAGTTTTCCAGTTCTGTGAGATTCCAGGGGTCTATCCACAAATTTTTAGGGACTGTAAGGGCCATGGTAAAAGCTTCAGCTTCCATCTTTTGAGGTAGTTTCAGGTTGCCATTTACTCAATTTGAAATGTAATTAAGAAATGCCCGTTTTTGTTTTAAATAAATCTTTATTTAAGCAGTATATTTATAATGACAAGGATGAACATATAATCATATATGAGAAACGTAGTGAAACATTGAATAACAAAGAACAATGTCACGTGAAAATGAGGCATGGATACAAAGCGTACAAGTAAGGAGCATGTACATAAAGTTGGATCCTATGAGACCATGGTGCATATTTCGCAATGATCACTGGAGTGACCCTGTATGCAAAATAATGTAAGGTTAAGAGTGAGTTTTGATGTTGAGTCTTATCTGCCAGACAAGTACAAAATCAGTGTGAGTAAGACGTGTACCACTTAGGAATAGTACCACTTAGGAGATAGGAATTTATCATGCGATAAGGTTAACCAACTACTAAGTTCTTCCATTCTATAAATTTCCTGCATTTTCCCAACCAGTCGTTTATCGAGGGAGTTTGTTCACTGAGCCAGAATTTGGGTAATAACTTGGCTGCCATTATGAACATCGGTGGGAGGTGTGATTTTTTTTAAGTGGGCAATCGTGCTCAGGCTTGTTAAGTAAGACTGAGATGGCTATTAAAAATAGTCAGCGGCTTCTCCTACTGTCTTAGAATATGGACTGGTGCACACCTCTCGGTATCCCCAAATACAGAAGAAAACTGTATATGAAGAGTAGAAATGGAACGATGGGCACTCAATAACTAGAGGCGTATAGACATCAATACAAACGAGCTGCTCATTTGTATTAATGTCCATAGTTATTGAGTGCCCCTTGTTCCATTTCTACTCTTCAAGACTAGAGATGGGGTGAGGGTAATGGACGAGGAGCATATCTGATTAATTGCTGTTGTAACCTTCCCCCAAAATATAGAGATACGTGGACATTCCCACCATATGTGGAGCATGGAACTTTGGGCTTCGTGACATCTCTAGCAGTCTGCAAGAACGGATGGATTTATTTTATGGATTATATCAGGGGTGCAATACCATCTGGTCACTATTTTGTATGAATTCTCTTGAATTCTTATAGATTTTGAGATGCCATGAGAGTTTTGAAGGATCTGTTTAGATTCTAAATCTGAAAAGGATATACCCAAGTCCTTCTCCCACTGTTTGAGGAAGATGGGCTTAATTGTGGCATCGTTTTCTAAGATCTTTTTGTAGAGCAAGGAAATGAGTCCTTTGCGTTGGGTTGAAGAATCTAACAATGCCTCATACCAGGATTGAGACCTACTTGGCCTCTGGGCCTCTAGGAAGCTAGTGCATACCTTATGGAAATGTCTATAGTGGCTTTCGGACCATGATTTAGTGCAATAAGTATCCTTAATCTCGTTTCCGGGGGGATTGAGTTACCAGCTAGCAAATCCTTAATTAGGATGTTGCTTATTGTGGACCAAATCCCTAAGTCATCTCTATAATCAAACCACAGTAGGTGAGGAAGTAATTTGGCAGTAGTGAGAGAAGGGGAATCGAGTAGTTGTAAAGGGGTAGCTAGGTTTTGCCATGTGTATGACACCCCTTTGAATAGGGGGTGAATTGCCAAGCCCGGTTGGGGATTGCCAGGGGTTTTCCAGAGATTAGATATCTCAGATGGAGAGAGAAGCAGAGAAGCTATGTTCACACCTAGTTTGTTAGTGTGAGGGTTGAGCAATTCTATGTGCAGGCATAGTTGGATCGCTCTGTAATACGTTGTGATATCTGGAAGACCAAAGCCACCCATACTCTTAGGCAAAGTCAGGAGTTTATAAGATAATCGTGGGCAGGAATTTTTCCAAACAAATGCTGAAAAGAGTTTCTTGATTCAGGCCAAGAAGCTAGATGGGACATGTATCGTGGCAGTTTTCATAATATATAGTAGTTTTGGGGTGATGAAGGTTTTCAATAAGTTTTTGCGCCCTATCCAAGACATGAACGGGATATCTAAATTGTTTAGTTGTTGTGTAATCTCTTTTAATAGAGGGGGATAGTTTAGCTGGAACAAGGTCTCTGTCTTGGGAGCTATGTTAATTCCTAGGTAGAACATGTGCGTGAGGGCAAATTGAAAGAGGTATGTCTGGGAAAGAAATGTCTTTATAGTATGTGTTCTTTTGATACCTAGCGATGAACATTCTGGGAAATTAATCTTGAAGTTCGACATTGAGACGAACCTGTCAAATAGATTCAGAAGGGCCGGGAATGCACTGACCGGATCCGTAAGGAAGAGTAGCATATCGTCTGCAAAGGCAGCAACCGTATGAGTAAAGTTCCCGATAGTCAGCCCTTGAATAGCAGTATCTTGCCTAATGGCTTGAGTTACAGTCTCTAGACATAGACTAAAAAGGGAAGGAGATAGGGACATCCCTGTCTTGTACCATTGTGGATGTTGAAAGTAGGAGAGAGGATACCATTTACTCGGACCCTGGCGTAAGGAGAAGAATATAAGGACATAACTGCTCTGAATTGGGAAACGGAATTGGGAAGCCAAAATTTTGCAGTGTCAGTCCCATGAACCTCCAGTCAACCCTATCAAACGCCTTTTCGGCATCTGTGCTAAGGAGCGTTAGACCTGTTCCAGTACGATTGGCATATTCTATGGCCTGTATAACCCTGAAGGTACTGTCTCTACCTTCCCTTCCTTTAACAAAGCCTGTTTGTTCTGGAGAGATTATTTTTTGAAGCAGTGGGGCGATATGCGATGCCAGGACTTTGGCCCAAAGTTTGGTATCTGTATTTAAAAGTGATTTAGGCCACGGCCAAAGCCTTTGACTCACTAGAGTGGCTGTATCTGATGAAAGTCATGGGAAAGTTTGGCTTCGGACCTAGATTCATGCAATGGATCCGGATACTTTATAAAAGCCCCAGGGCCAATATCCTAGTAAACGGTACGACCTCAGCTTATTTTAATTTGCAGAGGGGTACGAGGCAGGGATGTCCTCTCTCCTCTCTCTAGTTTGCAATTGCCATTGAACATTTGGCTATCTGTATTCGCCGAGATCAAATATACACAGGAGTTGAGATGGGAGGGAGAGAGGACAGAGTAGGCCTCTATGCAGATGACCTTATATTGTTCATCAGTAGGATGGATGTCTCTCTACCACGGGCAATCACTATTATAGAATTGTTTGGAAGGTTCTCCGGGCTGCATATCAACTGGTCTAAGTCGGCCCTAATGCCATTATGGAGTTCTGACTGGCCCAATGTTTATCATAATCTTAGGATAGTAGACCGTTTTAAATATCTGGGGATTTTTATTACTAGAGAGCCGAGAGAGGCCTATACCAAAAATATTGCCCCTTTAGAATCTATTTTTTCTGGCAAATTCAAAATTTGGAGAACCCTGCCTATATCTTTTATTAGAAGAATCAACCTGATAAAGATGATCCTTTTACCCAAAGGGTTATATTTGTTGGAACATGCTTGCACTCCAATACCTCTGAGTTTTTTCGACCGCCTTCACTCATTAATGGTCCAATTTATCTGGGGCAGGGCCAGACATAAACTCGCCTTAAATACTCTGCAGCGTTCTAAGATACAAGGTGGTGCAGCACTACCAGACTTCCATCTGTACTTTCTTGCAGGTCAGTTGAGGTTCCTGGCTAGCTGGGTAAATGGGGAACCCCTTATGAACATGGAATATTATCTACAGCTATATTTGGAATTATCCCATTTATGGCCAGTGCTGGAAAGGGCTGAGTCTTTGTCTGGGAAATTGCTACAGATTCATAGGTTGGCACAACAGGTTTGGAGAGACACCAAATTGCGTCAATACCAGGACTGGGCAGATGATATACCCTTATGGGATAATCCATTATTCCCGCACTTACAGTCCATAGAGGGTACTCACATCTGGTTATCTTTAGGGATTACTGCGCTGCGAGACTTATATCAGGAAGGTATTCTTTGTTCCTTCTCCCCAATTCAAGAGAAATTTGGTCTGGAACGTACCCAATTTTTTAAATATCTACAGATCAGACACGCCTTACAGGAACAGTTTAAGGACCGGAATAAGGCCATCTCCTCCTACCCTTTAATCGGGGTTATAAAGTCACAAGGATCTAGGGGCATAATATCAGCTCTCTATACTTACCTGATAGGTTTACGGATGTCCTCACAGCCCATATTAGCTGAGACCAGGTGGAAAGGGAACATTCCCCATCTTACTGCAGAGGAATGGACGGATGCGCTGGAGGCTGTGATTCATGTGTCCCCCTCGGTTAATAACAGACTCATCCAATTGTTTATGCTGCACCGTAGTTATTTGACTCCTACCAAATTGCATAAGATGGGGAGGATGTCCCAGCCTAATTGTCTTAGATGCACTCATAATAATGCTGACTTCTGGCATATGATGTGGGACTGTAACCATATCAGATCATACTGGCGAGATGTACTTGGAGTTTTATCATCATTGGGTATGGGCCCTATAACTTTATGTCCCAAGGTATGTCTGTTGGGTATTTTAGATAATGATGGGTGGACTCACTACAATAAAATACTCCTAAGTGAATCCCTGTTTATGGCCCGCAATACTCCTAAGTGAATCCCTGTTTATGGCCCGCAAGGTGATTGCCCTTAAGTGGATGGCGAAGGAATTTCCTACAATAGGTATCTGGAAAAGACTAGTAAACCAGATCATCCCTTTTGAAAAAGTACTATATGTGAATAGAAAGTGTCCTGAGAAATTTCAAAAAGTGTGGGGTTTATGGTGTGATTCCACTCATCCGGCTCTGCGGTTTCTATAGATCCTTGATGTGATATAATAACAAATCTCACATGCTTATCATGGTTTTAATAGCTTAATTTATTATTCTGAGTGTCTGCATTTCATATGGGAAGAAACTTGACATAACTAACTCTACTTTATTATATTTTATTGTATTTTCAGCAGGGAAAACGTCAAAATACATGTTATTGTGTGCTGTATAGGATTATCTTGTATACATATGTCTGTACCATGAAAGTGCCTTGTTACTCTTTTTCAATAAAACGAGTAAAAAAAAAAAAGAAGTGATATAGGCCTGTAGCTGGTTGTTGCTTCAGGGTCTTCACCCGGTTTAGGCAGTACAACTACATGTGTGCTTCTAATGATTGTTTAGCAGGGGGTGATCCTTCCCAGAGTGCATTGAAATATAGTTCAATGCGAGGGCCCAATACGGGGAAAAATCTTTTTATAATATGAGATAGGCAAGGGCCAGGGCTTTTACCAGAGGGTGTGGAATACAGCGCTGATTTAATTTCATCTAAATGAATTGGGGCTATGAGGTCTTCAGTGTCTTCGTCACTTAAGGAAGGGAGCTTTAAGGAGTCTAGGAATTTTTTAATAAGTGAGGATCTTTTTGTGAGGTCTTCCTGAGATTCCTCTTTTCTCAAATTATATAGGGAGTGATAATACGTGGAGAAAGCGGAAGCAATATCTGACGTGTCGGTTAGTACATCGCCGTTCAACGTTTTGATAGATTTTATTTGGGTTTGTTCCATAAATAATAAGGGCATTTGTTCCATTTCTTAATAAGGGCAGACATAATATTATTCCCTTTTTCGCCATGTGCGTAGTGTTTATGTTTTACCTGCATATAAGCTTTAGCTGCTCTAATATTCAGTAAATCCTTAAGGGAGTTGCGTAATTTAGTTAGTTCTCCGTGGTCTCGCAGCGCCAAAGATCTTTTGTGTGTTTTCTCCAATTTGGCTATATTTTGGAGGAGTGAAGTAATTTGAGATGAGCGTTGTTTCTTAAAAAAGGAACATAATGCTATGAACTTGCCCCTGATCACAGCTTTATGGGCTTCCCATATAGATGACTTTTGAGGGGACGCATTTTCTGCGAAATACCTATGTAGTTTCTCAGAAAATGCTTGTACCATATCAGAGGAGTCTAAGAGAGTGGGATTGAGTTTCCACGTCCACATCCTTTCAGGTGACTCAGCGAATTCTAGAATAAATGTAATGGGAGCATGGTCCGATATTGTGATACAGTGTATGTCAGTTTTCACCACCAGAGGGAGACATCCACTGCTAATTAAAAAGTAGTCCAATCTTTGGTAGGATTTGTGGGCATTGGAATAGAAGGTGTAATCTCTGACGTTTGCATTGAGGGTGCGCCAGACATCACACAAGTGAAGATCTTGTAATTGACGGTGGATCCCCCTCAAGGCTTTGTAGGAGATAGCTGATTTCTGAGAGGATGAATCCACAACAGGGTTCAATGCAAGAATAAGGTCCTGAGGCAAATTGAGATATTATGCATAGTGTCTCTCTCAGCCATTTCACTGTCTTATTATTAGGGGCGTGGAGGTTACATATAGTAAGTTGGTTGCTGCCAATTTGGCCTTTAAGCAAGAGATATCTCCCTTCTGGATCGATAGGCTTGTCTGACAATGAAAAGGGAACATTGTTATGAAGGCGAATGCTGACACTCCTAGACGCCGAGCTATCTTGGCACGCGTGGTACCATTTCTGATAGTGGGAGTGAGAGAGATTGGGAATACGGCCTTTTTTAAAATGCGTTTCTTGTAACAGAACGATGTCAGCTTTGGTCTTTCCCAACACTTGGAAAACACGATTACTTTTACATTAAAGGATGCAAAGCCAATATGTAGATTAACCATAGTAGGTTACATGGGTATTATTAGATACATTAGTACCTCATTCCCACGAACACACCAATAACAATGAATAATACAGATAACAGTATAAAACCAAATAAATGTGGTGTTGTATAGTAATGTGAACAAAGTTTGTGGCTTAGGAAGTATGGGCTCCGAACGGAGCAGATAAGGGGGGAGGGGTGATGTTTCATAAATAGCCTGATCGATCAGGCCCCCATCCTAAGAGCCCAGCCGCTGAAGCATTAAAGAAATCTCCCTATGTGTATGTACAGGGAGTGCAGAATTATTAGGCAAATGAGTATTTTGACCACATCATCCTCTTTATGCATGTTGTCTTACTCCAAGCTGTATAGGCTCGAAAGCCTACTACCAATTAAGCATATTAGGTGATGTGCATCTCTGTAATGAGAAGGGGTGTGGTCTAATGACATCAACACCCTATATCAGGTGTGCATAATTATTAGGCAACTTCCTTTCCTTTGGCAAAATGGGTCAAAAGAACGACTTGACAGGCTCAGAAAAGTCAAAAATAGTGAGATATCTTGCAGAGGGATGCAACACTCTTAAAATTGCAAAGCTTCTGAAGCGTGATCATCGAACAATCAAGCGTTTCATTCAAAATAGTCAACAGGGTCGCAAGAAGCGTGTGGAAAAACCAAGGCGCAAAATAACTGCCCATGAACTGAGAAAAGTCAAGCGTGCAGCTGCCAAGATGCCACTTGCCACCAGTTTGGCCATATTTCAGAGCTGCAACATCACTGGAGTGCCCAAAAGCACAAGGTGTGCAATACTCAGAGACATGGCCAAGGTAAGAAAGGCTGAAAGACGACCACCACTGAACAAGACACACAAGCTGAAACGTCAAGACTGGGCCAAGAAATATCTCAAGACTGATTTTTCTAAGGTTTTATGGACTGATGAAATGAGAGTGAGTCTTGATGGGCCAGATGGATGGGCCCGTGGCTGGATTGGTAAAGGGCAGAGAGCTCCAGTCCGACTCAGACGCCAGCAAGGTGGAGGTGGAGTGCTGGTTTGGGCTGGTATCATCAAAGATGAGCTTGTGGGGCCTTTTCGGGTTGAGGATGGAGTCAAGCTCAACTCCCAGTCCTACTGCCAGTTTCTTGAAGACACCTTCTTCAAGCAGTGGTACAGGACGAAGTCTGCATCCTTCAAGAAAAACATGATTTTCATGCAGGACAATGCTCCATCACACGCGTCCAAGTACTCCACAGCGTGGCTGGCAAGAAAGGGTATAAAAGAAGAAAATCTAATGACATGGCCTCCTTGTTCACCTGATCTGAACCCCATTGAGAACCTGTGGTCCATCATCAAATGTGAGATTTACAAGGAGGGAAAACAGTACACCTCTCTGAACAGTGTCTGGGAGGCTGTGGTTGCTGCTGCACGCAATGTTGATGGTGAACAGATCAAAACACTGACAGAATCCATGGATGGCAGGCTTTTGAGTGTCCTTGCAAAGAAAGGTGGCTATATTGGTCACTGATTTGTTTTTGTTTTGTTTTTGAATGTCAGAAATGTATATTTGGGAATGTTGAGATGTTATATTGGTTTCACTGGTAAAAATAAATAATTGAAATGGGTATATATTTGTTTTTTGATAAGTTGCCTAATAATTATGCACAGTAATAGTCACCTGCACACACAGATATTCCCCTAAAATAGCTAAAACTAAAAACAAACTAAAAACTACTTCCAAAAATATTCAGCTTTGATATTAATGAGTTTTTTGGGTTCATTGAGAACATGGTTGTTGTTCAATAATAAAATTAATCCTCAAAAATACAACTTGCCTAATAATTCTGCACTCCCTGTAATGTATCCATGAGTAATAACGGATATATAGTTAAAAATTATATCTTATGTCTGCATCCGAGGCTTCAGAGACAACTGCTCATAGGATTGCTAGTAAGGCAAATCAGAACCCCTGCTTGACTGCAAAAGACCTTCAGGAAGATTTAGCAGAATCTGGAGTCTGGTACATTGTTCTACTGTTCAGTGACACCTGAGCAAATATAGCCTTTATAGAAGAGTCATTAGATGAAAACCTCTCCTGCATCCTCACCACAAAATTCATTGTCAGCAGTTTGTAAAAGAACATCTAGGCTACTTTCACATCTGCGTTTCTTTTCTGGTATTGAGATCCGTCAAAGGGTCTCAAAACCGGAGGAAAACGCTTCAGTTTTGTCCCCATTCATTGTCAATGGGGACAAAACTAAACTGAAAGGAATAGAGTGCACCAGAATGCATTCCGTTCCATTTGGTTGCTTTCCCATGCCGCACACGTTTTTGATTGCATCATGGGATACTGATCAAGACAGATCCGGCATGAAACACAATGTAAGTCAATGGTCCTGGATCTGTTTTTTCGGACTCGAGATAATACAACCGGATCCATTCAGAATGGATGCAGCCGGTTGTATTATCATAACTGAAGCATTTTTTGCTGATCCATGACGGATCTAGCAAAAACGCAGATGTGAAAGTAGCCTAAGCAAGATTGAGGCATTTTGGAAACAAGTCCTGTAGACCGATGGGGTTAAAATTTAACTCTTTGGCCACAATGGACAAAAGAACACCTCTCCAACCATTAAGCAAGGGGGGTGGATCTATCATGGTTTGGAGTTGTGTTGCAGCCAATGGCATGGAGAACATTTGACAGGTAAGGGAAGAATGGATTCAATGAAATTCCAGCAAATTCTGAAAGCAAGCATAACACCAAGTGTAAAAAAGCTGCAGTTGAAAAGAGGATGGCTTTTACAAATAGATAACGATCCTAAACACACTTCAAAATCCACAATAGACTACCTCAAAAGGCGCAAGCTGAAGGTGTTACCATGGCCCTCACAGTCCCCTGACTTGAACATCATTAAAAATCTGTGGAGAGACCTCAAAAGAGCAGTGCATGCAAGATGACCCAGCAATCTCACAGAACTGGAAGACTTTTGTAAGGAAAAATGGATGAAAATCTCTCAAACAAGAATTGAAAGACTCTTGGCTGGCTTCAAAAAGCATTTACAAGCTGTGATACTTGCCAAAGGGGGTGCTACTAGGTACCAACCATGCAGGGTGCCCAAACTTTTGCTTTAGGCCCTTTTACTTTTTTGTTATTTTGAAAATGTAAAATATGAAAATAAAAAAAAGTTTTTGCTTAAATTACAAATGGAATATCTTTAACTTTATGCCTTTTGGAGACCATTTCATCTTCAACTTGCTTAACTGTTTTACAGTAACAATAATTCTGACCAGGGGTGCACAAACTTTTGCATGCCACTGTATGTTTTGATATTGTTCCAACTCTTTTAAATGGGATTTAGTTGCAAAGAGCTACAGTAACAGGCACGGCTGTGTGTCTGGATTTCGAACCCCCAATTATCTGTTGCTATGGATAGGCCATCAATATCAAAGTCTCAGACAACTTTATTTCAGATTCAGACCAGCAGATTACTTAGACTATTTGCTGACAGTACCAGTATGCTACAAAACTTTTCTTTTACCCCAAGAATGGGTGCTGATAAGCTTTGGCTTTCACAACATTCTGAAAATGGGAACATCTTTGTCACATGATGGATATGATTTAGGCCTAGATTCCATCAGTTTGGGTTATTTATTCTGTACAGAAGATTTATGACAAAATAATTTAAAGTAATTCAAAGTCATGATGAAGTTCCCGTTCCTTGAAAGGAACGCAACCCAAGACATTTATAATGAAGTACCGTATAAGTTACTTTAGGCGAAAAAAAAAAGTCTAGGCCAGTCACATGGTCAGCAATTGGTTTGGATTTTGCATGAGTATTTGCAAGCCAAAACCATGAGTGGAACCTACAGTATCTCTTTAGTGTTTAAAGACCGATTCTTAGTTTTGGCTTAAAGATCTTGAGGCAGAAAAACTGACTAAAATACTACTAAGTACTGTATAAGTGGATGAAGACCATCCAGTAAGGCCAGTTGTGGTTACTGTGACACATCTTCACACATTATGACCTGGCCAAGACTCCTATGCAAAAACATAACCAAGACTTTAGAGATGTCTTTGGAATCTAAAAGGTTTATTAATAATGTGAGGTGTTATTTATTTTGCTCACTTATATAGCACTGACAAATTCTACAGCGCTTTACAGACGTTATCTTCACTCTCTGGCCCCAGTGGAGCTCACAATCAAAGTTTTCTATTCGTATGTCTTTGGACTGTGGGAAGAAACCGGAGTACTCAGAGGAAACCCATGCAAACACAGTGAGAACATACAATCTCCATACAGATGTTGTCCTTGGTTGGATTCAAACCTGGGACCCCAACTCTGGAAAGCACCAGTGCTGAACTTCAACAATGTTTCAATGACTTTGGCATCTGTATTTGAGTCTGCTTTTCGAGACCTTCTAGCTGTTCTGTTTAAGTGATGCTTAGATCCAACAGGTCCGACAGTGATCATGCCTGGGCCTGGCTAGTGAAACTTACCAGTTGTCAAATGAATTTGGTTAACTGGTTGGTGTAGTAGCTAAGGTTATTTTCATACCTGCAGTAAAGCTATCCAGCAGGTTGTTCCAGCAGAGGAACAGCCTTCCAGAATTCACGGTATCCAGCCTAGCTGGATACTACCAGGTACCGTGAGACCCCTGTTGTCTATAAGGGGATCTGGCCAAAACCCGGCACTCACTATGTTTTTGTCCCGGCAAAACCCAGCGCTCATGCTGGAAATCGGCAGAATCCCCACCGCAAGTGTGAAACTAGCCTAAGGGGGCAACTACTTTTTTTACTTTTTTATGGCTTTCTTAATGTAATTCAGGGGTTCATACAGAACATCTGGTGGTCTTTCTTCTAGAAAAACCTATTTAAAAATTATTTTGTTCTACTGTGTTCTCAATTAGTCCTAATGGTCATGTACTGGAGATTTTAGACCAATTTGGACCCTCTTCCACTGACTGTTGGTGTCATTGTGTGACAAAAACAAGTCTGACACAGACCAAAGACAGATTTCTTTGGAAAAGTTGATTGGCCCCGTTTTTTTTTTTTAGTTATTGGCAGATGCTGCTAAGGCAACCATCAGACCTGCATCCCATCAATGGATTCCCAGACCAGGCCACAAATCAAGGCTTAATTGGCAATTTGTCGATTTAACGTATGTACCGTAATTGTCGTTTAGGATAGCAACCTCCACAGATGAACTGTGAATGTCAAGTCGTTCACAAAGTGGCCACCTGCAATATCCATTATGTTCTTACAGTTTCTCCTAGGCTGGAATGGTAGGATTCTCTCCTAGATAGACTTGTATTCTTCTCGGCATCGCCATGACCTCCGATAGCGGTTGTCTCTTGTAGACAGGGATATTTCCTATGGTTGTTATCATTTCATTGTTGTTTTCCAGGCAGGTTTACCAAGCAGTTATTTATGTTGTGGTGCTGTCTACTGCACCAATTTCCCCTAGGCAGTCAAGACAGACCGATACAGCAGTAGCATTATTCCTAGGCAGGCATGGTGAGCGAACACTGGGCCAGACCTGTCTTAATACTTTAGACCAGGGGAGCACTAACTTTGCTGGTTTTTAAGGCTACTACATGTCACTCCCAAGGATCATACTGACCTGGAGAATGAAGGTTACAGGTCAGTTTTACTGCATAGGGAATGCTGTAGAAACGAAACCCATAAAACTGTGGTAGAATTGTGTTTTTTTCCCAAATCCACCTCATTTGTAATTTTTTTCCAGCTTCCTACCACATCATATGCAATATTAATTTACGCCATTAGAAAGTACAACTTATCCAGCAAAAACATGCTTTCATGTGGCTATGTAAATGGAAAAAAAAGGTCCACAAAGTCCTGACGAGGTTAAAAATTGAGGGTCTACAAAGTGAATGGGACAAAGTGGCAATACCAAGCACAACCATGATGAACAGTAGTGTTGTACGGTACGGTCCCATGTAAACAATGGAGAGACCACATCACCTTGGGGATTTATTAGGCCGTGCACTACAGACATTTGAGTTTTAAAAAAATCGCAATAAAAGTAGGGAATTGCAACTTTTTGGACTAATTTTCAACAAAATTTTTGGTGACACATTCCAGTTTTGAAAGTGAGTGGGACAGTTCTTGTGGTTAGTCTGACAAACAAATTTTTAAAAAGTTGCAAAAATTGTCACAAACTTCAGTGTAGAAGGTGGAGGAACATCTCAAGTATTTGGGGGCATTTATTATGAGGGGAATTTTAAAGTCATTTTTTCAGAAGTCTGCGTTGCCATAATTCTATGTCATTTTAACTCCCCTTTTCCATAGGAATACAAACCACCCACAACATGAAAGGACGCTGATAATCTTAAAGGGACACTCCAACTAGTTCTGATACATTGCATTACTCCTAATGCAGGTCCTTAAGGTGCAGTACATGGCTCTCTGTACTATTTTTTAAATGTCAGTGTTGATCTCCACGAACTAATGGCCTGCACTAAAGAACAGCGTTTTACCTGAACTGCTCCTTTAACCCCTAAAGGACCACTTAAGGACTGGCCCAGTTTTGGGCTTCAAAACCAGAACAATTTTTTAATCTTCCCTTTCTGCATTCCGGTGGTCACAACTTTTTTATTTTCATGTTCGACGTAGCAGTATAAATCTTTGTTTTTCTTGGAACGAGTTGCACTTTATGTCGGTTGCATTTTTGGTACATACAAAAAAAATGCAAACAATTGCTAAAAAATAAAAAAGGAATTGGACTTACTGGTTTAAACCTCCTTATCTACTGCAGCATTGGGACTCTAAACCTTCAAGCTGGGTTTGTTTACACAACTGCAGTGGTGATGGCCCGTATACCGCTCATGACCGCTGCAGCCAATCACTTGCCTCAGCAGTCATCGCTGCAGCCAAAAACATGACATCATGGCAGCCGCCAGTTTTTTATTCAGACAACTCCTCTGCTGTACACTAATTATATTTTGAGTAAAAATTTATTCAGTTCAGAGCAGTATTTAGCTTTTTGCTGCATACACCAGTAATCATTAAAGAGGACCTGACATTGCAATATCACTACCTGTAGGGCATGAGTAGATGTCAAGTTTTTTTAGTTTTTTTTCAGATGCACTGCTTCGTTTCCCCCGCTGTTCGCTCTGTTCTCTTTTGCCGACTGATGTGCATTAATAGCATCGGTATAGGGAGGAGGAGACGGCCATGTTTCTGAAAAGAACGTCTCCTTCTCCTTGGCTGTGAGCGGTCCAATTGTAGCGGAGAGCGTCACAGCCAGAGACAAGGTGAGCTATTTTTTCTCCCTGGCTGTGATGAGGTCTGTGATGGCTGTTAATAAAAACGGCCATCGCACTTCATATGAATGAGGCTGAAGTTAGCTACCGTGGAGAGCATATCAAGGATTAAATCTAGACTAAAAAAGATCACTGTAGGTGGACCTTCTTGAAAGACCAACATGTGCTTGATAGCTGATATAAGCTGGAGATCCCCTTTCCTCTTGGGTTTGAAGAGGTTGTCCAACTCTTATTCCACCATCAAGAAGTTTGCTTTCAAGTTGGTGAAATGTAAAAGACAGGCTCGGACTGGCCCACAGGGGTACAGGCGAGTCCCCCGTGGGCCTCTGTGTATGATGGGTACCTATTACCCCCACCTCCTTCACAACTTATCCAGCAAAAACATGCCCTCATATGGCTATGTTAACGGAATAAAAATAGGTCCTGAAGGTCTGCAATGTCCTTAAGAGGTTAAAAATTTATGGTCTACAAAGTAAATGGGACTAAGTGGCAATACCAAGCACTACAAAAGTAGTGTTTTACCGTATGGCCCAAAGTAAATAATAGAGAAACCACAGCACCTTGGGCATTTATCCGGCCGGGCACTCCAGACATTTGAGTTAAAAAAAAATTGCAAAAGAAGTAGGGCATTGCAGCTTTTTGGCACAGACTAGGCAGCGGACATCATCTCAACCAGCTTATGTTCATATAAAAACTGTATGCATTATTTAACAAACCACCAAGTCTATTATTATAGATCTATTAGGAGGCTGAGGAGACTTCTAGGTTTAGAGGCAGGTCAGTCAGTCCCAGAAAACCCCTTTAAGAGGTCACTAGGCACTAGCATCCCGTGCCTCGCATGACTTAGTGGTTGACAGCTATGCTGGAGGTGGTCAATAAGGAACGGTCCGGTGTGCTGAGACCAGAGTGGCTGACATCTGAGAGCCACTCCAGTCTCACTTTCATTTCTTCTTATTTCTTTTAGTAGTTACAGTATTGCAATTACTTTTTTTTGTCAATTTGATGTAGTGTCAAATAGTAACCTAATGATAATAGTAATACTTATTTATATACAACTCGCAGAAGGACCCGGCTTCGCACGGGTATATTTCATCTATTCAATTTAATGCTTGTGTGTCGTTAAAATATATCGACAGTATCCACTATAACAGGGACATCTACAGCACCCCGCCCCTTTAACAGTGACCTCCACAGTGGTCTTCCCCCTTAACAGTAGTATCCACAGTGCCGTCCACTTTAACAGTGACCTCCACAGCGGCCGACCCTTTTATTAGTGACCTCCACAGTACCCCGTCTCGTTGACAGTGATTTTCACAATAATCCCCCCTCTTAACAGTGACCTCCACAGAGCTCCATTCCCTTAAAATGTCACCTCCACAACACCCCGCCCCCTTAACACTGACCTCCATAGTGGACTGTCCCCTTAACTGTGACCTCCAACGTTCCATGCCCCCTTAACAGAGACCTCCACAGTGCCCGCCACTTTAACAGTGATCTCCACAGCATCCCACCCTCTTAACAGTGACCTCCACAGCGTCTCACCCCCTTAACAGTGACCTCCACAGCAACCCGCCCCTTTAACAGTGACCTCCACAGCGGCCGCCCCTTTATTAATGACCTCCACAGTACCCCATCTCCTTAACAGTGATTACCACAACACCCCGTCCCCTTAACAGTAGCCTCTACAGCAATCTAGCCCTTAACAATGAACTCCATAGCGGACCGTCCCCTTAACTGTGACCTCCACAGCAGCCTGCCCCTAGGGTGGCCAGAGGTCTGGTTTTAAGCGCAGGGCCTGGACGGACACAGGGATGTCCTTTTGAACAGCTCACTCTCAGACAGCAGCACTGTGCTGTCTGAGCGTGAGCTGCAGGGAGAAAGTCACCCTCCCTCCCACCCCTGCAGCAGACAGAAGTTGATTTTTACCTTCATTTTTTCAATCCCCGTCGGCTGTGGAGTGGGTGTGGTCTAACCAGATCGAGGGCGTGGCTTAGCGGGACCTTGGGGTGTGGTTTTTAAGTCCGTCTTTTGTGGGAGGCCTGAATGGCCACCTTACCTACCCCCTGAACTGTGACCTCCACAGCACTCCGCTCCCTCAATAGTGTCATCCACAGCGCCCTGCCCCTTTAAAGCTGACCTACAGCAGTGAAGAAAAATGGCTGGGTTGTTATGGAAACCTGGTGTAAAACTGTGTGTATGTGGAGACTAGGGCCTGCGAGCTTCAATTGGCTGATAAGGGTCATGTGACCAGGCTTCTATTGGATAATGCATTTTTTGGGAATATCTCAGTAACGGTACGTCCTAGAGAGCTGAGACCCGGTCTAAAACCTTCACGGACACCTGATGTACCTGTGTGCCAAATTTCATGATATGATGATGTAAATGCGACGGTGCGGATTCCTTTAGCGGACATGCATACATACATTCAGCTTTATATATTAGATATAATTACAATCGGGGAAGTGACAAACAAGTAAAATCACAAGTATTAAGAACAAATAAGCAACAATGGGAGGATAGGCCCCTAAAAAACTGTGAGAGGTCTCTGTCCATAAGAGCTTACTGTCACGGTGGGGAGTGGGGGGAACTCTCCACCGTACAATGTAAAGTAACATACACATAAGTACCGACAAAAAGAGGTCCAAGGAAGGACACCGGTTCAGTTCTTCGGTGTGAGTGTGGAGTAAAGGCGATCGATCCCACAAAAGAGCTACTGTAGTAGCTTAAATGGAATGTGTCATCCAAAAATGAGAAAAAATATTATTTAAATCCAATTTTTATGTTAAACATATTTGGGGTCATTTATCAAACTGGTGTAAAGTAGAACTGGCTTAGTTGCCCATGGCGGCCAATCAGATTCCTCCTTGCATTTTCCAAAGGAGCTGTGAAATATGAAAGGTGAAATCTGATTGGTTCTACTTTACACCAGTTTGATGAATCTCCACCACTGTTTTTAGAATTTTGGCGATTTTGTTTTACATCATTCGTATCCCTATCTATATTCAAAAGAAAAACCTAAGATCCTGCAGTTAAAATATGTCAAAACTTCATGTCTTTTGAGAGCAAAGACACAATATACAGGACAGGACCCCATTGACTTCTATGGGAGAGTTTTCTAGGCCTGCTCTGTGACCTGTGCAGCGGTCAGGAGGGAGGAGGATCAGCTGTGATATCACCTATGGCAAATGGTGTATCCTGTCTATACAGAAGTGATATCTGTCATGGTAATGCTGCCTGTGATGATAATGCAATGGCTACTGAAAAGTTACCTGTATGGAACAGGAAGTCTTAACATATTATTAGTTCTCGTGGCCAGTGTGAAAACTGAACGATTTTAGGTATTTTCCTTTTTTTTTTTTTTTTTTTATATAGTGATATGGAAAATGAAAACAAAAAATAAAATTATGAAAAAATATTTTTAACATAAAAACTTGATTTAAACAATAAGTTATTTCCTGATAACACAGTCACTATAATGTCAAAGCTGTGTTGGCAGTATGAGGTGGACCTACTTAGGTTTTAATGTTATGGCTGCTCAGTGTACAGGGTGTTGCATTTTCTGTCTGCTGAGGAGATCTTAGAGCAGATTCAGATATTGAGGCTTTGTTGCAATTTTAAAAGGGTTTTCCACGAGGATAGGTCATCAGTATCTGATCGGTGGGGGGTCCAACACCTGGGACCCCCGCCGATCAGCTGTGAGCGCAGCGGCCTTTTCCGTACTCACCAAGCGCAGCGCCTGTACATTGTATAACGGCTGCTGTGCTTGGTATCGCAGCTCAGTCCCATTCACTTTAATGGGGCTGAGCTGCTCCTAGGCCACTAGGGTGACCACATTTCCAAACTGCCATTCAGGGACACCCGCCCCGGCCCCCCCGCACCCATGTCCACTCCCCAAAAAATATGATTTTTGATACCTTATTTTTAAAATTAAGTCACTTAGTGACAGCGGCGTACTTTGTACTTACGCTGGCAAGTTCATTGCATCGAAGTTATGCTTGAGATTGCTATAAACATAACTGCCTGTGCATTGTTCAGTAATTTGTGATTGTGCCCTGCACACAATCACTGGCTACCTAAAACAGGTCATATTTTTAATGTGTTAGACATCTCTTAATCCCCTTTTATAGAGAGGGGGATCTGTGGATGACACTGCTATGGGGGGGATCTGTGGATGCCACATACCGTATATAGCATCTTATGCTATATGTGTCATCCCCAGATCCACCCCATGACAGTGTCATCCCCATTTCCCCCTCCATAACAGTGTCATCCACAGATCTCCCTCCCTATAACAGTGTCATCCACAGATCTCCCTCCCTATAACAGTGTCATCCACAGATCTCCCTCCCTATAACAGTGTCATCCACAGATCTCCCTCCCCGCCTCTCACAGGAGTGTACATATATAAAAAAAGCATATTTCACATGAACACTTACAGTTACTTGGCTTGGCCCTTGGGGATCTCGGACGCCACTTCAACACTTTGGCCGGGGGCTCGGCGGCGCTGATGTTGTGTTTTATCCTAATGAGAAAGATTTCATAATAAGGATTTGGAGAAGGGGCAGAGGGGTCGCAGAGCAGGGAGAGACTGGTGCTGCTACTAGGGGGTCATACCATGGGGGAGTAATAAAGCCCACCATAATGTCCCCCCAGTAGAAAGAATTCTCTTTATAATGTGCAAAACATACCCCCTTGTAATGCCCCCAGTTGAGCTAATGTCCCCCATAATGTGCCAGTATAAAATACCCCTATATAGTGCCCCAGTAAATGGCTCCATAGTGCTCCTCTCCCCCCTTCCTGCTAGTGCCCCCCATAATGTACCAGTATAAAATGCCCCATATATCGTGCCCCAGTAGATGCCCTCAGTGTCCCCCATAATTTGCAAGTATAAAATACCCCTTCTTAGTGCCCCCCGTAGATGACTCCATAGTACTCCTGTCTCCCCTTCTCCATAGTACCCACCATAATGTGTCCCAGTATAAAATGCTACTGTACAGAGCCCCCCATATAAAACACCCCTTCTTTGTGGCCTCAGTAGATGCCCCTATAGTGCCCACCAATAATGTGCCAGTAATAAGTGCCCTCAATAACGTGCCACTGCCAGTAACAAGAGCCCCCCAATGTGCCAGTAACAAGAGCCCCATCACGTGCCAGTAATAAGCCCCCCATCACGTGCCAGTAATAAGCCCCCCATCACGTGCCAGTAATAAGCCCCCCATCACGTGCCAGTAACAAGAGCCCCATCACGTGCCGGTAATAAGCCCCCCATCACGTGCCAGTAATAAGCCC
The DNA here is from genome assembly GCF_905171765.1 of Bufo bufo. NCBI lineage: Eukaryota > Metazoa > Chordata > Amphibia > Anura > Bufonidae > Bufo > Bufo bufo. Next base: position 776,825,248 of record NC_053390.1, on the reverse strand, counting down.
CCCATCACGTGCCAGTAATAAGCCCCCCATCACGTGCCAGTAATAAGCCCCCCATCACGTGCCAGTAATAAGCCCCCCATCACGTGCCAGTAACAAGAGCCCCATCACGTGCCAGTAATAAGCCCCCCATCACGTGCCAGTAATAAGCCCCCCATCACGTGCCAGTAATAAGCCCCCCATCACGTGCCAGTAATAAGCCCCCCATCACGTGCCAGTAATAAGCCCCCATCACGTGCCAGTAATAAGCCCCCCATCACGTGCCAGTAATAGGCCCCCCCATTACGTGCCAGTAATAAGCCCCCCCATTACGTGCCAGTAATAAGCCCCCCATTACGTGTCAGTAATAAGCCCCCCCATTACGTGCCAGCAATAAGCCCCCCATTACGTGCTTGTAATAAGCCCCCCATTACGTGCCAGTATTAAGCCCCCCCATCACTTGCCAGTATTAAGCCCCCCATGATGTGCCAGTATTAAGTCCCCCCATCATCATGTGCCAGTATTAAGCCCCCCCATCATCATGTGCCAGTATTAAGCCCCCCCATCATGTGCCAGTATTAAGCCCCCCCATTGTAATAAGCCCCCCCATTGTAATAAGTCCCCCCATTGTAATAAGCCCCCCCAATGCCAGTAACACTATTGTAAAAAAAAAAAAACAACAAAAAAAACCACTTATACTTACCTCAGTGTCAGCGATGCGATGCAGACTCTTCCTGTGTCCCGCGCTGTAAGGCTCGGGCGGTGCGATGACGTCATCGCCCCGCCTTCGCCGGCCTCTGATAGGCTGCCGGCCTAGTGCCTGCAGCCTATCAGAGGAAGGGGAAGGGACACGCCTCTCCCTCCCCTGCACCTCCGCTGGCACAGGCAGATTACTAAGGAGATGAGCGCAATGGAAGCGCTCATCTCCCTGTGCCCGGCGGCGGCGGCGGCGGCGGCTCACTTGGGGGGGCATTTTAGTTGGGGGGCACAGCATGATGTAGGGGGGGCCGTGGCCCCCCCCTGGCGACGCCACTGAAGTCTGGCAGGCTGTTGATTCCGGGACTCTCTATTGTCCCGGTTTGAAGGCTCCCGGGACACGGGACAAAAACGTAAATTACGGGACGATCCCGGGCAAACCGGGACACGTGGTCACCCTATAGGCCACGTGACCGATGAACGTGACGTCACATGGTCTTGGAAAAGCTGTGAGAAGCTGCCTTCTTGAGAAGCTGAATCTACGGGGGTCCCGGGTGACGGACCCCCACCGATCAGATAATGATAACCTATCCTGAGGATTTTTTCGTCTTGGAAAACCCTTTAGAAAGTCTCGGAAAACCCTAAACTACTTCTGTCCGCTGAGGAGATCTTATAGCAGATTAAGATCAGTGATGGCCAGTTTGCCGTGTTCGCCCGCGAACACATGCGAGCTGCCATCTTAACTGACAAGTCCGGCGATGCACAGGTAAGTCCTTACCTGTGCCTGCGCGCGAGCCGGTCGGAAATGGGTGCAGTTCCGAGAACAGCCCAATGAAGGCCCCCGGCGGCTGTTCTCAGAACTGCCTGCTCCCGGTGACCGCATTTCATTTCAGACCGGCTCGCGCACAGGCACAGGTAAGGACTTACCTGTGCATCGCCGGACTTGTCAGTTAAGATGGCAGCTCGCATGTGTTCGCGGGCGAACACGACAAACTGGCCATCACTGATTAAGATATTTGGACATGCTGGTTACTTATAAACTGCATATGGTGTGAAATTTTGATTATATATTATGAACATTTTTATTCAGTTATTTTAGTATACCCCGAGGGCCCAGCTATAAGTTTATTATTTTATATGGAAAACCTTTTGCCATAAGTGGCATACAGTGTTACGGTCCATTCACACGTCACACGTCCCGGCCGGCACCACCCATATAACTGCCTATTCTATTTTTTTTGCGGAGCTGCGGCCCGGAAGTTTGGGGCCGAAGCCCGGAAGTTCGGAGCCGCACTCCGGAAATGCAGATGCGGAGAGCACATAGTGTGCCGGATCAGAAAAAAAAAAAACAAGAAAAAAAAAACATTAACTCTTCACGGAAATGAGTTCTTCAGTGCACTGACACCCCTGGGTGCACTAAACCCTTATTTGCATAGAGAACACAAGTCTAATTGTCACAAGACAGGTATCACTGTAATCAGCAGGATCAACTCCACCAGGTAGCATGCCTGGTTTGATAGAGTTGATCCTACTGGCAGGTGCTCTTTAAAGAAAATGACCTACGTAAATTGAAGTTTAAAGGGGTTACCTGGGAAAAGATATTGATGACCTATCATTAGTAGGAGTGTAGCTATAGAGCAGGGATGGCCAACCTGCGGCTCTCCAGCTATTGTAAAACTACAACTCCCACCATGCCCTGCTGTAGGCTGATAACTGTAGGCAGTCTAGGCATGCTGGGAGTTGTAGTTTTGCAACAGCTGGAGGACCACAGGTTGGCCATCCCTGCTACAGAGGAAGGAGGGGATGTGCCTGCTATGGGGCCCAAACTCAGAAGGGGCCCCACTTGGGATGCGACCTGAAAGGTTTTATTGTCAGGGCCCCCTCAACAGTATATACAGTGACATGACATACAGTATATACGTGTAGGAAACGGGCGGAGGGGCTGCCTGGCCTGGTCTAATAGAAGATCTTGACTAACCGCAGGAGTGGGGGTTGCACTGGCGGAGCGGGTTGTGAAGAAGTTACTGGGGGGGGGGGGGGGGGGGTAGATATTTAAAAATAGCTTTGGGGCCCAGTCATTTCTAGTTACATCACTGATAATAAGGATAGGTCATCAATATCAGATTAGCGGGGACCCCCACCTATCAGCTGTTAGTAGAAGCTGGGCGCTAGGTGAGTGCCGCGGTCTCTTCCTAGCCATTGGTCACGTTGCCTAGTTGTAGCTCAGCCCCATCTAGTCAGTATTGCTGAGCTGGGCCTAATAATAGGTCATGATTTCCAGTTCTGTATTGGTTACTTTTCAGTAGCCATTATCACCACAGGCAGGATTACAATGACAGGTATCACCATTCACAATAGGTGATATCACAGCTTATCTACTCCCTCCTAAACCTCTGCTCAGGTCTATCTATCTATCTCCTATCTATCTCATATCTATCTATCTATTATCTATCTATCTATCTCTCTATTATCTATCTATCTATCTATTATCTATCTATCATATATATCTATCTATCTATCTATCTATCTATCTATCTATCTATTATCTATCTTCTATCTAATTGATCTTTGTAGGCCTAGTGGTTAGTGATTTTAGGAGTATTGGGGGAGATTTTTCAAACTGAAGTAGAACTTGCTTAGTTGCCCATAGCAACCAATCAGATTCCATCTTTCATTTTTCAGAGTTCCTTTGGAAAATGGAAGGCGGAATCTGATTGGTTGCTATGAGCAACTAAGCCAGTTCCACTCTACACCAATTTTGATCACTCTCCCCCACTGTTTTTAAATATAGATAGGCATATAAATTAAAAGTCAACCAAAATTCTAAAAATATGTTTATTAATTTGAACAATAGGTTATTTTCTGATGACACATTATTTTATAGAGGAATATTGGAAACCCCTTTATCAAGCCAATTGATAGATGATTCAGTGTGCCTATGTCCCAGTGAGTGGTCCTCTGCAGGCCGGGGTCTGATAGAGGCCTGGTCCCTGTCATTGGGAGCCTTCCTGGGCTGAGCTTAGAGCAAGGTGTAGTGCCGCCCGGCCGCCTCTAGGAGGAGCTCTCGGCGATCTCCAGGGCAGCCTCTGCCTTGCATCACTGCTGCTGATACGCTGCCTCACAGATATTTATTTTTTTTCCTATTTTCTGTACAAAGAACTTCCTGCATTTTTTTTTTTTTTTTTTTGTAGCTTCAGTTTCCATTGCAAGATTAATCATGTCTTACCAGGGGAAGAAGAGCATCCCTCACATCACGGTAAGAGCTGGGGGTGGGGAGCAGGGAGGCTTCAGCACCAGGCGCTGTCCCTTTGTTACAGACGCTGCTGAGCAGAGCACGGGATGAGTGGGGGGCAGCTCGTCCTGGGGGGCATCCTGTACAGTGCAGCCATTAGAAGCCCCCCATAAATAGTGACTGTGGTGGGGGCATCCTGTACAGTGCAGCCATTAGAAGCCCCCCATAAATAGTGACTGTGGTGGGGGCATCCTGTACAGTGCAGCCATTAGAAGCCCCCCATAAATAGTGACTGTGGTGGGGGCATCCTGTACAGTGCAGCCATTAGAAGCCCCCCATAAATAGTGACTGTGGTGGGGGCAGCTGCATTGCACAAGGTCGTGTGTGGTCACCGGCAGTAATCTCCGGGCTGTGCACAGAATGTAGGGCACTGTGCAGATGCAGCAGAGCTGACAGGGTGGGGGGTGAGGAATAGAGACGGAGGAGCCGGCGCCATGACAGACAGCACCCCCGGAGGAGCTCCTCAATGGCTTCCCAGAGACCACATAGCAGAGCCGGGGGGAGAACTGCAGTAATGACATTGTCATCTACTAAGTGTGTGGAGCTGAAGGAGACGTCATTGTATTTCCCGGTATATCAGATGAATTTCTCATTTATGAATGATTTTATTTACATAGTATATCTAATATCTATCTATCTATCTATCTATCTATCTATCTATCTATCTATCTATCTATCTATTATCTATCTATCTATCTATTATCTATCTATCTATTATCTATCTATCTATTATCTATCTATCTATCTATCTATCTATCTATCTATCTATCCTTCTCATATCTATCTATCTATCTATCTATCTATCTATCTATCTATCTATTATCTATCATCTATCTATCTATCTATCTATCTATTTATTATCTATCTATCTATCTCTCTATCTATCTATTATCTATCTATCTATTATCTATCTATCTATCTATCTATCTATCCTTCTCATATCTATCTATCTATCTATCTATCTATCTATCTATCTATCTATCTATCTATCTATCTATTATCTATCTCATATCTATCTATCTCTCTATCTATCTATCTATTTATTATCTATCTATCTATCTATCTATCTATCCTTCTCATATCTATCTATCTATCTATCTATCTATCTATCTATTATCTATCTCATATCTATCTCTCTATCTATCTATCTATTTATTATCTATCTATCATCTATCTATCTATCTATCTATCTATCTATCTATCTATCTATCTATCTATCTATCTATCTATCATCTATCTATTATCTATCTATTATCTATCTATCTATCTATCTATCTATCTATCTATCTATCTATCTATCTATTATCTATCTATCTATCTGTCTCTATCTATCTATCTATCTATCTATCTATCTATCTATCTATCTCATATGTCTATTTCCTTCCTTCTCTCCCCTGTCTCCGGCGTCTCTCTGTATATTTCCTGGTGCCCTCTGCCCCCCCCCCCCCAGTCAGGATACAATAATCTGGTATATGCTATGACATTACTAGGTGGTAATACTCCGTTGAAGGGATTGTCCGTGATCCCCGGGAGCTCCTGTCTGGGTATCTGGCTGCATTGTATGGAGAAGTCAGCGTCTTCCCTCTCCCCCAGCTCCTCTCATGGACAGAAAGCTGGGTGCACTTACCTGCATTGCTGACATGTGTCCACACTACCCTTATAGTAATGGAAGGCGCTGATACTTGGTTCACATGCCACATGACAGTCCACATGCCACATGACAGCCCACATGCCAGGCCACATGACAGTCCACATGCCACATGACAGCCCACATGACAGGCCACATGACAGGCCACATGCCACATGACAGTCCACATGACAGCCCACATGACAGGCCACATGCCACATGACAGTCCACATGCCACATGACAGCCCACATGCCACAAGACAGTCCACATGCCACATGACAGTCCACATGCCACATGACAGTCCACATGACAGCGCACATGACACATTACCGTCCACGTGCCACATGACAGTCCAAATGCCACAAGACAGCCCACATGCCACATGACAGTCCACATGACAGCGCACATGACACATTACCGTCCACGTGCCACATGACAGTCCACATGCTACATGACAGTTCACATGCCACCTGACAGCCCACATGCCATATGACACCTGACAGCCCACATGCCCATGTAGCCTATTCTTAAATGCCATAGGCATGAATACATGGGACTTTGCTCCTTTTGCATCTCGGCCTGAAGCCTATATTTTATATTGGAGCTTCAATGTTCCCTTAAGGGCTGTAAAAATAAAAACTATTGTGACCTCGTAAAAACAGTCCATTGTGACCCCATAAACGGGTGACATTTTGCTGTATTTATAGAGCCAAGTACATTTTTATTGTCCTCCACCCTGGGTTGAGTCAGCAGTATATGGCAGACATGTATCGATATTACATTTCCGTCTGATGGGAGTTGCCCTCAGGGGTCTGGACAGAGCGATGAGTCCACATTGATCCTTCTCATTGTCATTCCGTGGCACACAGCGCACTGCCAGCTCTTATACCGGGCGGTGAGGCGTGGTATGTGCACATATTACAATAAATTATCGCCTTCCTGTGTGCATGATTCCAAGTTATTTGCAATTACAAGTGACAAAATACAGGCGGGAGGGTCTGGTGTGACATTAGGGTGTCAGATTGAGAGGCTGCGCATACATCAGCACTTCTGGGTGCAGACACATTCCTGGCTCCTCGTCTGAGATTCATTACCATTTAGTCGCCATCTGGAACATTTAAGACCTATCCAAAGCATGGGCCATAGATGTCAGATAGGTGTGGGTTCCACCTCTGGGACCAAGAGCAGACCTTGAAGTGAACGGAGAGCAAGCCGCACTTGCATGACCATCCTCCATTCACCGCCATGGGACTGAGTGCTGGCTCAGCTATTTTCGGAAGACCCATAGTGGCGAGCAGCGGGGTGGCAGCTTGCTCACCGTTCACTCAGAAGATCCATAGCAGTTGATAGACTGGACGCTGCGCATGGGCATTGTGCTCTTCGTTCACTTCGGAGGGCAGGACCCAAAATTTGGACCTACATCTGACATCAATCATCTATCCAATCAATATGCCATAAATATCCCAGGACGGAAATATCCCTTTAAATTACCACATTTTTTATCTATAAAAGGAGGCATTGCATTAAAGCAGTTTTCTGGGACCCATTGAGACCCATCCATCAACTTACCTTAATTTTAATTTGCCTTCAGAAGAAAGTTTCCAATATATTTATTGTCTTGAAGTTGCATGGATTGGCCGCTCAGGAATCCAGTCACTTGGCTCTACATCCGCTGAGGTCATGTTCTTCAGTCTAAAACTCAGGTGTCCGGTCTGGCCTATGAGATGGGCACATCACTTCTGCGGCCCAGAACAGGGTACTGGTGCCGAGGACGAGGTTTTCCTTATGCATGTGCAGATTAGGTGGTTTTAAGAATTCGCTTATGCCTCATCGAGACAAGTAGTTCTGGTGCCATTCACAGCACCTCTTCTGTTCTGGGCTGCAAAAGGGACTTAGTTAGTCCATAGAAAGGACTAGAAACCTGCTATTCTGAGTTATGTCGATGGATGTAGTATTTCCAAGAAGAGATGCCTTACATGACCGGGTTCCACTAAAGGCACAAAGGTGTGATGAGCAGAGACAGTACTTCAGAGGTTTCAAAATGGCCGACATTGGTAGCAACTACCTGCTCCTATTTACAGTAGGAAGAGCACAAACTGCTGTTGACAAATTAAACATTGGTGTGCATCTTTTTTGGGGTACAATAGAGGCCTTATTTATAGAAGCTTTTGCCTTTAGGTTAATTAAAATCTGGTATATTTTTGTGTATTATTTCCAATTTCGCAGCTCTGTGAAGGTAGGAGGATTTGTGAGGGTACTAATAGCTGCAGTTTGAAGATCTGAAATGTAGATGTATTGCCTTCTTTACCCACGAACATGTAGGGTACTGTACTTTGTTCACATTTTGTTAAGTTGCGGCCTTGTGCTAAAATCCAAAAAGTTCAAGTTTTCCCCCAACGTTCTGCGCTCAATGCCCCATAACGAGAAAGTAAAAACAGAATTTTTTTGACATTTTTGCTAATTTAGTAAAAAGAAAAAAAAGAAAAATTTTGCATGGATGTAAGTATTCAAACCCTTTGCTATGACACTTTATTAAATGTTTTAAATTTAGCTCTGGGGGCCTCCCATTTCTCTTGATCATCTTTGAGATGTTTCTACATCTTGACTGCAGTCTACCTGTGGTAAATTCAGTTGATTGGACATGATTTAGAAAGATATAGCTGCGTCTATATAAGGTCTGACAGTTGTCAATGCGTATCAGAGCAAGCAAAAACCAAGTCATGAGGAGGATAGAACAGCCTGTAGGGCTCAGAGACAGGGTTGTGTGGAGGCACAGATCTGGAGAAGGGTACTAAACCAAAAATTCTGCTGTACTGAAAGTTCCAAGAGCACAATGGCCTCCATACTTCTTAAATGGAAGAAGATTGGAACAACCATGACTCTTCCTAGAGCACCAAACTAAGGCTACTTTCACACTGGCGTTTAGGCTACTTTCACACTAGCGTTCGGAGCGGATCCGTCTGATGTTTCATCAGACGGATCCGCTCCGATAATGCAGACGTTCGCATCCGTTCAGAACGGATGCGTCTGCATTAAAACGTAGAAAATTTTTTAAGTGTGAAAGTAGCCTGAGCGGATCCGTTCAGACTTTACATTGTAAGTCAATGGGGAACGGATCCGCTTGAAGATTGAGCCATATGGTGTCATCTTCAAGCGGATCCGCCCCCATTGACTTACATTGTAAGTCTGGACGGATCCGCTCGCCTCCGCACGGCCAGGCGGACACCCGAACGCTGCAAGCAGCGTTCAGGTGTCCGCTCACTGAGCGGAGCGGAGGCTGAACGCTGGCAGGCGGATGCATTCTCAGTGGATCCGCGTCTACTGAGAATGCATTAGGGCTGGACGGTTGCGTTCGGGGCCGCTTGTGAGCCCCTTCAAACGGAGCTCACGAGCGGACACCCGAACGCTAGTGTGAAAGTAGCCTTACTCGTTCCGGCAGGCTGTTCCAGCAAGGGAACAGCCTGCTGGATCCGTAACTACAGTGTACATCCGTGAGCTGCCGGAGGTCCACCAATAATGGGGAGCGGCACAGATCTGGGCGCAGTGTGGAAAATATTCCGGGAAGCGGCCGGACAAATACCACTGCACACAGTGTGAAACAGGCTAAAGTAATTAGAGAAGGGCTTTGATAAGAGAGGTGACCAAGAACCCAATGGTCACTCTCGCTGAGCTCTAAAGATCCTGTGTGCAGATGGGAGAAACTTTCAGAAGGTCAACTATCACTGCAGCACTCCACCAATCTGGGCTTTATGGCAGAATGTCCAGAAAGAAGCCTCTCCTCAGTAAAAGACACATGAAAGCCCACCTGGAGCTTGCAAAGAAACACCTAAAAGACTCTCAGACTGTGAGAAAAAAGATTCTCTGATCTAATAAAACCACGATTGACCTTTTTTGCCTCAATTCTAAGCGTCATGTCTGGAGGAAACCAGGCACTGCTCATCACCTGCCCAATACTATCCCTACAGTAAAGCATGGTGGTGGTAGTAGCATCATGCCATGGGGGTGTTTTTCAGTGGCTGGGACAAGGAGAATGGTCAGTTGAGGGAAAGCTGAATGGAGCAAAGTTCTGAGATATTCCAAATTAAAACCTGACCCAGAGTGCCCGAACCTCAGACTGGGTTGAAGGCTTACCTTCTAATAAGACAATGACCCTAAGCACACAGCCAAGACAACAAATGAGTGGCTTAGGGACAACTCTATTAATGTCCTTGAGTGGTCCAGCCAGAGCCCTGACTTCAACCCAATCGAACATCTCTGGAGAGACCTGAAAATGGTTGTCCAACAATGGTCTCCATCCAACCTGACAGAGTTTGTGAAAAATAGCAGTGAAGAATAGCAGAAAATCCCCAAATTCAGGTGTGTAAACCTTGTAGCATCTTACCCAAGAAGACTGGAGGCTGTAATCGCTGCCGAAGGTGCTTCAACTTCAAGTCCTGAGTAAAGGGTCTAAATACATATGTGAAGGCAAGATTTTACTTTTTCAATAAATGAGCAAAAATGTTAAACATTCTGTTTTCTTATTATAGGGTATTGAGTGCAGAAAGATGAGGGTAAAACTTGAATTCTTTGGTATTTTAGCACGAGGTCGCAACATAACACAATGTGCAAAAGAGAAAGGGTCTGAAGACTTTCCGAAAACTTTGTATGTGCGGTATGAATACTTTGATATAAGAAAAGAGTTGGAGTCATTGTGGTCCATTTATTTGGGGAGTAACTGAAACAAAGGCATGGCTCAGCTCCAGACTATCTATAGTCCATAAATCAAATCTCTGAATGCTGGGCAGCTCAGGTAAAATGGCTGTCCTCATAATCATGAAAAAATAAAATCCACAATCAGAAAATAAAACAGATTAGAACAGAGAAGGAAGGAAATATGTTTCAATATCTAGGTGACACGTTCTCTTCAAGAATCTGTGAGCTGGAAGATTTCACTGGAATACCTCATGATGCACAAGCTGGACCTTCCAGTCGTCTCATTTCCATTCATACATTTTAATACCAATATGCTTATGTTGCTACAGAATATGATTTAAATGTAATAAATGGTTATTCATAAACGGAACTTTGGAATACAACCCTAATACGCCATGTGGATCCCGGTTAAAACATATTGCACTTCCCTCCTCTTTGGTCTGCTGTAGATGGAAAATTGATGTCTACTTTTAAGGGGAGTCTGTCACCAGGAAATTCACTGGTAAACCAGGCACAGGGTGGAACATAGATCACTTGACGCCACAATTGTGGCGTAAAAAAGTCACACATTATGGCGCTATAATGGCACTATAACTTTTGCCAGAAAGTGAAGGAAGTTATAGCTGAAGTCTACGCCAGCCTGTAGCTGCGGTTTGTGTCGGCCAGTTCTCCGCTTGTCTACCAGAACAGACCTGCCGGAGTTTCACACCATATGCACATGAGCAGTTAAGTGCACCAAGGGCGGGCCCAGGTCACTCTGTGCACCCTTTGCTCCTCCCTCTCCTTTCTGCAGAACTAATTTGGGCAATTTCCATGCAGCATTAGCTTTTTTGGGGGATAGTTAAATCTAAGACAATATTTTAGGGCATTGCATTATAGGTATGTATTACTTTACTGTTATTACTAGAATCACGTATTAATGGCGGAGATTACATGATAATATGAAGAGCTGTGAGGACGGACACATTTCATTTTTTCACATAAGCCTGGAAAATTCATCAGCAGACTCCTTTGTCTGTGGAAATGACTGGCATTAGAGACTGGTTCTGATTCTTCTGCGTTCCAGTCCAGCTGGTGTCCCTCCTTTCCTGCTCGGTGGGTCTGATCACCTTCTATTCAGGCTGAGGCCTGCTTCTTGCTGAAAATTCCTTTTACTGCCCATGTGGTGCTTGCACAAGCTTCTTTTGGCTCTTAAAGGGCCAGTGCATGCACCTTGATCTTCCTCTTCCAATGGCCAGCAACCCTGAGGGAAGGTGCCTAGGCACTAGGTTCTAGTGCTCTGCTAAGGTATGCTGTTTCTACATTCATCTGTCCATTTACTGATTTCTCCCTGTTTCCTGGATTTCACTTTTCACTGCCTGACCTAATCTCTGCCCGGTCTCCATGCTGCCCTTCTCTGACCTGACCCTGATTGTTTATCGGACCTCACAAACTTTGCCTGCTCGTACTTTGGCCTGTCCCTGACTACACTTTCGCCTGATCCCTTGGTGTTCTGTATCGGTGTCTCTTGGGTCAGAAGTCAATTGAATAGAGACTACTACAAGAGATATCGGCCTGGTGGTTGAAGTCCAGGTCCCTGTACAGGGGTTGAAGGGTGAAGGCCAGGAAGACCACTTAGATAATGCCTTTAGGAGTAGCCCTAAGCCAAATCTGTTCAAGTGACACACAGGGTTTGTTTGTAGTCTGTTTCAATGGAGACACATAGGTCTGCCTATGACCTCAAAAAATAGGACATTAATTTGAATTGAACACTGTAACGGAACGCCTAGCACCCCGACCGGGTACCTCCGTTGATAGATGCTCATAGTGCTTCAAGAGGTCCCCAAGCACTCCACTTGACACCGTCAGCACTGCAGACCCCACGAACCGTCAAAGCTTGGTGGAGGTCTCGCCGTCTCCTACCCACCCTGGACCTACGACAAGGCTCAGGCTCCAGTGGGTGAGTGAACCTCTCCTAAATGCAGAGACAGGAACCAGGAACAAGCTCTTACAAGAGCTTATACTCAGGGGAGTATTATGATATAGCAATCCCCAAGAGTGTAGTTATCCCATCCCCCAAACATGAGCCAAGACTTCATAAAGGGGCAAAGCAGGAACTCTTTAATGGGTTATTTTTCAGACTTTTATGCAGGTCTCCTAGCAAGGGACACTCCCCCTGGGGCCCTTGTAAAAGACTGTGACAGTTTATATTTTAGCCAATCACATGCATTTACAGTATTGAAACCCTTCCCAGCAATTGTACACAAAATCCCCTTCCCTCTGTCTGTAACGCAATCAACAAAATACAATGAGCATTGTCTGAGATGCAATTAACTAACACACTGGCATTGTCTGAGACAATAATCCTGGGGCAGGAGGCTGGCAAACAGCCCCCTCCAAAACACAGTGGCGAGGTTGGTTTCGCCACAAACACTATTTGCAAAGTTGATTCATTTCTATTTTAGATGCATTTGGACATTAACAAAATTGGTTTTGAAGTTGCACCTTCTGCTGTATAATTTCACTTTTACCTACTGTGCAGATAGCTTTACAACAGGGATGCTCAACCTGCGGCCCTCCAGCTGTTGTAAAACTACAACTCCCACCATGCCCTGCTGTAGGCTGATAGCTGTAAGCTGTCCAGGCATGCTGGGAGTTGTAGTTTTGCAACAGCTAGAGGGCTGCAGGTTGAATAAAGAGCAGTTCCTTGAAAAATAATAGCTATATAATATAAAAAAATGGTGTTACTCATCGGATGCCGTGACTGCCTCAATTTCACATTTCTTCAAATTTCTAATTGGGAGGATGTGATGGCTTTTTTCTAGATTTACGGAAAAATGTTCTTACTTGTAAAAATGTAATTGATCATCCAGGACCTCAAATGACATTTCCTATTATGAAAAATTAGATGACTCGTCTCTAACCTCTGATGTTAGTATTTTTCCTTCAAGGTATGTGTTATCTATGTACCGTGCGATACTCACAATTCTGTTACTAGAAGTCTGTGTGGATTGGATAAAATATAGAATTACTGTAAAAATGTCAGTGTAAGGTCATAAGGCCCAATGAAATACCCATACACTGTATAGAGAACCAATCAATGGATATTCCAGATTATTTAAAGGCAACGTACATCTTTGGGGGCCATTTTTTAATTATTGCATTGTACTCATTTTGAGCTTTGGTCTTTATAAAAAATGTAGCAGCCTTTGGATTTTCTGTCTTTTCCATCAGACCAGGAGCTGATGGACTCCTTATCTCCGATCTCTGACATTATAAACATTCATTATAGCTCAGTTTCTATCTTACTGATAAGAATGTCGCTTAAATTAGTGTTTATGACCTCTTAGTAGTTTAGAGATAAAGGTTATTAGATGACCGGCATAAAGTGAAAGCACCAGTCACACAGCTAAAAAACAGTTAACCTTTTGTGACAAAAAAGCTCAATATTTTCAACAAAGACCAATTGAAAAAGTGATTTTTAGTCAAAAATGAGTAAAATGCAATAAAAAAAAATTGACTCTGAAGGGGCATATGGCCTTTAAACTTCCCAGGATCTTCTAATGACCTGGCTCCAGTACTCGCCATTAATCTGGTGTTAATACTTCATTTCTCCTGTGGTGGCACTGCAGGGAAATTTTACACTTACTCTCATGTTCCTGCACAATTGACTGGCGGAGGTCCAAACAGTGAGAAATTGGCTTAACATTGGAGACCTTTTAATGAAAAAGTTATTTTCCACAGGACTTGGCAATTTCTTTTAGTTTTTCATCCCGTCTTTTTGAGAAATGCAATGTGTCTGTATTAAGCCCCTTTCACACGGGTGAGTATTCCACGTGGATGCGATGCGTGAATCCCGCACTGAATCCCGACCCATTCATTTCTATGGGGCTGTTCACATGAGCGGTGATTTTCACGCATCACTTGTGCATTGCGTGAAAATCGCAGCATTCTCTATTTTGTGCGTTTTTCACGTAACGCAGGCCCCATAGAAATGAATGGGGTTGAGTGAAAATCGCAAGCATCCGCAAGCAAGTGCGGACGCAGTGCGATTTTCACACACAGTTGCTAGGAGACGATCGGGATGGAGACCCGATCATTATTATTTTCCCTTATAACATGGTTATAAGGGAAAATAATAGCATTCTGAATACAGAATGCATAGTAAAATAGCGCTGGAGGGGTTAAAAAAAAAACACCAAATAATTTAACTCACCTTAATCCACTTGATCGCGCAGCCCGGCATCTCCTTCTGTCTTCATCTTAGCTGTGTGGAGGAACAGGACCTGTGGTGACGTCACTCCGGTCATCACATGGTCCATCACATGGCCCATCACCATGGTAAAAGATCATGTGATGGATCATGTGATGACCGGAGTGACGTCACCACAGGTCCTGTTCCTGCACACAGCAAAAAAAGAAGACAGAAGAGATGCCGGCTGCGCGATCAAGTGTTATAAGGGATAATAATACAATCTACAGAACACCGATCCCAAGCCCGAACTTCTGTGAAGAAGTTCGGGTTTGGGTACCAAACATGCCGATTTTTATCACGCAAGTGCAAAACGCATTACAACAATGTTTTGCACTCGCGCGGAAAAATCGCGCATGTTCCCGCAACGCACCCGCACATTTTCCCGCAATGCCTGTGTGATAGAGGCCTTAGGGCTTTTTTTGCAGCAGTTTTTTTTTTTTAAGATTTCACCATGCGCCATACATGATATATTTCCTTTATTCAAGGGGGTCAATACAATTATGGAAATAAGATATTTATATTTTTTGTGCTTTATTACTTTTGCACTATATATATATATATATATATATATATATATATAATTACTTTTTTCTATTTTTGTGGCATAAGGAAGTTTTAATGGGGTAAAGGTTTTTTTATGTTTTCTTTATTTTCTTATTTTATATTTTTAAGATTTTTTAAAATTTCCTTTTTTCCTTTTTTATTTTCATCCCATTTAGGGGACTTGAACTCTAACTGTGATCACTCATATAATACACTGCAATACTTCTGTATGGCGTAAAGCTGGCAGGACCTAGTAAGTGTAGTGAAATGGCAGACCTGAGTCGCCTCCATCTATCTAGCCACTTGGATGCCTTGGTCAGCAACCGCACACATGTACTATTACATCAGTTTTCAGGAGCGGTACAGTTCCCATGACATAATATTCAAGTTCTAAAAAGTTACAGTTGGATTGGTTGGAGTCTGACTGCTCGGACACCCACTGATCACGAGAATGGGGGCTGCGTACCCTGAAATAAATAGCTGTGCTATGTCTAACAGTCCCATACAGGACGAATGGAGCAGCAGTGAACATGCACAACCATCTTCTCTATTCATTTTGTGGTAGCCCTTAAAAGGGGTTCTTGTGGATTTAAGAAAATTAAAATACTTAAATATTACTCCATTATAAATATATTCCCAAATACCGTTCATTAGTTATAATGGCTTGTTTTGTCTGGGGAGAAATCATTAGAAGAAACAAAATGCCCGCCGTCCTATTCGTGCACACAAAACCTGTCCTAATCACACAGGAGGACAAGTTACTTTACAACACTGAGGTAAAGAGCTGCCTCATCCTTCTCTTTGCTTGTAAAGGATTATTATCCTGAATACAGATGATAAGATCTTTAGCCGAATCTCTGTAGGAATGGAGTTCATGAGCAGATGTGGCTAATGAGCAGCAGCACTAGTTTATAGTCTCCATTACCACGGTCTGTCCTGTCCATCCTTTCTGTACTTCATGTCTCCTCATGAACTAAATTCCCACAAAGATTCAGCTTAATACCATATTAAACTGTATTCAGGATCATAATCCCTGACAAGTAGGAGAGAAGGATGAGGCAGCCCCTTTACCTCAGTGTTGTAAAGTAACTTGTCCTCCTGTGTCATTAGGACAGCTTTTGTGCGTACTAATAGGACAGCGGCCATTTTATTTCTCCTAATGATTGCTCCCTAGACAAAACAAGTCATTATAACTAATAAAAGGTATTTGGGAATATATTTATAATAAAGTAATATTTACATATTTAACATTTTCTTAATTCCTGCAGAACCCCTTTAAATTCACCCTTAGTTCTCTTACAGATGTATTACATTTTCTGCAGAGTAGTTTGGGGGCATTTTATCTTCTGATTGCATTTTACTCATTACGGGCTAAAAATAATTTTTTAAATTGGTCTTTATTAAAAATATTCAGGCGTTTGAGGTACATGGGTTAAAACTCACTTTCTGTTTTCTTCAAATCTCGTCTCCCATCATCTCCTGACCTTTTAAACACTTATTAAGCCATATTCTTATGTTTGTTAAAAATTTAGCTATAATGAGTGAGGAGTCAGGAGATCAGAGATAGGAGTTAAATATGAGCCGTCAGATGACAGGATTCAAAGAAAACAGAAAGTGACTGCTTGCAAACAAATAGATTTTTAACCCCTGTATCTCAGAAACGGCTGAACATTTTTAGTAAAGACCAATTGAAAAAAAGATTTTTTTATGTCCAAAATTAATAAAATGCAATCATAAAAAATTGCCCTAAAGGTGGCATTTTTAAGTCACACCCCGTGTACCACCTGGGTACACCGCTAAAATACCCTGGAACACCATCCTAACACATGTTTGTATATTTATTGTGGATTTATACGTGGTGACAGGTTGATTTACATCAGGAAACTATACAATGTGATATCCAGTAGTTATTAGTTTTTTAAATAATAAATTCTAGATTAGATCCCATCCAGAATTAATCTTGTCCTTCTCTGATTTCAGAGTGACCGACTCCTCATCAAAGGAGGAAGAATCATCAATGATGACCAGTCATTCTACGCCGATATTTACCTCGAAGATGGCCTTATCAAGTATGTGCTTACTGTTGTATTGTAGTCTTTAGCTCTGCCCTAGCCTGTAAAAACAGGCTAGAGCAAATCTAAAGACCACCCATTAGTGCCAGTGATGTCACTGGGCTCACTGCTAGGCAGAAGCCTCCGCCTAGCTTACCCATGGACAGCCCGGTACTTTACTGGATCTCAAGAAAATTCCACTTTCCTGCGCGATTCAGCTCAGGGTAAGGGGGAGCAATGGAGCGTGAAAAGCTCAGATGCTCCACTCATTCATGGTGAATGAGTGCAGATTGGGTTGTGTCCGGGTTCAGGTATGACACTGGACAACCCCTTTGTGCACCTTGACGTAACTGTATGTCTGAGGTTTGCAAGAAGGGTATGGAACGGGCTCACAAGCTGAACCTGGCCTATATGTTGTTGGTGCCAGCTGTGTAATACAGCTGACACCTGCCTGCTGTGACCAGGATTGGAGATTTCCTGGTCATTTAACCTCCTTAGATGCCAGAGGCCAAGGCATCTGAGAAGTTAATGTAGTCACACAGAGGGGGTTCCTTGGGATCGTGGGATGTCAACAGGGTATTATGGTAGCCTGTAGTCTTGTAAATACTCCCACACTTGCCACAGTAAACTGCTTGTTAAGCCCTGCCTGTATATGTTGTATTGTGTTGGTTGTGTTGGAATAACAAGTCTGATCCATGGAGGTCTCCAGGTCACAGAGTTCGCTTGTCTTTTTTTGGAACCCATAGAAATGAGTGGAGAGCATGCAACGCAAACGCAACCACCTCTTTATTCTCTTCTATGGGTCTGCCGGAAATAGCAGAGCCAGTGCTTGGCTATTTTTGAAACTCCGATAGAAATGATTGCACTCGGTTTTGGGGGCCAATTTTGGAGTTAGGTGCGGGTCCCACCTCTGAGACCAGCACCTATCTGATATTGATGACATATCAAAGTCCCAGGTAACACAACCCCTGCTCCTTGGTGCCATAAACAACAAGATTCCATTAGAGGTCTTGTGAAGTCTATGCCTTGACAGGATCGAGGTGATTTAGTTGTATGACTGAGGCAATATTAGACAGGTGGTTTATTGTTATGGCTGATTGGTGTACAGTATATGAAGAGATTGTTAAAACTCTCTAAATTGTAGTCTCCAACCTGTGCCATTCCAGCAGTTGTAAGACTACAACTTTCAGAGATGCTAGGCATTGTAGTTTTGCAACAGTTGAAGAGGCTACAGTTGGAGGATATCTTCTTCTAAAGAAGTCACGTTGGCTTTATGAATGGTGTAACTGCTGCCCAAATTCTATTAATCCCTGCATCTAAAAATGTTTTCCTATCATCATATGGTTGTATAGTGAAATGTTATGCAGCGTCTTGAGATAATTATGCATCCACTGCTCATGATATGAAGATCTCCACTTGCTGTCAGTATGACAATTGGTGTTTCTGATATTTAGACAAATTGGAGAGAATTTGATTGTTCCTGGTGGAGTGAAGACCATCGAAGCTAATGGACGTATGGTTATTCCTGGTGGAATTGACGTAAATACGTATCTTCAGAAGCCCTACTTGGGTATGACGACACTTGACGATTTCTACCAAGGAACTAAAGCCGCAGTAGCAGGAGGGACCACCATGATCAGTGAGTAGATTAGGAGTACATGTACATGTGTGATGTATACAGCTCGTCGTATGATTTATTACTGGAATTATTTGCCGCCTTCAACCAGGTTGGCAGGTGTTATATGTATGGAACCTTAGCAGGTTGTTAACTACAGGTATCCACCTTGACTATGGCATAGTTTCTTCCATATGTCCAGATCTATGAACCAAGCGGAGAAAGCCGCTGCCAGACAATTCTGGTGGTGGCTTATCTCCCAGGAGAACAAAAGGATAAAGCAAAAATAAAAATTTTGCCTGATCCTTGTCTCCCCTGACATCATCTGTTGGGGGAGAGTTGGAAGCTCCCCACACACATTAGAGTGTCAGCTAAACCTTGGCAGGTTCGGCTGACAAGAGACTAACGTGTATGGCCAGCTTAAAGGGGTTATCTCATCTTAGACATTGTGGGCATATCACTAGGATAAGCCCCCAATGTCGATAGGTGCGGGTCCTAGAACGGAGCCCGCAAAGTTCCTATGGCTCGGCTATTTCCGTCAGCCCCATAGAAGTGAATAGGACCGCTTGCGTGGTGCACTTCCTATTCATTTCAACGGGACTTCTGAAAATAGCCGAACGCACTGTGCGGCTATTTTCGGCACTCCCATAGGAATGAATGAAGGGCGGCCGCGCATGCGCAGTGTGCCCTCCTTCACATTGCAGGCTCTGTTCTAGAGCTAGATGCGGGTCCCAGAGATGGGACCTCCTCCTATCAGACATTGGGGGCATATCCTAGTGATATTCCCACAATGTCCAAGATGGAAATAAACCTTTAAGCTGTTTTACAGCCCTCTGCATGACAGCTATGGTGGTCTCCTGGTTGGATGCAACAGCTGTCACTCAGAGAAGAGGGGAGGGACTGTGAAGCCTCTCAATGCAGAGGGCACTTGACACTGTAGCACCGCCTGTTGGGCAATTGCAAGAGCGGAATATTTACACTACGCAAAATGTATCAGGCTGAGTTCACATCAGCATTCAGCCTTTCCGTTCTTCTGCAGACGTTCTTGAGCAGAAGGACGGATTCGGCACATAACGGAACCGAATGGAGCCTATGGACCCCATAGACTATAATGGTGTCCGTTAGGTTTCCGCTCAGAGGAAGATCTCTAAGCGGAAACCTAGCGGACCTCATTATAGTCTATGGGGTCCGTAGGGCTCCGTTATGTGCCAAATCAGTCCTTCTGCTCAAGAACGTCTGCAGAAGAACGGAAAGGCTGAATGCTGATGTGAACTCAGCCTTATCTAGTACTGTCCGCAGATTAGGATGGTCAAAACTGCTGACACCCTTTAAGAAGGTCGAGATTATGTTAAACGTGATGAAAGGCCAGGACTCCCATCTACATAAAAAACTGATGGAAATGTTCAAAAAACTGATAAATTAATTATGCAGCATGACCACAGACTCGGTATCTGAATGATGGCAGAAACAGTGGAAACTGTAATGAAAAGTGTGCACAATGATCTTAAAGGAGTTGTCTCATCTCACCGATACTAAGGTGAGATGAGACATAGTCCTGACCACCTCCCGGCCGGGAGACAGTGGAGTGCCGGAGCCAGGAGGTGGTCGGGACTGTGTCTTATTTCGCCTTAGTAACGGCGACATGAGACAACCCCTTGTTCCGATTTTTGGACTCCTTTTAACTTTCTACTCCACCGTGATTTAAAACATCATACTTACCTCCTCTCATCAGCCATCAGGGTCCTTCAGCAGTTTTCCGTTCCTTGTCCCGTAAACTTCCAGACGGACAGGGTCATGTGCATCGGTGAGGAGCAGTTGAATAGGAGTTTTTCAATAGATGCAACATGCTGCCGGGGACAAGTAAAAAAATTAAGTCTCAGAAGATGGACTAATACTTTAAGAGCCAACATGACAACCCCGTTTGTCTTTGAATATGGCAACACATGGAGTAAAAGGAGGCGCCTGATGATGTCTGCAGAGCTGTGAGAACAATGAGGGGAAGAAGAAGAAGAAGCAGCGCTCCCGTTTTTACACCTATGTTCACAGGATCCAACTTTCTTGCTCCTTCATGGACCCATTTTCAAGCACTCCATGAATGAGCTGAAACTTTACATCCTGGGAACATGGGTGAATAAAATATGCAATTCCTCTTGATATATGAGGGTATATACGGGGGTGCTGCTTTTTATGTACCGTATATTGCTTGGACTGCAGACCCCTATTGGGTAGCTTATGCAGCTACAATCTTTGTCTAAATTCTTAGTTTTTTATGGAGTTGTCCTTTAAGCTTAGGTAGAACTTTGACGTCTATATTTCCAGATCCTATTATGTGCATTCACTATATCTACTAAAATGTGCAGCTTGAAATTATTGTAGTGAAAACTTCCTTGTAAACGTCCATTAATTTCTGACCCGGAATGAAGATTCCAATTCAATATCTGCAGGAAGAGATCTTGAGACTGTGAGGACTATTAGAATACAGCAAACATTGCCACTGTACTGTGATTAAAGGGGTGGCAGCAAGTCATTCCTTATTGCTGGGGGTTCCAGTGGTCAGACCGCACTGACTGGTGGGGGTCCAACTCTCTGGAAGACAGGTGTCCAGTTCCTTGTACTAAAGGAGAAGCAGGCCAAGCATGAACCCTGATACTCCATTCACTCTTAGTAGGACTGCTCTCTAGAGAATGAATGGGGCGGCAGGGCACATGTGGGATCGGTGGGGATCTCAGCCGTCTGGCACTCACCAATCAGTCAGTCATCCCCTCTCGCACGAATCAGCAACCTCCGGCATTTCAGCTGTAGTGAAACTACAACTCCCAGCATGCACACTTGCTTGGCTGTTTTGGAACTCCCACAAAAGTGATTGGAACGTTCTGGGAGTTTTAGTTCCACTAAGCGCCGGCCTCTACATAACTTCGGCGGATCCATTTTCTACGCCTAAAACAGGCATAGAAAATGGTAAATGAGACGGACCTGGCAGCCCGTCCCCTTCCCCGCCCACGGTACGTCCACTTTTGTAGACCTGGGGTGAGCGGGGATAAGTCTCAGATCTTTGCACTGCAATCTGTGGCAGAAATACACCTAATTTAGGCTTATTGCTGTTTGATAAATGACCCCCTATGTGTCCATGTCCTATACACTAGTTGGTAAGGCTGATTAGTCAGCCTGCATTTGTGGGAGGGGCGGAGGCTCTTCATATACGAGCCACAGCCTCACTCACAGGCGTGTGTTCTCAGGTGCACAGGCCGCATGTTACCTTGTCTGTCCAGGTTCAGCCACGGCTGATACTATATGTTTTTGTCTTGTTACCTGGATCGCCCAGGCAGAGTTAAATGTTGTATGTCACCTGGATCGCCCAGGTTCAGCCACTGCAGTTACCGGCTATGACATTTGTCTTGTTACCTGGATCGCCCAGGCCGAGTTACATGTTGTATGTCACCTGGATCGCCCAGGCCGAGTTAAATGTTGTATGTCACCTGGATTGCCCAGGCCACGTTAAATGTTGTATGTCACCTGGATCGCCCAGGCCGAGTTATATGTTGTATGTCACCTGGATCGCCCAGGCCGAGTTAAATGTTGTATGTCACCTGGATCGCCCAGGCCGAGTTAAATGTTGAATGTCACCTGGATCGCCCAGGCCGAGTTACATGTTGTATGTCACCTGGATCGCCCAGGCCGAGTTAAATGTTGTATGTCACCTGGATTGCCCAGGCCACGTTAAATGTTGTATGTCACCTGGATCGCCCAGGCCGAGTTATATGTTGTATGTCACCTGGATCGCCCAGGCCGAGTTAAATGTTGTATGTCACCTGGATCGCCCAGGCCGAGTTAAATGTTGAATGTCACCTGGATCGCCCAGGCCGAGTTAAATGTTGTATGTCACCTGGATCGCCCAGGCCGAGTTAAATGTTGAATGTCACCTGGATCGCCCAGGCCGAGTTAAATGTTGTATGTCACCTGGATCGCCAGGCTGAGTTATATGTTGTATGTCACCTGGATCGCCAGGCTGAGTTATATGTTGTATGTCACCTGGATCGCCCAGGCCGAGTTAAATGTTGTATGTCACCTGGATCGCCAGGCTGAGTTATATGTTGTATGTCACCTGGATCGCCCAGGCCGAGTTATATGTTGTATGTCACCTGGATCGCCCAGGCCGAGTTATATGTTGTATGTCACCTGGATCGTCCAGGCCACGTTAAATGTTGTATGTCACCTGGATCGCCCAGGTTCAGCTACTGCAGATACCATGCTATGTCATTTGTCTTGTTCCCTGGATCGCCCAGGACAAGCTAAATGTTGGGTGACAACTGGACCGTCAGGTTCAGCCGCTGCTGATACTACGCTATATGTCATGTTTTGTTGTTAGAATAAGTCTCGACCATACCCCACTCTATCGGTATATCGGGTTTACTCTACTCGCACCCAGAGCTGCGTTCACACGTCCTATACTACTACAGGTTCTTTCCAGGCCCATTTCAAGAACTGCATTCATGTCGCTGTTACATCTATGTTATGCTCCGTTCACAACCAGAGCTGCTGTTATACCAAATTTCATGCTCTGCTTATACCCAGAGTTGTGTTCACACTTATACTGCTACACCAGGTCGTATACCCCACTCACCAAAGCCGCTTTCCATGTCTGCTGTCACATCAAGTTAATATTCCGTGCACATCCAAAGCTGCGTCCGCATGTCCGCTTTTACATCTTGTCCTATACTCCATTCACTACTAGAGCTGCGTTCACGTGTCTGCTTTCGCATCACGTCAATACTCTGCTCACTTTCAAATTGCATTCATACGTCTGCTTATACCATGCTTTTCATGTGCTACCCATACTCGGAGCTGTGCCCATACCATGCTTTTTAGGTACCACTCACATCCAAAGCTCCGTTCACCCATTTGTTGTTACATCATGTGTTGTACTCTGCTTCCACTCAAAGCTGCATTCTCCTGTTCATTGCTACGTCATGGTTTTACTCAATAATCTCACCGGGGCAGTCTGCACCCACCGCTCTGGTTCTTTAATCCTGGTTCATATTCACTCAGACTGGTCTCCTTTTACTTCTGGTTCGTATTTACTTAGATTGGTCTCCTGCCCCAGTTCACCAAACAGCTCCTCAACGGAGGTCAGTCGGCCAATAGGAGTAAGTTTCCTGCTATGTTTTCACAAGCTGTTCATTTGTTTGTCACGATAGAGACTTCTCTTAGCGAACTTGCAATGACTCAGGCTCTTGTTTTTCTCCCATCTCTGTTTCAATTTCATGTTTACGTTTATGGTTCGCGGTGGTTAGTGTTATGTATGCACGTGCTTCGGATTTCTAATGTCTATATTTTCAACGCCTGTTGGCAGTTATGTTACTTAGGCCACCTTCTAGCCAATCCAATCATTCAAGCCTCTGCATATCCTATCAGGTCCGGCTTACGTTTTAATTACTTATCGTCACCGCAACGTCATCCCTCTGGCTTCGGGGGCCCTATGATTGATCCGGCCTCATGGCTCCGGGGTCCCCTTGACCGTTTTTCATGTTTTGTTTTGTTTGTTAGGGGTACGACATGGTTGTAGGCTGGTTAGTGTCCCAGGTTAGCTGTTGGAGGGGTCATGGCTATGCGAGTCCCCAAGGCATTCTGGTGCTGCATAAGTGGTTTAAAAAAAAACAAAAAAAACATAAGAGGCTTGCCCGAGTGGCTGTTCGCTTATAGGACCTCACGATTGGCACTGACACTTGTAGTTCGCACGGCCATCTGATACTTTTTTCCGCCATATGTGTCTCGCACGCATGGCTTCTGCCATAAGGGACTCGCACGCATGGCTCCCGCCATAAGGGACTCGCACGCATGGCTCCCGCCATAAGGGACTCGCACGCATGGCTCCCGCCATAAGGGACTCGCTGGAGTGGCTCTTGGCTTAGAGGATTTCACAATTGTCATTGACATTGGTAGGTCATACGGCCATCTGATACTATTTTCCATGGCACACCTTTCAGAAGTTTTATTTTGTTAATTTATATTTTACAGATTAGTACTAGCGGTTCATTTCAGCCTCATTTCATTAAGAAGCTTTACCCCATGTCTTTGTCTTTCTAGGTTATCGAGTCCCGGTTGATTACTAAACCCGTCGGGTTAAGCCCCAATCTTTTCCCCAGCCGTCCTCAATTCTAAGGTTCGCACCCCGGCGGCTGCCCGGCCCCATGGGCCCCTGGTGGTTGCTTCAGGGGTCCGACCAATGGTTGTCTGTCCACCTGTGCAGCTATGCTTTTGGTTTTGAATGACTCACATCTTTGCCTGCTTGCCAACTTATGTTATTTAGGTTTCATTTTAGTTAATGTCCGTTATTATCTCCATTTTCTGTCACGTTTCCCTTCGTCTTTTCAGGTCATGCAGTTGAATTCATGTTGGGGGTCACCTTCCACATCGGTCTGGTCTCGTTCCTAACGATATTTCGCCTTGCATGTTATTCAGGCCACGTAGTTTATCTTAGGTATCGCCTGCCACATCGGTCAGGCTCATGGTTTAATTTCACCTGCACCTTATTCAGGTCACTTATTATAGTCATAATTTCTTGATTTAAAAAAAAAAACCAAAACTCTGCCCCATGGCTTCGGGGGCCTGATGACTGCTTCGGCCCCATGGCTTCGGGGGCCTGATGACTGCTTCGGCCCCATGGCTTCGGGGGCCTGATGACTGCTTCGGCCCCATGGCTTCGGGGGCCTGACGACTGCTTCGGCCCCATGGCTTCGGGGGGCCCGATGACGGCTTCGGCCCCATGGCTTCGGGGGCCCGATGACGGCTTCGGCCTCATGGCTTCGGGGGCCCGATGACGGCTTCGGCCTCATGGCTTCAGGGGGCCCGATGACGGCTTCGGCCTCATGGCTTTAGGGGGCCCGATGACGGCTTCGGCCCCATGGCTTCGGGGGGCCCGATGACGGCTTCGGCCCCATGGCTTCGGGGGCCCGATGACTGTTTTCAGTCCTGCTGGTCTGATTGCCTGGTTGGTTGTCCATCTGGGCTGATTTTATCACATACATACCTGCTTTCCTAATTTCCTAATAATCCATGTTGATCGCTCACTTTATGTTTTGACCGCAAACTGGTCCGGTTCGCCCTACAGCATCATTGTCATGTCTTACGCAGATATTTTGTCTTGCTTTAATTGTTCATGTTTTCGTTCAGGTCCTGCCAGAGGAGGAACAAGTAGGGTAATTCCCTCTAGCATTTCAGTCTCCGATCGTAGTCGACCATATCTTGTCAACCAGGTCCCCGCGCAAAGTCTTTGCCTTTTTACCACGACTAGGAATTCATTTTCGCCGGTAGCTTCATTGCAATTGCATTCCCTCACTCATGGGAGGTCATAGACAGAATCTTGTATATTATGGCTTCGTAGCTTCTTGCCGCACTAACCTCAGACTCTCTACAACCACGTTAAATCGTGTTTTGGACAAGGTTCAGCATTTCCTCACAGTAGAAGATTCAGATAGTAGGTCGGTCTTCACGTCTCAATCGTTAAAACAATTCTCAGGGGCACACAGTAGAACAACGCGCGGACCACGGCTAGCAGATAGCTGTTGTCTGGAAAACTATTCAAGGATTCTCTTCCTATCTACATAGTCCTTTTTGGCCCTCATTCCTGCATAGTCTGGGCCGGGGGTCGGCGGCCTTCGGCGCTCCGGCTGTGGTGGGACTGCAGCTCCCAGTATGCACACTTGCTTGGCTGTTCTCAGAACTCCCGTGCAGGGTGACGGTGGCATGCTGGGAGTTGTGGGTGCCGGAGGTTGCTGAGCCCTGGTCTAGGCAGTTAGGTTTCGGTCCCACGATCTCCTGAGGCTAGGGCATTGCCAGTACTCCCTAGAACCAAAACTTTACAAGGTTCAGTTGGTTTTCATGATCCATTTCACAATGTATTCCCGGTCCTCCATTCCGCTTTGGGGCAGTATCCGCAATATTGAGCATCATTTCTCTGGCCTTGTCATCCACAAGATGGGTTGTAGGTCTCCTTCTGGCCTTGCCTCATACACCCCAAATTTTTCGCTTTAGATCCCTGACGCCTTGCAGTTGGCTTGGGGATTAGTTTGCACATGCCATTAAAGTTCCTTTTCTACCCTACTTGGCTTGGTTTTTGCCCACTTACAGGCCTATCCACGATCATGGCTTAGGGCACACAACAAGCCATTTAGTCAGGTCAGCTAAGACACGCCTAGCTCGGTTAGGTTGTTCCCGTTGTTTCTCTCCCTAGGGTTCTTCGGATATCTCTTGGCCGTAGCCATGACTACAAGTTGGTAAGGCTGATTAGTCAGCCTGCATTTGTGGGAGGGGCGGAGGCTCTTCATATACGAGCCACAGCCTCATTCACAGGCGTGTGTTCTCAGGTGCCCCACCCTCCCTCCCTTATCTTCTCATTTCCACAGGGTATGCCCACTTACAGGCCTATCCACGATCATGGCTTAGGGCACACAACAAGCCATTTAGTCAGGTCAGCTAAGACACGCCTAGCTCGGTTAGGTTGTTCCCGTTGTTTCTCTCCTTAGGGTTCTTCGGATATCTCTTGGCCGTAGCCATGACCACAAATAATGCAGTGTCTCTTCCCTTTTAGTTGACCATGTGGTTCCCGACCCTGGATCCAATATTTTGGCCTCATTTGAAAAATGGCATGAGGTGGCCGATACCAAATCCTGTTGTGATTACTCCCTCCACATGGACATCACCAGCTGGTACGATGGGATCCGAGAGGAGCTGGATATTCTGATGCAAGACAAAGGTATGGACTGGGGGTACACAGCCACCTGGCTCTCTGACAACAGAAAAGTCACGTTCTATTTTTATAAGGCTCTGTTCACATCTATATCATGGTTTCGGCACCGGATCCATTGCATGATGAAAACCTCCCCAGTGATTTATAATGGGTATATTGAATCTTAGGAAAAACCCTTTAAGCAGTTGCCACTTGCTTGTCAGGTTGCACTTGTTTTTCCTTCTCATCAGTTTTGATAAATCTTCCTTCTCCACCAAGAACTTCTCTCTCTAATGCTCCAGACTGGAGATCTGCAGTCATCTTCTCCTGGTGTACTGTACCATCAGAACATCTCCAGTATAGAAGGTGACCACACTGGTATCTACAACAGCATGGAGGATCCAGGGTGGTCACCAGTAGAGGTGGAGTTTGGAGTCATCCAGGGTCTCTATGGAAAACCCAGTGCTTCCAATCATTATTTATTTTACTGAGCGATTACAATGAAAAATTTCCATTTTCACCAGAGTTTTCCTTTAAACAGTCATAATGGTCCTGATATTTTTCCCCTTTTCCTCTTTACAGGTATCAATTCATTCCAGATATACATGGCCTACAAAGATCTATACCAAATGACGGATAGCCAGGTAGCTATATACTGCGTCTATATACGGGGATTCAGTGAAAACACTAGACGTTTGATTCATACAATGTAAAATATAATACCACCGCCATTGTGAGCTTGTTACTATGGGGAGGCATGGTACGCACCGTCTTGAAGAGCTTGTCCAGGGTTAGAAAACAAGTCTTCTTTTTCCAGAAACAGCGCCACTTATCTATGGTGACCGTGTCTGGTATTGCAGCTCAGCTCAAATGTATGGACCTGAGTTGTAATGCCAAACAGTTTATAGACAATAGAGGAGCCGCCTCTTGTCTAATCCCAGACGACACCTTTTATATAGTTGTTTTCTGTGTTATTTGTCTGCACAGAAATTACATAATCCTGAATGTATTATATATTTATTTATTTTCAGCTTTATGAGATCCTTACCTTCCTCAAGGGTCACGGTGCTGTAATTATGGTCCACGCCGAAAATGGAGATTTAATAGCTCAGGTGAGTGAGATTATTATTGACAACCAGTTAACCAGCAGACGTCACCCAGTACTCGTACCAGTAAGGCATCTTGCACACGACCATTCCGTTTTTTGCGGTCCGCAAACCCATTGTAGAAATGCCTATTCTTGTCTGCAAAACGGACAAGAATAGGACATGTTCTATTTTTTTTGCGGGGCCACGGAACGGAGCAACGGATGCGGACAGCACACGGAGTGCTGTCCGCATCTTTTGCGGCCCCATTGAAGTGAATTGGTCTGCACCCGAGCCGCAAAAACGGTGGCTCGGATGCAGACCCAAATAACGGCCACGTGCATGAGACCTAAGTGGTAGCATTTCTACATGCAACATGAACCCTTCTTTACAGTATGTGAAAAGATGTAGACTACTTTGTGCTTATATCTGGGCAAAGAGATAGATAGATAATAGATAATAGATAATAGATATATGTGAGATAGATATATGTAAGATAGATAATAGATAGATAGATGTAAGTTAGATAGATGATAGATATTAGATAGATGATAGATAGATAGATAATAGATAATAAATATAGATAGATAGATAGATAATAGATATAGATAGATAGATAAATAGATAGATAGATAGATGATAGATAGATAGATAGATAGATAATAGATAGAGGATAGATAGATAATAGATATAGATAGATATAGATAGATATTAGATAGGCAGATAGAGAATTGATAGATGTATAGATAGATAGAATTGATAGCTAGATATGGATATGGGATAGATACATATGGGAAACATAAAATATAGATAGATATTTCCCTATATTAGATACTACCTTTCAAAAAATAACACCCTAAATCTAGACCAGATTTGCTGTAAGAAAATGTTCCGTTCCATCTTATACTATGACTACTTTTCATCCTGTTTGAGAAGTGACCCCTCTAGAAAGTCATTTCCATGCTATTCTGGGTAGACTTTGCTGTATTTTCACTCTTCCCTTTGCTTTTGTCTGTGTCAGCTCAGCTTTTCGTAGTCAGGCAGTTCAATAGACTTATTTTTCTGTTAATAAATTCTAAGGCTGGTTTCACACGGGCGTTGCGGGTGCGTTGTGGGAAAAGATGCGGGTACGTTGCGGGAACATGAGCGATTTTGTCCCCGCGAGTGCAAAGCATTTTAATGCGTTTTGCACTCGCGTGAGAAAAATCGCCGTGTTTGGTACCCAGACCCGAATCTCTTCACAGAAGTTCGGGTTTGGGTTAGGTATTCTGTAGATTTTATTATTTTCCCTTATAACATGGTTATAAGGGAAAATAATAGCATTGTTAATACAGAATGCTTAGTAAAATAGGGATGGAGGGGTTAAAAAAAAATATTACAATTTAACTCACCTCATTCACTTGTTCGCGCAGCCCGACTTTTCTTCTGTTTTCTTCTTTGAGGAAAAGGATCTGTGGTGACCTCACTGTGCTCATCACATGGTCCATCACATGATCCATCACCATGGTGATGGTTCATGTGATGGACCATGTGATGAGCACAGTGACGTCACCACAGGTCCTTTTCCTCACAGATCATCAAAGAAGACAGAAGAGAAGCCGGGCTGCGCGAACAAGTGGATGAGGTGAGTTAAATTGTAATATTTTTTTTTAACCCCTCCATCCCTATTTTACTAAGCATTCTGTATTAAGAATGCTATTATTTTCCCTTATAACCATGTTATAAGGGAAAATAATAATGATCGGGTCCCCATCCCGATCGTCTCCTAGCAACCGTGCGTGAAAATCTTGCTTGCGGATGCTTGCGATTTTCACGCAGCCCCATTCACTTCTATGGGGCCTGCGTTGAGTGAAAAACGCACAATATAGAGCTTGCTGCGATTTTCACGCAACGCATAAGTGATGCGTGAAAATCACCGCTTATGTGCATAGCCCCATAGAAGTGAATGGGTCCGGATTCAGTGCGGGTGCAATGCTTTCACCTAACGCATTGCACCCGCGCGGAAAACTCACCCGTGTGAAAGGGGCCTAACTACTTGTAATGATAAAGTGACAAAATTCAGTTTTACTGCAGGATGTAAAACAATTTTTTGGGGGATTTATCAGCCTGGAGTGAAGCTTGCTGACATCCAGTGGCAAAGGGAGAACAGCAAATTTTCATAATTTCTATTTATGTGTCTAGATATGATAAAGACTGCATAAAATAAAATAAATGAGTCACCAAAAAAATGTTGGCACAAAGAATGTATTTTTTTTAAACATTTCAAGCTCTAAACGTAGTGTCCATATAAAATGAAGCCTGAGTTAGGCCTCATGCACATGGCCGTTGTTTTGGTCCGCATCCGAGCTGCAGTTTTGGCGTCTCGAATGCGGACCCATTCACTTCAATGGGGCCGCAAAAGATGCGGTCAGCACTCCGTGGTCCGCAAAATCCGTGCCGTTTCGCAATTTGCGGACCGTAAGACACACAACAGTCGTGTGCATGAGGCCTTAGATGTATTAAAACATTGGTATACAATGTTTGGAGCTGCGTCATTACCATTCAGGACACATCTTGCACACAAGTCATCCCGAGTCATTCTGTGTGCTCCTCTCCATGATTTATAGGACAGGGGGTAATCCTATTTCCTGCTGGAGAATTGCTCCCATTTAGTATTCACCTGCAGTCACATATTATATCAGCCGGCCCTGCTTAGTGTTTTATTATGTGCAGATGATAAGAGTAACGACAGATGGTTTATTGTGCAGCATTAAATTCCTCCCCGTCAGCGCATACATATACGGTATACAGCTCCATGATGCTGCATTATCTCTCATTGCCTCACTGTGTTGCTTGTACAGGATTGTGTGTGATAATGTAGCCCTATTAACTTCAATGGAACTGAGCTGCAATACTGAGCACAGCCTGTGGAAAGAAGAAAGCAGCCATGTTTTTTCTAATCCTGTACAACATCTGTGCCCGCCTACCAGCGCCAAGGTGGTCTCAGTCAGGCAGGTCCTACTCTAATCCTACCTATGCCGTATGGGCACCTATATTCAGGAGAGCAGACGCTGCACATATATTGTGCTGCTCCTAGTCAGCTCTGTGTGCATCAAGCAACGGGTAGGTGGGCACAGATGTGTTTTGATCAAAATATATTGGCTAAGAGTCTCAGATTTCATGTTTGCATCTATTGTTTCAGTGCATTATTTTCCGTGACTTTATAAATGTAGCCATGTACATCCGCATATTTACCATCATATCGTGCAGGATTTTTTGTATCTTTTTTCTGTGATTTTTTTGATTTGTCTTGAAGCAGCGGCATCTTCAGGTGCGAATGCGCTTCTATCCTGGGAATAGCATTTATGTGCACTTTTGCCCCACCTATCTAATAGGCCGCCTTGATTAGGTGGTACATATAGGTGTGTGTGCTCCTCCTCTCATCGGTTGCTGGATGCACATGGAGGTGACTAGGAGCAGTACACTATATGTGCGGGGTCTGCGCTCCTGAATATAGATGCATAACGGCATAGGTAGGTTTAGACTAGGACCTGCCTGACTGAGACCACCTTGGCGTGGGTAGGCAGGCACAGATGTGTTTTGATCAAAATATATTGGCTGAGAGTTTCAGATTTTATCATTAGAGTGAGGGCTTAGTCCATATGTTATGTTTGCATCTATTGTTTTAGTGCATTATTTTCCGTGACTTTAATCATGTAGAACCCCTTCAAATCAGTGGGGCATATTTTCTAATACCGTTCCTTTACCAAGTGGTACACAGGGATGCCATATGGTGCAAAATATGGTTCAGGTCTGACCTGAAAAATAATTCCCATAATGCATAGACATTTACATTTAGTAACTTTAGGTGACATCTCCTCCTTCTGTTCTATGTCTAGGAAGCTTTCATCATTTCAACATAAAAATATACAGTATATTTTTTTTTACATTTTTAATCAATAGGAACAAAAACGGATATTAGAAATGGGCATAACTGGACCTGAAGGACACGCTCTGAGCCGACCCGAGGAGGTAGGTACATTTTGCTGCAATCTTTTGTGCTTATTTCCAACTCTGATTTTCAGTCATTTACCACTAGTCAAAAAGTTTACTTCCACAAAATGAAAGAATGCCCTACATGGACAAAAAATTGTGAAAATAACATAGACTGCCTGCAGCTGACACCAGAGGGAGCAGGTGAGCTGACCGCATACTGTCTTATTATTGAGTTCAGTGTATGATCTGTATGCAGAAAGCGCCCTCTAGTGGCAGATACAGGTAAGAAATATGTTCTGTGTCAGAAAAAACAACATAATTAAGAAATGAATCAGCACATTTCATGTCTCTCCATATTTACCGCATGGAAGTTATTAAAACTATTTATTAGGGATTAATATTATGATGAAATATGATGCACATTTTGCATCGCTGGATCGGATTAGGTGAGATTCACTGAGTTAAGACTATTCATGCCTGGATCTTCTCTATTTTACCTTGAATCAGCAAAATTTTGAGCGGTGAATTATTTCGGCTCTCTGCTCTCAGGATTGTCCTTGAAAGATCAAGAGCCCGTGTTTAATTTAAACTTACAATGTGGATGATAAAATTTTCATCACGACCCATGTAGAAACCTTCCCGCTTGGCATCCTGTCAGCAATTTTTTTTTTTTTTTGCAGTGTAATTTATTTTTATTTTGCCATTTCAGTGCTGTGTTGCATTTTAGGCCCAGTATTGTAAGCTGATTCATTTAGTATTCTATCAGAGGTCCATTTTTGGGGAACTCACGATAGCCAAGAGTTGAATATGGTTGACTTCTGTCTGACTTTAGCTAAGACTAGACGGAGGCAGAAGAGCTGACTACGATATTAGCTCATAAGCTCCCCCTAGTGGTGGTTGCAGGCAGCCTGAAGTTTGTTATTTAACTTTATGTCTACGCAGGGAATTTGGAGCTCTATATCTGATTTGAGCATCAGGGCCTGTGTTAGGGGGGGGGGGGCAAACAGGGCAATGGCCTAGGGCCCCCATCCCTAAATGGGGCCCCTTGCTGAGCTACCCAGACAGAAGTGGAAGAGAGCTTGTGGCCGCACCTGAGAAGAGCACAGACAGCACAGCAAGGAGCGCTGGTCCCTGGTCTCCCGCCCAATGTAGTCCCCAGGGTCCTTATGCTGTAGTGAGGAGCTGGGGGCTGCATCCATAGCAGGGGCTCCACAGCAGTCAGGCAGACCTTGGCCCCTTCCCCTCTCTCACCGGAGGCCCTGCACTGTGAAGGTAATGGCCTCCTCTGCTCCTGTGGTTTACTGGGGAGTTCAGAATGTGTCGCCCTCTAATGACCTGACATGTGTGCTGCCAGCCCCTGTCTCCTCTCTGTGCTGCCCTAATAGGTGGAGCCGGACAGTCCAGACCCCGGACTAACAGTCAATGCAATCTACTTGGTCCAGAATGCTGCCTTTCTTCCATCATTTTAGATTGTTCAATGGAACGTTTCAGTCCCCAGGACTTTTCTCACATAGTATTTTTATAATGCTTGAGAAAAGTCCTGGTAAAAGGACCGAAACGTTGTATTGAACAACGTTTTGGAGCAGCATGGATTTTTTTTTTCTAGATAGGTATATAGATTTTAGATAGAAAGATAGATATGAGATAGAAAGATAGATATGAGATAGATATATATATTAAATAGATATGAGATAGATATGAGATAGATAGATAGATAGATAGATATGAGATAGATACAGGGGAGGGCTGGCAGCCTTAGTCCTGGGGGGCAAATCCAGTCAAGTGGCCCATTTTTAGCCCCGCCCATTATTAGAAGCCCCTCCTACATATAATAGGCCACTCCCAACACACACTGTACAGCTGACATTCTATAGTTGAGGCCTGTCTACATATCATACGGAGGGGAGGCCTGTCCTGGCTGCACTGCCTGCTTATACAACAAGCTACAGCCAGGAAGCTCCTCCGCTCTCCTCCCTCCCCTGATCCTGCTCAAGGCTTGTGGTTCCCCCCACCATCTGCCACCCGCCCGTGGCCTGCTGCCCCTTTGGCTGTCCTCACCCTGCTCTGAATCCTCCTTCTGCAAATGGCAGGGGGAGGAGCCGGAGCATCTCCTCTCCTACATAGCGCCCCCTACCTCTTACATCCAGTGATGTCACCTTTGTTGTAGACGTTCTCTTTCCTCATCTTCTCCATTCAGACCAGACCGCCATGATGATTTTTCTGCCATCTCCCGTCTCTGCAGAGATTGAGAAACAGACATTAGTTTCCTGCCAACCCCACTACTATACTGCAGAAACAGTCCCCCTGGAAATACTACTACCACACAGATAGTGCCCCCTTAAACAATTATTGGCACACAGTGCTCTAAAAAATAACTGCGCTCAGACACTAATAGTATAAAGATAATGTCCCCCAAAAATAATTGTGCTTAGCTGATACTATGCCAGGGTTCCCCCAAAGTAACAGTGCCCCCCAAAATCCCACCAATAGAAATAATTCTCTGCCAGAGCACACTTAGTAGTAATAATGCCCCTATAGTGCCCTAGTAATCATGTTCCTCATAGACCCCCAGTAGTAGTAAAGCTCCCCATAATACCCCCTAGTAGTACTAATTTTCCCTATAATATGACAGTACATGAAATACCCCCGCTTAGTGCCCGCAGTTGAGCTAATGTCTCCATAATGTATGCCAGTATAAAATACCCCTATATAGTGCCCCAGTAAATGCACTCATACTGCTCCTCTCCCCCTTCCCCATAGTGTCCCCCATAATATGCCAGTAAAAAAATGCCCCTTAGTGCCCCCAGCAGATGCCCCAATAGTGCTCCACTCCCCCATAGTGCCCCCAAATAATGTCCCATAGTGCCGCTCTCCCCTATAGTGCCTGCCATAATGTGCCAGTAAAAAATGCCCCCTTAGTGCTACCAAATGCCATAGTGCCACCCATAATGTTCCAATACAAAAGGCCCCTTTAGAGCCCCCACTTCCCCATAGTGCCCCCAAATAATGCCCCTATAGTAACACCAGATGCCCCATAGTGCTGCTCTCCCCTATAGTGCCCCCCAGAATGTGCCAATAATAAAAAAAAAAAAGCCCCTTTAGAGCCCCCAGATACCCCCATAGTGCTCCTCTCCCCCATGGTGCCCCCCCATAATGTGCCAGCAAGAAATGCCCCCATAGTGCCAGCTCCTCCAATAGGGCCAGCTCCCCTCATAGTGCCAGCTCCCCCCCCATAGTGCCATCCCCCTCATAGTGCCAGTTCCCCCATAGTGCCAGCCCCCCCCATAGTGCCAGCCCCCCCCATAGTGCCAGCTCCCCCCATAGTGCCAGCTCCCCCATAGTGCCAGCCCCCCCATAGTGCCAGCCCCCCCATAGTGCCAGCCCCCCCATAGTGCTAGCCCCCCCTATAGTGCAAGCCCCCCCCATAGTGCCAGCTCCTCCCCCATAGTGCCAACCCCCCCTATAGTGTCAGCCCCCCCCCATAGTGCCAGCCCCCCATAGTGCCAGCGCCCCCATAGTGCCAGCTCCCCCATAGTGCCAGCCCCCTATAGTGCCAGCTCCGCCTATAGTGCCCCCCCAAAGTGCCAGATCCCCCCCCATAGTGCCAAATCCCCCCATAGTGCCAGCTCCCCCTATAGTGCAAGCCCCCCCATAGTGCCAGCTCCCCCTATAGTGCAAGCCCCCCCATAGTGCCAGCTCCTCCCCCATAGTGCCAAGCCCCCCCATAGTGCCAGCCCCCCCATAGTGCCAGCCCCCCCATAGTGCCAGCCCCCCCATAGTGTCAGCCCCCCCATAGTGCCAGCTCCCCCATAGTGCCAGCTCCCCCATAGTGCCAGCCCCCCCATAGTGCCAGCTCCCCCTAGTGCCAGCTCCCCCTATAGTGCCCCCGCATAGTGCTAGCTCCCCCAAAGTGCCAGATTCCCCCCATAGTGCCAAATCCCCCCCAAAGTGCCAGCCCCCCCTATAGTGCAAGCCCCCCTATAGTGCCAGATCCCCCCTCCCCCATAGTGCCAGATCCCCCCCCATAGTGCCAGCCCCCTATAGTGCCAGCTCCCCCTATAGTGCAAGCCCCCCCATAGTGCCAGATCCCCCCCATAGTGCCAGCCCCCCCTATAGTGCCAGATCCCCCCCATAGTGCCAGATGCCCCCCCCATAGTGCTAGCTCCCCCAAAGTGCCAGATCCCCCCCCATAGTGCCAGCCCCCCCTATAGTGTAAGCCCCCCCTATAGTGCCAGATCCCCCCTATAATGCCAGATCCCCCCATAGTGCCAGATCCCCCCCATAGTGCCAGCCCCCCGCAAAGAAGAAAAAAAAAACCACACTAATACTTACCTCTATCAGCAGCGATGCAAGCCTCTTCTGGCCTGTGTCCCTGCTGTGTGCTCAGGCGTCGCGATGATAATGACGTCATCGCACTGCCTGAGCCGGCCTCTGATAGAAGGGGAGGGACACGCCTCTCCCTCCCCCTGCCCCACAGCACACACAGCACGGCCGCAATGACATCCAGGGCCGCGCCGCCTGTGGTAAAGATCGGCGGTGCGGCCCTGAAGAATAAAAAAAAATATATATCTTTTTTTTTAAGACGGGCGGCCCAGCGGCCGTTTATTTAGGGCGGCCTGGGGGGCAATTGCCTCCCTGCCCCCCGGCCCAGCCCGCCCCTGGATAGATATGAGATAGATAGATTTGTTGCACTTAATGTGATGTTAGGTGACAAAAAATTGCTTTTTTGGGAATGTTTTTATTTTATTTTTTTACAGTGTTCACCTGAGGGTTTAGGTATTCTGATATTTTTATAGAGCTGGTTATTACGGACGCGGCGATACCTAATATGTATACTTTTTTTTTATTTATTTCACTTTAACACAATAATAGCATTTTTGAAACAAAAAAAAATGATGTTTTAATGTCTCCATGTTCTGAGAGCTATAGTTTTTTTATTTATTTTTTGAGCGATTTTCTTATGTAGGGGCTCATTTTTTGCGGGATGAGGTGATGGTTTTATTGGTACCATTTTGTGGGACATATGCCTTTTTGATCACTTGGTGTTGCACTTTTTGTGATAAGGTGACAAAAATGGCTTTTTTGACACATTTCAATATTATTTTTTTATGGTGTTTATCGGACGGGGTGGGTCATGTGATATATTTATAGAGCCGGCCGTCACAGACGCGGCAATACCAAATATGTCTATTTTATACATTTTTTAAAATTTTTAACATTTTTTTTTATTACTTAATTAGGGAATTTTTTTTATAAAACACTTTCTTTTTTTTCTTTTGTCTTTTACTCTTTGCGTCCCCCATAAGGTCATACAAGACCTTTGGGGGACATTTAACTTCACTTTTTTTTTTCCCACTATTGATTTCGCCTGTAACTGGGGCTGACATAGTAGCTCCACTTACAGTGGAGATACACCCCCCAGAGAGGCTGTACAGCATATTACAGCGCTGTGCAGCCTCAGTGCAGGGCTGATCGAGGTCTGTAGAAGACCCGACAGCTCCTGCACTCTTCCACATGACCACTAGGCCGGGACAGGAAGTGGCATAGCGCTTCCTGATCTGTATACACAGCGCTCGTTGTATACAGCAATCTAGAAGGCAGGTCCCTGCCTTCTCCATGGGGTGCTATGCAGCAGATCCCCTTCCTTGGCAGCTGCACGATTAGCATGCAGCTGCCATCTCGTTCCAGAACGTCGATTCAGAGATAAACGACCACCCAAAGACGTTTATAGTCAACGGGTGGTCGTGAAGTGGTTAAGTAGGTTTAATGTTATGGCTGATGTATATGTGTGTGTATATCATTATATTTGCTAATAATGGGATGACACATTACTGTCTGATCACCAGTAATGAAAGGAGGTAACAACTGAGAAGAGATGGACGCATCAGAACTTGGAGAAGGGGGACGGGGGTCTATTACAGAAAAATGGTCTTACAGGGGGAATTGGGCTTTAAAGGGGTTGTCTCACTTCAGTAAGTGTCATTTATCATGTAGAGAAAGTTAATACAAGGCACTTACTAATGTACTGTGATTGTCCATATTGCTTCCTTTGCTGGCTGGATTCATTTCTCCATCACATTCTGCACTGCTCATATCAGGGGTTACGACCACCCTCCAATCCATCAGCGGTGGTCGTGCTCGCACACCATAGAAAAAAGTGCCTGCCTCTCTGGTGGCACACAGGGTGGTGCCTTTTCCTATAGTGTGAGACAATATGGACAATAACATTACATTAGTAAGTGACTTGTATTAACTTTCTCTACATGATAAATACTATTTGCATAAGTGAGACAACTCCTTTAAGTAATTGCTTTTTTGGTCGTCTTGCAGCTTGAAGCTGAGGCAGTATTTCGAGCCATTGCCATAGCAAGCCAAATCAACGCCCCTGTGTATATTACCAAAGTCATGAGCAAGAGCTCTGCTGATGTCATCGCACAAGCCAGGAAGAAAGGTAATCTACACTAGCCAACATGGTGGTCACTGAACTGTTACCCATACCAACCAATCAGAGCTCAGCTCTCATTTCTTAAGCTGCTTTAAAAAAATGAATGCTGTGCTGTGATTTGTTGCTATAGGTAACAGGGCCGGATTTACTTTTATACAGTTCTGATAAAACGGCCTGTGTTATTAACTAGGAATTAATGTGTTTACTAGAAGTTATGTATTAAAGCGTCCACCAACAGCATTTATCATCTATCTACAGGTGGTCTAGGGGTCCCACTAATCACAAGAACAGGGGTACTCAAGTTCCTTATGTGAACGGAGTGGTCGGGCATAGATGACTACTGCTCCATTAGGCCTCTTTCACACGAGCGTCACGATTGGCTCCGGAAACTCGCACCATTTTGTAAGCAAGTTCAGTCAGTTTTGTCTGCAATTGCGTTCAGTTGTTCATTTTTTTCCGGCCGAGTGCAATGCGTTTATATGCGTTTTTCACGCGAGTGATAAAAAACTGAAAGTTTGCAAACAACATCTCCTAGCAACCACCAGTGAAAAACGCATTGCATCCGCACCTGCTTGCGGATGCAATGCGTTTTTCACTGAAGCCCCATTCACTTCTATGGGGTCGGGGCTGTGTGAAAAAAACGCAGAATATAGAACATGCTGCATTCTTCACGCAACGCAGAACTGATGCATGAAAAACAACGCTCATGTACACAGCCCCATTGAAATGAATGGGTCAGGATTCAGTGCGGGTGCTATGCGTTCACGTCACGCATTGCACCCGCGCGGAAAACTCGCTCGTGTCAAAGGGGCCTTAGTCTCTATGGGACTGCTGAATACCGAGGTTGATTTTCTCCCAGGGGCGGACTGGGAAGTTAAAGTGGCCCTGGAAAAAAATACTGAAAGTGGCCCTATTTTTTTTGTTAGATACAAATTCATGGAAAGCAGGGCCAGCAATACCATATTGTGGCACATTATACTACTCTAACAGAGCCAAATACCACAGTCCATCACAAAATACTACCAGAAGCGCAAAATACATCCCCAAAAACTTTCACTGGCTGGTGATGAGGAATACCCAGGCGGCCCTCTGGGCATCGGCCCACCGGGAAATGTTCCTGTAAGGTCTATTGCCAATCCATCCCTGCTTTCTCCCTCAGTCTCATAGAAGTAAATGGAGGGTGGTCACACATACACATGACCACTCCAATCACACCGGGGACTGATGAACCCTGTTCTCCTGATCAGTAGAGGTCACCATGGTCAGATCCCCAGCAATCATTTCAGAGGTGGTCTTTTCTAGGAGGTGGTCTTTTAGACTTAATCCCATAATGATCATCATCAAGCTTTCTACTACTTACAGGGTTTCTATTGAAGCATTTTGACCTACCCACATTTATAGATGCAGCACTGTGTGGGAGGTTATGTTACTGCGGCCTCACTCTTGCAGGGTCTTGGGGGGCATTGCCTGCTCGTATTGTCACTTGGCTACTTGGTGTCATGCCTTCAGCATTCAAGTAGGTACCCACTTGAGTTCTTATGTCCATGCCATTAGATTTTACTTACCAACGATAGATCATTGGGTTGAATGTGCAGACAAACCTCCATCTCTTGTCTAAATGCCCCAAGCCCCGGAGGAGTGAAGCAAAGGATGGGAGTGGTAGTGGCTCTGGCTGCAATCATTATTCACAATGGCAGTCCTCACACTGATGCTCCCTAGGGTCAAGGCAGTGATAGGAAGGCACACCCTTTCTTCCCTCGGGGCAAACCCTACTGCCTGATGGTAGTTGAGGTGCCCTTGGTGTTATGAGTTTAGTACGTATGCAAGGTAGGAGATGTAAGTGCTGTTGCTGGCGAATGGTGCTGGAATCAGTAACCAGGTCGATAGTAGAAAATAAACAAGTCTCTG
The DNA here is from genome assembly GCF_905171765.1 of Bufo bufo. Taxonomy (NCBI): domain Eukaryota; kingdom Metazoa; phylum Chordata; class Amphibia; order Anura; family Bufonidae; genus Bufo; species Bufo bufo. The sequence continues at coordinate 776,784,383 of NC_053390.1, read as the reverse complement.
TTTACTAAAATGCAGATAGGGAGTTGTAGTACATCCAACGATATCAAAGCACAGTACCAAGGGAAGTCACAGTGCAGTCTCTTCCCAATAGCTGTATTTAGGCAAACAGTAACAATGTTGATAATAATAATCCCTGATCTCCTTCCAGACACCTTTCCAAGATGCATGCGTGCAAAACTCATAAAAATTTGGTAGGTGTCCCAGGCTACAAACCATCCACACACATAGCAAGAAAGTGTGGTAGGCTCCAGAATCTACAAACCATCCCCATGCAATAAGTCTCACAATCAGCTCTGCAATATCCCGAGAGATGCAGATTTTCAAATGGTCAAACCTGTTAATCCTTCCACAAGCACCACAATCTTTATCGACCATAAATTGTGAATGCCTTGCTAGCATACATGGCCTTGTGGTCCTAGACAGTCTAGAAATGTGTTCTCCTGCTTTCTCTCGAGAATTGTTCTCTCAACAGGAATGATGTTTCTCCTGGAACTATACTGAACTAGCCTCTGCCAATAACAGCAGGCAGAGCTAAACTGAAGTGGCTGATGCAATACTCACTAGAAAGCTCCTCCCTCAGAGGATAAAGCTATTTCCCTCTGCTGAGTCAGGGCATATTTATCTAGACAGTGTCATCTACAGACAGCTTTAGGGAATGTATACAAAGCATAATACAAAGCATTAATCATTTTAGTAATATACCAAATTAACACTTTGCAGGGCGTCGGTTCTGGGGGACTTCACATATTTACAAAAATGTTCTTCCATAGTGACCCATAGGATGAATATCATTGCATTGCTATATTGATTGTAATATGTACTTTGACTCAAAATCTTTCTCGATTTAAGGTGCGTTAGTGTTTGGTGAGCCAATTACGGCAAGTTTAGGAACAGATGGAACCCATTACTGGAGCAAAAATTGGGCAAAAGCTGCAGCCTTTGTTACCTCCCCACCTCTCAGTCCAGATCCTACCACACCTGACTACCTGAACACTATGCTGGCATGGTAAGGATTGAAGGAGCTTTCCCCTGAAGGTGAAACATATTGCAAAAATACCTGGATGTTTATAATACAGTAATATGTAGTAGTATGGATTCCCATTTTCATATACCCTGCTAGAACATATGAACATCATAAAGAGGATCCTTTCAATGAAACAAAGTTGAGAGCTGCTTAAAAAGCATCTCCCTATCTGCAGACTCAACACAACCATGCATTTATAGTGGTCGCCTATTCTTCTGAAATAATCAAAGTAAACAACCTCATAGTGCGTCCCCTGGGAATAACTGCTGTTGGGGTGCTTAATTCAAAGAAGTGGCCAAATGGGACAACCTTTGTAATATGGATTGGAAACCACCATGGTCATGGTTATGCCTTAGAGTCAAAGAATCGGTGAGATATCAAACGTACATTAGTAAGTTGTACCATAAAATAGTCACAAAAGTTAAAATGGATATAATTGGGATCCTGGTGGAATCTCTTATATCAATGGTTATTTCAATAAGCCATTGAAGAAAAGTTCTTTGCTGATGAGAAAGTATTGAAGATATTGAAGAAAATACCATTAGCCACTAACTGAAGGGTTCATCAACTTTGAAGCACCACTGTAGGTTTTGATTTTGGGCACAAGTACATCACAGATGCAACAAGTTGATTAAGAGGCCTGTATATTATTCTGGCGCCAATTTTACTAAGACCGGTGTGTGAAACGCTAGTCTGTGATAAATTACACCCAAGATCTTTATTCAAGGGGCTATTCCTAACCAAGACTTTTTTGACATATCCACAGAATATGGCATAAATGTGTGTATTGACTATATTTATAACTCCCATAGAAGTGGCCACTTTTCTACTCACAGAAGCCACAAGATCAGGAGACCCATCTTTAAGACATTTATGACATAAGCTTTGGTTATTACATGTTCTTTGGAGGTGTTGGTCTAATTTGATTTCTTGTTTATGCTGTGGTTATGCCATAAATGTGCACAATTCTGGGTGCTTGGATCCACAACTAGGGGGAGCTGCATACATTTTTACTTATGCATGCTATCTTAAGATCCCCCTAGTGGTGGCTGACATTCACCTTAAATGCTATGGCCACCTTTGGGGCTTGCATGTTACTCATTTGGGGCTAAAAATATTTTTTTTTGATATATGGGTTAAGAATCAGTTTGCAGACTGTCCCTCCTGAGTTTCGTCATCTGAGGGCTCATATGTAGCTGTTATCTCTGATCTCCTGACCTCATAAACACTCATTATAGCTAAACATTTATCAAACTGATAAGAATATGGCGTACATGAATGTTTATGAGCCGTCAGCTGGTGGAACTCAGGAGGGACAGTCTGCAAATAGACTGATTTTTAACCACATGTATCACAAAAACTGCTGAATTTTTTTTTAACAAAGACCAATGGAAAAAATAATTCTATCACAAAAAAAATTCCCATAAGGTGTCCATAGCCTTTAAGTATTTTGTGTCTTTATCGCTTTCCTGTTTTTAATATATAGTACAAAAAGTTTTCTTATGTCTCTTGTTTATAATTTAGTTTAGTTTTTTTTTGCTTTTTTCTCCTGACCTTTTTGCCCACTTGTACTGATCAGGCTGTTATTTCACATTCTTACATTTATTTTAGTAGTTCTCTATAATGTGCATAAAAGTTAAAATGTACATGTACTGACCTAACATGAAAGTTGTTCTCCAGCGGAGATCTACAAGTTACCGGAAGTGGACACTGCTCCTACAGCACGGCCCAGAAAGCCATAGGAAAAGATAACTTCACTCTTATCCCTGAGGGTGTGAATGGTATCGAAGAAAGAATGACGATTGTTTGGGACAAGGCTGTGGTAAGGTTCTAATAGAGATACCCGTAAAATAAAGGCAGTCCATATAACTGCTATGGGGCCCTGGAGAGAAGGTGCCCAGCCCAGGCAGGCCCCATCCTCTTGCCTTTTGGGCAGTGGGAACCTCTGATCTGCTGGGCTACTCTCTCCACAGGCCATTCAGTGTTAGCAAATAGTTTAGAGAATCAATCCAAAGAACAAGTCTGCCTATTCTAGGTGATTATGGGGTATGGTGATTCCAACCAGTATCAGAAGGAGACCCCATTTTAATTTTTACAATAGTGCCCCCTAGCTGTGTGCTTCTGGCTTTACCCCATGTGATGCTGCTGTCTGGCAATATCATTGCATGTCACTATTTCGAGCCACATTAGGTGTACGTTGATGTAAGGTGATGATAATGACCCCATTATTTCGTTACAATCACCAGTCTCCTGCTTTTTCACACAGGCTTCTGGTAAGATGGATGAGAACCAGTTTGTCGCAGTCACTAGTACAAACGCTGCTAAAATATTCAACCTCTATCCAAGAAAAGGGAGAATAGCAGTCGGCTCTGATGCCGATGTGGTCATTTGGGATCCTGATAAGATGAAGACAATTTCTGCAAAAAGCCACAAATCGGTGAGTTCACAAAATCTAATGTACTGGTAAATATAGTGGGTGCGGAGGATGTCATCGTACCCAGCCCCTGGTGCCTGCGGAGGACCAATCTCTGCCACATGGGAGGAATGCAGTATTATAAATGACGTGCTAAGGGAAACAATGGAGCACATTAAAGGCGCCATCTAAAAAAGACAAGGCTTGATTTTTCCAGGGAAGGCCATGTCCAACCAGATAATTTCCTTGCAGCAGCCTCTGCAGAAGTAATGTAGTATTACATGGTGGCCATTTAGTTGTATTAAATCTATATTATGCCAGAGTGAATCCTAATCTTACAGAACAGTTATCCATTCTGATCCATAGAGAGGCGTCTAGAGCTGGGAACATCCATATTGTCACTGTGGGGAGTGGTGGAAACCCCCCACCGTACAATGTGGGCAATATGGGGTAGCAACTAGGCCTGGATGCCGGGAAAAGGGAGCTGATCACCTCCTTCTGCAACCCTTATCCTAGCCCTAACCTCCTAATCGCATGAGCAAACCCAGATGGTAGGAGGGCTCATGCATCAGAACCTCGGACCCTAACCGGCCCTGATGATCCCTGGGATAAAGGTCAGGAAAAGGAGACGACCAGTTCATCCACAACACGGATGAACCGGAGTCTCCAACAGGCCTAGGTGCAAGGAAAGGAAAGGCAGAAGACAGCAACTGGATAGGCAGGTAAGAGCCCACAACAAGAAGCACTCACCTGCCGAGGCAACAACGACTGGAACCCGTGCCTCCGTACTGGAACCTGATCACCTACCAGGACACAGCACAAAGACAACAAACACGGAGTCCAGCAAACCAGAAAACTGCCTGGACCCCCATGCGGACAGGATGCATGGCAGCCCCAGGCAGAGCTGCTAACTGACTGGTAGTTCCCCCTCCGTTGAACCTAGGGACCCCCTTCCGGAGGACACAACAGACAGGGGAAATGTCTAGCAACCATTCTGGATAACAACACCAAACATACCAGACATGGAACACCAAACTAGACATTACAACACACCTAAAACATAAACCCACACCAAACATAACTGTGACAAATACCGTACCCCGACTAACGTCAACTACGTAGGGCCAGCGAGATACGGTATAGTCACTAGTTACCAAGGCGTGACGTTACGCTGTCCCTGAGTAGCAGGTAAGGTCAGCTTGGTACAGTTTTTACACACTCCTCCTGTCCACATGGGCACAGAGAGGCAACAAGCTGAGGGAGCCTTTTCACTGCCCCAGTGAATCAGCACTTTCTCAGCCCGGGTATATACGTCCACCAGCTTCTCGTTTGATATAAGCACGGTCCGCTAATGGGATTATATAGGGTGGGAAACCAACCCGCAGTAGCGTATAACTAGGCCAAAACACGGACGTGGGAATTCGTGATCGAGATACCAGACAGCACAAGATTAAATTATATATTTAATCGCTTTAAGGGCTTGCTAGATATAACACTATACACACAAAGAATATATACAGTGGTCTGAGGTTGCAAATATAGGTAGTATGGTACAAACAGGATTAAACAGAGAAAAAAAAGTCAGTTTACCAGATGGATGAGTACTTTGGGTTGATGAATAATGGTTACTGTAATCCTTGGCCGTCGTCACCTGGGAGGCAGTGATGTCAGCCATTTCCCGGTCCCTTCCAAACACGTGATGCAGCATGACCATCCTTCAGAAAAAAGACACGCCCGCTGGCTTGCATGGGCCTTTTGGCCTGTAGCCGGCCCCTCCCCTCCCTGCCTCTGGGAGGGGTCCACTCCTCCTCTTCTGGTGCTGGCAGCCAAGGACCCACAAAACCCATTAGGGCTCCAGACCAGAAGGTCACAGGGAGATGGTTCTGGGACCAACGGATCCGCCTGGGTTCCAGCTACAGGTAGAGTCCAAACATGGTAGCATTATTAGGTTTCTGTGGGAATATCTGTATACCTCCCCTCCCTGGCCTCCTATTGCCAACCTATGACCAAGGCCATGTTTGTCTTGGCCACAGGGTGACAAATATATATCTAGTTTATGCCTGTGATGGACGGGCGATTCATAATTCCTTATGAATCGTCGGTTACATGATGTCTGAGGGGTATGATAGATCTGGGCAAGGGCTGAGACCCCCTACAAAGAGGTTTTCCTGTAGGATTAGCTGGCCTCCATGCTGGCTGGTCAAGGTGGGAATTTGTACGCATGTGGCCTCCTTGAAGCCAGAACCCCTGTGGAGTTCACTACTTCTGCTATCTGACAGCAGATGTCTGGAATGAGATCATGTCTGACATTAAACAATAATTCTACATTCCCCACAATACCAAACATGTAAGGAAGGGTACAGAACAGAGGTAACAAAGGGAAGACAAGGTGACATCGATGTCCAACTAGGTGGCCCTCAAACTGGACCGATGACACATCCAGAACTGGAGCAACTCCAGCACACACCAAGGCTGGAGGACAACTACTCCAGCCAGCCACAGGCAGATATCAACCCAGTGGCCATACCCAGCCAGATAGTTAACCCCAAAGACACCAAACAGGGGAGGAACCTGGAGAAGGGGAGAAAAGCACATACATGCTGAGACAACAACGCGTTGCCGCTGGCAACCAGCATGCACGGCAAAAGTGTCACTGCGCACAACACCAAGGCCGTGACACATATGCCCAGTTAGGAGAGAAAGCTCCTTTAATGCTTTCTTTCTGAATAGTTGGGTGAAAGATGTTGCAACAGGTCAAGGAGCTTCATTGTCAGCTGTGTGTATATGAATATTTGGTGTAGTATGTTATAATGATCCTTCTATAAACATGTATTTCTTGCTAGGCGGTGGAATACAACATTTTTGAAGGAATGGAGTGCCATGGAGCTCCACTTATTGTTATAAGCCAGGGAAAGATTGTGTTTGAAGATGGAAACCTGCACGCCAACCAAGGAATGGGACGGTTTATTCCCCGGAAACCCTTCCCAGAATATATTTATCAGCGCATCAAGACAAGGAACATGGTATGTTCATCGGATTCATTAAAGCGTATTTCCAGCCTGCAATGAAGCCATGGCTGTCAACCCTTATGTACTGTACAGCGACTGTGAGCAGCTTTTGTATAGTAAGTCTGGCTGCAGTCCTCGGGACCAGGGCCGATCTGTGAGGTAGACCAAGAGCATCAGTCTCCCCTGTTAAAGGGGCACCACAGATCACCTGGTACCCAAGGCTTGCAACCACTGCAAGGTTAATGTTATCATCATTACTATTAATATTACCATTAATTTGTTTTTATTCTTAGATTACTTTATGTCTTGAGTAGATATGAGCAAACCAATTCTAATGAATTGATTTGTCTTATTAGCTGGACTTAACCGTTTGGGGGCTGTCCCTGCAGGAAAAGAAGCGCCCCCCTGCCGCTAGATTGACAGGGCCGAACCTTTAATTAGCAGAGCAAGGGCAGAGACTCTGCTTAGGCTCTGGAGCTGCGACTGCGCAGGTGCCACTACCAGCTGGTACAGTTGGCATGGTGGATGACTGGGGACAGCGCACACAGTTCCAGACAGAACTGCATAGACATGTTTGTCAGTGTATCATTGAAAGGGCTGCACAAGCCTCACACCCCTTTTGTTCTGCAGATCGGTTGGGCCCCTGTCCCATTGATGGGCCATTAATACTATATTCCCTGAACACAAAGAATTTCCAGATACCAATTGATATTAATATCAAATTGATGCCGTTATTGTAGGTGAGCGGATTGCAACCTGTGTCCCGCGGGATGTATGATGGACCAGTGTATGAAGTTCCAGACATTCCAAAGTATACAACCCCTGCCCCTTCTGCTAAATCATCACCCTCCAAACCCCAGCAGCCTCCACCCATCAGGAATCTTCATCGGTCAAACTTCAGTTTATCAGGTAAAACTATGTTAGCCATGAATTGTGTTTCTTTCTTTATGGGAGACAGGTGAATACATTATTTTACAGTTTTTCAGTACCGGTATACAATGGTATATAACTGTTGCAGTATATATTAGGAAATATATTAGGAAATATGCAACCAATCCAATATTTAGTCAGGATGTAATTATTTACTGCTGACTCCTATCATTCATATTTAAAAGCTGTGTCCCTTTCACCGCCATTTTTCCTTTGGATCAACAATGAAAAATGAAGCAACTTTGGAATTTGACTTTATTACAAATCTCATATTATTCTTTACAGCTTCTATGAAGACCTATGGGTCTCTATGGTAACAGACTACAAACAAACTCTATGTAGTCCTACTTTCTTTTATGTGGCCTGTACTTCTTACTAACATACCAAATCGGATCCTGTAAAAAAAACGCATCCTGAGCATTATTAGGCTGCGTTCACACGAGCGTGTCCGGATTAGTTCCGGATGCGTCCCGGTGTGTCGCGCCAAACCCGCGCGAGTAGGAATGCAATTGCAGTCAGTTTTGACTGCGATTGCGTTCTGATGTTCAGTTTTTATCGCGCGGGTGCAATGTGTTTTGCACGCGCGTGATAAAAAACCGACTGTGGTACCCAGACCCGAACTTCTTCACAGAAGTTCAGGTTTGGGATCGGGGCTGTGTAGATGTTATTATTTTCCCTTATAACATGACCTTGTACTAAGCATTCTGTTTTCAGAATGCTATTATTTTCCCTTATAACCATGTTATAAGGGAAAATAATACAGTGAATAGATTGTCACCTAGCAACCATGCGTGAAAATCGCACCGCATCCGCACTTGCTTGCAAATGCTTGCGATTTTCACGCAACCCCATTCACTTCTATGGGGCCTGCGTTGCGTGAAAAACGCAGAATATAGAGCATGCTGCGATTTTCACGCAACGCACAAGTGATGCGTGAAAATCACCGCTCATCTGAACAGCCCCATAGAAATGAATGGGTCAGGATTCAGTGCGGGTGCAATACGTTCACCTACCGCATTGCACCCGCGCGGAATACTCGCCCGTGTGAACGCAGCCTTATTCACATTTGGCATTTCATTCAACCATTTCCGTCTGAGATCCGTTATTTTAGATGGAAAAAAGTCCTGCGTGCACTTTGTGATTTAAGCTGGAAAAACATGTATTTTCTCCTACAGTACCTTGTATGTGTGCTCATCTTCCGGCAAGAGCTACACTCAGTCTAAAGATCCTGCATCTCTAGTTGTCCCTTATGAGTGACAAGACTTGTTGTGTCTGAGGTGGACCAGATATTGTGGTCCATCAGAAGATTGGCCTTGATCTCAATCTCTTTATCTGCATGTAGCATTTACCTTCAATAATATAGCGATAAAGGTTACATAGGTTACAATTTCAGCTAGGCCCTTACAGTGTAGTAGTCACTACCTCTCATGACGTTGATGTGGTGAGACAACCATACAATAAAGACCCCTTTAGTTGAAATCATAAAAGGTAGCATCATCTCACCCTACAAATGTAGAATTGGTTTTCAAAGAGCATACAGTACTGTATCTTTATGGAATTATATCATCAGGGAGTAGTTGGGTGGTCCAAGTCTAGTGTTGGACAGAGTCGCATGTTACATCTCATGATCATAAAAATGTGTCTCATTGTAATGTGTTATTATCTCATTGAACTTCAGGTGCACAGATTGACGATAGTAACCCTCGCCGCACAGGACACCGTATCGTTGCCCCACCAGGAGGTCGCTCAAACATCACAAGCCTTGGCTGAATATTGGCTAATAGAGAAAGCTGATAAGGAAGATCATCACCAGAAAATTGTTCAATTCTATGTCAGTGTTATTGAGCCCACAATGTTTTTGCTACTAATGGAAAATTAATTTAAAAAAATGGTCTGTTTTGTATCGGAAAAGATGGTCATAGTGTGGTGAAGTGCTTGGAATGGTTTGCCTCACCTTAAAGCATGGAATACACCCATCACTGTATTAGACTAGAGACATCAGCTTTGTCTTGTAGCTATCTTGTTTTTTTGCACCATTACGTTGTATGTTGGGTTGGTAATGCATGGTTTTTGCGTTATTTATTTCTAAGATGTAGCCTGTGAGTTTAATGCCAACCGTCATCTAGACACAATGCCAAGAATGACTTTGCCACACATAACTAAGAAATGTGAACAATTTTATGTATGCAGTAGGTAACTCAGTGTATCATATTTCACTTACTTTTAGTCTTTTTATTGTAACTATGACACAGCAGGAGAGATCACTCATGTACAAAAATCTGACTAACTGTACAGTTCTGTATGTTTCACCACTGGGGATATTCACACATACAGCTTTCTTTAAGCCGTGCAACACAATGAGCCGGTTTGCATGGGATTTTGATACTGTCAGTCCAGCGTAGCTGCCTAATTTTTAAAGTTTTGTACAAAGGTTTTTTTTTTTTCAGTTTGTACTTCACATTGCATTTTTACTTAACAGTTGCGTATGACGTTTTAGATGTGATTCTGTTTCAGAATTTGAAGCGTGTGAAATAAATAATGAGGAACATTGCAAATGTGTGACACTTTCCTGTTGTCTTTATTGATTCAGGTGCGGGGGCATATGGAGCCGAGTTTGTCACATGCAGTATAGCACAGGTTATAATAACTTGCAATGAAGCACATTTATAAAAAGAATATAAAAGGTATTTGATCTAGAAATGAAAGACTTGCTTGATTCAGCGCTGATGCTGCTGTGATCACAGGACTTTAATATCCAGAAAGTTCCCTCTACAAAAATATAGACATCTTGTAATTCTCCGTACCCTTTAGCTATATCTATATTTTAGCAGGGAGCAGTGAACAGAGTTTTTAATATTCTTCCCTAGAAATATTGTATCCAGATGATCTCCTAAATATAGAACCATGTGAAATGTCAGAAAATGGACCATGGAGTGGCTATTGTCCCTACACAGCCATGGAGACTCTATGTGATTAAGTACAGGCACAAGTGGGGTTTAGTGAAATCACTAAACCCCACTTGTGATTTCACAGAAACATGCATAAGAGAAACACACCTGTGACATCACAGCATCTTATGTTACTAAAACACACTTGTGATGTCACAGGAGCTTCCCTGACTGAAAAACACTTGTGATGTCACAGGAGCTTCCCTGACTAAACACACTTGTGATGTCTCAGGAGCTTTCTCGACTAAAACACACTTGTGATGTCTCTGGAGTTTCCCTGACTTAAACACACTTGTGATGTCTCTGGAGTTTCCCTGACTTAAACACACTTGTGATGTCTCTGGAGTTTCCCTGACTTAAATACACTTGTGATGTAACAGGAGCTTCCCTGACTAAAACACACTTGTGATGTCACAGGAGCTTTCCTTACTAAAACACACTTGTGATGTCACAGAAGCTTCCCTGCCTAAAATAAATTTGTGATGTCACAGGAGACACCAATAACAGAAAACACTTCAAGGACAGCACATGAGTTTTCCAGCTGCCTAATGGTAGGACTGCCTTCCATACATCAATTTATTCATGGCTCTCATGAAAATTCTTCACCAAAACAATCCCAAAGTAATTATGAGACCTAGGTACAGTAGAAAGGATGTTTCTGACATGTAGAGAAGAGTGCCAATGATTGCTATATCAGCTGAAGACCTAACAGTTACCCCTAGGTCGACAAAGTATGGAAGCCTATTAGGCTTAAAGGGGTCGGCCCTTCTCAGACTTTGATAGCATCAATGTCATATTGGTGCAAGTCACACCTCTGGAACCCACTCCTATGTCGACAAGAGGCCCCTGGAATAAAAGAGAGCACATCATACATATGCGGGTGTTCTCCGTTCACTGTTACAGGAGTTCCAAAAATAGCCAGGTGAGTGCACTTGGCCAGTTTCTGGAAGTCCCTTAGTTAGGAACGGACAGCGCACCGCACATGCATGGCCACTTCTCCACTGTGATGGGACTACCGGAATCGATCGCCTATTTTCAGAACTCCTCTAATGGTGAAGGGAGTGCGGCCGTGCTTGTGCAGTGCACTCTCCTTCACTACAAGGGGCCGTTCTGGAGACAAGAAGGTGGTGGGACCTGCACCTATCTGACATTGCTGGCATATTCTATCAACCTCTTTAAACCCTTTTAAATAGTGCAGCTTGTTATGTATGTGAAATAAGTAAGGTGTGGAAAAATAAATCTATGCAAATTTGGTATCTCCACGTGTGTAGTGACCCATCCTATAACGTTAACTTGCTATTTCACAGATGCTGTGAACGTCGTATTAAAAAAAGATTTTTTTTTTGTTCATCCCAGCTTTCAAAAAATTTAATAAAAAGTAATAAAGTTGTATGTACCCCAAAATGATACCAATTTAAACTACAGGCCGTGATGCAAAACAAAAGCCCCACATAAAGAGGTTTTCTGGGATTTTGATACTGATGACCTAAACTCAGGTAAGTAATATTATTTTTTTTAACTAATAAATCTCTGAAAGCCCTCATTTTTTATCTCAGATGCCACGATGAGCGATGAACGCAGGATCTGAAGGGTTCAATGACGGGGGGGGGGGGGGGGGGAGTCGGGCCAGGATTGCTCCCTCTACTTACAAAAAAATGTGCTTCATGATGATTGATGAAGTAATTAGTCACAAAGCAAATTTCTTTGTGAAATTTGGTGAAGCAGCTGAATCGAGTTTTAGTAATCTTCACTCAACACTACTGATGACCTATCCTGAACAAAGGTCATCAATAGGGATGAGCGAATCGACTTCAGATGAAACATCCCAAGTCGAATCGCATAAAACTTTGTTTTATACTGTAAAAACCATTTCCCGAACTCGGGTTCGGTTCCAAGGTACCACTTGGAACTGAACCTGAGTTCCGCAAATGTTTTTTTACAGTATAAATCAATTTCTGAAGTTATTATGCGAAGTCTCACGAGACTTTGCGAAGTAATAACTTCGGCTCATCGGAGCCAATACATTCTAATACTGTATGCAGCGCTTGCTCCGTACAGTATTGAAACTAAGTTTTATGCGAATCGACTTCGGATATTTCATCCTAAGTAGATTCGCTCATCCCTAGTCATCAGTATAAAAATCCCGGAAAACCCCTTTAACGGAAAAATAAAAATGTTATGGCTCTTGAAATGCAACAATAGAAAAACAAACAAAAAAACGTTTCGTCCTAAGACCCGAACTCGCCTGGTTGTTAACAATGTAAGGTATGTTCACACGGTACAAATACACATAAGAAAAGTCTAACGTGTATTTGCCTTGGAATCCACAGAAGAAATGCAATGTTGACTCTTGGATTTCTGCTGCAAGTTAACAGTCATGGCACGGAACAGCCCATTGAATGGTGCCCAGACACAATGCCAAGTAGTTCTATTTTTTTATTCGTAATGGTAAGTGTATGATGCTTTCAATATTGCCCCACAGGTCCTGTGCCCTGTAAACTGGAAAGTGATAATGGCACCAATGCTGTGTGCCAGACATGTACTGTGCCACACACATGCCCTCTGAGATATACTGTGTAGCCATGTATGCCCTCTGAGTTGTACTGTGCAGACCACACCACACCACAAAATACATATCCTAAACCAGACCCCAAATAAATTTAGACCCAGGCATTTTATTACTGCTCCTTGCTGCAGCCCCCAATGTCTTGACATTGGCCCCGACATCAGATCAGTGTATGGCAGGACCTCGGTGCGAAGGGCCCAGGAGCAGGAAATAAAAAACACGCCTAATAGGATAAAAAGTGGAGCAGCTGCCTCGCTCATTGCCATGGTATAAATCAGTGTCTTTCCTGTTGGATTCACCCAAATCTGGGACGCTCATCTCTAGATCATTTGCTATTTTAAAAATTGGTGACTTTATTATGTGAATCAATTCTTACATGTGAAATCAGGAAAACTGTGACTCAGATCCTGAAATAAAATGTTCCAAGAACTAAACTCTGCTAACCATAAAAAGGTGCTTTTTCTGCCTTATGTAGAGAATCCATATTATTTCTCAACTAAAATAGTAGTTTATATGGAATCCACTAGAGGGCGCTGCAGGGCTTTATATACAGTATATGTAGCTATTGTACTACATGCTATATGCCATATGGTACTGGTTCAGATTAATTAGAACTGAAGGCCTGAAGTTAGGACTCTGTCATTCAGGGCAAAGGCTAATAGAGTGTATGTATACAGGGATTCGTAGTTCAGCGGCGCGCTCACTAGGCTGCTCTGAGCTGGCACTGCTACTACTAGGTGAGAGACCCTCTGGTCTACAACATAATCATCATACAAAGTCAGCTTGCTGCTGAAATAGTGTATATATTGTGACACAGTGAGGGTTTGTGTCTGTCAAGGCAGGTATTTTCCTCCTAGCATGTGTGGCTGGGCTGGTTTCCAGCCAGGTGAGGTCAAATACCGGACTGGAGTTTAAGTACCGGTCCGGGTTTTGGCAGCACCTGGCTGTCCTTAAATAGGCAACTGGGCTCAGCAGAGATGTCTCAGTTTTTGTGGATCTGAGGCTTTGTGCCGTACTGGAGGGCTGAGAGCTGCACGCTGGGGAAACAGGTCCCCTAAAGCCTGCTTTGGACTACTGGAGGCAGAACTGCCAGCAAGGTGACTTGTGTTATATGAACTTTCCATTGTGTGTGAATTAACACCAAGACTGCAAAGTTACGTGCTCTTTTGTGCAATTGCCTCAAGTGTGAATAAACATTGATGTTTTGAGTTAAGAACTTGTACTTTGCCTCTGTACTGCGCCCGCTTACCCTATCTACCAGAGCGATACCCCACAATTGTTGGAGGATGCGGGCAAAAGCATTGAGGCTGGCATGAACGCCAATATTTTTGGTTTTCCATTTTTCAGGCACGGTTGTATGTCGTACATTAAACCAGCTGCATTACAACCAGTGCCCCATGACAAAATGGAGGCTGTTGTGAAGGCCCTCATGGAGGCTAATCTGCAGCAGCGAAAGACCAACCTGCAGCAACACGAGGCTAATAAGCAGCAGCAGGAGACTAACCCGTTGCTGCTACAACACGTTATGGCTTTGCAGACAGCAGGAGCAACCCCGAGCGTCCACGATGCCCGGAAAGCAGTCCGTGCTGCAATTCCTAAGATGACCCCACAGACGACATCGAAACCTACCTGGTGATGTATGAGAAAGTGGCCATCAGGGAAAAGCTACCCCGTGACCAGTGGGCTGAGGTCGTTGCTCCATTCCTGGCATCCAATTCCCAGCGGGTGCATTTCAACTTGCCGGATGATCAAGCGGCCGACTACCAACAAGTAAAGGGTGAGATTTTGGCAAGACTGGGGTTGAATGTGTTGGTCCGGGCCCAGCGGGTACATCAGTGGGGGTTTAAGCCAGCTGAGCCTGCGAGGACCCAGTATTATGACTTGCTCCACCTCTTGCAAAAGTGGCTACAGCCTGATGTGCTGAGTCCCACGGCTATGCTGGATAGACTATTGGCTGATTTTTTATGGAGGGCTCTGCCACCCCTTCTCCAGTTCTGCATCGGCCAGGTGTCTCCTGGCAACGCACTAGAAATGGTGGACCTGGTGGAGTGCTACGAGGCTACCAAGACTGTTACAGGGGGTTCTTTTGGGAGGGGGCCAGTCAAACCCCGTAAATCTCCATCCCAGACCCGGCGACTTGTACCAACCAAACCCACCCAGGGTGTACCCTCTACGGACCTGGCTCCGATAGTCTGCTGGCGGTGTCAGGAGCCGGGCCATGTAAGAGCTGACTGTCCCCATCAGGTGGAACCCATGGATACCAACTATGACTACCGTCAGTCGCTATATGCCAGGAAGCTGTGTGCAGCAGATAGGAGACACTCCAGCGGAGTCTGGTGTCCCTAGTAAGGCCTCCCCTGGTATGGTCAGCGGAGTATACTGGCCGGAAAGTCGGGGTCATGTGCATCCATGGAGACTTAAAAGACTATCCAACGCCCTGGTGTCTCTAGCCACAGGGACTGGCAGATGGACTCACGAAGTGGCAGTTGCCCCAAATCTACACTACGAACTTCTAATAGGGAGAGACTTCCCAGAACTGTGGCCTGCTATGAGAGTGACTGATACCCATGAGACAGGCGTAACCCTAGCAGAGTGGCCCGGCTCAGCGGGGAGACCAGAACCCTGGGAACCTGAGACTGAAGGGCCAGCAGTAGGGGTGACAACCCCGCTAAGTGTGATGGTGGGAGACGTGGAGGGTCCTTGCCGCCGGGTCCTGAATTGGCAGACCTCAATGTCTCCGGGGGTAATTTTGGTACCACCCAACGTCAGGACCCAACCCCGCGCCTGGGAAAATGTGTTAATAGTAGATGGTGAACTACAACAACCTGGGGCAGGGTCAATGTTTCCCCGTTTTGTGATTCATCAGGATATGTTGTATCGGGTAAACCAGCTACAGGGTGAGCCTATTTAACAGTTGGTGGTCCCCAAGGCTTATCGCAAGCTTGTGTTAGATCTAGCCCACCAACACGGGGTCACCTGGAGCTGCAGAAAACTCAGGATCGTATTCTACAGCGGTTTTACTGGCCCAGCATAGTCAAAGAAGTGGAAGAGTTTTGTAAGTCTTGCCCGACCTGCCAGATAACTAGCCCCCAGCCACATTTCCGTAGTCCCATAGTACCTCTCCCGATTATCGAAGTACCGTTTGACTGAATAGCTATGGACCTCATAGGCCCAGTACGGAAGTCCACCAGAGGGCATCAACACATCTTAGTCATTCTAGACTACGCCACTCGGTACCCGGAGGCAGTGCCACTGAGACATACATCCGCCAAACTCATAGCTAAGGAGTTAATGGAGATGTTTTCCAAAGTAGGACTACCTAAAGAGGTTCTGACCAACCAAGGGACCCCTTTTATGTCCAAGGTGATGAGGGAACTCTGTAAGTTGCTGCACATAAAACTATGGACGTCCATTTATCATTCGCAAATGGACGGTCTGGTAGAACAGTTTAACCAAACATAAAAAAATATGTTGAAAAAGGTAGTGACTAAAGATGGGAAGGACTGGGACCTCCTTTTGCCCTATCTCATGTTCGCAGTGCGAGAGGTACCCCAGACCTCTACTGGGTTCTCGTCCTTCAAACTGCTATATGGCAGACACCCTCGCGGTCTCTTGGACATGGCCAAAGAGGCGTGGGAACAACAACCCACTCCACATAAAAGTGTCATTGAGTACGTTACCCAGATGCAATATCGGATATAGACAATGTTGCTTCTTGTTAGGGAGCATATGGAGGCAGCACCGAGATCAGAGTTGGGTCTATAATGTGCATGCTCGGGTCCGGATCTTTAACCCGGGTGATCGGGTTTTGGTTCTGGTGCCGACCGTGGACAGTAGGTTCCTAGCTAGGTGGCAGGGCCCCTACGAGGTACTCGAGAAAATTGGAGATGTAAACTACAAGGTACACCAGCTAGGGCGGTGAAAGCCGGAGCAGGTTTACCATGTGAATTTACTCAAACCATGGAAAGATGGGGAAACCTGTACAGAAGACAGCCCGCAGCCGGATTTTCTAGGAGAAGTAGTACCGGCCCCTCTGTCTGATGCAAGAGAGACGGCTGCCACAGTAAAAATTGTTGACAGCCTCTCCTTAGGAGGCCAGGGAGTTCGTTAGTCGGAACACGGATGTGTTCTCAGACCTTCTGGACGCACTTCCATAATCCAGCATGACATTGTCACTGAGCCTCAGGCAAAAGTCTGATTAAAACCATACCAGGTACCCGAGGCTCGGCGACAAGCCATATCGGAGAAGGTGCAGCTAATGTTGCAGCTAGACGTCATTGAGGAGTCAAAAGTAAGTGGGCCAGTCCTATAGTATTAGTACCCAAGCCAGACAGGAAGTTGCGGTTTTGTAACGACTTTCGAAAACTTAACAAGGTTTACAAATTCGATGCGTATACCATGCCCGGGTGGATGAGCTTATCGAGAGGTTAGGACAAGCCCGGTATTTTTCTTTTTTGGACCTCACGAAAGGGTACTGGCAGGTGCCCTTAACGGAGGCTGCCAAAGAGAAAACTGCCTTCATCACGCCTGAGGGGCTGTATCAATATAAGGTCTTACACTTTGGTTTGCATGGCGCCCCCCCTGCCACTTTCCAGCGACTAATGGACATTGTGCTTCGTCCATATCGTCGGTACGCTTCTGCTTACCTGGACGATAATGTCATCCACAGTACCAACTAGGAAAGTCACCTACCCAAAGTGCAACCTATAGTGGACTCCCTTCGGAAAGCTGGCTTAACAGCTAACCCAAAAAAATGTGCGATAGGGTTAGAAGAGACTAAGTACCTGGGGTATGTCATTGGGCGCAGAGTCGTCAAACCCCAGGAGAACAAAATATAGGCGATATATGGAATTGGCCCCGACCTGTCGCCACTAGGAAAATAGTCATTCCTGGGAATGGTGGGCTATTACATGAGGTTTGTTCCCCACTTTGCTACTCTAGCCGCTCCCTTGACAAGGCTCTTGAAGGGACGAAAAGCAGTGATGGTTCGCTGGGATGATCGGGCGGAAGAGGCTTTTGCCGCTTTGAAGTCGGCCCTGTGTGGGACCCCGGATTTGGTGACGCCCGACTTTAAGAGGGAGTTCGCGGTACAATCGGATGCCTCCAAAGTAGGCCTCGGCGCTGTACTGTCTCAGGAAGTCAATCCCGTTGTCTTCCTAAGCCGCAAGCTCATCCCAGACGAAACCAGGTACAGTATAGTGGAGAGTGCCTGGCTATCAAGTGGGCACTCGAGTCTCTCCGCTACTATTTGTTGGGGAGAAAGTTCTGCCTGGTGACCGACCACTCCCCTCTCAAGTGGATGAGCAATGCTAAAGACAGGAACGCCCGGGTCACCAGATGGTTTTTGTCTCTGCAGAACTTTTAAGTTCTCGGTAGAACACAGAGCAGGGCGATTGCAGGGAAACGCGGATGCTCTGTCCCGGGTACATTGTCGGGCGTGTGTCCACCCCCTCAGGGTTGAACAAAGGCGGCTATGTGACACAGTGAGGGGTTGTGTCTGGCAAGGCAGGTATTTTCCTCCCAGCATGTGTGGCTGGGCTGGTTTCCAGCCAGGTGAGGTCAAATACCGAATCAGAGTTTAAGTACCAATCCAGGTTTTGGCAGCACCTGGCTGACCTTAAATAGGCAGCTGGGCTCAGCAGAGATGTCTCTGTTTTTGGGGATCTGAGGCTTTTTGCCGTGCTGGAGGGCTGAGAGGTGCACGCTGGGGAAACAGGCCCTCTAAAGCCTTCTGAGAATTGAGAAAGCTCGTTGGAAGAACGAGTGAAACGTTTTCAAGAAATCTACAGTAAGTCCAGTTGCCTTGATTAATTCTTTACAGATCTTTACAGAACTGTTTCAGTTCAGCAATATTCTTGGGATGTCTGGTGGGAATCACTTTCTTGAGGTCATGCCACAGCATCTCAATCGGGTTGAGGTCAGGACTCTGACTGGGCCACTCCAGAAGGCGTATTTTCTTCTGTTTAAGCCATTCTGTTGTTGATTTACTTCTATGCTTTGGGTCGTTGTCCTGTTGCAACACCCATCTTTTGTTGAGCTCCAGCTGGTGGACAGATGGCCTTAAGTTCTCCTGCAAAATGTCTTGATAAACTTGGGAATTCATTTTTCCTTCGATGATGGCAATCCGTCCAGGCCCTGACGCAGCAAAGCAGCCCCAAACCATGATGCACCCCCCACCATACTTCACAGTTGGTATGAGGTTTTGATGTTGGTGTGCTGTGCCTCTTTTTCTCCACACATAGTGTTGTGTGTTTCTTTCAAACAACTCAACTTTGGTTTCCTCTGTCCACAGAATTTTTTGCCAGTACTGCTGTGGAACATCCAGGTGCTCTTGTACAAACTGTAAACGTGCAGCAATGTTTTTTTGGACAGCAGTGGCTTCCTCTGTGGTATCCTCCCATTCTTGTTTAGTGTTTTATGTATTGTAGATGCGCTAACAGGGAGGTTAGCATATGCCAGAGACTTTTGTAAGTCTTTAGCTGACACTCTAGGATTCTTCCTCACCTCATTAAGCAGTCTGCGCTGTGCTCTTGCAGTCATCTTTACAGGACGGCCACTCCTAGGGAGAGTAGCAGCAGTGCTGAACTTTCTCCATAAAAGCGTGTTAAAAACAATCTGTGTTGCCCAACACAGATTGTTTTTAACACGCTTTTATACCTGTACTTTTGTGAGTATATTAAATCCTCTTTATCTGACACATTGGTACGTACTTCCTCCTTCCTTTGAGATCGTTGGAAGTGGGAGTCCGGTGTTATCCTTTACAAGCGGCACTTTACTGGTTGGATCGCGGTTTGGATTAAGACCTGCTGAATCGATGGCTCCTGGCTCATGCCCGCTCTACCTACAGAGCTCTCCTATTGAAGACACTGATGAGACCTTCATCCACGCGTTTTACAAGTGGAGTCTTGTGAGTATATCATATACACAAGGCGCGATAGGTGCTTGGAGCATACTACACCATAGTGCATTTTTTTCACTACATTTCAGGTTTCCATGCCACTGTTGAGAGTTGACGTGTGTATGTGGTCCTATTAACTGAAGACTTTTTTCGAATATAAAAGAAAGAGTTTTGACTTAAACAGAAAAGATTCTCCTGCAGCGCGATCCTTCTTTTTATCACTATATTTGGCGGACTCTTTCACCCACATTGTCCTAGGATTTGCAGCGCTTGAGGGGACAAATATCCTGTACAGAGACTTTATTATTTATTGGAATCCTTCTATACCTGTTGGATTAACAAATCCTGAGATATGTGGTGTGAGGTGACACACAATTTAGTTTAAAATAAGCATGGATTTTGTGATACTGTGCCACAAGATGTCTATCCTCTATGTGTGGCCACCCAGTGGCCGTGTTGTGGGTTGCAACCTGTTAAATGTTTGGCAATGTATTATAACAAATAAGCAGACAATAAGGAAATATATATGTTTTATTAAAACCACAAAATAAATATTTTAGAAAAACATTAAATATTATTTTCAAAATTTGTGAAATAAAAAAGCAGGATACTATTTTATTAGTACCATGTTTAAAAATAATTACCCCAAATATACATTACACCCCCCTACTGTATGTCCATTTCTTAGGAATGTGGTGATTGCAGGTAAACAGAATTCTATCATTTATCTATATCACTGTGCAATAGAAAAGGAGATTTGGAGCTATGTAACAGAATAAAACTAAACTCCCACCCCAAAACATGATGTGGACATTTGGACTATTTAGATCTGAAGTGCAAACTGTTTAAGGCTACTTTCACACTAGCGTTTCTATTTTACGGTATTGAGATCCGTCATAGGGTCTCAATACCAGAAAAAAACGCTTCCGTTTCTTTCCCATTCATTGTCAATGGGGACAAAATGTAACTGAACAGAAACTGAATTCTCCAGAATGCATTCCGTTCCATTTGGTTGCGTTCTCATACCGGAGAGCAAACCGCAGCATGCTGTTTTTCTTTCCGTCCTGGGATGCAGAGAAAGACGAAACGTCATGACCCACAATTCAAGTCAATGGGATCGGATCAGTTTTCTCTGACACTATCTGACACAATAGAAAACTGATCCGTCCCCCATTGACTTTCAGTGGAGTTCATGACTGATCCATCTTGGCTATGTTAAAGATAATACAACCGGATCCGTTCATAACGGATGCAGATGGTTGTATTATCAGTAACAGAAGCGTTTTTGCTGAACCCTGCCGGATCCAGCAAAAACGCTAGTGTGAAAATACCCTAAGCTTAATATATTACAATGATAAATTCCACGCTATTTCCATGCCTACGTGTTATCTGCTATACATGTACATAATGTACACCCATGCAACAGACAGCTTGTCATTTGGCATCATACTCTGATGTTCTGTGTGTTTTTCTATAGAACTGTATTTACAACTTTAAAGGGGTTGTCTGTCGCCTCTCACACATTCCATCAATGTCAGATAGAAGCTGGTCCCAGAGGTGGGACCCGCACCTATCTCCAAAACAGGGTCCCCAAAATGAACAGAGAGCAGTTACACATGCACAGTCACCTTCTGCTAACCACTATAAGAGTTCCGAAAATAGCCAAGAGCAGTTCTTATTGGACACTAGCCATGTGCATGGAGGATGGATTAGCCCGAGTTTGTCAGAAGAACGTTAGATCTTTTTCACAACGCACTTTCCTATTCCATACTTTACTTCAGACTACAAGTTGTCACAATTATGTGTGGTTTGATGTTCATCCTTGTTCGGTGGTGTTAAGGAGACCACCCATGAATGTGAAGTTGTGAACCACAGTACAAGTTATCCATCTCGTAGAGACCAGTACCATAGAGGAGATGGGGTTCACTTCAATACCAGTTTCATATTCAGGTGTCCGGTTGTGCGGCAAGCTTCATGACTTCTGCTGACACTTCTACCTGGTCATTTTAACTTCTTCATGGAGGGGATCCTGCTGGAAGGTTCTAGAGTAGGAAGACAATGCAACAATAAGAATGAAGTCATCTACATCCAGAAGAGCGAAATGTAATAATGAAAAAGTTCTCAGAAAACGTGCTTATCAAACAGATTTCATTACTGAAGTCAAGCCACCCTACTTTCCTAACACAAGCGGGATCATGTAATACAGACCTCACTTACCCCTTCAACAAGGCAAAATCTTTCATGAGGCAAAAACACAAAAAAACTGGCCCTATAAACAGGATATAAAGAGAACAAAAAATGCTGAATAATAGCAAATGCCCATTAAATTTCAGTAAACTTTTGATATGTTATAGGAACTCCCACCAATCTATTGAACGAGAGGAGAGAAACGTGCTCTTAGCAGAGTCTCTCTCCTCACTGTACGAGATGGGAGCTATGAGGCGCCATTTGTTCACAGTGCAGCCCAGAATGTCATTTTGTCACACAGAATTCAGTTTGTTGCACTAAATATCATTGTGTGACAAAATGTCATTTTGTCGCACAAAATTTTAATTTGTCACTCAAAATGTCATTTTGTTGCAAAAATTTTGTTTTGTCACACAGAATTTTATTTCTTGCACAGAATGTCCTTTTGTGACATCGAATTACATAAATCAATTTGTCACACAAAATGTCATTTTTGACAGAATTCTACTAAATGCACTGTGAACAAATGGCACACCATAGTTCACAATGGGAACAAACAGCAGCCTACATGCTGCCTTTTGATAACGTCACAAAATAGCATTGTGTGACAAAACGGCACAAATGAATTTTGTGCCACAGAATGAATTCCATGTAACAAAATCCATTGTGTGTCACAAAATACCATTCGGCGCGACAAAATGAATGTGGCGTAAAAAAATGAATTTTGTGCCCCGAGATACAATTCTGTTAATTTTGCGACACAAAATAAATTCTGTTTATCAAAATCAATTCTGTGTGAAAAAATGACAGAAATGAATTTTGAGTCACAAAATAAGTCTGTGACAAAATCATGAATTGTGTGTCACAAAATAACGTGCGACAAAAAGATTTCTGTAAAGACAAAATTAATTCTGTGATCACTAAATTCATTTTGTGTCACAAAATACATTGTGAACAAACGGCACCCCATAGGGAGTGAGGCGGGCCCATAGACTTTCTATTCAGTCTGTATCACTTCCTGTCCTGCAGTTAGAAGAGGGAATGCGCTGTGTGCGCTTCTCTTCCCTTGTTCTAGGGATCGTGGGGGCCTCAGCGCTCAGATTGCAACCTAAACTTTTGATATGTATAGATAAGATTTTAAAAGTATCATCTGCCTATCTGATGCTGTATTATTCTGCTGATTTTCCATGTCCAATATGCAATGTGTACACATGGCCTAAATGGGTATTCGAAACCACTAATTTTATGGCATATCCACGGGATATCTTATTTATCTTGAGAACGGGGCCCCATTTGCTGGCTATATACGGCTGTGTATGGCGAGGTGGTCGCACATTTGTGATTCTGTCAATTCACTTCTATGGGAGTTCTGTGAATAGTCAAGTGCAGTCCCGAGGCATTATAGACACATGGGAGGAGATCAGACCACCACTCATTCTTAGAACAAAAGGACTCAAAGGTCCATTGCCAATGACAGTGTATCTAGAAGGTTATGTCAGATTTACAGTAAGTGAAATCTCTAGTCAGTGCTAATGCGTTCTTTAGAGACTATCATCAGTAGCCGAATATTACACAGTTCATGTGTTCTTCATACATGCATCTATGGCGGTTCAAAAGATCATTAGATTTTCCTATTAAAGATTTGTTCACACACATTTTTTCGGCCTTTTTAAAATGTCACGATGACTTCCTAGCATTTGGCATTTGATGTCATATTTGTTACATTTTTAAATATAGAGAAACCTGTTGGAGGAACGCCAGAATTAATGTCATACCCAGAACATGCAGAGTTAAAAAAGAAAAATACCATTGGACAAATGCTGGAAGGTGTCTATTTTGGGGTTACCAAGTTACTCCTTTAGAATACTTAAGCCAAAAATAGGCTGTAATTACTAATAGAATACCCTATAGTTTAGGATTTAAACTAATTTCCACACCTTCCACTCATTTTTTTTAATTTTTTTTTTATGCGCACTGGAGCTCTGTTTTTTGAGGGACTCTTAGGCTACTTTCACATCTGCATTTTTCTTTTCCGGTATTGAGATCCGGCAGAGGATCTCAATATCAGAGAAAAACCACTTCCGTTTTGTCCCCATTTATTGTCAATGGGGACAAAACTATACTGAACGGAACGGAGTCCACCAGAATGCATTCCGTTCCGTTTGGTTGCGTTCCCATACCACCATGGTATGGTGCCAGGTACATTTTCTCGGACACAATAGAAAAACGGATCCGTCACCCATTGACTTACAATGGTTTTAATGCCGGATCCGTCACTGCTATTTTAAAGATAATACAACCAGATCCGTTCACAACGGATGCAGCTTATTGTATTATCAAAAATGGAAGCGTTTTTGCTGATCCCTGCCAGATCAGGCAAAAACGCAAGTGTGAAAGTAGCCTTACCTTTTTGCTCTTGCCAGGATTCTCCTTTTGTTGACAGAAAATGACAAGGAAAACTAGGAGTAGACTTGCTACCAAATTATTATCTCGCAGGGTCAAGCAATAAAAGAGTCTAATATTCCTAGAGGTCAGTTACCAAGACAGCCATGAGGTAGAACATACCTCAGCAATAGCATGAGGTGTACAGGTGGAGGTACCATATTAAGAAATGTTCAGGTAGCTACACACAGAAGATTTTCTCTGACCGGGGTAACATGACCTGTCAGTGAGAAGTTCTTACTTTTATACTTCATTGTCATCATGGTTTTTCAGTGAGTGCGGTGATTCTGAATAGTTAAGAGACATTGTAATAGGAGGAAAGAAAAATAAAGCAGTTTTCCTCAATGAGATATATATTATAAACATAATGCACTACTAATTTATGGGAAAATAATTTAAATAATAGGTAGGCTTTAAAATAGCTTCCTCACTGAATCCATCAAAAAAATAGAAGCCTTGATGCAAGTATAATCCCTTAGCCCTTTCTACTAATGTGTATTTGTGAACATAAAGCATAAAACCTCGAGAAGTTTTCTAGAAAACAAAACCTTCCATCTATCAACTTATCTGTTCCAGCTACTGACCAGAATTCATGTTCCTGTTGACTGAAGAACTGTTGTCAGCCAGACGCATCCTAGCCATTGAAGCCAGTTCAGCGATGAACTCCTGTTCTGTATCCTAAAAAGAGGAATAGACGAATGGATACAGAGTTTTAGGGTGTGCATAGACGTAACATTTTATTACATTTTTCCAACATGACCCTTCACATTGTGAAGACACCCCAAAATGCTACCTTCAGCTTGTTCTCCAGCTGTCCTTCTAGAAGATGTAGAACCGATTTCTTCTGTTTCAGGGTTTCCAAACGGATCTGTTGAAAGTGTCTGAGCTTTTCCAGCAACTGCTTTTGTTGAGAAATCAGCCTAATGAAACAGATATTAATCATGTTTTTTTTAAAATATACAAATCGTTAGTATATCTTTACATACGGTAGATAAGATGGAAAGAAATGTGGCAAGATGACGCTGGCTAACTTTCTGTTATAACCAGCAGAATGCTTTTGAATGATGGCTGTCCCATTTGGATAACCTCCTCCATAAATGATGGATTTCTGGCGATCAACTTAACACCATGGGTTTGGCAGCAAAAATGACCCAGAAATGTTGCAAGCAAAAAGCACATTTCTCCTTTAGTGGCCACTGCAGGAATTGTGGTAGCACATGGCACTTCAAGTCTCCAAAGCCACAGCTGATCTGTGTTATGACCCGACATCCGGATCTAACACAGCATATGGAGAGATGTTGCTCCACTTATGTCTACTGTGAGTACAAGAACCTCTCGCAACACATCCAGAGATGGCAAAGCATAAAAAACAGAGGTGCGACTTGAACCTTTTGTGCCCCATCTGTAACAGGGCATCTCACCTACCATGTGCTATCTACAATGTTGGTGTTTTCTTATATGGCAGAAGGGTCTTTGGACTCCGTTAGGCACTAAAGCTTAGATGTAATTGCAACAACCGCACTTATACCATTATGCCACTGATGAAAAGCTTCAAGCCATGACCATATTGTCTTTGTGCTTACAAAAGGAGGCCCACGTCCATATAAATGGGTATTCCAGTTTTTAGATATTGATGACCTATCACTTGAATAGGAGCCAAATTGCAGTAGGCTGGCACGACCACTACACCGTGTACGTAGCCTTCTGTTTCAGCTCCATCCACTGCTTAGTTTCTGGTGCCTGCCAAAAACAGCTGATCGGCAGGGGTGTCGGGTGTCAGACCCCCATCGATCTGATACTGATGACCTATTAGGAGGACAGGTTATCAATATCTAGAAGTTGCAATACCTCTTTAAGGTCAATCAATACCATTTCTGGAATCTAATGTGACTGGAGAAGACTTGGGTAGATAGCTTTGTATTATAATTTTTAAAGGTGTGGTCCACTTTGGATAAACCCATTCTATTTTCCCTATTATGGCATACTGACAGATTTATCAAAACTATTGAAAATGAAAAGCAGAGCGGAGCACACACTTTTCATGAAGATCGTAACTTGAAGATGGTTCCGGAAGTTTCTTCATGGGGTTGGTTTTGGCGAGTTTGTGGTTGCTTCCCAGTTTTGATGCACTTTCTGTTAAATAAAACATTTAATTTAAGAATAATGATACATAATGATACATTTTTGCTTTAAAGGGAACCTGTCACCAAAAAAACGCTTAGTGTTGTATAGTAGTTTCCTAATGCACTTTTTCATCATTTAGCCGCATCTAGCCTCCTTGAGAAATCGATGTTTTATTCAGCCGCTGCCCCCTGCTTCAAGTCAGGTTTGAAGTCAAGGGGGCAGCGGCCTAGGTGTCTCCAATGCTGCTCTCCCCGCCTCCCGCCGCCTTTATTGACAAGCCGGATCTCAGTGCCGGGACCGCGCTCCCAGCCCGCATGCGCAGTAAAGGGCTGCTGTAGCGCGATCCCGGCTCCGGCTCGTACACTCAGCCGGCTTCAGTTTCGCTACTGCGCAAACGCCCGGCATCTTCTGTAACTGCGCTAGTATGTAAGGCTGGCGGGCGCATGCGCAGTAGCAAAACTGAAGCCGGCTGAGTGTACGAGCCGGAGCCGGGATCGCGCTACAGCAGCCCTTTACTGCGCATGCGGGCTGGGAGCGCGGTCCCGGCACTGAGATCCGGCTTGTCAATAAAGGCGGCGGGAGGCGGGGAGAGCAGCATTGGAGACACCTAGGCCGCTGCCCCCTTGACTTCAAACCTGACTTGAAGCAGGGGGCAGCGGCTGAATAAAACATCGATTTCTCAAGGAGGCTAGATGCGGCTAAATGATGAAAAAGTGCATTAGGAAACTACTATGCAGCACTATAAGGTACTATTAACAGCTTAGTAAGCATTTTTTTGGTGACAGGTTCCCTTTAACATGAAAGGGTTTGTTCACTTTGAACAATCCCTGTTTGATAAACTGGTCACACGGTATCCTGCAACTGGGAGAACCTACAAGCAAGTGTTCAATCTCCCTGAAATATCACCACAAGGGACATGAAGCACTTACTCGTTTTCATAAATAAATGGGCTGTGCAATGAACTGTTGAGTCCGGGAATAAGAAAGGCTAACTCTGGCTAACAGGTGGGGATTCTGACTGTGCCCCCACCCGCCTATTAACTATCATATCACATATATTTGAAATTCTGCAAGCAGACAACCCCTTTAACTTTAACAATTTGGTTTTCTGGCCATGGACAATGCTTATCAATGATCTCTATCCCTCAAAAGGATTGTGTGACATTAGAAAAACTGGTCATTCATGGGCCATCCATGGACACCAATAACATATGTATACTACTGAATTGGCATTACAGTTAAATATGTTTGGTACATATAGAGGTGTCCACTCTTACCTTATCTTAAAGGCTATGTACACCTTCGGAGGCAATTTTTGTTTAGGATTGCATTATACTCATTTTTTGCTAAAAATCATATTTTCAATTGGCCTTTATTAAAAATAATGAGCCGTTCTGTCACAAAGGGTCACCTGTTTTTCTAACTCGGCAACTGGTACTTTCACTTTCTGCTGGTCATCTAATTACCCTTAACTCTAAAATACTGAGAGGTCATAATCACTTATTTAAGCCACATTTTTATCAGTAAGATAAGAACTGAGCTATAATGAGTGTTTATAAGGTCAGAGAGCAGAGATAAGGAGCCTGTCAGCTCCCCAACTGACGGAAAAGAGAGAAAATCCACAGACTACTGCTACGGCTTCTCAGCTCTGTACACAAAAAAGAATCCCATAATTGTAATAAAGCCCAAGTGAAAAAATTATTTTTAGCTCAAAATAAGTACAATGCAATAATAGAAAATTGCCCCCAGAGGTGTACATAACCTTTACATTTAGTTGAAGTAGTTGTCCCATGAAAAATAGTCTACATTTTTCAAATCAGCATGGATCTGAATACTTTTGTATTTGCGTGTAATATAATTTTTTAGCATAGCCATTGAGCTATTCAATAAAATTTAACTGTATAGCGCCACCTGCTGTTTGTTATTTTCCTTACTTCTTTGTCTATCTCAGTAACATGGCTGAGATGGTCGCATGTGCTCAGTTATATCCGTTACTGCCACCAACTAGATCTACCATTAGAAGCTGTGACAGTTACACAGAAAGCTGCAACAGAAAGGACATACCCCTGATAAAGGACACACACCCAGAGCGCCAGCCTGAAATAAAACTGTTTGAAGAGGCTGCGGTGATTAAATTAATAATTGAACAACCCTTTGAAGAACACTCATTTCTGATTAAACAAATTCAACAGGCTAGCAAAAACCTTGGTAGACTGCAATGCAAAACACAACCACTGGCTGGCTGCATATAGGCACCTATAGAGTAGACATCTCATGACAAAATATCAAACAAATCATGTTGTTTTCTCTCTTGCCAAACATCTCAGAATATGTTAAGCCAAACGCAAAGGTAAGTAAGGACACATCTAAATGTTTGTTGGAACTTTCAAAACATGCAAACTGAACAGCCTGACTATGAACTATAGGTTTCATTAAAGTTGTCTGAGGGTGGACGTCCCTTTCAGGAATATTTATTTATTCCTAACATATTCAACAGTTCTATACGGAGATTGTCCCCATTACATCAGTTCCTGCCCCCATCTCTCATCCCTATTTCATACGAAGCCAATCAGAACCTATTAGAATGTTTCTGTAATGTGGAAAGATAATGAAAACAAAAACACTGGAAAATACAAACTCCATGCAAATTATGCCCTTGGTCAAATGAACCCAGTGCTGCAACGCAACAGTGCTAACCACTAAGTCACAGATATGTCCACCCTTATCTTAGCTCCAATTTGGTTCCGAACTTCTCATTCAAACAATATTGTGACATGAATGCAAAACCCTTGACGTCTATGGGCACCTAGACAGTTTATCCTAATTTCTAGCCGGCAAGAACCCCCTTCCCCCCCTCAGACGAGAGCCATTTTGGAAATCTATATTAAGGATATCGAACCCAAATGGGCTTATGTGTACCCCATCACTCCATTTCAACACCCTTCTCCTATCCTCTAAGCCGACACAGAAATGTAAGATCCAATAGTGCTTTAGAGGCAGCAGAAACTGAGCCTTCTTGATATCTTATAGCTGCTGTAATGACCTAGAGTGCCATTACCACTCCTTTTGAAACCTTGCTACCATTTTCATATGTGCTAATATCTGTCATCCAATGTAATTCATGTCATCTTCTGATAATGTGCATATTTACTCCAAGTAATTATTATGTTCATGTAATGTGCCTGGTTACCACAAGGTGGCAGCAACTCTTGGCAGTGCAAGAGGAGGGAATGGACTGGATTGTCTATTTTCTTTCTCCCTCTAGAGGGGGAAGGAGAGGAGGAGTTTAGTGGTAGTGAGTCAGTCTAGCTTAGCCCCTGTAAGGGGAAGCAGCAGGTTCCCGTTCCTCCTGGGCGAGCCTGCAGAGTTCTAGTCTACCCTCCTAAGGGAGAGGTTGTGTGTAGGCCAGCAGAGTGCTGCCTGCTCTGGTGGGCCGGCAGGTTCTGCCTGCAAAGGACTGTTTAGCTACATGTCCTGAGCTTGCATTGCCGTCACCCAAGCTGAGCCAAAGCTTGAGGTACTGAATACCAGGACAAGAGGTTCCTAGGAATACCTACAGAGAAAGAGACTACTACTATTGCTAACATAGCAGAGCTGAGAAAGCTACAGCATAGCAGAGCTGAGATTGTTGCAGATAAGTATTTGCCTGCTGAAACCTATTGGAAACCAAGATAAAGTCTGGAAACTGTATTGATTACCGTTTATGCCAAGTAAAAGCAACTGTTCAACGTTTACCAAGTCTGGACTCAAGTTTGTTCTACCCCATCCAAGTTCTTTATCCCCTTTTGCACTGCCTTGGTCGACCACGTCTGGGATCCACCCGTATTCAGATAGGAGCACCGTGACACAAGTGCTACACAACATCAGCAGGGATATTGTGGGTACCAACACTACCATCTAGAAAGGGGACTCCATGTTCCTGTTGCTTAACCGCAACTGGCATCACATTTACTTGCTCTATAAGAGGGACATATTTCGTAGAAACCTCCTAACGGGCAAGGGATCCCCCAGGCGCTGGCCCCGGCCATGGGCATCACACTGCCAAGAGAGGCTAAAACACTGTCTTTATAGAGCAGTTTCCCTGCTTCTTCTCCCCTAACCGTCTCTAGAGAATGCTCCATCAGTCACATAAGGTTTCACAAATGAGATTCCATAATGAGGGAGGCACTTCCATTTCCAAATCCTTGATGTCTGGAGGTAGCTGACAAGACCTCTCCTTCTTGAAAGGTGACAATGCGTTTGTCAGGGAGATACTATGGTAAATGGGATCCAAAAACAAACTGTATTTCAAAATTGCTGCTTCCCACCTTCTAGGACACAGAGTGTGCTGATAGATTTGGAGGTTGCCAATTGAGCCTTTTTGAAGCCTTTCTATATCATATCAACATATGTAAGGAGAGCAGCTCCCTGTTCTTGAAAGCATTCGCAAATAGTGTTCACCAATATAGCGAAACATTGAAGCCAATTTCCAACATTACGAGGCAATGGCTTTGATTTCTCTGTTCGGACTTGCCCATGCGTTTAAAGGGCCTGTGTATCGATTCCCTGTCCACAGGAATGCTAGCTAAATGCCAGCTTAATGGTAACATAAGACATGTAGGGGACAGCCTCAAGCCAGGCTCATATTGATAGGTGGGCCTATCTGCATTGTGAAGTGGGGATTGAGTATGTGTGGTTTGGACAGCTAATGGCATCTGTGATGGCTTTGACAATCTGTCCAATATAAGTGTTCATATTTGGCGTATGTCTCCCATGTTGTATACTAAATCCTCTGTACCCCTCCATGCACTCTACCACTCACACTCACTTGTTGGCAAGCCAAATTGTCGAGACGGAGAAAGAAAGTCAAGGTAGGGATGCCGGTGTGCACAGGATGCCTTGGATTGGAATGAAGGAAGCGGTCTTGGAGGCTAGAGGGTCAGTGAAAAGGAGGTCTGACTCCACTAGGCAGAAGATAAGCAGAGCGGTGGTCGTACTGGAAACTGGGTGGGAGTGGAGGGTGTCTCCTTTACTGCTGTGTGAGACCCATGGTGGAGAAGATTAAATAGATGAGGTGGGAGTTCCAGCAGCTGTGCAGCCCAGTGATGAGTGTGTCACTGGGATGCTTGAAGGGGTAATGGGGTGGCCATTGGAGGTATGGGCAGTGGGGTTGAGGAGGAGGATGGGCCGCAATGGAAAAGAGGCCTGCGCCACGTTTCGGGTGGGAACAGAAAAGATAGGTACCCACTTCTTGTCACTAACAACGCAGCCTCCACATCACTTTCTAGCGAGGGAGAGAGGGGGGCACTGAGCCATGAGGAGAATGGAAAGGAGCTCCACCAGCCTGTGTTGTCTTTGAGGCTGGGGACAGGGGTGAGGGAAGAACGAGCCCATGGGGAAGGAGTGCGGGCTCTAACACAGGGGTGAAAGGTAGAGGCAAGAGGTCTTATGGCAATGTCTTGTTCTGACACTGCTGCTGGTCCAAGAGGGTGGTTGAGAAACAGGAGGCTTTGGCTGGGAGAAGCCAAGTGGAGGAGAAAATTTGGGGTCATAGAAGTCATGTGTGTGTGTGGAAGTTTCTTTCTTGCAGCAGGACGCATGGGACAGGCTGAGCCTACAGGGAGGGTCGAGACTGCTGTCGCCATTTAGAGCCTAGACACTCAGAGGGATAATCAGAGAAGCCCACCTCAGAGTTACGGGATGTGGCCACCTGAAAAGGAGGACTTGCAGCCATTCTACTCCTGTCTCTACACACTGTCAAACTTGTAGGTATGAAGGTATATTCTTTCCTATGTATATATGTTCTCAGTCCAGGGACAAGTGTCAAATGGCAAGAATGCAGCACCAAGCCAGGTAGAACCCACCCTTACAAAGCCCGGCCAATAGTAAGTAAAAACAATGCCGTATTGTATATGAAAGAGACCCGACCAGTCTTCTAGAAGCTTCAGGTCAGTCATGAGCATGACACCCATGATCTCAATCCATAGGTCATGAATGCCACTTGACAGGCTGCAATGCACAACACAACTACTGGGTGACCGCACAAAGACTTATACAGGATTGACACTTTGTGACTCAATATCTCGAAATCATGTTTTTTTCCCCCTGAAAAGCTATCAGGACATGTCCGGTGAGAGGAAAGATGAGGAAGGATAAATCTGTACCATGCTGTCCAAAGATAGTTTGAGACGTGTACGGTAGTTGAGGACTAGATCTTACCTTTTATTGCCTTCAAATGTTTGCTCTTCTCCTTTTCATGATCCTTTAAGATTTTTTCTATATTTTCATTGTAGCCTTGGACTAACTTGTTGACGTTGTTGCTTGTGACATACACACTCTCAACTGCAGCTTCCACCAGACGTTCCTGCCATTTAATAAGGTGAAAAGTAAAAAAGAATAACATTAAAACACATGTTGCTTGCATGTAGCATGGTGGGAGGTGAAGCAGAACAGTCACGTACAATTCCATCCATGGAAAAATAACTGAATTTCATGTTATCCAAGCACAAAAACACCATCTGGATAGCGCTCAATTATTTGTGTCCACAACCTAGGGTCTAAAATAGAATGTGCCGGCACTATTGGCATCTGGTATGATGTAATATGTTTACACATGTCACCCTTTTTTCTAATCTTATACAACCCCATTTAAAGGGAATGTGTTATCAGAAAATTATCTACTGTTTAAATCACATTTTTACATTAAATATATATATTTTAGAATTTTAGGTTATTTGTGTTTCAATTTTTAAGGTCATTCTTTATATTAAAAATGCCTAAAATCATGCAGTTTTCACACTGGGCACTAGGCCTAATAATAGGTCAAGATTTCCTTTTCTGCATAGGTAGCTTTTCAGTAGCCACAGGCAGAAAACCAAAGACAGATCACACATACAGTCGTGGTTAAAAGTTTTGAGAATGAAACAAATATTAGTTTTCACAAAGTTTGCTGCTAAACTGCTTTTAGATCTTTGTTTCAGTTGTTTCTGTGATGTAGTGAAATATAATTACATGCACTTCATACGTTTCAAAGGCTTTTATCGACAATTACATGACATTTATGCAAAGAGTCAGTATTTGCAGTGTTGGCCCTTCTTTTTCCGGACCTCTGCAATTCGACTGGGCATGCTCTCAATCAACTTCTGGGCCAATTCCTGACTGATAGCAACCCATTCTTTCATAATCACTTCTTGGAGTTTGTCAGAATTAGTGGGTTTTTGTTTGTCCACCCGCCTCTTGAGGATTGACCACAAGTTCTCAACGGGATTAAGATCTGGGGAGTTTCCAGGCCATGGACCCAAAATGTCAACGTTTTGGTCCCTGAGCCACTTAGTTATCACTTTTGCCTTATGGCACGGTGCTCCATCGTGCTGGAAAATGCATTGTTCTTCACCAAACTGTTGTTGGATTGTTGGAAGAAGTTGCTGTTGGAGGGTGTTTTGGTACCATTCTTTATTCATGGCTGTGTTTTTAGGCAAAATTGTGAGTGATCCCACTCCCTTGGATGAGAAACAAACCCACACATGAATGGTCTCAGGATGCTTTACTGTTGGCATGACACAGGACTGATGGTAGCGCTCACCTTTTCTTCTCCGGACAAGCCTTTTTCCAGATCCCCCAAACAATCGGAAAGAGGCTTCATCAGAGAATATGACTTTGCTCCAGTCCTCAGCAGTCCATTCACCATACTTTCTGCAGAAGATCAATCTGTCCCTGATGTTTTTTTGGAGAGAAGTGGCTTTTTTGCTGCCCTTCTTGACACCAGGCCATCTTCCAAAAGTCTTCGCCTCACTGTGCGTGCAGATGCGCTCACACCTGCCTGCTGCCATTCCTGAGCAAGTTCTGCACTGGTGGCACTCCGATCCCGCAGCGGAATCCTCTTTAGGAGACAATCCTGGCGCTTGCTGGACTTTCTTGGACGCCCTGAAGCCTTCTTAACAAGAATTGAGGTGCAATCTTAGTAGCCACAATATCCTTGCCTGTGAAGCCATTTTTATGCAACGCAATGATGGCTGCACGCGTTTCTTTGCAGGTCACCATGGTTAACAATGGAAGAACAATGATTTCAAGCATCACCCTCCTTTTAACATGTCAAGTCTGCCATGTTAACCCAATCAGCCTGACATAATGATCTCCAGCCTTGTGCTCGTCAACATTCTCACCTGAGTTAACAAGACGATTACTGAAATGATCTCAGCAGGTCCTTTAATGACAGCAATGAAATGCAGTGGAAAGTTTTTTTGGGGATTAAGTTAATTTTCATGGCAAAGAAGGACTATGCAATTCATCTGATCACTCTTCATAACATTCTGGAGTATATACAAATTGCTATTATAAAAACTTAAGCAGCAACTTTTCCAATTTCCAATATTTATGTCATTCTCAAAACTTTTGGCCACGACTGTATATATATATATATATATATATATATATATATATATAAATAAAACATGATCCCCCATTTACAATATCACAGCTTATCTACTCCCTCCTGACCTCATCACAGAGCATGCCTAGAAAACCTTCCACAAAAGACAGTGTGGTCCCCTCCTGTACACCATTCATAATAGGTGATATCGCAACTTATCTACTCCCTCCTGACCATTGTTCAGGTCACAGAGCATGCCTAGAAAAATCTCCCATAGAAGTCAATAGGGTCCCCTCATGTCCACCACTCACAATAAGTGATATCACAGCTCATCTACTCCCTCCTGACCTCAGCACAGGTCACAGACCAAGCCTAGAAAAATCTCCAATAAAAGTCAATTGGGTCCTCTCCTGTCCATTGTGTCTATGGGCCATGTGGCTGCTCTAAAAAAACAGGAAGTCATGACATATCTTGGGTCCTAGTGGCCGGGGTGAAATCTTCACAATTTTAAACCTTTTTTTTAAATATAGCCAGAATTTTTAATTAAATGTCTGACAGGTGTAGGCCCCACCTCTGGGACTGGTACTACAGCTCATTCCTATTGACTTGGGAAAACATGGAACGGTTTCTGGAAGATTAATTTTATTTTATTTAAAATCATTCTCCAAAAAACTCTCTGAAACCTCAGTATGTGATGGTTCATTGCAACAATGCGAGTCTCTAACTAGAGGAGAGGAGGAGTGAAGTGAGCTCTAGGGAAAGGATCTTCTATGGAGATGGCTAATATTCAGATGGCAGGAGAGAACAAGTACATGACTGATACCTTAAATTCGCCATTATCTTCCATCATGGTCTTTGCTGCTTCCTGCTGTGCGCGGTGTATGAGCATTTGTCCAATTGTTCGCTCCATGTGATGCCGGATGCCATTATTTGCATCTGTCAAATCTAAAAGTAGCTGCTGCTGAAAATCACTGTGCGCTTGCCAGGTTTCTTCTTCCAGTTTGTTCTCTTCTTCTAAGATGTGAGCATTCTATTAAAAATACAAGAACATACTAAGAGTGCATTCGCACGACCGTAATTCTGGGTCCTCATCCGTTCCGCAATTTTTCGGAACAGGTGCGGCCCCATTCATTTCAATGGGGCCGCAAAAGATGCGAACAGAACACTGTGTGCTGTGCGCATCCGTTGTTCCGTTCCGCGGCTCCGCAAAAAATATAAAGCATGTCCTACTCTTGTTCACAATCGCGGAACGCACACAGCCGGTATCCGTGTTTTGCTGATCCGCAATTTGCGGACCGCAAAACACTTACGGTCGTGTGCACGCAACCTAATACTTACATTCCCACAGTGCACACTATTATGCACAAATATATAGGTGCATACCATTTCATTTAGACCCAATGCCAAACATGGCAGCGTTCTTCAAAAAATAACAGCGTCACACCTGTCCATGGGTTTTGTGTAGAACTGCAACTCTGTTTCAGTCACTTGAATGGCTGAGCTGCAATACAACAAACAACCTGTAGAGAGGTGTGGCACTGTTTCTGGAAGAAAGTAGGCTCTGCTCTGAGGCCCTATCATATCTCTGCTCTGAGGCCCTATCATATTAGGAATGTCACAAAAAGAGGTGGAGAGAGAATGGTCCAAGAATGCTGTTGCCACATACAGTTAAAGTACATGGAGGGCTGCTTTAAAGGGGTTCTCACATCTCATACAACGGTGGCATATCCCAATGTTAGATATGTGGGGCCCGCACCTATCTCTAGAACAGGGCCTCCAACGTGAAGGTAGAGAGCAGCGTGCATGTGAGCGTTCTCTCCATTCACTTCTATTGGAGTTCCAAATATAGCCAAGTGAATGCTCGGCTATTTTTGAAAGTCCTGTAGAAGTGAATAGAGAGCGCACCGCACATGCATGGCCACCTCTTAATTCACCTCTATGGGACTGCTGGAAATAGCCGAATCTATTCTATAGCGCTCTATACATTGTTTATCCAATAATTTTCCAAGTATGACAATCGGCACTTACATAACGTACTAGGTGGGCACCACTCTACTAATATACCAGTCCTCTCATTCATACCTCCTCTCTGTCATGATATTCTTATATATAGTTTTTCACACAATGTGCCTTTTCAGAGATCATAATTTATGCACACCGATCCCTTGTCATATGGTATGACACTAACGTGCCGCACAGTGACACCAAGTCCTTTGCTGAATAAACTATCTACACTGGCGTGCAACATATTGTCAGCAGAGGGATACGGGAGTGTTAACATGAGCTTCAGTGTTTAAGATTAATGCAGGTGGCCAACACTCTCCCTAAGATTGACATGGCCGAGTGGGACATCTATGGCGCTCCAGTTTGGCCGTGCTACATTGTGGGGCACCTGCCACCAATTGACAGCAGGTGGGGGAACCCTACCAGGGGAACTAATTGGTCATGTATTCTTCAGGAGATCATCTTTTATTATATTTCATCATATGGCCTTCTTTATGGGGATGGATGTATTGGCCAACTTAGACATCCCATCTTCAGGTTGACCTATTTAACTCCATCTCTATTGTATGGTATTATTATAGCTTCTTAGTTATTATAGGACACCAGAGACCTGATTAATTTTCGCTGTTATCTGCTGAACAGGTGGTTGCCATCAACATATTGTGCCATATTGTCACACATTGTTACAATCTGCTCTCCTTCACTTTGGGTGGAAAGTTCTGGAGATAGGAGCAGACATGGGACCCGCACATATCGGACTGTGGTGGCGTATCATAGTGATATGGCACCAATGTATGAGATGAGACAACCCCTTTAAAGGGAAATTTGCCAACTTTTCTGGAGAATGTCAGACTGGAGTTCCTTGGGCCCACCAGTGGAAATTATTCTTCGGGCTCAATCCCTATATCATCAACGAAGTCTAATTGTTTTGAATCAAGAAATAGAGCCTAGTGGCAAGTGATTAGCTACAAAGGCAGCTCCAATTTGGGATTTTTCTTCTGGACTTTTGGGGCCCACTTTGTCTTCAGACAATAGACCCACTGGAGGATCCTCTGGTATTGTGGCGGGCCAGTACAGCCCTGCTTCCAGAAGTCCAGGAGGTTTCTCCTTTTTTCAGAAGCCTCCCAGATGTTGCAGGAGAGTTGACAAGTATATGCATACATACAGAAAGAATATCACAAATACACAGATGTTTGCAAAAAGTTAATTAAAAAAATAAAACAAAAAACAAGCAACCCTATTAAAGTTTTTTTTTTTTTTATCCTATCCTCAGGATAGGTCACCGATATCTGATCAGTGTAGGTGCGACTCCCATCACCCCCACCAATCAGCATTTGAAGAGGCCACATCACTCCGGTGAGCGTTTAGGCCTCTTCCTATTTCTGAAATGGTCTAAAAGAAAACCTTATCTTTCGTCCATAGTGACCAATCACATCACAGCTTTTATTTCATATACCAGTCCTGTAAAATTATAAGCTGTGCTGTGATTGGACGCTATGGGCAACAGAGACAGGCTTATTTTTTAGACAGTTTCATAAATGTTTTTATAATTGATGCTGCAAATTAAGAAGATTGGGGAAGAAATCTGATTTACAACACAAGTGGCAAGCTCCGAACCCATGGCTGTGCCCAAGCGCTTGGTATGATGTATTGGCTGGAGAATTTTTTACAGAGATCTTGGGCATCGTGCAGTAAAGTGACATCTGCAATTACCATCTCCTTCTGAGTCTGCCACTGCTCCTCATCCTGTAAATGCCATTTGCATCTCTCCAGGGCATGCTGCTCTCTCAGCTCCTGGACAATGACAATCTTCCTCCACATTCTCATTTGGGTCAGGGTTGCTATGGCGATGTTCCGCAAAGCGAGCGTGCGCAGGATAGATCTCAGCAAGAACTTGTGCCTTTGAAGAGCAAATTTATTGGAACTGAAAGAATATAAATAGGAGAATTGCTCAATCTTGGATCCTGAGAACAATATTTTTTATCAATCAGCCCTGGCGGTACTTGAAGAAATGTAAAGTCCATAAAGGGCATCCTTGAGCAGATTAGTACCTATGACACTGGCTGACCTGTTACATGTGCACTTGGCAGATGAAGACATCTGTGTTGGTCCCATGTTCATATGTGCCCGCATTGCTGAGAAAAATGATGCTTTAATATATGCAAATGAGCCACTAGGAGCAACAGGGGCGTGGCCATTACACCTAGAGGCTCTGCTCTCTCTGCAACTGCCACGCCCTCTGCACTTTTAATGACAGGGTCAGGTATGATGCCGTTTACACTGCCTGGTCCTATCAAAGTGAAGACGGTGTTGGCGTAATTTTCTCATAGCAAAGTGGTCTGGACACCTTTCTTTCATTCATTCATAGAACTATATAGCTAGATTGCTCTATAAACAGTGGAGAAGGAATTACATACCATATGTATCTCTCGAGCTATATGGGAGGGAGTACTATCTATGTTGGGGAAGAAGGGGGTTAAAGGATAACTGTCATATTTTCATCAAAAAAATCAATTTTAGCATATGTTACTGCTGCAGC
Organism: Bufo bufo; assembly: GCF_905171765.1. Classification (NCBI taxonomy): domain Eukaryota; kingdom Metazoa; phylum Chordata; class Amphibia; order Anura; family Bufonidae; genus Bufo; species Bufo bufo. Next base: position 776,744,954 of record NC_053390.1, on the reverse strand, counting down.
AGCATTATGCATAAAGCAATCTTTAGTTTCTACACTTACCACTGTTTTCCTTGAGTTTTCCCCTTAGTTACGACTGTTTTGAATCCTACATTATGAGGATCTTCTCAAGATGGCTCCTCTGCCAGTTCTCTGAGGCCAAAACTGCATTCCCTCAGGTCACATACAAACTTGCTGTAGCCAGCAGCTCCCTGCCAGCCAATCAGATTGGATTACTGAGAGACACGCCTACTCACTCTGAAGCCTAATGCAGGCATGCAGTGTGGAGGACCGCCCCTTTGTCTTCCTAGCTGGAGACAGATGAGCAACGGTCTTTTAAGGGAGCAGTGGAAAGGGACAGGAGACATTAATGAAAGCTGTTATTATAAGGTAATTACAGATCTTTTGGCAGTCGTTGACTAACTCAGGTATACATGCCTAGCTCTAATAAACTAGCAAATAAAATAAAAATATGACAGTTATCCTTTAACAAGAGCTATCCTGGGAGATGCAGGTGTTTAATTGTCTCATGTGAGCTGCTGCCCACCCACAGAAAGTGAATAAAGTCCCCCAGAGAAGCACAAAAGTGAGTTTAAAAAAAGTATTAAATTCATGGGATAACCCCTTTAAAATCTGAGGCATACAGTTTGGTTCCCTATGAGTGGTGAACTGCAGATCCATATACATTGGAACTTGTATGCTGCTGTAATACGGTCGAGTGCAAGAGGAATAAAGTGATAATAAGCCCCTGTCTAAGAGGTTTCAATTTGGATTCTGCTAGTAAGGGCACATTCACACGACCGTGTGTAATCCTTTTCTGTTCTGCGGTCCGCAAATAACGGAACTGTGTGTCCGTAATTTGTTTCCGTTGTGTTTCCGCATCCGTTCCGTGTGTCTGCATTTTGCAATAGTAATATCAGAATCTTTTGCACCAAGCTCAGGGGGCAGGGACTTCAATTACACGGAAACGGATCAGCAAAAAACGGATGAATGGTTTCCGCATATCTTCCTCAATTTGCGGATCCATTGACTTGAATGGGGCTGCGGACCGATCTGTGCAGACAATAGTAGTACAAGCTTCATTTTTTTGCGGACGAGAAATGCGGAAACACGGATGCGGACAACATAACGAACGCTGTCCGCACATTTTATTCACCCATAGGAATGAATAGATCTGCATCTATTCCGCAAAATGCGGAATGGATGCGGATTGGAGGCAGATAAAATTACACGGTCGTGTGAATGTAACATAATACGTAAAGGGGAACGGGTAAACAGACCGGTAAACAGAGCTCCGACTGCTAATAAAATATATTAAAGTGTCACAAGAGTAAGGAATATGTAGAAATATAAACTAATCACGGACGTTAATAATGAAAAGCTTTTTAAAAAAAGTCACATTTCTGCTCACTTACTCCTCGCTGAGACCACTCAGTCGGATTAGGACTCCTTGGATGACCTGTTGCTGCGTCTCACACACGTATTTGTCTAGGTCAGATGATTGGACTTGTTCCTTTATCCACAACTAAATGAAAAATAATCAAAAGACAAATTATACTTCATCACTTAGAAAATTACTCCTTCCTAACATGGCGAGTTTTGATTTTCTAACATTTTCGTTTTTTTACTCCCTGCCTTCCCAGAGCCATAAGTTTTTTTATTTTTCCGTTTACATAGCCGCATGAGGGCTAGTTTTTTTGCGGGATAATAAGTTGCACTTTCTAAAAGGCACAAAAAAAAAAAAAAAACTCCTTGAGGCTATGTGCAGGGTGATGTGAAGACATACAGCCCGAGAGCTAACAGGAAATCAACAGAATTTAAGTGCACTTGAAATTGTGAAAAAGTGCACACACACAAAAAATCCTGCGACCAAGGCCTCATTCAGACAGCTGTAATGTGGACACATTTACAGCCACAAATTCGGGCCTCACGCGGGTCTAATGATCTGAACTTACTGTTACTTTGGGTCAGTGGATCTGCCGTCGGGCCTGTAATATGGATGCTAGAGTGTGCCCATATTATGGCCACCTGAGTGATGTTTAACCCCTTAAAGGGGTTGTCCGAGTTATGAAAAAAATATATATAGCACTGAAAATCTGATGGGCAGCAATATATAACTAAGCTAAGCAAGTTTTATGCAAAAGAAATATATATATATATTTCCTCGTTTCCCTGGTTCTTTTCTGGCCCTTTGTTTACATGCAATAAAAACAATCTCTGCCCCTCCCCCTGCACTAACAAGAGCTGCCCTGAGTGACATGTCTGCCTGCTGGGAGACTCTGCAGCATGTTGTATGTGTAGGACTACAAGTCCCAGCTGTATAATGACACTGCTAAGGGAGTGAATACAAGTGCTGCCCTGAGTGACATGTCTGCCTGCTGGGAGACACTGCAGCATGTTGTATGTGTAGGACTACAAGTCCCAGCTGTATAATGACACTGCTAATACACACAGGATCTTCCCCCTACCTTCTTGTGCAATGCTCTCTCTAGTCCTTCAGCTTCTATGCCCAGAATTGTCACTGCCTGCTAGCTGCCTGCCTTCAGTCTGTGCAGCTGAAGGGGTTAAGAATCCTAGCAGAGAGCAGAGTGAAGGGGGCGTGGCCAGCACAGTGACGTCTCGTTTACTGGCTTGTTAGGCTGGGTTCACACGAGCGTGTCCGGATTAGTTCCGGATGCGTCCCGGTGTGTTGCGGCAAACCCGCGCGAGTAGGAATGCAATTGCAGTCAGTTTTGACTGCGATTGAGTTCCGATGTTCAGTTTTTATCGTGCGTGTGCAATGTGTTTTGCACGCGCGTGATAAAAAACCGACTGTGGTACCCAGACCCGAACTTCTTCACAGAAGTTCAGGTTTGGGTTCGGTGTTCTGTAGATGGTTATAAGGGAAAATAATAGCATTCTGAAAACAGAATGCATAGTAAGTGATCAGTTGAGGGTTTAAAAAAATAAAAAAAATTAACTCACCTTCTCCGTTTGTTCGCGTAAGTCCCGGTCTCTTCTTTACTTCTTAAAAGATGAACTATGGGCTAAAGGACCTTTGGTGACGTCAGATCACATGCTCCAATCACATGGTCCATCACCGCGGTGATGGACCCTGTCATTGGAGCATGTGATCTGACGTCACCAAAGGTCCTTTAGCCCATAGTTCATCTTTTTAAAGAACTAAAGACCGGGAGAACTACGCGAACAAGAGGACAAGGTGAGTTAATTTTTTTTATTTTTTAACCCTCAATTGATCACCTACTAAGCATTCTGTATTCAGAATGCTATTATTTTCCCTTATAACCATGTTATAAGGGAAAATATTACAGTGTATAGACAGTCACCTAGCAACCGTGCGTGAAAATCGCACCGCATCCGCACTTGCTTGCGGATGCATGCGATTTTCACGCAACCCCATTCACTTCTATGGGGCCTGCGTTGCGTGAAAAACGCAGAATATAGAGCATGCTGCGATTTTCACGCAACGCATAAGTGATGCGTGAAAATCATCGCTCATCTGAACAGCCCCATTGAAATGAATGGGTCCAGATTCAGTGCGGGTGCAATGCGTTCACCTACCGCATTGCACCCGCGCGGAAATCTCGCCCGTGTGAACGCAGCCTAAACGACCTTTATCAGAGCAGGGAGAGAAGCTGACATGACAGGTCATGTGACCCTCAGTGAAATTTGAGAAACCAGCCACTGGAGATAAAGTGAGTTAATTGGAAAGCTGTTATATTTGCTTAGTTAGGAACATAGAAAGAACAAATAAATAACTTGGATAACCCCTTTAAATGGATTCTGTCACCTCCCCTAACCCAAAATCGGATTTTAAAGCAGTCATGCAGCACAGCTTACCTTGAATGGGCTGTGCTCTTCTATCTTGTAATCCGTCCAGTAGTTTATGAGAAAAACGACTTTTAGGATTATGTAAATTAGCCCTGAAGGTGCCCAGAGGGGCGTTTTATTCCCCTTAGTGTGCCCAGTAACGCCCCTCTTACAGTGCCCGAAACGCCTTCCTTCCGACTGCCTAACCGCCCACAGCCTCTCATCCCTCTCCTCCCCCTCCCTCACGGCCGAACGAACTCTCGCGCAGGCGCAGTACCCACTGAGGGCTGCACCAGTGCGATCTGCAGGAGACTGAGGGCAGGAGCTTCATCCTCGTCACTGGGCATGCGCCGAGCCCAGTGATGTCCGATGCTCGCTCTTCCCTCAGTCAGCCTGGGAGGAAGCGCAGAGGATTGACGATCGTCTGCTGCACCCTGCGTTTTCTCCAGCCTGCCTGCCTGCCAGAGTGAAGTGTAGTGTACGGGGACTGTAATGCCCGTCACTACCAAAAGGGTCACTTGTTGTGCTGTCGTGTCCCCTTATTCATGGGGAAGTTGGTATAAGTCATATTTATAAAATGTAATGTAAGGTAATGCTATGTATTTCCCTGTTACTGTGATACTTGCATGTACAGGCCTGCTAGGGGTGTCATTTCAGCTCTTAGTCACTAGAGGGAGCTAGGGAGCCCTAGGTTATATAAGGCCCAGTCAGGGAAAGGAGAGTCGGTCTAAAGTCAGTCTAGTCTAAAGCCAGTCTACAGCAGTTGGAGTTTAGACTATGTCAGAGTCAAGTCCAGGCCTGAAGCCTGCGGACCAGGAGAGGGTATTGCAGTCCCTGTAACCGGGTTCCAGATCCAAGGAGAAGGTTCCCCTCCTGAATTTATATATGCAGAAGCAGGAAGACCACTGTTAAACAGCCTGGGAGTCAGAAGTTTCCAGAGTCAGTGCTGAGAGAGAGACAGAGGCAAAGCTCAGAAAAGCAAGAGGTACTCAAGACAACAGAGGAGGTACTTGATAAAGATAAAACCAAGGATATACGCCAGAGCTAGGGTATTGGGCCTTGGAGAAGATTTTCTATGTTCCAGGATCAGTCAGGAATAGAGTGCAAGCTGCCTGTACTACAAATCCTGTGTTTAACACTCTGAAGTCACCTTGCTATATATATATTGCCTGCATCAACTGTATTGAAAATCAACTGTCTGCAAAGGAACTGCGTTTCCGTTAATGTCCCTATATGATGACTACTAAAGTTTGAGTTCTGCTTTAACATCACGTGGTTCCTCAGTTATTCCTGCTATCAGCAAACGGCGTGCCACCGTTTAATTGGCACTGGCGTCACGAACATTTTTCATCATCACCTGCCCTTGCAGAGAGTCAGCCGTCTCAGGTTAGTGTCTATTGCACCACAACACCCAGGAACATTTCTAAACCTAACTTGAGTACGCTGCAGAAGCCAGCCAGCGATTTCTTTCCCCACCCTCCCTCTTGGAAACAAATCATTATTACTGGGCTCGGCGCATGCCCAGTGACGAGGATGAAGCTCCTGCCCTCAGTCTCCTGCAGATCGCACTGGCGCAGCCCTCAGTGGGTACTGCGCCTGCGCGAGAGTTCGTTCGGCCGTGAGGGAGGGGGAGGAGAGGGATGAGAGGCTGTGGGCGGTTAGGCAGTCGGAAGGAAGGCGTTTTGGGCACTGTAAGAGGGGCGTTACTGGGCACACTAAGGGGAATAAAACGCCCCTCTGGGCACCTTCAGGACTAATTTACATAATCATAAAAGTCGTTTTTCTCATAAACTACTGGACGAATTACAAGATAGAAGAGCACAGCCCATTCAAGGTAAGCTGTGCTGCATGGCTGCTTTAAAATCCAATTTTGGGTTAGGGGAGGTGACAGAATCCCTTTAAGGACTCAGCCGTATTTCACCTTAAGGACTTGGCCATTTTTTGCAAATCTGACCAGTGTCACTTTAAGTGCTGATAACTTTAAAAAGCTTTGACTTATCCAGGCCATTCTGAGATTGTCTTTTCATCACATATTGTACTTCATGACACTGGTAAAATGAAGTCAAAAAAAGAAATTTTTATTTATAAAAAAAATACCAAATTTATCAAAAATTTGTAAAAAATTGCAAATTTCCAAGTTTCAATTTCTCTACTTCTATAATACATAGTAATACCTCCAAAAATAGTTATTACTTTACATTCCCCATATGTCTACTTCATGTTTGGATCATTTTGGGAATGATATTTAATTTTTGGGGGATGTTACAAGGCTTAGAAGTTTAGAAGCAAATCTTGAAATTTTTCAGAAATTTTCAAAAACCCAATTTTTAGGGACCAATTCAGGTCTGAAGTCACTTTGCGAGGCTTACATAATAGAAAAACACCCAAAAATGACCCCATTCTATAAACTACACCCCTCAAGGAATTCAAAACAGATTTTACAAACTTTGTTAACCCTTTAGGTGTTCCACAAGAATTAATGGAAAATAGAGATACAATTTCAAAATTTCACATTTTTGGCAGATTTTCTATTTTAATAATTTTTTTCCAGTTACAAAGCAAGGGTTAACAGCCAAACCAAACTCAATATTTATGGCCCTGATTCTGTAGTTTACAGAAACACCCCATATGTGGTCGTTAACCGCTGTATGGGCACACGGCAGGGCACAGAAGGAAAGGAATGCCATACGGTTTTTGGAAGGCAGGTTTTGCTAGACTGTTTTTTTTTTACACCATGTCCAATTTGAAGCCCACCTGATGCACCCCTAGAGTAGAAACTCCATATAAGTGACCCCATCTAAGAAACTACACCCCTCAAGGTATTCAAAACTGATTTTACAAACTTTGTTAACCCTTTAGATGTTTAACAAGAATTAATGGAAAATAAAGATACAATTTCAAAATTTCACATTTTTGGCAGATTTTCCATTTTAATATTTTTTTTCCCAGTTACAAAGCAAGGGTTAAACAGCCAAACCAAACTCAATATTTATGGCCCTGATTCTGTAGTTTACAGAAACACCCCATATGTGATCGTAAACCGCTGTACGGGCACACAGTATTGGAAAGGAACTCCATATGGTTTTTGGAAGGCAGGTTTTGCTGGACTGTTTTTTTTGACACCATGTGCCATTTGAAGCCCCCCTGATGCACCCCTAGAGTAGAAACTCCAAAAAAGTGACCCCATTTTAGAAAATACGGGATAGGGTGGCAGTATTGTTGGTACTAGTTTAGGGTACATATGATTTTTGGTTGCTCTAGATTACACTTTTTGTGAGGCAAGGTAACAAGAAATTGCTGTTTTGGCACCGTTTTTATTTTTTGTTATTTACAACATTCGTCTGACAGTTTAGATCATGTGATATTTTTATAGACCAGGTTGTCACGGACGCTGCGATACCTAATATGTATACTTTTTTTTATTTATGTAAGTTTTACACAATGATTTCATTTTTGAAGCAAAAAAAATCATGTTTTAGTGTTTCCATAGTCTGAGAGCCATGATTTTTTCAGTTTTTGGGCGATTATCTTAGGTAGGGTCTAATTTTTTGCGGGATGAGATGACTGTTTGATTGGCACTATTTTGGGGTACATATGACTTTTTGATCGCTTGCTATTACACTTTTTGTGATGTAAGGTGACAAAAAATTGTTTATTTAGCACAGTTTTTATTTTTTACGGTGTTCATCTCAGGGGTTAGGTCATGTGATATTTTTATAGAGCCGGTCGATACGGACGCTTACGGTGTCGGTTAGATTGGTACTATTTTGGTGGGCAAACGCGTTTTTTGATCGCTTGGTGTTGTACAGTTTTTATTTTTTATGGTGTTCATCTGAGGGGTTAGGTCATGTGATATGTTTATAGAGCCGGTCGATACGGACACAGCGATACCTAATATGTATACTTTTTTTCCCCCCTATTTCATACCAATTTTTTTAACTTTACTTGGGAAAAATTACATTTTTGTTTATTTTTACTTGAAACTTTTAATTTTATGGGGGGGGGACTTTATTTTTTCAACTTTTTTTTTCACTTTCTTTTTTGTCCCACTTTGGTACTTGAACTTATGGGGGTCTAATCCCCTTTACAATGCATTCCAATACTTCTGTATTGGAATGCATTGGCTGTATGAGTAATACTGTGTGTATTACTCATACAGCTTCCGGCCTGTGAGATCCAGGGGGCTGGATCTCACAGGCTCATTACCGGAAGGCATGGCGCTGCCTTCCATGCCATCGGGTCCCCCCTACAGCCGCATGAGGACCCGATGGCACAGCCGATCGCCGCTGCAAACCTCAGGTAAAGCCACAAACCGCAGGTCTGAATTGACCTGTTTGCTGCGATCGCCGATGCGCGGGGGGGGGGGGGGGGGGGGGTCACATGACATTGTGACAGGATTCCCGCTGAATGTGATTTCAGCGGACATCCTCTTCCGATTAACCCCCGCCACACCATAGTTTTAAAGTTAGGACGTACCGGTACGTCCTAAGTCCTTAAGGGGTTAATATATAAAGAATGATTCTCTCTGACCACGCTCTGAGGAAGACACATGGTGAGGATGAAAGGCATCACAAAGTGTCCGACGTCATTCTACTCCTGCATGGCATTGCTCCATGCCAACTCCAACCCTGGCACCATTCCTTGAGCAGTCATGCTCCACTGGCTCTATGCAGTTCCCACATTTGCACTAATGATTCAGCATCCGATTGCTGGGTCCCAGTGCCCATCTGGATCGGACACACATAGAGGCATATGGCTACCAATACCTACTCATACGTTCCCTGATGAAGAGCAGCTGCCGGTTGATGTATGGAAAACCCTATGACATCTAAATAACACTAATCATATTCGTTACCATGCCACAGGTTGCTGATGATGCAGGACGCATGTTGCGCCCTGCATCGGCTAACCCCCACCCCCTTCTGTGTCCACTCCTTCATGCCTCCCTCCAGTGAAAGAGAATGCGTGGTGTCCTCATGCTCCTCCATTGGATGCTTCTGCCATCGGATCAGGTGTTCAGTTTTTCCCTAACTGTTCCTAATCCTTGGTTGTTGGAGCTGCTAGTGATGTTGTGCTAGCAGTACTTCCTACATTCTAATACTGTACAGAGACAATTTTCCGTACAGTATTATTTCGAAGTTACTGAACGAAGCGACTTCGGATGAAGCATCCCAAGCTTGCTTCGCTCAACACTACTTGCAACCATTATTAAAAATCAGGAACATAAAAATCTGATTGCTTTAATTAAAAATAGAGAAGGGAGCATAGTCAACAACTCAGAGAATATTAATGATGTGTTTAAGGAGCATCTAGCTGCGAGTTATACATTAGTTTCTAATATAAATCTGAGGGAGGTAGAGTTTTTTTTTTAAATAGTGTTACTATTCCAGTGCGGTCTTTAGAAGAGGTGAAAGATCTAATGGCCCAGATTACTTTGGCTGAACTAAGACAGACCTTATCTGTTAGTCCATCTAATAAATCTCTGGGTCCAGATTGCATACCATTCAAGGTTATCTCTACCCATCAAGACGTGGTTCTTCTTTTTTTTTTGTGAGGTAATTCAAGAAATATTTCTGCAAGATAAATCTTGTCACGTAGCGAAAAGCTAATAACCCTAATTCCTAAATCAGATAAAGTTCACAATAATCTGGGAGCTTTTAGACTAATTTCTCTAATAAATGCAGATACAAAATTGTTGGCCAAAATTTTGGCTGTTTATCAAAAGTAATCCCCTCAATTATATGGACCAAAATAGATTTATGTGTAATAAGTGTTCTAGTCTCAATCTTCGATGTCTTTTTCGGAATTTAGGGTTATGCTCGGCTTTTGGGGCTGCCCAAGATGATTTTTCAGTTATTTTCTTGGACAACTCCAAAGCTTTTGATAGTGTCGAATGGATTTATTTGTGGAAAGTTTTGGAGCATTTTGGTTTCCCATTTATCACATGGTTAAAAATATTATATTATAATCCAACCGTGAGGGCCAAATCCAATCAAGTAATATCAGGGGATGTCCATTGTCTCCCCTGTTATTCTCTATTATTATAGAACCATTGGCTATAGTTATTAGGAAGGACAAGAGTATAAAGGGCTTTGAATTTGGTAATATATTGGATAAGATTCTATTGTATGCAGATGACGTTTTGTTTTTGAGACAGACATCGGAGTCCTTGGGTATGGTTTTTTCTATTATAGATAAATTCTCTTCAATTTCTGGGTTAGAAATTAATAAAGAAAAATCAACACTAATGCCATTGGGAAAGGTGGCATTGTTAACCTTGGGCCTTAATGTGGTACAAGAGGGAGGATATTTTAGGTATCTAGGAATAAAAGTGAGTAGGGATTACCGTGTATATTGTATGTTTTGGTAAATTTTTCACATTGGATTAATGATAATGTATAGACGGGCTTCTGGGCCTCTTAATATAGAAGGGAAAACCAGCCAGACTGAGACTGTCCTTTTGTCAGTGGCACAAATTCAGAGGGGGTTTGGGTATCTCTAATTTAAAGTTTTATATAATGGCAGCTCAGTTTAGGCATCTTCCATTTTGGGTTGATTTTTTTAAGTAAAAATAAAATAAAAATTTAATAAAATTATTTATATGTATTCTGTATTTCAACTACCAGAAGCAGGTCCAATGTTTTAAAGGTATTTGAAACAGCACATAAAGTGTGGGTATGGTTTAGGAAGTACATTTCCAGTTACAAAGCAAGGGTTAACAGCCAAACCAAACTCAATATTTATGGCCCTGATTCTGTAGTTTACAGAAACACCCCATATGTGGTCGTTAACCGCTGTATGGGCACACGGCAGGGCACAGAAGGAAAGGAATGCCATACGGTTTTTGGAAGGCAGGTTTTGCTAGACTGTTTTTTTTTTACACCATGTCCAATTTGAAGCCCACCTGATGCACCCCTAGAGTAGAAACTCCATATAAGTGACCCCATCTAAGAAACTACACCCCTCAAGGTATTCAAAACTGATTTTACAAACTTTGTTAACCCTTTAGATGTTTAACAAGAATTAATGGAAAATAAAGATACAATTTCAAAATTTCACATTTTTGGCAGATTTTCCATTTTAATATTTTTTTTCCCAGTTACAAAGCAAGGGTTAAACAGCCAAACCAAACTCAATATTTATGGCCCTGATTCTGTAGTTTACAGAAACACCCCATATGTGATCGTAAACCGCTGTACGGGCACACAGTATTGGAAAGGAACTCCATATGGTTTTTGGAAGGCAGGTTTTGCTGGACTGTTTTTTTTGACACCATGTGCCATTTGAAGCCCCCCTGATGCACCCCTAGAGTAGAAACTCCAAAAAAGTGACCCCATTTTAGAAAATACGGGATAGGGTGGCAGTATTGTTGGTACTAGTTTAGGGTACATATGATTTTTGGTTGCTCTAGATTACACTTTTTGTGAGGCAAGGTAACAAGAAATTGCTGTTTTGGCACCGTTTTTATTTTTTGTTATTTACAACATTCGTCTGACAGTTTAGATCATGTGATATTTTTATAGACCAGGTTGTCACGGACGCTGCGATACCTAATATGTATACTTTTTTTTATTTATGTAAGTTTTACACAATGATTTCATTTTTGAAGCAAAAAAAATCATGTTTTAGTGTTTCCATAGTCTGAGAGCCATGATTTTTTCAGTTTTTGGGCGATTATCTTAGGTAGGGTCTAATTTTTTGCGGGATGAGATGACTGTTTGATTGGCACTATTTTGGGGTACATATGACTTTTTGATCGCTTGCTATTACACTTTTTGTGATGTAAGGTGACAAAAAATTGTTTATTTAGCACAGTTTTTATTTTTTACGGTGTTCATCTCAGGGGTTAGGTCATGTGATATTTTTATAGAGCCGGTCGATACGGACGCTTACGGTGTCGGTTAGATTGGTACTATTTTGGTGGGCAAACGCGTTTTTTGATCGCTTGGTGTTGTACAGTTTTTATTTTTTATGGTGTTCATCTGAGGGGTTAGGTCATGTGATATGTTTATAGAGCCGGTCGATACGGACACAGCGATACCTAATATGTATACTTTTTTTCCCCCCTATTTCATACCAATTTTTTTAACTTTACTTGGGAAAAATTACATTTTTGTTTATTTTTACTTGAAACTTTTAATTTTATGGGGGGGGAACTTTATTTTTTCAACTTTTTTTTTCACTTTCTTTTTTGTCCCACTTTGGTACTTGAACTTATGGGGGTCTAATCCCCTTTACAATGCATTCCAATACTTCTGTATTGGAATGCATTGGCTGTATGAGTAATACTGTGTGTATTACTCATACAGCTTCCGGCCTGTGAGATCCAGGGGGCTGGATCTCACAGGCTCATTACCGGAAGGCATGGCGCTGCCTTCCATGCCATCGGGTCCCCCCTACAGCCGCATGAGGACCCGATGGCACAGCCGATCGCCGCTGCAAACCTCAGGTAAAGCCACAAACCGCAGGTCTGAATTGACCTGTTTGCTGCGATCGCCGATGCGCGGGGGGGGGGGGGGGGGGGTCACATGACATTGTGACAGGATTCCCGCTGAATGTGATTTCAGCGGACATCCTCTTCCGATTAACCACCGCCACACCATAGTTTTAAAGTTAGGACGTACCGGTACGTCCTAAGTCCTTAAGGGGTTAATATATAAAGAATGATTCTCTCTGACCACGCTCTGAGGAAGACACATGGTGAGGATGAAAGGCATCACAAAGTGTCCGACGTCATTCTACTCCTGCATGGCATTGCTCCATGCCAACTCCAACCCTGGCACCATTCCTTGAGCAGTCATGCTCCACTGGCTCTATGCAGTTCCCACATTTGCACTAATGATTCAGCATCCGATTGCTGGGTCCCAGTGCCCATCTGGATCGGACACACATAGAGGCATATGGCTACCAATACCTACTCATACGTTCCCTGATGAAGAGCAGCTGCCGGTTGATGTATGGAAAACCCTATGACATCTAAATAACACTAATCATATTCGTTACCATGCCACAGGTTGCTGATGATGCAGGACGCATGTTGCGCCCTGCATCGGCTAACCCCCACCCCCTTCTGTGTCCACTCCTTCATGCCTCCCTCCAGTGAAAGAGAATGCGTGGTGTCCTCATGCTCCTCCATTGGATGCTTCTGCCATCGGATCAGGTGTTCAGTTTTTCCCTAACTGTTCCTAATCCTTGGTTGTTGGAGCTGCTAGTGATGTTGTGCTAGCAGTGTCAAAATTGAGGGGTGTACCTGGTGTGCCACGTGTGAGGTGCATGGCGTTACACATGTCCATGCCACATGTCTAAATACTGTTTACCGCATTCCACACATCCTCTGTTCTGGCTCCTGACGGCTAAGAGCCCTAAAAGGGGTTCTCCAGGAATTAAGAAAATGAAAATATGTAAATATTACTTTATTATAAATATATTCTAAAATACCTTTCATTAGTTGTAATGGCTCATTTTGTCTATGGAGCAATTATTAGGAGAAACAAAATGGCCGCTGTCCTATTAGTACACACAAAACCTGTCCTAAATCACACAGGAGGACAAGTTACTTCAAAACACTGAGGTAAAAAGCGGCTTCATCCTCCTCTCTGCTTTGCTTGTCAGGGATTATGATCCTGAATACAGTTTAATATTATATTTAGCTGAATCTTTGTGGGAATGGAGGGGACATGAAGTACAGGAAGAATGAATAGGACAGACTGTTGTAATGTGGGGCTGTGGTAATGGAGACTGCAGACAAGAGCTGCTGCTCATTAGCCACATCTGCTAATGAACTCAATTCCAACAGAGATTTAGCTAAAGATCTTATCATTTCTATTCAGGATCATAATCCCTGACAAGCAGAGAGGAGGATGAGGCAGTTCTTTAGCTCAGTGTTGTAAAGTAACTTGTCTTCATGTGTGATTAGGACAGGTTTTGTGTGTACTAATAGGACAGCGGCCATTTTGTTTCTCCTGATGATTGCTCCCCAGACAAAACAAGCCATTATAACTAATGAAAGGTATTTGGGAATACATTCATAATAAAGTAATATTTAAGTATTTTCATTTTCTTAATTCCTGGAGAACCCCTTTAAAGAAAATACTGCAACTGCTGTGCTGTTTATCCTTCTTTCTCCTATTTGCGTGGATTGGTAAGGAAGATAAGAAGGACTGCTGGTTCAGACCCCCAGGGTTTCCACAGAGTCCCCGCAGGAATAACTTAACTGAACAGCTGAATAAGGAGTGAAAAAGAAAAAAAAAAAGAAGTGAAAGAAAGGTTCTACATAAAGAAAGTTATCGCAAATAAGAATTAAAAGCAGAAAAGAAAGTGATTAAAGCCAAAGGACAGTGAGAGTAAAGGGAAAGAGGAAAAGAAGGAATGGAAAAAAAGGAAATAGGGAAAGGAGAAGGAAAGAGAAAAAAAAGAAAAGGGCTTTTCAAACTGTATTTTTTGAGCAGTGATTAAAGCAGCAAGATCGGTGAGGAATGTCTGGTCAATAGTGGAGTATAAAAGCATCAAAAATGGATAACAGAGAATTTTGGTTCACATACCTGTAGTACCTCGGAACCAAAGCAGAGTTTGGTTTCAAGTTTTAAAGGGATTTTCCACTTTAAAAATCAACTACCAAAGTTATTCAACAAAGTCACGCGCTACTTCGTGAATAACTAACTTCGGCTCATTGGAGCCCATACATTCTAATACTTCCTACATTCTAATACTGTACAGAGACAATTTTCCGTACAGTATTATTTCGAAGTTACTGAACGAAGCGACTTCGGATGAAGCATCCCAAGCTTGCTTCGCTCAACACTACTTGCAACCATTATTAAAAATCAGGAACATAAAAATCTGATTGCTTTAATTAAAAATAGAGAAGGGAGCATAGTCAACAACTCAGAGAATATTAATGATGTGTTTAAGGAGCATCTAGCTGCGAGTTATACATTAGTTTCTAATATAAATCTGAGGGAGGTAGAGTTTTTTTTTTTAATAGTGTTACTATTCCAGTGCGGTCTTTAGAAGAGGTGAAAGATCTAATGGCCCAGATTACTTTGGCTGAACTAAGACAGACCTTATCTGTTAGTCCATCTAATAAATCTCTGGGTCCAGATTGCATACCATTCAAGGTTATCTCTACCCATCAAGACGTGGTTCTTCTTTTTTTTTTGTGAGGTAATTCAAGAAATATTTCTGCAAGATAAATCTTGTCACGTAGCGAAAAGCTAATAACCCTAATTCCTAAATCAGATAAAGTTCACAATAATCTGGGAGCTTTTAGACTAATTTCTCTAATAAATGCAGATACAAAATTGTTGGCCAAAATTTTGGCTGTTTATCAAAAGTAATCCCCTCAATTATATGGACCAAAATAGATTTATGTGTAATAAGTGTTCTAGTCTCAATCTTCGATGTCTTTTTCGGAATTTAGGGTTATGCTCGGCTTTTGGGGCTGCCCAAGATGATTTTTCAGTTATTTTCTTGGACAACTCCAAAGCTTTTGATAGTGTCGAATGGATTTATTTGTGGAAAGTTTTGGAGCATTTTGGTTTCCCATTTATCACATGGTTAAAAATATTATATTATAATCCAACCGTGAGGGCCAAATCCAATCAAGTAATATCAGGGGATGTCCATTGTCTCCCCTGTTATTCTCTATTATTATAGAACCATTGGCTATAGTTATTAGGAAGGACAAGAGTATAAAGGGCTTTGAATTTGGTAATATATTGGATAAGATTCTATTGTATGCAGATGACGTTTTGTTTTTGAGACAGACATCGGAGTCCTTGGGTATGGTTTTTTCTATTATAGATAAATTCTCTTCAATTTCTGGGTTAGAAATTAATAAAGAAAAATCAACACTAATGCCATTGGGAAAGGTGGCATTGTTAACCTTGGGCCTTAATGTGGTACAAGAGGGAGGATATTTTAGGTATCTAGGAATAAAAGTGAGTAGGGATTACCGTGTATATTGTATGTTTTGGTAAATTTTTCACATTGGATTAATGATAATGTATAGACGGGCTTCTGGGCCTCTTAATATAGAAGGGAAAACCAGCCAGACTGAGACTGTCCTTTTGTCAGTGGCACAAATTCAGAGGGGGTTTGGGTATCTCTAATTTAAAGTTTTATATAATGGCAGCTCAGTTTAGGCATCTTCCATTTTGGGTTGATTTTTTTAAGTAAAAATAAAATAAAAATTTAATAAAATTATTTATATGTATTCTGTATTTCAACTACCAGAAGCAGGTCCAATGTTTTAAAGGTATTTGAAACAGCACATAAAGTGTGGGTATGGTTTAGGAAGTACATTTGTTCATTACACTTTTCACCCTCATGGGATAATTACTTTACAGGTCTGATACATAATTTAGAACCTGGATTTTTTTTTTTTAAAAGGAATTTATCTTAATATACCCAAAAAAGTATTAAGAACTCATCTTTCCATATTTTGGAAGAAAAATAATTAAAAGATGGAGTTCTGGTCAATGAAGAGGGATGGTATACGAGTTTTGCGATGCTTTATAAATATTTTCCTTGTAGGTGTTGAGCGAAGTTCTTGAAAAATTGACTGGCTGCTTCGCTGAATTAAAAAAAAAATTTGTTTTGTGACACATTACTTTGTCATAAAGCGCATTTCTTTGTAAGTAGTGGGCGCAATGACAGGGAGCAGCAATTGCATGTTCATTGATGATCGCGGCATCTGACATTAATATTAAGGTCTATAATAATAATAAAAAATATAAACTCATACTCACCTCATCCATTTGATTGTGAAGAGCCCACTGCTGCCATCTTGATAGGAGATCAAGCACGAAATCTTGAGCGGTGCGAGACAACGTCACCACTTTGATCAGCGTGGTGACTTCATACGTCACCGCGCACGAGATTTTTGGCGGGATCCTCAATCAAGGTGGCGGTGCCGGGCTCTTCGTGCTCAAACGGATGAGGCGTGTATTTTTTTTTTTACCCCAATTCAAGGGAAAAATCGATGTGTTATCAAGAAGCACGAGGAAATTAGGCTTTGCAGCGAATCAAATTTGCCCTCAAATTCGGATCAAAACTCACTTTGGACACTTCGATTTGCTCAACACTACTACACAGAGCAATTCCATTTAATATATTACATAGGCTTTATTTTTCAGTTACACAATTAAAACAGATATTAAGATGAGAGATTCAGATACTAAATGTACAGCTACACAGGCAGATTGGATACATCTAATATGGCACTATTCTAAACTGGTTAGATAGATACTGGTCGTCTGTTTTGGATTTCATTGTTAATAAAGTGGTGTTTCTATCCCTTTTGAACAAATGAATGGACTTGGTCCTATGAATAAAGGTCACTATATATCATTGACAATAACTACAAAAATTGTGATTTGTTGGTTGTATTAAAACATAACTTTTACTAAAGAATTTAAGAAAAATAGGCCCAAAATACATAAATAGTGAATTAAATTGTCAGGACGGCGGTATAACAGGTCAATGTGCGCGGCGGCACCCAAGCAAATATGAAAAAGGTACTCGGCGGCACCCAAAAAGAAACCTGTACTCCTACACCTCTGTCGTCAGCGTCCAGGGTGCAGGATGCGTCCAGATGACACCAAGGTGATTGTCTCCAAACCGGACGCTCAGCCGCTAGGGACGGCGGGGTCAAGGATCAACCCTAACTTGGCCCTATTATGTGGTCTAAGGCTTGCCCTAATAACTAATAAGGGGTAGCAGCCTAACCACAGGGAACTCGTCCTTATAAGGGCGACCCCGTCCAGAACCTCTCCCTGTGAACTGGCCCTATGTCGCCCTAATCTAGTCCCGCTCCCTACATGCACGTTTCAACAGAAATCATCAGGGGAAATTTTTAACTAGGACTTGTATATGTGAGACGATTGGGTGATACCAGGTATAACCCACCCATATGATCGTCTGTGAACTAAATGGACTGCTGGAGGGAGTACTAGATAACGCTCCTCTACTATAGTACGGGCATCCTCAGATAAGCCGCGGGCAATAGATCGCCATCGCCGACGACAGAGCGGTAGGAGTACAGGTTTCTTTTTGGGTGCCGCCGAGTACCTTTTTCATATTTGCTTGGGTGCCGCCGCGCACATTGACCTGTTATACCGCCGCCCTGACAATTTAATTCACTATTCATGTATTTTGGGCCTATTTTTCTTAAATTCTTTAGTAAAAGTTATGTTTTAATACAACCAACAAATCACTATTTTTGTAGTTATTCTATCCCTTTTAGCATACATAATTGTGTGTTAGGGAATCTTTCTGGAATTGCTTTATCTTTATCCCGTTTTGCCCGTGTGTATAAATGATTGTTTATGGCTCAGGCAGTTATTGCTATTGAATGGCCATTGTATAATTCGACAATACAATTATGGGCCCCACTGTGTTATATTGAAATGTATTAATATTTTTTTCTTTTCCTTTACTTCTCCACTTCCGGTGGCTATAGGGGGAGGGGGGGAGGTACGGATGGGTATTGGGGGATCTAAAGTATGTATGTATGGATCATATTTCTTTTCTTTGTTACCTTTAAACTATTTTTGATGGCTTCTTTTTTATTTTTTGGAAAAAATGGAAATAAAGTAACTCTAAATAATGTCTGATTTTGTGAAACTGGTGTAATGCCCACATGTAGTGCTCAATCTAATATATAAAGCTGAGTGTATGTGTGTATGTATGCATGTCCGCTAAAGGAATCCGCACCATCGCATTTACAATCACGAAATTTGGCACAAAGGTACATCAGGTGTCCGGGAAGGTTTTAGACCCACTCAGCTCTCTAAGACGTACCGTTCCTGAGATATTCTCAAAAAAGGACCTGCATTAGCTAACAGAAGCCTGGTCACATGACCTTTACTAGCCAATAGAAGCTCGCAGGCCCTTAGTCTCCACATACACACAGTTTTACTCCAGGTTTCCATAACAACCCAGCCATTTTTCTTCACTGCTGTAGGTCAGCTTTAAAGGGGCAGGGCGCTGTGGAAGACACTGTTAAGGGAGCGGAGTGCTGTGGAGGTCACAGTTCAGGGGGCAGGTAGGCCACCCTTAAAAGACAGACTTAAAAACCCCGCCCCTGGTCCCACTAAGCCACCCCCCTGACCCGGTTAACCCACTCCCCCTCCCACTCCGCAGCCGATGGGGATTGAAAAGATAAGGGTAAAAATCAACTTCTGCCAGCTGCAGGGGTGGGAGGGAGGGTGACTTTCTCCCTGCAGCTCACGCTCAGATAGCACAGTGCTACTGTCTGAGAGTGAGCTGTTCAAAAGAACATCCCTGTGTCTGTCCAGGTCCTGCGCCAGACGGAGGACAGGGAGTCGGAAAGCCGGATTGTTCGGCCTAAAAACAGACCTCTGGCCACCCTAGGGGCAGGCTGTTGTGGAGGTCACAGTTAAGGGGATGGTCTGCTATGGAGGTCAGTGTTAAGGGGCAGATTGTTGTAGAGGCCACTGTTAAGAGAGTGGGGTGTTGTGGAAATCACTGTTAAGGAGATGGGGTACTGTGGAGGTCACTAATAAAAGGGCGGGCCACTGTGGAGGTCCCTGTTAAGGGGGTGGGATGCTGTGGAGGTCACTGTTAAAGGGGCGGGCGCTGTGGAGGTCTCTGTTAAGGGGACAGGGAATGGTGGAGGTCACAGGTAAGGGGATGGTCCGCTATGGACATCAGCTTTAAGGGGCGGGGTGCTGTAGGGTCACTGTTAAGGGGGCGGGGTGTTGTGGTGGTCACATTTTAAGGGAATGGAGCTCTATGGAGGCCACTATTAAAGGGGCAGCAGGGTACTGTGAGGTCACTGTTAAGGCAGCGGGGTACTGTGGCAGTCACTGTGGAGGTCTCTGTTAAGGGCGACGGGAATTGTGGAGATCAGTTAAGGGGACTGTAACCTATGGTCAGTGTTAAGGGGCGGATGCTGTAGAGGTCACTGTTAAGGGGGCGGGCCCCTGTGGAGGTCACTGTCAAGGGGGTGCTGTGGAACTCACTGTTAAAGGGACAGGCTGCTGTGAAGGTCAAAGTTAAAAAAGGGTGGGCTAATGTGGAGGTCCCATTTTAAGGAGTTGGGGCACTGTGGAGGTCACTGTCAAGGGGGTGCTGTGGAACTCACTGTTAAAGGGACAGGCTGCTGTGAAGGTCAAAGTTAAAAAAGGGTGGGCTAATGTGGAGGTCCCATTTTAAGGAGTTGGGGCACTGTGGAGGTCACTGTTAAGGGGGTGGGGTACTGTAGATGTCACTGTTATAGTGAATACTGTCAATATATTTTAACGACACACACAAACATTAAATGAAATATAAACGTGGGAGATTCATTTTAGATCACGTCTATTTCATTTCTAATTCTTTCTGCTGCAATTTCTGTAATCCTGTAGTGATTAGTTAGGTAACAGCACCATCTAGTGGTGGTAAAAATGTATTACACTTGTGTTTCTTGTTAATAAAGATTATTGTATTGTTGGGAGGTGCTAAGCATTGTGGGTAGTGCAAGGCATTCTGGGAAAGAGAATCCTAGTCTCCATTTTACAGAACATCAGCAGAGCTGTTCCATGCAGCTCTCATTCTTAAAGGGAACCTGTCACCTGGATTTTGGGTATAGAGCTGAGGACATGGGTTGCTAGATGGCCGCTAGCACTTCCGCAATACCCAGTCCCCATAGCTCTGTGTGCTTTTATTGTGGAAAAAAACCGATTTGATACATATGATAAAAACGATTTGATACATATGCAAATGAACCCGAGATGAGTCAGAGCTTGAAAATATGACTCTTCTCTGGTCACACAAGTAAGATATGACTCTTTTATGTTAGTTTGCATATGTATCAAATCGTTTTTTTTTTACACAATAAAAGCACACAGAGCTATGGGGATTGGGTATTGCGGATGTGCTAGCGGCCATCTAGCAACCCATGTCCTAAGCTCTATACCCAAAATCCAGGTGACAGGTTCACTTTAAAGTCCACCATCTTTGTGCAGGTATATCTGGTGAGTGAGATCTACCTTGTCTCAGGGATATTATGTTATGCAGTGATGTTTAGTTAGCTGTAGTATTACTCTGGGAACATGTTGTAGCTGTTAGATGTTAGCTATGCAATTCTATGTACAGGCAGCCATTTTGGGACATCTGCTCAGAGTTAATGTAATGTTTGTAGTACATGTTGTTCTATGCTTTCTGCTGTACATGCTATCTTGTATGCTTAATACTTATACAAGCCATTTGTATTCTTATAGTTTTACCAATCAATTGATCGCACATCAATACTCCTGTTTTGCCAATAAACAAGTTAGACTACAGAAAACAGTCCTCTTATTTGGAAGACAGGAATGGTTTATACTGAATGTCAGACTGCACACTGTGTGAACGTGTATGAAGGCAGAACACATATAAATGCTGGAAAACCAAGTTCAGATCTATAGTTGTTATTATGGCTATTCCAATTTCATTTAGAATCAATTTCCATGGTTGGAAACAAACAAACAGAGGATTAGTTGTATGATTCTAGATCAGAGGAATGTTCCATGATTGTAAGTAATCTAGTGCAGGCATGATTGTTCAACATCTACAGTATAATTCATCTTATATACACAGTGTCCAGCTTAGAAAATATGGGTTCTAAAGGAGTAAGTTCTCTATGCCGTTTTATATAAGAAAAGAGGGGTTACCGCTATGTTCCCCTGGATTATGTCTCCTCCTCTGGATGATAGCATTCTCTGGGAACGGACCTCCTGGCTCACCGTGCTTCAGGCAGTGCGCACCTCAGCCCGGCGTCTCACGTGATCGAATAGCTTATGGATCACCGATGCAGCTCACTCGCAAACAGTCCGGTCTTTTTTAGTGCGGTAAACCTTGGATGCTCTGCGGCCACGGAAGGAGCCAGGACGCTCCGAAACACGTTTGGTACTAGAAGCAATCCAGATAGACCCCTGGCACTACCGTATGAGACACCGGAAATCCTAGAGCGGCCACCGAGCATCCAAGGTTTACAGCACTAAAAAAGACTGGACTGTTTGCGAGTGAGCTGCATCGGTGATCCATAAGCTATTCGATCACGTGAGACGCCGGGCTGAGGTGCGCACTGCCTGAAGCACGGTGAGCCAGGAGGTCCGTTCCCAGAGAACGCTATCATCCAGAGGAGGAGACATAATCCAGGGGAACATAGCGGTAACCCCCTCTTTTCTTATATTAAACGGCATAAAGAACTTACTCCTTTATAACCCATATTTTCTAAGGAGGACACTGTGTATATAAGATGAATTATAGATGTTGAACAATCATGCCTGCACTAGATTACCAACAATCATCTGATCTAAAATCATACAACTAATTCTCTGTTTGTTTCCAATCATGGACATTGATTCTAAATGAAATTGGAATAGCCATAATAACAACTATAGATCTGAACTTGGTTTTCCAGCATTTATGTGTTCTGCCTTCATACACGTTCACACAGTGTGCAGTCTGACATTCAGTATAAACCATTCCTGTCTTCCAAATAAGAGGACTGTTTTCTGTAGTCTAACTTGTTTATTGGCAAAACAGGAGTATTGATGTGCGATCAATTGATTGGTAAAACTATAAGAATACAAATGGCTTGTATAAGTATAAAGCATACAAGATAGCATGTACAGCAGAAAGCATAGAACAACATGTACTACAAACATTACATTAACTCTGAGCAGATGTTCCAAAATGGCTTTCCCAGAATGCCTTGCACTACCCACAATGCTTAGCACCTACCAACAATACAATAATCTTTATTAACAAGAAACACAAGTGTAATACATTTTTACCACCACTAGATGGTGCTGTTACCTAACTAATCACTACAGGAATACAGAAATTGTAGCAGAAAGAATTAGAAATTAAATAGATGTGATCTAAACTGAATCTCCCTCTGCTGGAGGCAGAACAACGTGGCTATCAATTGAGTCAAGTATGGAATATGGACATTCCTCAGTGAAATATACGATCATTGGACATTGCATTTTTTCTTCTATCTTTTTATATGTATAGAAGATAGGTGTGTATTTTAGAAGGAATTCGCGTGTTGATGTGCTGCATACCTGCCTACCCTCTACGGTTCACATGCCTTATGGTGGGTTGATCAGGTGGACAGTGACACCACATCACACACACACACGTGTCAATATTTTAACAGTTTTTTACCTTTTTATATGGTTTTGATGTATGCGGATTAATAAATATCTGTTATTTGAGGAACCATTATTGTGTGCCATTCATTTGTCTCTGATGCATTCCTGGATGGTTGAGTGCCTGCTGATATATTTATTACTCATTTAGTTCCAATACACAGACTGGGGGCAGTCTGATAGCAGTGCACTTATGTCTATAGATCAAGACGGGTGAGCCGCTATAATATATATATATACAGTACAGACCAAAAGTTTGGACACACCTTCTCATTCAAAGAGTTTTCTTTATTTTCATGACTATGAAGGCATCAAAACTATGAATTAACACATGTGGAATTATATACATAACAAACAAGTGTGAAACAACTGAAAATATGTCATATTCTAGGTTCTTCAAAGTAGCCACCTTTTGCTTTGATTACTGCTTTGCACACTCTTGGCATTCTCTTGATGAGCTTCAAGAGGTAGTCCCCTGAAATGGTCTTCCAACAGTCTTGAAGGAGTTCCCAGAGATGCTTAGCACTTGTTGGACCTTTTGCCTTCACTCTGCGGTCCAACTCACCCCAAACCATCTCGATTGGGTTCAGGTCCGGTGACTGTGGAGGCCAGGTCATCTGGCGCAGCACCCCATCACTCTCCTTTATGGTCAAATAGCCCTTACTTTCAAAGTTTTCCCAATTTTTCGGCTGACTGACTGACCTTCATTTCTTAAAGTAATGATGGCCACTCGTTTTTCTTGCCATAATACCAATTCTAACAGTCTATTCAGTAGGACTATCAGCTGTGTATCCACCTGACTTCTCCTCAACGCAACTGATGGTCCCAACCCCATTTATAAGGCAAGAAATCCCACTTATTAAACCTGATAGGGCACACCTGTGAAGTGAAAACCATTTCAGGGGACTACCTCTTGAAGCTCATCAAGAGAATGCCAAGAGTGTGCAAAGCAGTAATCAAAGCAAAAGGTGGCTACTTTGAAGAACCTAGAATATGACATATTTTCAGTTGTTTCACACTTGTTTGTTATGTATATAATTCCACATGTGTTAATTCATAGTTTTGATGCCTTCATAGTCATGAAAATAAAGAAAACTCTTTGAATGAGAAGGTGTGTCCAAACTTTTGGTTTGTACTGTATATATATATATATCACACAAGGCCCTAATACACTTGGCCCTAAGGTTTTTAATTGGGTTATAGACACTGTCATCATGCACATATGCACGTTATTACTTATACATGCATGAATTTTGTATGCTATATAGCACTGCCACCTTTTATTATATTGTTGTAGAACCTTACATATGTGATAAAATATCGATCACTGTTTTTATTACTATATAATACTTTTTTTTATATATTGGCTGTTTTGTATCATGTACACGGATTTGACCTATATATATTTCACTTTGCACTTGTGTTCAATGCTTGAGAAAGGCTCTATTGTTGAGCCGAAACGTTGCTTCCTTTTTTGCCACATGGGTGAATAAATCTTGTTTTCTATTTGGAGTGCTGTCCGATTTTCCTCGTTTACATTTGGGTTTTGGACACATACCCTGGGACATAGCACCCGCTTCACGTTTGTCTGGTGCCGCTATTTTTTAATAATATATATATATATACACACACACACACACACACATTTATTCTCCCTTACCCTTGATTTAGTGCAGGTGCAGTGATCTCATAGAGAAGCAGGTGAAGCTGTTCAGACACATTCATTCATCAACTCATTCCTACATCTAAATGCATAGAAGTATACAGCTATATAGCTCTCTAGACAGTGGAGATGGAAATTGCAGGGGCATTATATACTATATGTATCTCTGGTGCTATATGCAAGGGATCATTCTCTATGCGGGGGAGGAAGGGGGTTAATAAGAGCAAACTGCATTGCGTCCTGGGAGATGTAGGTAAATGATTGTTACATTTGAGCTGCTGCCTACCCACAGAAAGGGAAGAAAGTCATTGAAATAGGTCAGTAAAACTACCGTATTTTTCACCTTATAAGATACGCCAGCCCATAAGACAAACCTAGGTTTTAGAGGAGGACAATAAGAAAAAAAATGTTTTTATTAGACCTCAGCTGAGACCCCAATGTGAATGACCTCCAATCAGACCTCAGATAAGAGCCCCAATATAAATACACCCCCCCCTCATTCAGACCTCAGATGAGACCCCCATGCCTCAGAGCACATAAAATAAATAAAAATCCACTTACCTCTCCTGGTCCGGATGCCGCGGGCTCTCAGGATCCAGCTATCATCATCTTCCTCCCGCGGCTGTGCTGTGACCCGACGTGTACAGCGCAAGGTCACAGAGCATCCTCACTCTGTGTGCAGTCACAGCACAGCCTAAGGCGGAGGACCAGGAAGCGGTGAGTACAGAGCCCGAGGAGCGTTGCATTCACCGCATCCCAGTCTTCCGATACTAATGAGCGCTTCCATAATGAGTGATCATTAGTATTAGCCCCATAAGACGCAGTGACATTTTCCTCCCCTTTGGGGGGGAAAAAAAAGTGCGTCTTATGGGGTGAAAACTATGGTGAGATTACCCCCTTTAATGTAACATTTTTCAACTGATACATTTTCAAATTGCCAATAACTGTTTGCTTGCTACTTCACAATGAGATTTAGGCCCCTTTCACACGGGCGTCATGTTTTTGGGCCGGATAAGATGCGGGTGCGTTGCTGGAAAATTAGGATTTTTCCGCGCGAGTGCAAAACATTTTAATGCGTTTTGCGCGCGTGAGAAAAATCGGCATGTTTGGTACCCAAGGTGTTGTGTAGATTGTATTATTTTACCTTATAACATGGTTATAAGGGAAAATAATAGCATTCCTAATACAGAATGCAGAGTACAATAGCAATGGAGGGGTTAAAAAAATAAATAAAAATTATTTAACTCCCCTTAATCCATTTGTTTGCGCAGCCCGGCTTCTCTTCTTTCTTCAGGACCTGGGTAAAGGACCTTTGATGACATCACTGCTCTCATCACATGGTCCATCACATGATCTATCACCATGGTAAAAAAAAGATCATGTGACGGACCATGTGATGAGCGCAGTGACGTCACCACAGGTCCTTTTCCTACTGCACAGCAAAGATGAAGACAGAAGAGAAGCCGGGATGCGCGAACAAGTGGATTCAGGGAAGTTAAATTATTTTTATTTATTTTTAACCCCTCCAGCCCTATTTTACTATGCATTCTGTATTAAGAATGCTATTATTTTCCCTATAACCATGTTATAAGGGAAAATAATAAAGATCGGGTCCCCATCCCGATCGTCTCCTAGCAACCGTGCGTGAAAATCGCACCGCATCCGCACTTGCTTGCAGATGCTTGCGATTTTCACGCAGCCCCATTCACTTCTATGGGGCCTGCGTTGCGTGAAAACAACACGCACAAAGTAGAGCATGCTGCGATTTTCACGCATCGCACAAGTGATGCATGAAAACAATCGCTCATGTGCACAGCCCCATAGAAATGATTGGGTTCGGATTCAGTGCGGGTGCAATGCGTTCACCTCACGCATTGCACCCACGTGGAAATCTCGCTAGTGTGAAAGAGGCCTTAGGCTGGCCATATGCTTCACACAGCTGTTGGTGGGATCGGCCGGCATTAATGTGTACGACCAGCTTTACATCACCTGACTATATGCATAAAACAGAACTATCCGCAGACATGGACGCCGCTTTCTTTTGAAAATACATGAAGGAAGGCAACACTATGGAACTGCAGAATCCAGCAGACGATCAGTACCAGGTTGTAAGGAGGGATTCCAGGAAAGGATTTTTGTATGTCTTCTGAAGCAGTGTAATGTGAGTCTGACCGGTCACACCGCATCCTTCTTCTCCTGAATAAAATACATCTTTATGTAATACAATGTGGAACATGACTGCAGAAGTCTATCTGCAATGTGATAGATTATGCAAAGCGCTTTCATGGCTGGCAGTTAATCCTAATATTGCCCAGGTAATTGCTTTTTCTTCATGCAATGATTAAGATGCAGGTCATAGCAGTGGGAGATGTTATCATAACCAAAGTCGGTGAAATCGGCCAAATCGCTCATGCACACGGCCGCTGCTGGCTGTTCCGTGCATTAGGAACCGCAATTTGCACCATCTGTGCGGCTGCCGCAGACGGATCCAGACCCATTCAACTTGAATGGATCTGTGATCCGTCCGCACCACAAAAAAAATAGAACACGCGGAAGCAGGGAGAGAAACCCCAGGTTCCGAGCCTCCATTCTGCACTGGACCTTTCGGATTGCGGACCCATGCGTGATGTGGGGTGCACACGGCCGGTGCCCACATATTGTGGACCCCCGCTGTTTGCTGGCTACAATACAGGCATGGCCGGACAACATGAGAGTGCATGAGGCCATAGTCTAAGGATCCATGATCAGATTCAGAGATCATAATGGGAAGTGTCTCTCTGATGGTACTTGCCAGGTGGTGGTCCATCACTCACTTTAAGGAGGACCTGTCTCCTCCCCTGACATGTACTTGCAATACCAGTTCTAGAGCATCTATTCTTAGGGCTCTATGTTGTAGTACAAATCCTTTATTGTTCCTGCTTTATTTATGAATCAATTACTAGCAGTTGGTAGTGAAGGTCCTACTGGGTGTTACCAGTTGTTGGACTATTCGTGCGCAATCTGACACTGCCAGCACCGATTGGATAGTATCAACCTGTGCAGGGACAACTGGTAACTCTAAGCTAGACCTTTGTTGCAACCTGCTAATTCATTCATAACTTCTAGCAGGAATAATAGCGGAATGACACATCATAGAGCCATAGGAATAGATGCTCCAGAATTGGGAATGCAAGTAGTTACTAAATCAGACATGTCAGGAGAGGTGACGGCTCCTCTTTAGGCTCTGTTCACTCTGCTGTACGGTGTACATTCCCAGGGCATATGCCAAACACGTTCATAAACTGCAAATGCGCATGTTCATAGGCACAGGGTGTCCTTTTGGCATATATCTGTCTGGTATGCGTCAGCATACCTCTATTTTTTTGTTACTATCCTAGGTCTGGGATGCTCAACCTGCGGCCCTTTAGCTGTTGCAAAACTGCAACTCCCAGTATGCCCTAATGGCTGTAGGCTGTCCAGGCATGCTGGGAGTTGTAGTTATGCAATAGCTGGAGAGCCGGAAGTTGGGCATCGCTGTCCTAGGTCAATGTACAAACCCTGGCCCCAGAAAACAGAATGGCGGGGCAGCTATATCATTGAAAAGGAAACCACCCCCATATAACAGTACTGCGATCCTGGCTGTTGTCGCAGTAGAGTAGCTGTCAATCACAGTCATGTTTCCGAGGCTGGGATCCTGACTGACTGGTGGGTGTCCAACCACTTGGACCACCAAAATAGCTAGACCAGCTTTGATGCTGGTGCTCCAGTAGGCCATACTTAGCTTGGCATCCTGAAAAATCAGTTTGGCCTGTTGACCACTTAAAGGGTTATTCCTCTCTTGCAAAATGATGGCATATCACTTGGTAATGCCACCAATTTATGGTCGGTAGGGGCAGGGGTGCACATAGCCTTTCTGCTGCCTGAGGTGAAAACTGAAACGGCGCCCTCCCCTTCATTCTCAGGAATAGTGAAGGTCCTAACAGATATGCCATCTCTGTACCTCTTTAACACTGATATTATAACAGGGTCAAATGTGATGCTCCACAAGACAAAACTGACATGACCAGGGCAGTCTTTACCAAGGGGCAAAAGGGGCAGCTGCCCCGGGTGTCAGGCTGTCAGCTCTACCAGGATTCCAGGCATCATGATCGTACTGTCTTAAAGTTGTGATTTAGGACCTTAATGACATCATCACCATGTGACCAGTAACCTAGCAATTACTGGTCACATGGCTATGAGGTCATCACAGGTCCTGTGGAGTGTTGCAGAAGTTAACTGTGGAGTTTTTTTGTGTGAAGATTACATCAAAAAGGTGACAGGGGCTGTTATGTTAATATACTGTAAACTACTGTATAGTGGGGGGCTGTATACTGTGGGGGGCTGTATACTGTGGGGGGCTGTATACTGTGTGGGGGCCTGTATACTGTGTGGGGGCCTGTATACTGTGTGGGGGCCTGTATACTGTGGGGGCTGTATACTGTGTGGTGGGCTGTATACTGTGTGGGGGCCTGTATACTGTGTGGGGGCCTGTATACTGTGTGGGGGCCTGTATACTGTGTGGGGGCCTGTATACTGTGTGGGGGGCTGTATACTGTGTGGTGGGCTGTATACTGTGTGGGGGCTGTATACTGTGGGGGGCTATATACTGTGGGGGGCTGTATACTGTGTGATGGGCTGTATACTGTGGGGGCTGAATACTGTGTGGTGGGCTGTATACTGTGGGGGGCTGTATACTGTGTGGGACTGTATACTGTGTGGGACTGTATACTGTGTGGTGGCTGTATACTGTGTGGTGGGCTGTATACTGTGTGGTGGGCTGTATACTGTGTGGGGGCTGTATACTGTGTGGGGGCTGTATACTGTGTGGTGGGCTGTATACTGTGGGGGGCTATATACTGTGTGGGACTGTATACTGTGTGGGGGCTGTATACTGTGTGGTGGGCTGTATACTGTGTGGGACTGTATACTGTGTGGGACTGTATACTGTGTGGGACTGTATACTGTGTGGTGGGCTGTATACTGTGTGGTGGGCTGTATACTGTGTGGTGGGCTGTATACTGTGTGGGGGCCTGTATACTATTGGGGGGGCTGTATACTGTGGGGGGGGGCCTGTATACTGTGGGGGCCTATATACTGTGGGGGTCTGTATAGTGTGGGGGCCTGTATACTGTGGGGGTCTCTATAGTGTGGGGGTCTGTATAGTGTGGGGGGGCTATACTGCTGTACTGTATACTGTGGGGGTCTGTATAATGTATACTGTGGGTGCGGTATAGTGTGGAGTGCTATACTGCTGTACTGTATAGTGTGGGGGGCTGTATCGTGTATTGTTTGGGGTGCTGTATACTGTGAGGTGTTGTATACTGTGGG
The DNA here is from genome assembly GCF_905171765.1 of Bufo bufo. Taxonomy (NCBI): domain Eukaryota; kingdom Metazoa; phylum Chordata; class Amphibia; order Anura; family Bufonidae; genus Bufo; species Bufo bufo. The sequence continues at coordinate 776,715,014 of NC_053390.1, read as the reverse complement.
CTGCTGTATACTGTGGGCTGCTATATACTGTGGGGTATTGTATAGTGTGGGGTGCTAAACTGCATACAGTGTGGTGCTGTATACTATAGGGTGCTATACTGCATACTGTGTGGTGCTGTATACTATAGGGTGCTATACTGCATACTGTGGGGTGCTGGGGTGCACTGGAACACTAGGGTAAGCCAAGCCCCAGTCTCCTTCCTGCAGAGCGGTGCCCACTTCCAGCCTGAGCCCAGCTGCCCAGAGCACTGATCCTGAGCCGCTGGAGTCTTCAGAACTGGAAGTATTTACAGTCATTCACTGGACTCTACCAGGTGTGTGGATTTTTTGTGTGTGTGTTGTGGTGGAGGGTGTGATTGCCTGCTAAGGTGTGGGAAAGCGGGATCCAGGGGGCCCAAGTAAATTTTTGCCCAGGGTCCAATCAATATTAAAGACGGCCCTGGACATGACCCCAAGTGATGCAGTGGCGGAGTCCCTCTATATACACTCCATGTTATTACATACAGTACATGTTATTTCTCCCGTAATAAGCTGCGCACTTAACATTTGTATTTAGTCATAGGTCAAGTCACTGCTAATACTGTGTAGACTAAATGACAGGATTAATTACCTCTCTCTCGACAATCACATTAATTAGGCAAGGTGCCAGGAGACGTCTGGATCTCTCTGCTTAGTAACACCTGTCATCTCAGTGACGCTCAATGCCACCTGAGAATTAATGGCATCCGCTTCTCAGCAGGGACAGAAAAGGGAAAACTAATCACCCCTGACGAATTTAAATGAATGAACAAATTAATAAAGGAAATGGCAAATTGTTTGTGGCAGGAATGATTCCCAGTTTGTCACGCAGCCAAGATCTCAAGAGATTTAGATCAAACCTCATCTCTACAATAACCAGTGGATGGGACCAATGGCAATAAATGGGGTGCAAGAAATGTATTGTGTGTGAAGACAAAATAAGACCCTATATTAGGACATATGTGCTATAGAGGGCCCCCCTGTAAATGAGAACCTAATCTTAGCAAACCCCAGACAGCCAATCAGTACATGAAAAGATTAGGACTTGTGCAAGCAACGCCCCAACGTGCAAGGTTTGTGGGCATTTCAGTCCACTTTGGGGACGTTTCTAGGTGGTCCAATTGAGCAGGTTTCTTCACCTTTAGTCATAATATAATTTCTAGGTTCAATGTTTTGTACAGTACATCTTTGTAGTAAGAGCTAAAAATTTTTTATAAAAAGGTCAAAATACACTGCATAGATAGGTTTAAAATAAAATATGCTGGCTACTATAGCTGCCACTAGAGGGAGCTTATGAGCTTTATGTATACTGCCTATACCAGGGATGGGCAAACTGCGGCTCTCCAGCTGTTGTAAAACTACAACTCCCAGTATGCCCAGTCTGCCTACAGCTATCAGCCTACAGCAGGCCATGATGGGATTTATAGTTTTACAACAGCTGGAGAGCCGCAGTTTGCCCATCACTGGCCTATACAATACATTGAAGTCAATAATAAACCGTAAGCTCCCTCTAGTGTCAGCTACAGTTCTGCTCCCCATTCCCTATTAACCCCTTCAACCCCGGGCCTGTTTGCACCATTTTTTGCAAATCTGACGTGTCACTTTATGTGGTAATAACTTTTACTTATCCAGGCCATTCGGAGATTGTTTTCTCGTCACATATCGTACCCATGACAGTGGTAAAAATAAGTTTAAAAAAATCATTTTTATTCATAAAAAAATACAAAATTTACCAAAAGTTTGCAAAAATTAGCAAAATTCCAAATTTCAATTTCTCTACTTTTATAAGAGATAGTAATACCTCCAAAAATAGTAATTACTTTACATTCCACAAGAATGGAAAATGGAGATGAAATTTCAGAATTTCACTTTTTTGGCAGATTTTACATTTTAATCCATTTTTTCCAGTAGCAAAGCAACGGTTAACAGCCAAATAAAACTCAATATTTATTACCCTGATTCTGCGGTTTACAGAAACACCCCACATGTGGTCGTAAACTGCTGTACGGGCACACAGCAGGGCGCAGTAGGAAAGGAACGCCATATGGTTTTTGGAAGGCAAATTTAGCTGAACTGGTTTTTAGATGTCATGTCCCATTTGAAGCCCCCATGATGCACCCCTACAGTAGAAACTCAATAAAGTGACCACATTTTGGAAACTACGGGATAAGGTTCGTTTTATTGGTACTATTTTGGGGTACATATGATTTTTAATTGCTCTATATTACATTTTTTTGTGAGGCAAGGTAACCCAAAAACTGATGTTTTGGCACAGTTTTTATTTTATTATTTTTACAGCGTTTACCTAAGGGATTAGGTCATGTGACTTTTTTATAGAGCAGATCGTTACGGACGTGGCAATACCTAATATGTCTACTTTTTCTTATTTAAGTTTTACACAATAATAGCATTTTTTGAAACCGAAATAATGATATTTTAGTGTATCCACAGTCTGAGAGCCATAGCTTTTTTATTTTTTGACCGATTCTCTTAGGTAGAGTCTCATTTTTTGCGGGATTAGGTGACAGTCTGATTGCAGATTTTTTGATCACTTGCTGTTTACAATTTTTGTGATGTAATGTGACAAATTGCTTTTTTAATTTTTTTTTTTTACTGTGTTCATCTGAGTGGTTAGGTCATGTGATATTTTTATGGAGCAGGTTGTTATGGACGTGGCGATACCTAATATGTATACTTTTTTTATCTATTTCACTTTAGCATAATAGTTTGGAAACAAAAAAAATTATGTTTTAGTGTCTCCATGTTCTGAGAGCTATAGTTTTTTAAATTTTTTTGCCGATTGTCTTAGGTAGGAACTCATTTTTTGCGGAATGAGGTGACCGTTTTATTGATACTATTTTGTGGGACATACTTTTTGATCGCTTGGTGTTGCACTTTTTGTGATGGAAGGTGACAAAAATTGCTTTTCTTTTTTACACCGTTTTTATTTTATTTTTTTATGGTGTTTATCGGACAGGGTGGATCATGTAATATATTTATAGAGCCGGTCATTACGGACGCAGCGATACCTAATATGTGTGGGTTTTGTTAGTTTTTTTTTCAGTTTTTTTTTATTACAAAATAAGGGGAAAGGGGCGTTTTTTTAAAACTTTTTTATAAATTTTATTAAACACTTTTTTTAACTTTTTTTTTTTCCTTTACTTTATTGATGTTCACTTTTGGGGGTCTGATCCCCTCTGCAATGCATTACTATACATCTGTATCGTAATGCATTGCCTGTTCGTGTACTACAGTAAGTAGTACACAAACAGGTTGCCTAGGAGACCCAGCCTGAGGCTGGATCTCCTCGGCACCCGTAGAAGGCAGTTCCCAATGCCGTGCAAGGCATTGGGCAGCCTCTGCACGGCATCGGGCTGCCTGGTGACGCATCGAGTCCCCGCCACAGCAGCGCAGAGACTCGATGCGATCACTCACCCGACACAAACCCCTTCTATGTCGCGGTCAGCGCGGACCGCGGCATAGAAGGGGTTAATCTGCCAGCATCAGCTTTTACAGCGATGCCGGCGGATACAGCAGGGGCCCGGCTACCACAGACTGCCGGGCCCCTGCAGTGATCACACGCACATTGCTCCGATGCCCGCGCGATCACTATGACGTACTATTACGTCAAATTGCGGGAACGCAGTGGTTCCCATGACGTAGTAGTACGTCATAGGTCGGGAAGGGGTTAAATAACAAATCTTATAATTGTTTGTGTTGTCATTCTTCTGTTATTCCTCCTTATTGTTAGAGGCAGTAGGTGTGTGACAACTGCGCCAACTAATCGGTTTGACTTAGGGCTAGTCCTAGGGGCATTATCCTGGCAGTACCCTGTTTTTTACTCTTTAACCTCTAAACAAGGATCTAGACTTCGATGCAGGGGACCCACTAGACCTCTATCTTTTGGAATAGTCCCAGTGTAGTTTGCAGCTCATCCATAGGGGTCAGAGACACTGGTGCAAGGTACAGAGGGGTCAGGCAATACTCATCGTCAGGTAACAGTTAATGGTCAGGGCAGACAGCATATGTGCAAATCCGTGAAACAAGTAGGAGGTCAGAGCAGGCAGCAAATGATCAATACAGTAAACAGGCTAAGGTCAGGACAGGTAGCTGAGGATCAGAGTCGGTAAACAGGCAGAGGTCAGTACACGAGTAGAGAAACAGAACATCTTCACTGGTTACTAACAACTTCAAAACCTAAAGCTCAGTAACCCTGCCAAAGGGGAAAGTTTCTTAAAGGAATTCTGTCATGATATTTCACCCCTATAACCTAAACATATGCTCATGTCCGGAGTAATAATAAGAATCCTAAGCTGGCATTGTTAACCCCTTAAGGACCCATGACGTATAGTTCCGATCACCGCCGCCCGGCGGGCGGTGATCGGAACCCGGTGCCTGCTCAAATCATTGAGCAGACACCTCGGCTAAATGCGCAGCTTTTACCTGGTGCGGTGGCGGTGGGGCCATCGGGTCCCCATGGGGCTGTAGGGGGGACCCGATGGCACGGAATGCAGCGCGATGCCTTCTTTAGGCATCTGCGCTGCCTTCCAGTGACGAGCCTGTGAGATCCAGCCCCCTGGATCTCACAGGCCGGAAGCTGTATGAGTAATACACACTTTATTACTCATACAGCCAATGCATTCCAATACAGAAGTATTGGAATGCATTGTAAAGGATTAGACCCCCAAAAGTTCAAGTCCCAAAGTGGGACAAAAAAGAAAGTGAAAAAAAAAGTTGAAAAAATAAAGTTTTCCCCCCAAAAAATTAAGTTTCAAGTAAAAATAAACAAAAACGTAATTTTCCCCAAATAAAGTTAGAAAAAATGGGTAAAAAATAGGGGAAAAAAAAAAAGTATACATATTAGGTATCGCCGCTTCCGTATCGACCGGCTCTATAAACATATCACATGACTTAACCCCTCAGATGAACACCGTAAAAAATAAAAACTGTGCTAAATAAACCATTTTTTGTCACCTTACATCACAAAAAGTGTAATAGCAAGCGATCAAAAAGTCACAAGCACCCCAAAATAGTGCCAATAAAACAGTCATCTCATCCCGCAAAAACCATACCCTACCCAAGGTAATCGCCCAAAAACTGAAAAAATTATGGCTCTCAGACTATGGAAACACTAAAACATGATTCTTTTTACTTCAAAAAAGAAATCATTGTGTAAAACTTACATTAAAAAAAAAAATTATACATAATAGGTATCGCCGCATCCGTGACAACCTGGTCTATAAAAATATCACATGATCTAACCTGTCAGATGAATGTTGTAAATAACAAAAAATAAAAACTGTGCAAAAACAGCTATTTCTTGTTACCTTGCCTCACAAAAAGTGTAATATAGAGCAACCAAAAATCATATGTACCCTAAACTAGTACCAACAATACTGCCACCCTATCCCGTAGTTTCTAAAATGGGGTCACTTTTTTGGAGTTTCTACTCTAGGGGTGCATCAGGGGGGGCTTCAAATGGGACATGATGTAAAAAAAAAACAGTCCAGCAAAATCTGCCTTCCAAAAACCGTATGGCATTCCTTTCCTTCTACGCCCTGCCGTGTGCCCGTACAGTAGCTTACGACCACATATGGGGTGTTTCTGTAAACTACAGAATCAGGGCCATAAATATTGAGCTTGGTTTGGCTGTTAACCCTTGCTTTGTAACCGGAAAAAAAAAATGTAAATAGAAAATCTGCCAAAAAAGGGAAATTTAGAAATTGTATCTCTATTTTCCGTTAATTTTTGTGGAACACCTAAAGGGTTGACAAAGTTTGTAAAATCTGTTTTGAATACTTTGAGGGGTGTAGTTTATAGAATGGGGTCGTTTTTGGGTGGTTTCTATTATGTAAGCCTCGCAAAGTGTCTTCAGACCTGAACTGGTCCCTAAAAATTGGGTTTTTGAAAATTTCAAGATTTGCTTCTAAACTTCTAAGCCTTGTAACATCCCCAAAAAATAAAATATCATTCCCAAAATGATCCAAACATGAAGTAGACATATGGGGAATGTAAAGTAATAACTATTTTTGGAGGTATTACTATGTATTATAGAAGTAGAGAAATTGAAACTTGGAAATTTGCTATTTTTTACTTATTTTTGGTAAATTTGGTATTTTTTTTATAAATAAAAATGATTTTTTTTTTACTTCATTTTACCAGTGTCATGAAGTACGATATGTGACGAAAAAACTGTCTCAGAATGGCCTGGATAAGTCAAAGCGTTTTAAAGTTATCAGCACTTAAAGTGACACTGGTCAGATTTGCAAAAAATGGCCAAGTCCTTAAGGTGAAATAGGGCTGAGTCCTTAAGGGGTTAAACTTAACTGTGGCTCTATTTGCCCAAAAAACTGGTTTTTATAACCTGTCAATCACTCACTTAAGGTGCCCAAGGGGAGGTCCGTTAATACAGGGTGCCCGACCGCACCCCTCACCGGCCTGATGCACATGCGCACTTCGCTCAATAAGAGCTGGGAAGTGTGCATGCTCTAGAGACACGCCAGGAGGAGCCTGCAGAAGCCACATGGGACACTGGCGGCAGGACCCGCTAATGGTGGGCAGAGGAGGAAAAGCGGGTCCAGGTCGCCGGCAAGGAGGGGGAAGAGAGGTAAGTCACATGGCACCTGTGCCTGTCTGAGGGAGTGAGACAGGGGTGGACACGGGCCGCCACAGCAACACGTAAATTTATGAATAAATTGACAACTTGATGTTCCTATTCCTTGTGAAATGGGTGTGTCCCTACACAGTCTCACACTGGCAGCACTGACTGGATAATGTCAGACTGTGTAGACACTCACCCCTTCAACTGGTAATACCCAGATGGACGACTGCAGCCGCAACGCTGGAAGGGGAAGAAATAGGTCTGTATTCTTTTATTTTTTGGCTTGGGAGAAATTTATTTTAAAAAGCACGTGTAATATAGCAAACATTGCTGCCATTGTGACTTGTGCAGCATTTTATCAAAACGTATTATTGGACTGCACACGCTACAAAATATCTCCTTTCTATACACACAAACACCCAGCACCATCCTCTATTACTGACCGTCTGTCCTGTGGACAGTTCTCTACAGTGACACTAGATGGCACTAGACACCTGTGCACATAATAGCTCCTTCCTGTGCACTGCTCTGCTGCAATCGTTCGCCTTCTTACTTTGGACCATTACCTGTTTCTCTTGCACCAGCATCTCCTGGAAGAGCCGGATTTTTGTCTTCCTTTCATTTTCCGCCTTCTCAAGTTCAATAGACAGATTTTGTCTCAGCTCGTGTTTCATGCTTTCACACTCCCCTAATGTCAAGTTAGTATTTTCAGGAAGGGTCTGAAGAAACAATTTTTTCACCAGTTTTTCAAACGTCTGCGAGGCTCCTGTGTAGAGATCCTGGAAGATACAAAATGTACATTCAATAAGCACTTTAATGATACGTCATGCCATGATGTGACACATGTAGCCTCCCCCTAGTCTTCCATTGTTAATCCTTTACTTGGCCACACACATGAAGCCAAATCCAGAATTTAGTCAGGTGGTGATCAGAGAGCAATGGGGTCCTCAATATAACAAAAACAAAAGAGGTCATAGTGGCTTTTAGAAGGACAAAGGAGGACGACACCTTCTCCTCACTACATAGATGGAGAGGAAACAGAAAGAGTGACTGACTTGAGGTTTTTGGAGCTCTTCTAATAAAAGTTATTTATTATATTATGGGTTGGGATGTATTTTGTTTCGGATATAAATGCACTTTTAAGTATGTGATCCTGCATATTGCTGCAGGAACGTGCGAGCTTCAAAACTTCAAAAAGTTTCTGTGTGTTTAAGATGTGAATGACAATAAAGTCTTATCTTAAATCGGTATTCCAGGGTTTTAATATTGATGAGCTATCCTCAGGACAGGCCATCAATATCAGATCGGAGGGGGGTCCAACACCCTGCAGCTCCCACCGATCAGCTGTCTGCAGTAGGTCCAGGGCTAGTCAGCACCAGAACTACAGGTCTATCCATTGTGTAGTGCACAAAACTGCAGTTCTGCTGCCAATGAAGTGAATGGGGGCAGTGCTGCTGCCAATGAAGTGAATGGGGGCAGTGCTGCAGTTACCAGCTCTGTCCACTATACAATAGATGGAGCTGTGTAGTTCTGGCTCTACAACGTAACTGATGATCGGCAGCGGCAATGTTGTTGTGTTAGACCCTCACCAATCTGGTATCGATGGCTTATCATCAGGTTTCCAGCCAGGAGGCTTGTACAGGTGAAACATATTGACAACATATTTTTACCTGCGGCCAAAAACATTCTAATTTGCAGCAAAATTGGGTGCGCGTGTATGGAGACCTTTATAGGTCATCTGTAAGGTGAACATTACCAGGAAAGGTCATCACCCTCTAGATGTAAGTATGAATGTTTTCAATCAAGAATGTTTGTGTGTGGCCTACTACCACGGAGACACATCATATGGCTGAAAACTGTAGGAAATCTGTAACAGAGGCTACTTGCAAGCTTCATTTTTATTTTATTTTAGATGCACTGGAGCAATAAATAATAAAATGATAGCAAAGTGGACAGAGATTCAGCAAATAATGAGTAATTAGGGAGTCGTCCTAATTCATCATTTTTCATGTGTACTATTTTCTAAGTGGTGGCTTGAACATGCTTGTGCCAATGCTCAGCCAAATAGCACACTCCTGTTGACAAAAACGGGGTTTCCGTACTCTAGTGGAAATCTGGTCAAAGACCAGTAGGGGTTGCAGAGGTAGCATTTGTACCCAGACCTTGGTGACTGAAATCAGACAGGACCAGGTTACAGCTTTTACATGGCAGCCCAGGAACTTAAAGTAACACCCCTACAACTTTGTGTAGAAGGGCAGGGTCTGGGCGGCCAGGGAGAGGCACGTGGAGGTTAGGACCCAGATCTGAGTTGTGGATTTCTGAGTATTTATTCATCTGTTGGAAAAAAAAAAAAAAAAAAAAAAAAAGATTACCTTGCCGAGTTCAGCAACAGCATCAATGACTTTACAGTCCTCTTCATCTTCTAGTGCACCTTGAAGTTCCCTCTGATCTTCTAGAAGTTTATGGTACTCCTGGATAAGCAAAAGTTTTAAAGGAAAACGTTACAATTTGCAGCATTAAACAGTTAAATTCTTCATTCTTTGTAAATTCTTCACTTTGCTCCTCTCATAGTGAGGGTACATTCACATGACCGTGCTGCGTTTTGTGGTCGTGTGAATGGACCCCGATTCTGAGCTATGCGTGGTCATTCTCTAGTTCTAACTGTGACTAAGTTCAGTGCATTGTGGGAGCTCGGGTGACAGAGCTCAGCTCATAAACCTGTGACCCCCTCTGACAGCAGGGTGGAGCTCAACAGTTGTCCGTTTCCAAGGACAACCAGCAGTATTCTGAAAACTATGTAAGAAAAATAAAAATTTTGGTTTTGGATATTTTTGCTAATTTTTTAGCTTCTTTAACCCCTTAACCTCTTAAGGACACATGACGTACCGGTACGTCATGATGTCCTGGTACTTAAGGACACATGACGTACCGGTACGTCATGAATGGTTCCGATCACTGCCGCTCGGCCGGCGGTGATCGGAACCCGGTGCCTGCTCAAATCATCGAGCAGGCACCTGGGGCAAATGCGTCGGGGGGTCCTGTAACCCCCCCATGTCGGCGATCGCAGAAAACCGCAGGTCAATTCAGACCTGCGGTTTTCTGCGTTTCCGGGATATTCGGGTCTCTGAAGACCCAATAACCCGGAACAGGATGGTGATGGTGGTGTGATTTCACTCCACCAATCACCATCCAGCGATCCTGAGTGGTGATGGTGACATCACCACTCAGGATCGCTTTCTGATTGGTCTGTGGGCGGTCCGGCGGCAAATTCAAAAGAGGCAGGCGCTCCTCTCCTCCACCTTTTGTGTTCCGGAGCCGGAGGAGAGAGGAGCTGCCTGCACGTGTGTCTGCCAGCACCCCCAGGACCCGATCTGTGCCCCCAGGACCCGATCTGTGCCCCAGCACCCCCCATCAGGTACATAGGGACAGCACAGGGAAAGTTTGGTTTAGGCAGGGAAAAAAAAGGGAAAGTTAGTTTGTGAACTTTTATTGCATAGGGTGTCTGGGGTGCTGCCACTTCCCCTTTGTTTTTTTTCTGTTAGTTTTAGGGTTAAGTCCGCGAACACCCGTGCCCCCACACACACGCACACAAAATAAAGAGTTACACACACGCACATATACACGCAGACACACACTCCCCTATGGCCCGCCGGACGTTCTCGGCCGAGGGGGCATACGCCCAGCTTGCCTCTGACTCCGAGAGTCCCAGTGAGGATGAGGATGACCCCACATTCCTGTTGTCATCCGCGTCCTCCTCATCATCTAGCGATGATGATGAGCCCCCAAGGCGGCGGAGACGCCGCCAGGCGGAGCAAGGGGACCGCCATGTTAGGGACCCTGTGGCCCAGCCTGGTACGAGCAGCTCTGGGGCTCGTACTGGTTTCCCGGCCCACCAGTTAAATCCACCGGAGCCCCCTGCCGGTGAACTTGTCTGGTGTAGCCCAGAGCGATACGAGCCTGTGATTCCTGATTTTGTAGGCCAATCAGGAATCCAGATTTCCACAGTGGGCTACACTGAATATGACTTTTTTTGTCATTTTTTCAGTGAGCCACTGGTAAATCTGATGGTGGAGCAGACGAATCTGTACGCCCAACAGTTCGTCGCTCAACACCCGGGCTCCTTTTTGGCCAGGCCCGGTGGCTGGACGCCGGTCAGTGCAGCCAAAATGAGGACATTTTGGGGCCTCGTGCTGCATATGGGCCTGGTCAAGAAACCCAGTGTCAGGCTGTACTGGAGTGGGGACGTCCTATACCAGACCCCACTTTACAGTACAGCCATGACACGCTCCCGGTTTGAGGCCATCCGGAAATGTCTGCATTATTCCGATAATGCAGCATGTCCACCCCGAGGTGATCCTGCCCATGACCGTCTGTATAAGATACGGCCGGTCATCGATCACTTTGGGGCCAAATTCATGGAGGCCTATGTACCTGGAAGGGAGGTCGCAGTTGATGAGTCTCTCATTGCGTTCAAGGGGAGACTCATTTTCCGCCAGTATGTGCCCTCCAAGCGGGCGAGGTATGGCGTAAAGCTATACAAAATTTGTGAGAGTACCTCAGGGTACACTTACAAATTTCGTATATACGAGGGGCGAGATTCCCGGATTCAACCACCAGAATGTCCCCCCACTCTGGGTGTTACCGGGAAACTTGTGTGGGACCTTATGTACCCACTGCTGGATAAGGGTTACCACCTGTACGTGGATAACTTTTATACCAGTATCCCCTTGTTCCAGTCCCTTGCCGCCAGATCCACGTTCGCTTGTGGGACCGTGCGGAAAAATCAACGCGGCCTCCCTGCCCCCCCCCTCCAGGTACCTATCCCCAGGGGTGAGACCCGCGCCCTTACCACTGGAAACCTGTTGCTGGTCAGGTATAAGGACAAGAGGGATGTCCTTATGCTGTCCACAATTCATGGTAACGGCATCACCCCTGTCCCTGTGCGAGGTACCGCGGCAACGGTCCTCAAGCCCGATTGTATCGTCGCCTACAATCGGTATATGGGAGGAGTTGATCTCTCAGATCAAGTCCTCAAACCATATAACGCCATGCGCAAAACCCGGACATGGTACAAAAAAGTTGCGGTCTACTTGGTGCAGGTTGCCATGTACAACTCTTTTGTACTATCCCGAAGCGCTGGCAGCACAGGGACATTCCTGCAGTTCTATGAGGCAGTCCTCATGGCCCTGATCTTACCGGGAAAGGGCAGGCCGGAGTACCTCGGGAACTGTAGGTGCCCGGATCGTCCCTGGCCAACACTTTCCAGGTGTGGTCCCCCATACTGGAAAGAAGGGACGAACCCAAAAAAGGTGCAGAGTGTGTCACAGGAGGGGGATACGGAAGGACACCACTACTCAATGTGACACGTGCCCCGATCATCCGGGCCTCTGCATTATTGGTTGCTTCAGGGAGTATCACACTTCCATGGAGTACTAAATTTATATCCCAATTTAGCACTGACATCGGAAAAAAAAACTGGTTCTCAGACTTGAGACACCCAAAAAAACAAAAATAATTTATTAAAAGTAGACATATTAGGTATTGCCGCGTCGGTAATAATCTCCTCTATAAAAATACCCCATGACCTAACCCCCCAGATTAACACGGTCAAGAAAAAAAAAAAAAAAAGTGCAAAAAAAGATTTTTTTTTGTCACCTTACATAACAAAAAGTTTAATAGCAAGCGATCATAAAGTCATATAGCCCCCAAAATAGTGCCAATAAAACCGTCCGCTCGTCCCGCAAAAAATGAGCCCCCACATAAGATAATCAGATAAAAAAAAATAAAAAAAATGACACCTAGACTTTAGAGATACAAATTTTTTTTTTTTTGTATCAATAAGGATAATATAGTCTAAAACCTTATTAGGTATCGCCGCATTCGTAAGAATCTCCTCGATAAAAATACCCCATGATCCAACCCCCCAGATTAACACGGTCAAAAAAAAAAAAAAAAAAAGTGCAAAAAACGATTATTTTTTGTCACCAAACATAACAAAAATTTTTATAGCAAGCGATAAAAGAGTCATATAGCCCCCAAAATAGTGCCAAAAAAAAACGTCCGCTCGTCCCGCAAAAAATGAGCCCCCACATAAGATAATCGGATAAAAAAAAAAAAAAAATGACACCTAGACTTTAGAGATCCAAAAATTTTCTTTTTGTATCAAAAAGGATAATATAGTCAAAAACCTAAATAATTGTAAAAAAAAAGTTGACTTAATAGGTATCGCCGCGTCCGTAAGAATCTCCTCTATAAAAATATCCCATGACCTAACCCCCCAGATTAACACGGTTAAAAAAAAATAAAAAAAACGGTGCCAAAAACGCAATTTTTGGCACTTTTCCATTTCAATCCGTTTTTTCCGGTAACAAAACGAGGGTTAACAACCAAACAAAAGTTAAAATTTATTACCCTGATACTGCAGTTTACAGAAATGCCACATTTGTGGTCGTAAACTGCTGTATCAGTAAAAGGGAGGCCGCAAAAGGAAAGGACCGACATGGTTTCTGGAAGGCCGATTTTGATGGCCTTTTTTATTGACACCATGTCCCTTTTGAAGCCCCCCTGATGCCCCCCTAGAGTAAAAACTCCCTAAAAGTGACCCCATCTAAGAAACTACACCCCTCAAGGTATTCAAAACTGATTATACAAACTTTATTAACCCTTTAGGTGTTTCTCAACAGTTAATGGAAAATGGAGATGAAATTTCAGAATTTCAATTTTTAATAACCTTGCCTCACAAAAATGTAATATAGAGCAACCAAAAATCATATGTACCCTAAAAATAGTCCCCCAAAAAATGCCACCTTATCCCCTAGTTTCCAAAATGGGGTCACTTTTAGGGAGTTTCGACTCCAGGGGTGCATCAGGGGGGTTGAAACAGGACACGGTGTAAATAAACCGGTCCATAAAAATCAGCCCTCCAAAAACCAAACAGCGCACCTTTCACTCTACGCCCCGCTGTGTGGCCGTACAGTAGTTTACGGACACATATTGGGTGTTTCTGTAAACGGCAGAGTCAGGGCAATAAAGATACAGTCTTGTTTGGCTGTTAACCCTTGCTTTGTTAGTGGAAAAAATGGGTTAAAATGGAAAATTAGACAAAAAAATGAAATTCTCAAATTTCATCCCCATTTGCCAATAACTCTTGTGCAACACCTAAAGGGTTAACGACGTATGTAAAATCAGTTTTGAATACCTTGAGGGGTGTAGTTTCTTAGATGGGGTCACTTTTAGGGAGTTTCTACTCTAGGGGTGCATCAGGGGGCTTCAAATGGGACATGGTGTAAATAAACCAGACCATAAAAATCAGCCCTCCAAAAACCAAACGGCGCACCTTTCACTCTACGCCCCGCTGTGTGGCCGTACAGTAGTTTACGGTCACATATTGGGTGTTTCTGTAAACGGCAGAGTCAGGGCAATAAAGATACAGTCTTGTTTGGCTGTTAACCCTTGCTTTGTTAGTGGAAAAAATGGGTTAAAATGGAAAATTAGACCAAAAAATGAAATTCACAAATTTCATCCCCATTTGCCAATAACTCTTGTGCAACACCTAAAGGGTTAACGACGTATGTAAAATCAGTTTTGAATACCTTGAGGGGTGTAGTTTCTTAGATGGGGTCATTTTTGGGTGGTTTCTATTATGTAAGCCTCGCAAAGTGACTTCAGACCTGAACTGGTCCCTAAAAATTTAGTTTTTGTAAATTTCTGAAAAATTTCAAGATTTGCTTCTAAACTTCTAAGCCTTATAACATCCCCAAAAAATAAAATATCATTCCCAAAACAATTCAAACATGAAGTAGACATATGGGGAATGTAAAGTCATCACAATTTTTGGGGGTATTACTATGTATTACAGAAGTAGAGAAACTGAAACTTTGAAATTTGCTAAATTTTTCCAAATTTTTGTTAAATTAGGTATTTTTTGGTGCAAAAAAAAAATTATTTTTTGACTTCATTTTACCAGTGTCATGAAGTACAATATGTGACGAAAAAACAATCTCAGAACGGCCTGGATAAGTCAAAGCGTTTTAAAGTTATCAGCACAAAAAATGGCCTGGTCCTAAGGTGTAAAAAGGCTGTGTCCTTAAGGGGTTAAGGACTCAGCCCTATTTCACCTTAAGGACTTGGCCATTTTTTGTAAATCTGACCAGTGTCACTTTAAGTGCTGATAACTTTAAAATGCTTTGACTTATTCGGGCCATTCTGAGATTGTTTTTTCGTCACATATTGTACTTCATGACACTGGTAAAATGAAGTCAAAAAATAATTTTTTTTTGCACCAAAAAATACCTAATTTAACAGGTCTGAAGTCACTTTGCGAGGCTTACATAATAGAAACCACCCAAAAATGACCCCATTCTATAAACTACACCCCTCAAGGTATCCAAAACAGATTTTACAAACTTTGTTAACCCTTTAGGTGTTCCACAAGAATTAATGGAAAATAGAGATACAATTTAAAAATTTCACTTTTTGGGCAGATTTTCCATTTTAATAATTTTTTTCCAGTTACAAAGCAAGGGTTAACAGCCAAACCAAACTCAATATTTATGGCCCTGATTCTGTAGTTTACAGAAACACCCCATATATGGTCGTAGACCGCTGTACGGGCACACGGCAGAGCGCAGAAGGAAAGGAATGCCATACGGTTTTTGGAAGGCAGGTTTTACTGGACTGTTTTTTTTGACACCATGTCCCATTTGAAGCCCCCCTGATGCACCCCTATAGTAGAAACTCCAAAAAAGTGACCCCATTTTAGAAACTATGGGATAGGGTGGCAGTATTGTTGGTACTAGTTTAGGGTACATATGATTTTTAGTTGCTCTATATTACACTTTTTGTGAGGCAAGGTAACAAGAAATAGCTGTTTTGGCACAGTTTTTATTTTTTGTTATTTACAACATTCATCTGACAGGTTAGATCATGTGATATTTTTATAGACCAGGTTGTCACAGATACGGCGATACCTAATATGTATACTTTTTTTTTATTTATGTAAGTTTTACACAATGATTTCTTTTTTGAAACAAAAAAAAAAAATCATGTTTTAGTGTTTCCATAGTCTGAGAGCCATAATTTTTTCAGTTTTTGGGCGATTACCTTGGGTAGGGTATGATTTTTGCGGGAGGAGATGACTGTTTTATTGGCACTATTTTGGGTTGCGTGTGACTTTTTGATCGCTTGCTATTACACTTTGTGTGATGTAAGGTGACAAAAAATTGTTTATTTAGCACAGTTTTTATTAAAAAAATTATTTACGGTGTTCATCTGAGGGGTTAGGTCATGTGATATTTTTATAGAGCCAGTCGATACGGGTCTCATTTTTTGCGGGATGAGATGACGGTTTGATTGGCACTATTTTGGGGTGCATATGACTTTTTGATCGCTTTTTTTTATTTATGTAAGTTTTACACTAACAGCTTTTTTAAAACAAAAAAGTGTCTCCATATTCTGAGCCATAGTTTTTTTTATTTTTTGGGCGATTGTCTCAGCACTGCCCATACCCCTGAAGACGCCAAGTGTTTGGCGAAACATGTCGGAGGGGAGAGAATGAAACATGTTATATTTTAGCCAGCTGATGTCCTGCAAGAAACAAGTTTGGTTCTGACCTAACAATGAGCAATAGTGAACGCTAGGAGAGCTGCTACTATCCGTGGGGAGTGCACTGTGATACTAACAGTGCGCACCAATAGAGTCTGGTAGATCCAGCACGTAGATAGTGGAGCTAGCTAGGCAGCCTTCAGTTCAGGCTGTACCTCCAGTGACTTCACAGCTATAATCAGACTATTTACTAGCCACAGTGCAGACATGGCTGATAGTTTTAAGTATGTTAGTTCTAGTTAGTGAATTTTAAGGACAAATAATACACGTTAAATTTTAGATACCTCAATAACACGTGTCAACCCAGAGACAATCACTGGTCCTAGTGACCAATTGTAAACATATTGTCTCAGGTAGGGGCTCATTTTTTGCGGGATGAGGTGATGGTTAGATTGGTACTATTTTGATGGGCAAACGCCTTTTTGATCGCTTGCTGTTGAACTATTTTTTACGGTGTTTATCTGAGGGGTTAGGTCATGTGATATGTTTATAGAGCCGGTCGATACGGACGCGGCGATACCTAATATGTATACTTTTTTTTCCCCCCTATTTTTTACCAATTTTTTTAACTTTATTTGGGGAAAATTAAGTTTTTGTTTATTTTTACTTGAAACTTTAAAAAACTTTTTGGGGAAAACTTAATTTTTTCAACTTTTTTTTTCACTTTATTTTTTGTCCCACTTTGGGACTTGAACTTTTGGGGGTCTAATCCTTTACATCGCATTCCAATACTTCTGTACTGTGTGTATTACTCATACAGCTTCCGGCCTGTGACATCCAGGGGGCTGGATCTCACAGGCTCGTCACCGGAAGGCAGCGTGATGCCTTCCTTAGGCATCGCACTGCCTTCCATGCCATCGGGTCCCCCCTACAGCCACATGGGGACCCTATGGCACCGCCGATCGCCTCCGCAAACCGCAGGTCTGAATTGACCTGCGGTTTGCTGCGATCGCCGACACGGGGGGGTCACATGACCCCCCCCCGGCGTTGTGACAAGATGCCCACTGAGCATTTCAGCGGACATCCTGTTCCTATTAACCCCCGCCGAGCCGCAATCTAGTTTTAAAGTTATGACGTACCGGTACGTCATGGGTCCTTAAGGACCTGGGAAACATGCCGTACCGGTACGTCATAAGTCCTTAAGGAGTTAAAAAACATTTTTTTAGGTTTCATTTTTTCCCCCTTATATTCTTTACTTCAACTCTCCACACCCTGCTGTGTGATATCATTCATGTCTATACTGAGACCACTTCTTCCAATCCCTGCTCCCCACTCTAGGCTGTAATGTCTCATCACTCCATCCTTCACTTTGCTATTTGAGATCTTCTCTCCTACAGCGAGACACACTACTTATTACCTCTCACCACTCTGCATTAGTCCCTGATTCTGAAAGGGTTCTTCTTAGTCAATGCAGCCTGCTGTTTAACATCTGAGAGAGAATACATTCTGTTCCAAAAGGTGTCCATACTTATTAGAAATGTTGGCTATACCTACCGATTTCCGCAGGACCACCCGACCTATTGTGTATCTGAATGTCCCGACTTTCTGCCAATGGCATACTGTAGATCAGTTGGATTTTAACTGAGTTAAGCCGCTGCCAGAGATGTCTGACAGTGGCACATCTAACCCTTCCTATTAAGAACAAGTGCACCTTTGGCTAAGGGTGGCTTCTACAGACAGAACCTGACTACAAGGGAGACTTTTTGTAGTCAGGATCCACTATTAACCACTGAGTGATGTACACAAGTAGTCAACATTTCCATGAGTGAAACTGGGCTCAGGTGGCAAAAATAAAGATATATTACAAAGTGATAAATCTTTATATATTTTATAGTTATACGCCCAACTTGTCTAATGTCACTCGTGTTTTAACTTTTGTTTTCAGCGCCTATTAATGTACAATGAATAAATTTTGATGATGCCACTCTAGACAATCTCTAGAGAACATGCCCAACTTTTTCTCTAGTGCACTTCAAGTCAATACAGACAAGAAAATAACATAACTATAATATCAGTTTCATTCCATGGGCACTTGTTGTGAAGAGAAGGGTTGCAGGCCACGTCTCTAGCGAAGAAAAGTTTTCTTTACAAAAATATACTTGGCTTTTTTAAAATAATGTATTGCAATGTGAAAGTGAAAAGGTGCTTTTAGCAAGAGTAAGAACTTCAGAGTATTACCATTATGAAGTGATCTGCATCTACAGAACCTTTATTCCTGGCTAAGAAGTTGGCACGCTCTTCTATTTGCTTTTTCTGTAGGATATCGATTAGTTTATTGCGATGTCCCAAGTGCTCAGCAATCGCAGCTTTAGTTTGTTGATAGGAATCTAGAGAAGACACCAGGGTAAGTTATTGTATTACAAAAAGACCAACTTAACAGGTTTTTAAAATCAATAGCTTGGCGGACAACACACTTGCCATGTATCACTGGAGTCTGAAATCTGACCATGGCCAAAATCTGCATGGAGTTTACATGTTCTTCAAGAGTTTATGTGGGTTTTCCATTGCTTCTCCAGTTTCCTCCCATACACCAAAAACGTGCCAAAAAGTACAAATAACTTTTTATGAAATGTGTTAAATTTCTCTCAATTTCGATGGAGCATGACTGTTATAATGGCCGATGCCCAGCAAAAGTAGCACCCTGATGCATCCCTGTGCCAAAGAGCACCAAGCTGCTGATCCATGAAAATGTTTATCGTGCAACCCAATGCACTAAAATTGCATTGCATGGTTTAAGCTACCAACTATTGATTGAACAGCAGTGGATTTAATATGCTGAACTGAATAATTGCAGAATGTCTTATAGTAAAAACATACAGTATTAAAGAATTGCTGTGAAACATACACACTAAGGTTCAATCAAAGAGAATATATTCTTTAAAGGGGTTTTCCAGAACATAGCTAGACCCGGCACCCCACCTTAATTAAACATATCTTGCTGCAGAAGAAAGTTTCCAATATACTTACCATCTTGCGGTTGCATGGATTTGGCGCTCTAGGACCTAGTCCCTTGATGCTCTTCTTTGGAAAATCCTACACTGTCCAACCTCACAACCTTTACCAGGTTTTCCGGTCTGGTCTATGGACGGGGACATCAATTCTGCAACTCAGGGTTGGGGAAATATTCTAGAAGGAGCCAGAACTATTACGGGAGATCTATCAAGACTGGTGCTTTCTCCCCTGCGCTGCCAGAAGATGCGCCTAATTTCTGATGAGTCCATGTGCCAAACAGAAATCTATGTCAGCTCTGAGCTGCAGTAGATTTCAGGCTTCATTTGCTCCAGAAAACTGGCGTAAAAAAAGATAAATTTGTCGCAGCGGCTGGCCATGTCACCTTACCGCTCTTTCCACATACCTTTTGGAAAAGTAGTGAGGGCAACATAAAAAAAAACAGTTGCAGCAATTTATTTATTTTTTCTTAAAACATACAGTTTGTGACTTATTCCCTTAGTCTCCCTGGAGCATGTGCAATGGGCGCTTCCCCCTAGGGCCCTCTATATCGCGTCCCAGGTTTAGGAATGCCGAGTGGTGTAGTGCGGCCTAAATGTCTATTTGTGTGTGTCACGGCGCTCCTACCTGGATACGGCTGGACCCCAGGCTTTGGCTCCGAAGCAATAAATAGGGGGAATAATTGAGGGATTTGAAGAAATAACTTGAGTCCAGACCTTGAGATGAAGTTCAATGGTTTTGTCTTGGTTCCAGCAGGCTTTAGCAATAAACTGGCAGGCAAACTCAACTCTGCTCTATCCTTCTCTCACGCTGCTGTACTGACAAGCTGACTTGGTAACTTGGCTTCTTATTTATGCTGTACTTCACTCTTGTAGTCGGACTTATGTTAAGCCAAAAAGTAGGTTAGAATCCTGGCAGCTCCAACATGGAGTCTAAACCAGAACTGCCCCACCTCCTTCTGGTAGCAAGCAGGACTGGCCCACTTCTGACCAAAAGGGGAGAGAATAGAATGGTGAGTTCCATTCAGTCTAAGATAGCTCTGCCAGAAACGCTGACACCTGCTGGTGAACCAGGCACATTACATATGAACAATTGCATAAATATTAGGAATGCACATTGTGGAGGACCTGAACAAAATACATAAGATGACGTTTTGTTAGTCCATTAGAGATATTAGCAGGGTGCAGGAGTGGTAACACCACTCTGGGGTGTTACACATGCACAGAGGAGGAGGTTTCAGGCATTTGGACATGCTCCAGGGAAATGATTCATTCTGGCTCTGTCCGCTTCACCTTCCCTGTCCTGGGCTGTGGAAGTGATGTCCCCGTCTATAGACTAGGCCAGACACCAGGTAAAGAATGTGATATCGGTCGATGTAAGATTTTACAAAAAGAAGCACCAGGTGAAGGGGTTCCAGAGTGGCTGATCCAAGCAATTTTGAGAAAGGAGGTATATTAGAAACTTTCTTCTACAGGTGAGATGAGCAAGTTATGTTGCTAGATCCCGGAAAACACTTTTAAATGGTTAATCCAAACATGAAATTTTTTTGCATTTCATACATATATGTAAACCATGAATTGGTCTGAACTCTCTCTATACCTTTTTAGTACAACTTAGAGATATGTGGAATTAAAAATCTTGGGAGTACCACCAATGATGAGACTGACTGAAAATAGCCTTTGTGTTCCCAGGACATGATGGAAGTTGTAGTTCTGCAATAGCTGGAGAGTGGC
The DNA here is from genome assembly GCF_905171765.1 of Bufo bufo. Classification (NCBI taxonomy): domain Eukaryota; kingdom Metazoa; phylum Chordata; class Amphibia; order Anura; family Bufonidae; genus Bufo; species Bufo bufo. The sequence continues at coordinate 776,694,110 of NC_053390.1, read as the reverse complement.
AGGATGGAAAACATTGTTTAAAGAACATTTACATGGGGCGATGATCACGAAGATGATTGTTTGCCCCCTGTAATCATGTCCAGTAATCAAATGCCTGTTTCTTTGTTAATCATCACATCTTTTATGCCAATATAAAATCATTATTTATCGGCAGCTCATCTACTCGTGTACAGGGGGCGTGCTGATGATAATAAATGAGAGAGGAAACAGACTTGTTAGGTTTCGAGTACAATGGTTTGGGGTAGGAAATAGCCTCTAATGACGTCATAATCTGACAGGTCAATAAGATATGGCAGAAGAGAATATTTGGTTGGAAATCCTCTTGAAAGCAGTTATCTCATCACAGGCTGACACTTTCTTAATAGGTCTCGTTCCCAACAACCCCAGCAAAGTAACTAATTTTGATAGAGGAAGCAGTGACCAGTCAGACGACCAGACTACAGGAAAAACATAGCATTATATGGTGGTCATTCAAGTCAGTGGATGGCTCAAGCACGCCGTATATGGTGGTCATTCATATCAGCGGATGGTTCAAGTACGTTGTATATGGTGGTCATTCAGATCAGTGGATGGCTCAAGTACGTTGTAGGTCATTCAGATCAGTGGATGGCTCAAGTACGTCAGAGTGATAGCTACACTTACTGAGCATCTCTGCATTCTGGTTCATAGAGGGAGGTCCCATGTCTTCCATATGGCCTAATAGGGGGTTCTCTTCATGAGAAAAAAAAAATGCAATACCAGCGGCAGCCAAACAACAAGGGTGGTGCTGTTTTTGGTAGTGCTGGGGGAAGCAAATGATATCTGTATCTTGTATAGGATTCTTCTTTCTAGTCTTATTACTTATTGTTCCTTTTTTCAGTCTTTAAAATTTACACCTCTCTGGCTCTCACTATGCACTTGATGTCATTTTACACGACCTATAAAAGGAACACTAGATATCGTCCTAATCCCTTTATCCATTGATATCCCTGTTACTATTCACGGTCGGACGCTGTACCAGGCAGCTCCATCTCTGGAAGGAAATGAAGATTCTGAGATACCCCCGAGGAGATAGCTATTGGATTAGTGCAGTGAACCTTAACAAAATTTCTATGAAACTGCAGGTGACAACTTTTCAGAGCAATAGCCTTTCTGTAAGATGCCTGGCATGATACTCCTCTGCACATCACTACAGGTTATATATAAACCGTATTATTTTTTTTGTAGAAGCGGAACAAATTGAAAAATATTTCAGCATTGTTGATTTCCCCCCCTCATATTTGCTGGTAAGAAAAGTATATTTTCAGTCCCATTCATGCTGTCACAGCTGCTGGCTCCATATGCCGTGAGGAGGGAAGGATGAATTGACTGGTTGACTGGTGCTACCCATGATAATAGTGGGTGACGTGAACAATGCCTTGATGTTGTGATGCCGGGAGAGAGGTAGCGGTGCAGTAAGCTGTGTGTCTGCCCATCACAGGGATGTCAACAAACCAAGTTGAGCTGTCATATCTTATATCAAGAAGTTTAATGCGCCCAACTGGAAAAATAAGCTAAATTAGTCATGTCAGAAAATGAATATAGGTTGATCGTCATGACTTATTACTAGGATAATATAATGTATAGGGAGAGCACTGTGTAGAAATGTGGCAGCTACAGCAAAATATGTAATGCAAATTTAAAGGCTATGAACACCTTTGGGGCAATTTTTTCACTGCTTATTACTCATCTTCAGCTAAATACCACTTTTTCAATTGGTCTTTATGAAAAATGGCCAATAGTTTTAGCTTTAAAGCCTTCACTTTGAGTGTACAGACAATTTATTCCTGCTTTTAGTGAATCTGTTATTCTGCCACGATGTACGTGAGAGAAGTCTGTGATGAGTGTGAGTGTCAATCTTTTGCACAAGTAATGGAAGACCGTGAACTTGCTATACACATTTCCCTAGCAACACCAGTTGCATGTCGAATTCCAGTGAGGGTAATTTATTGAATATACTTTGAGAAACGATGAGGTTAAAAGGGAAATTCCCTCTCCAGCTCTGTGATGCATATCTGACTAGGAAAAGAGGAAACGACTGCAGGACACAGTATATGAGTTCATAGAGGAGGAAGAGTTACAAATAGAGTTGAGCGGACACCTGGATGTTCAGGTTCGACGGGTTCGGCCGAACTTCACAAAAAAGTTTGAGTTCGGGAACCGAACTTGACCCGAACCCCATTGAAGTCAACGGGGACCCGAACTTTTGAGCACTAAAATGGCTCTAAAAAAGTCATGGGAACGGCTAGAGGGCTGCAAATGGCAGCAAAATGTGGTTAAGAGAATAGCAAGTGCCCTGCAAACAAATGTGGATAGGGAAATGACTTAAAAAATAATAATCTTGATCTAGGAGGACAAGGTCCATATGGAGTAGGAGGTTGAGGAGGCGGTGGATGTGGCGGTGTAGGTGGAAGCGGAGCAGGAGGTAGCCAACACTGGTGTTTGGTTTTGTTTTTTATTAATTAATTTATTTTTATTTAAATTTGGGTAGACCCCAAAACATTGAGAAATATAACCTGTGATAACCCTCTCCAGCCGTGCTAAACAAACGTTCAGACAATACACTGGCTGCAGGGCAGGCCAGCACCTCCAAGGCGTAAAGGGAAAGCTCAGGCCATGTGCCCAATTTGGAGACCCAGAAGTTGAAGGGGGCAGACCCATCAGTCAGTATGTGTAGGCGTGCACACAAACTGCTCCACCATGTCGCACGTCCCCGTGATGTCCACGATCCAATTGGATATCTTCTCTATCAATTTTCGATGTTCTTTTCTGCGCCTACCATGTTGATCACGGTTACTGGCGAATCAGGGTTCCACGACGGGGAGGGAGCGTGAGAAAGAGATACCACATCCAAGGGAGGTCAATGGCTGAAATGTGATTGAGCAGAAATGTGGAACAAGTTGTTAAAGCGGAAGGATCAAATGAAAGGAGGGGGCGCGCGTCAATTAAAGACGAATTTTAGAAATTTAAGTCCCTGACACCTATGCAGAGCAGGGGTTTTTCATCTGCAAAAATGGGTTCATGTCACCCACCAATGGAACAGACGATTTTTTTAAATTTCAGTCCCTGTCAACTATGCAGAGCAGTGGTTTATTCGCGGCAAACCTGTGTTCATGTCACCCACCAATTGAACAGACGATTTCACAAAAATTAGGTCCCTGTCACCTATGCAGAGCAGGGGTTTGTATACGGCAAAATTGGTAAAATGTCACCTGACAATGTAACAGACGATTTTTTTTGAAATTTAGGTCCCTGTCATCTATGCAGAGCAGGGGTTTATTCACGGCAAAAATAGTAAAATGTCACCCAAGAATGTAACAGACGCTTTTGCACCCTGCTCCCTCTTCTGCTGTGCTGGTGCCTCTGTGTGACCACCGCCTCTTGCGCCGAACTAGTCACTCGCATGACCTTGATTCCATGTGGGGTCGAGGACTTCATCGTCCCCCACATCATCTTCCACCCAGTCTTCACCCCTGCCCTCCTTGTCGGTCTGCACACTGCAGAAAGCCACAGCAGTTGGCACCTGTGTTTCGTCATCATCCGAGACGTGCTGCGGTGGTCCTCCAATGTCCTCATCCTGAAACATAAGTGGTTGGGCATCGGTGCACTTAATCTTCTGTAGCAGGGCTATGTGGATGGCCCTGGGAAAGCTTGCTAGCAGAGTCATCAAAACGCAGAAGAGACTGCTCCATGACTTGGGGCTCAGACTGATTGGCTGATTTGCAAGGGGGTGAGGTGAAGGACTGATGGACATGAGCTGCAGGCAGTGGCGTCTCTAGCTTTCAAATTTTGGGGGGGCACACTGGGGGCCAGGACAAAAGTAGGGGGGGGCAGCTATAACAACGATACATTTACACAAGTACGCTTAGAAATGCTGCAATACTTTACCCAATACCTAAAACCGCAACAGGGAAGAAAAGTCCAGCTGTCTGTGGATGACACTTTTATAGAGAGGGGGATCTGTGGATGACACTGCTATGGGGGGGATCTGTGGATGCCACATACCGTATATAGCATCTTATGCTATATGTGTCATCCACAGATCCACCCCATGACAGTGTCATCCCCATTTCCCCCTCCATAACAGTGTCATCCACAGATCTCCCTCCCTATAACAGTGTCATCCACAGATCTCCCTCCCCGCCTCTCACAGGAGTGTACATATATAAAATAAACAGATTTCACATGAACACTTACAGTTACTTGGCTTGGCCCTTGGGGATCTCGGACACCACTTCAACACTTGGCCGGGGGCTCGGTGGAGCTGATGTTGTGTTTTATCCTAATGAGAAAGATTTCATAATAAGGATTTGGAGAAGGGGCAGAGGGATAGCGGAGCAGAGAGAGGCTGGTGCTGCTACAAGGGGGCTCATACCATGGGGGAGTAATAAAACCCACCATAATGCCCCCCAGTAGAAATAATTCTCCTTATAATGTGCAAAACATACCCCCTTATGCCCCCAGTTGAGCTAATTTCCCCCATAATGTGCCAGTATAAAATACCTCTATATAGTGCACCAGTAAATGCCTCCATAGTGCTCCTCTCCCCCTTCCTGCTAGTGCCCCCCATAATGTACCAGTATAAAATGTCCCATATATCGTGCCCCAGTAGATGCCCTCAGTGTCCCCCATAATTTGCAAGTATAAAATACCCCTTCTTAGTGCCCCCCGTAGATGACTCCATAGTACTCCTCTCTCCCCTTCTCCATAGTACCCACCATAATGTGTCCCAGTATAAAATGCTACTGTACAGAGCCCCCCATATAAAAAACCCCTTCTTTGTGGCCTCAGTAGATGCCCCTATAGTGCCCACCAATAATGTGCCAGTAATAAGTGCCCTCAATAACGTGCCAGTAACAAGAGCCCCCCAATGTGCCAGTAATAAGCCCCCATCACGTGCCAGTAACAAGAGCCCCCATCACGTGCCAGCAATAAGCCCCCATCACCTGCCAGTAATGAGCCCCCCATCACCTGCCAGTAATGAGCCCCCCATCACCTGCCAGTAATGAGCCCCCCATCACGTGCCACTAATGAGCCCCCATCACGTGCCAGTAATGAGCCCCCATCACGTGCCCGTAATAAGCCCCCCATCACGTGCCAGTATTAAGCCCCCCCATGTTCCAGTATTAAGTCCCCCCATCATCATGTGCGAGTATTAAGTCCCCCATCATCATGTGCCAGTATAAAGTCCCCCCCATCATCATGTGCCAGTATAAAGTTCCCCCCCATCATCATGTGCCAGTTTTGTAATAAGCCCCCCCCAATGTGCCAGTAACACTATTGTAAAAAAAAAACAAAAAAAAACACTTATACTTACCTAAGTGTCAGCGATGCGATGCAGCCTCTTCCTGTGTCCCACGCTGTAATGTAAGGCTCAGGCGGCACGATGACGTCATTGCGCCGGCCTCTGATAGGCTGCCGGCCTAGTGCCTGCAGCCAGGGGCGTACATAAAAATCACTGGGCCCCATAGCAGGAATCTAAATTGGGCCCCCATTCCCCTTTTATAGCCCCTCCCTTTGTTCCATGAACTATTCTTGCTGCTGCGTTTTATAATTTATGCCATCAGGGCCGGAATGGGATTACAAAACAGGCCTGACACACAAAAGAGGTATAATAGATGCAGATGTATATTATATACAGCAGTGTACAGTTATGTGAGGTACGCGGTATAATAGATGCAGTGTGTACAGGTATATAGTATATTTCCTAGTGTTCTGATATGTGAGGTACAGGGTATAATAGATGCAGTGTGTACAGGTATATAGTATATACAGCAGTGTACTGATATGTGAGGTACGGGGTATAATATATGCAGTGTATACAGTATATACAGTAGTGTAATATGTGAGGTACGAGGTATAATAGATGCAGTGTGTACAGATATATAGTAAATACAGCAGTGTATTGACACCTCGTACCTCAGATATCCGTACACCGCTGTATATACTATATATCTGTACACACTGCATCTATTATACCTCGTACCTCACATATATAGTATATACAGAAGTGTACTGATATCTGTACACACAGCATCTATTATACCTTGTACCTCACATATCAGTGCACTGCGGTATATACTATATATCTGTACATATTGCATGTATAATACTGTGTAATATATGCAGTGTGTGTGCATGTATGTGTGTGTATCTATCTATATATATATATATATACAGAGCAGTGTATTGATGTGACACATAGAAGGTATAATACTGTAGATGCAGTGTTTATAGAAATATGTGGTCAGTTATACATTATGGTCACTGTGGGTGAAGTACATGAGGTAGTGGTCACTGTACCTGTCTGAAGTATTATACATGAGTGAGCAATGAGTAAAAACAGGGCATGGAGGGGGGTAAATGATGAGAAGTGGAGGACCTCCTCTTACCACTCCATTCCAGTCTGTATGGATCAATGCAGAGCTGCTTGTGAACTTTTAATACTTGCTGTTAGGGGTTGAAGGACCTGTGATGATGTCATCACAGGTCCTGGCAGATGTACCTTTGAAACCTAGGAACTACACCATTTTTGGTGCAGTTCCTTTGCTAGATTCTGCAGGACCTGTGATGTTGAAGATGATGTCATCACAGGTCCTGGCAGATGCACTGTTCTAACCTGGGAACTACACTTTACACTGTGCAGTTCCCTTACAGGACCTGTGATGACATCATCAAAGGTCCTTTAGCTTTAGAAAGGTAAACAGGAGTAATTAGGGGCGGGGCCTCTCCTCCACTTCGGTGCCTGCCTGCAGCCTATCAGAGGAAAGGGAAGGGACACGCCTCTCCCTCCCCTGCACCTCCGCTGGCACAGACAGTTTACAATGGAGATGAGCGCAATGGAAGCGCTCATCTCCCTGTGCCCGGCGGCGGCTCACTTGGGGGGGGGTCATTTTAGTTGGGGGGGCACATGGAGCGGCACAGCATGATGTAGGGGGGGCCGTGGCCCCCTCTGGCCCCCCCCTGGCGACGCCACTGGCTGCAGGTGCCAACTCTGATCTTTTAGCAGGAGTCTGGGTGGGAGACAATGTTAAGGAACTGGAGGCACTGTCAGCCACCCCATCTACTATCGCCTGTACTTGTTCTGGCCTCACCATTCGTAGAGCCGCATTCGGCCCTGCCAAGTAACGCTGAAGGTTCTGTTGCCTACCCGCACCTGAAGAAGGTGTTTCACTTGTGCGTGTAGCTGGCACAGATCGACCACGTCCTCTTCCTGCAACAGGAGCTCCACCAGCAGCACCACGACCGGGGCCACATCCCTTATTTGAAGCTCTCCTCATTCTTTGCGTTCACCCACCAAACTAACAGATGGTTTATGTCAGGCGAAAATGTAACTGCCAATAGTCAACAATTAAGTTCACTGAGAGTAAGGCAGCGCCGATGTCATAAAGAGGAAACATTTATTGAGGTCACACAACAGTGTGACAGGCGAATTTTATACAATTACTTCACGGTCCCAAAAATTTTTAATTTGTCAACCAACAATGTAACTGCAGTATTGACTGGTTGTATTTGACTGTGACAAATGCAACAAAGGCCGCAAATGTAGGGTCTTGCCTAGAATGGTTGTTTTTTTTAAAACCAGAATAGAACAGCAGTATCTAACGCTACTATTTGACAGTGCCAAATGCAGCTAAGGCACCAGATGTAGAATCTTTAAAAAAAAATTGTGTTTTTTTAAACCCAGAAAATAATAGCAGTATTTAAAGTTTGTATTGGACTATCAGAAATGCAGCAAAGGCCACAAATGTATTATCTTGCCCAAAATAGGTGTTTTTTTTAATCCAGAATATAACAGCAGTATCTAACACTTGTATTGGTCTGCAAGAAATGCAGCAAAGGACCCAAAATGTATTATCTTGCAAAAAATGGGTGTTTTTTTTAAACCCAGTATATAATTGCAGTATTTAAAGCTTGTATTTCACTGTGACAAATGCAGCAAAGGCCCCAGATGTAGGGTCTTGCAAAAAAAGGGTGTTTTTTTAAACCCAGAATATAATTGCAGTATTTAAAGCTTGTATTTCACAAATGCACATATGCTGTGCTGGTGCACTGAACTTGCACAAAATGGCCGCCGACGTCCACCTAACTAACAGACGGATAAAAGTTCTTTTTTTGTGTCACTGGGCTCAGTGAAGGGTAAAAAAATGGTGCACTGCACCAACAAAACAAAATCGCTGTAGATCGCTGAGTTAACAAGCACTTCTGATAACAGATTCTTTCCTATTCTCTCCCTCACAGCAGCAGCATCCTATCCCTACAATAGTAAGAGCAGAGTGACGTGCAGCGCTATGTGACTCCAGCTTATATAGAGGCTGGGTCACATGCTGCACTGGCCAATCACAGCGATGCCATTAGTAGACATAGCTGTGATGGCTTCTAAGGGCACACAAGTTAAATGCTTGTTGATTGGCTGCTCTGCAGCCTTTCAAAAAGCGCCATTAACTCGCCGAACACCGAACTTGAACCCAAACTTTTACTGAAAAGTTTGGGTCCAGGGTCTAAAAATCCTAAAGTTCGGTACGAACCCGAACTTTACATTTTAGGTTAGCTCAACCCTAGTTACAAAATGAATGACATAATGAAATTACAACCATAGATAACTTCATAAAACCAAATATAACAATGGCCAGGATTGTTGGCCAGGTGGCAGCAAAGCATACTAAGTGTAATGGATAACAGATATAACATGACTCAATACTATGAAGTCTTGATGCTCTCCAAGAGAGAAACAATATAAAATATTGTAATTTGATACCTTTTAATGGCTAACTAAAATACATGATGTTATAAGGCAAGCTTTCAAGACACTCAGGTGCCTTCTCTAGGCTTGGGCTGAAGAAGGGACCTGAGTGTCTTGAAAGCTTGCCTTATAACATAATGTATTTTAGTTAGCCATTAAAATATTTTATATTGTTTCTCTCTTGGAGAGCATCAAGACTTCAAAGTATTGAGTCATATTATACCTATTATCCATTCACTTCTATAGGATGGCTCTGTAGTACAGTCGTGGCCAAAAGTTTTGAGAATTACATAAATATTGGAAATGGGAAAAGTTGCTGCTTAAGTTTTTATAACAGCAATTTGCATATACTCCAGAATGTTATGAAGAGTGATCAGATGAATTGCATAGTCCTTCTTCGCCATGAAAATTAACTTAATACCAAAAAAACCTTTCCACTGCATTTCATTGCTGTCATTAAAGGACCTGCTGAGATCATTTCAGTAATCGTCTTGTTAACTCAGGTGAGAATGTTGACGAGCACAAGGCTGGAGATCATTATGTCAGGCTGATTGGGTTAAAATGGCAGACTTGACATGTTAAAAGGAGGGTGATGCTTGAAATCATTGTTCTTCCATTGTTAACCATGGTGACCTGCAAAGAAACGCGTGCAGCCATCATTGCGTTGCATAAAAATGGCTTCACAGGCAAGGATATTGTGGCTACTAAGATTGCACCTCAATCCACAATTTATAGGATCATCAAGAACTGCAAGGAAAGAGGTTTAATTCTTGTTAAGAAGGCTTCAGGGCGTCCAAGAAAGTCCAGCAAGCGCCAGGATCGTCTCCTAAAGAGGATTCAGCTGCGGGATCGGAGTGCCACCAGTGCAGAGCTTGCTCAGGAATGGCAGCAGGCAGGTGTGAGCACATCTGCACGCACAGTGAGGCGAAGACTTTTGGAAGATGGCTTGGTGTCAAGAAGGGCAGAAAAGAAGCCACTTCTCTCCAAAAAAGACATCAGGGACAGATTGATCATCTGCAGAAAGTATGGTGAATGGACTGCTGAGGACTGGGGCAAAGTCATATTCTCCGATGAAGCCTCTTTCCGATTGTTTGGGGCATCTGGAAAAAGGCTTGTCTGGAGAAGAAAAGGTGAGCGCTACCATCAGTCCTGTGTCATGCCAACAGTAAAGCATCCTGAGACCATTCATGTGTGGGGTTGCTTCTCATCCAAGGGAATGGGCTCACTCACAATTTTGCCCAAAAACACAGCCATGAATAAAGAATGGTACCAAAACACCCTCCAACAGCAACTTCTTCCAACAATCCAACAACAGTTTGGTGAAGAACAATGCATTTTCCAGCACGATGGAGCACCGTGCCATAAGGCAAAAGTGATAACTAAGTCGCTCGGGGACCAAAACGTTGAAATTTTGGGTCCATGGCCTGGAAACTCCCCAGATCTTAATCCCATTGAGAACTTGTGGTCAATCCTCAAGAGGCGGGTGGACAAAAGAAAACCCACTAATTCTGACAAACTCCAAGAAGTGATTATGAAAGAATGGGTTGCTATCAGTCAGGAATTGGCCCAGAAGTTGATTGAGAGCATGCCCAGTCGAATTGCAGAGGTCCTGAAAAAGAAGGGCCAACACTGCAAATACTGACTCTTTGCATAAATGTCATGCAATTGTCGATAAAAGCCTTTGAAACGTATGAAGTGCGTGTAATTATATTTCACTACATCACAGAAATAAAAGATCTAAAAGCAGTTTAGCAGCAAACTTTGTGAAAACTAATATTTTTGTCATTCTCAAAACTTTTGGCCACGACTGTATACACTTGTATAGGAACGTGCCTTCCTATTGAAGTGAATAGGATAGCTTCTTGTAATTACACCTGCTCACCACTGCAATGTCGACGGCGAGCAGGCAAACAATAAGGGGAAGGCTGTGCTGGCACTGCGCACGGCCTTCTCTTCAACCAGCTGATCGGCAGGGGAGCTGGGTGTCAAATTCCCGCTGATCTGATATTTATGACCTATCCTGAGGATAGATCATCAATACAAATATCTCGGAAAACCACTTTAAAGTGTTTTATGGGACATATTTTTATGGAATGGCAGGTAGGTATTTGTAGTGGGACGTTCCATTCCCTCACCACTCCAGTACACTACTTTGCCCCAGCCTGAGGAAAACCCAGGTGTAGCTGCTGGACTCATTTTTGTGGGGATACAGGACTGAAATGTTCATTGTGGGTCAGAGCTTGAAGACTACAACTTGCCTGTGATGGAAGCCTGATCTACCGGTGTTTAGTTAGTGCCCAGACAGGCAGGCATTTTGTTCATCTCTTTTCTGTCAACTGCGAACATTTACCAAACTACATACATAAATTTGGGCTGCTGTTATTGTTTTAGATACAAATAAAGTGCTTTGGACTTTTAACCTACGGTATCCAGTGGAGTCTGTCATCGCTGGCCCCATCTGTACGTACAAATCCCAACACTGTATCCAAGACCAAACATCTGGATCAGGACACTAAAATCCAGGAATATTAGTACAATGTAAAAACTGTTCCACAGGTAAACCATTTCTGGCCATAGTCACAGACCCTATAAGCAAATGTTTTTCAAAACTCCATATATGAGACCCGTATCTATACCAATGGGCAATAACTGATCCAAAAATATGTCAGTATGTACATCTGGGGCTCGTGGCTCCCGGGATGTCATTGCTTATGGGTTTTTATAATTACCAGCCCTTCCATTGCTAAAAGCAAATAACATGTGGATATTACTTGAGCACCAGATTCAAGGAATGTTTGTTATGTATCTTACTGACAACGTTCCTATCCAATTTAAATCCTTTAATTAGTCATGATATGAGAATCGGAGTTGCCTAGACTGATATTCCCTTTCTGATAGTAGACCAAAGGCTGTCTCCTTCATGCTTAGTCAGCTATGCATGTTAAATTAGCAATTTCACTTAGCTCATGGAAGATAGTAAACAAGTAACAAGACAACATTTTTCATCCATAATTAAAGGGGATATTTGGCAGAGGAAGTTTTCTTGGAAACTTTCATATTTGTCTCTAATGTTTCATCTCGTTCTTCTATGATCGCTATTAATGTCTTCCAGGCGCTAAAACCAGGAGATGTTTTGGCCAACCATGGTGAATGGTCGTACCTGGAATTCACAGATCTATCTGAAGATGGAATAGTCAGGTAGTATTTTTTTCCGAGTCCGTTATTGGCAATTATTAGCTGAGCTTGCCAATAGTTGCCAAAAACCCTTACCCCCACAAATTAACTCTTTCATGTAGGTTGCCACAGGTCAATGTCAATGTTGGCTGTATAGCTGAGTAACTTTTCTGTAATGACTAATGGACAGTTTAGAGGTCCCAGATTAATACTATTTTACTAAAATTATTGGCTATAAGTAGCTATGTTAAATGGGTTATCCCATAATTAGTGTAAAACTGATAATCAGACATCATATAGTACATGACTCTTTCTAAGTAAGCTGCAACCAGCTCTGTACCTCACATGGATCCAGAGATCTCCCCATACAATATTCTGCTAGATTTATTTAAAGCTGGCAGCTAAGGGTGTGTGTCCTTTCTCAGGGGGCACGTTCTGTAACTGTCTAAGCTTCTAAGAAGATATGTGTCACGCTCGTTTGTGGGAGAAAAACACCACACCGAGCATAGGAGGGAAAGGGGATACCGGAATAAGGCCCGGAAAACCCTAAATCCAGTCTTGACAGACTACCAGTATGAACAGGCCCCAAAAGGTAGGCAAGTTCATACACCGGATACCTAGAATCCTATCTTACCCTATAGGACCCTGGAACTAATGTCAGCACTGAGTCTACCTGTTCCTCCAAAGTGAAGGATGAACAGGAGTCTCCCTCAGGCCTACTGACAAACAACAGGGAAAGGCAACAGATTATATATATATACACACATACACACACACACACACACACACACACTGCCTGTCCGAAAAAAAAGTCGCCACCAAAAAAAAGCGTTTAGCTTTGATCACGGCACGCATTCGCTGTGGCATTGTTTCGATAAGCTTCTGCAATGTCACAAGATTTATTTCCATCCAGTGTTGCATTAATTTTTCACCCAGATCTTGCATTAATGATGATAGAGTCTGACTGCTGCGCAAAGCCTTCTCCAGCACATCCCAAAGATTCTCAATGGGGTAAAGTTCTGGACTCTGTGGTGGCCAATCCATGTGTGAAAATGATGTCTCATGCTCCCTGAACCACTCATTTACAATTTGAGCCTGATGAATCCTGGCATTGTCATCTTGAAATATGCCTGTGCCATCAGGGAAGAAAAAATCCATTGATGGAATAACCTGGTCATTCAGTATGTTCAGGAAATCGCTGACCTCATTCTTGGAGCACATACTGTTGCTGAACCTAGACCTGACCAACTCCAGCAACCCCAGATCATAGCACTGCCCCCACAGGCTTGTACAGTAGGCACTAGGCATGATGGGTGCATCAATTCATCTGCCTCTCTTCTTACCCTGATGCGCCCATCACTCTAGAACAGGGTAAATCTGGACTCATCAGACCACATGACCTTCTTCCATTGCTCCAGAGTCCAATCTTTATGCTCCCTAGCAAACTGAAGCTTTTTTTTCTGGTTTGCCTCACTGATTAGTGGTTTTCATACGGCTACACAGCTGTTCAGTCCCAATCCCTTGAGTTCCCTTCGCATTGTGTGTGTGGAAATGCTCTTACTTTCACTATTAAACATAGCCCTGAGTTCTACTGTTGCACCAGTTGGGGTTAAATAACTTATTGCCAGCTGAAAGATAATCGCCCATGCAGTAATTATCCAATAGGAGGCTCATAACTATTTGCTTAGTTAAATCCAGGTGGCAGCTTTATTTTTGGACAGGCAGTATATATATATATATATATATATATATATATATATATATATACACACATATACACACACACACACACACACACACACAAAGCAAACGCAAAAGGGAAAGGAAATACTTATCTTTAATGAAGCTTTGGTAGCACCAGGAACTCAGCCAAGAACCAGACACAAGCTAACCATAAGTCCAACAGAAGCTATAAACCGCATAGCATAGTGGGAGAAACAACAATAAATAGAGAAGGCTAAATGACCACAATAGCCACACCTGGGGAAAGAAGGTCTGGCAAGCACCAGAAACAACACAGACGTAATTTGATCCAAAAGGAAAACATGTCAGATCACACCACGTGTTGCCAGTCTCACAGATCTCCTGCCACCTGTCGCCGGAATGTCCGAATGTCTCGGTACGTCTGTGACAATATGGCTGATGGCAGTTGAAGGATGGAACTGAGCATCTGCGTCCACTTCAGCAAAGTGGACAGAAAGTTGAGGAAAAGAACAAACAGTAGGTGGCGCTATGCAAGTACATTTTATTGAATAACTCCATGGCTATGCTAAAGTTTTAATTACATGCAATTACAAAAGTCTTCAGATTCAGGTGCTGGTCTGTAAAATGTAGAGTATTTCTCATGGTATAACCCCATTAGTAAAAATGAATCCGCTTAAAAAAAAATAATCTCCCTTAAAGAAATACTCCCGTATTTTTTTCTATTTTTAAACTACACAAGTGATAGGGTACTGCAGTGAATTATATTAAGCACCGCTAGTTTTCTTCCTATCTCTCTGGCCGCTCTTTCAGTGTATCATTCTCTGGGTCTATTTCCCTTCCTCTCCCTCTTGCTGTTGGAGTTCCCCAGGGTTCAGTTCTAGGACCTCTCCTCTTTCCTCAATACACAGCCCATATTGGACAGACTATCAGCAGATTTGGTTTCCAGTACCATCTCTATGCTGATGACACCCAACTATATACTTCATCCCCTGACATCACCCTGACTGTACTACAGTCCACCAGTGACTGTCTGTCCGCTGTCTCTAACATCATCTCCTTTCTCCATCTGAAACTGAATCTTTCCTAAACTGAACTTCTGGTGTTTCCTCCATATACTAACCTACCTAAACCAGATATCTCAATCTCAACGTGTGGCACAACTATCAAGCCTAGGCAGCACGCCCGCTATCTCCAGGTTATGTTTGACACCGATATTTCCTTTATCCCCCTATATTCAAAACTTTGGCCCACTCATGCTGCCTCTACCTCAAAAACATCTCCAGAATTCGCCCCTTTCTTACAGTGGAAACAACAAAAACTCTTAATTTTGCCCTGATCCATTGCCGCCTTGATTATTGTAACTCATTACTAATTGGCCTCCCCCTCACCAGACTCTCCCCTCTCCATTCTATCCTAACTGCAGCAGCCAGGCTGACCTATCTGTCTAACTGCTACTCCGAAGTCTCTACTCTGTGCCAGTCATTGCACTGGTTGACCATACAGTACAGGATTCAATTTAAACCTCTCATTCTCACGCATAAAGCTCTCCACAGTGCTGCACCCCCTACATCTCTTCCCTCATCTCTGTCTACCACCCTACCCATGCTCTCCATCCAATGACTTATGACTGACATCCACCATAATCCGAACCTCTCACTCCCGGCTCCAGGACTTCTCCCAAGCTGCACCAATTCTCTGGAATGCCCTACCCCAAGATATTAGGTTAATCCATAACATCCACAGTTTTAGGCGCTCCCTGAAAACACATTGGCCTATCACATTCCCTAATCTTACTCTCCTCCACCCCCACCCCCTTCCTTCAGAATAAATTCTTCTGAACTTGATCCATTGCCAGATATCCACCACACCCCATACACTCAGAAGCACTACAGATACCAGCTAGTGACCGTCATGCAGCCTTAGATCTACTCCCCTATTGTGTTTTAAGATGGCAGACCATTGCACAAATCAAGCACTTGTTACCCTTTGTCTCACCCCTATCGCCTCATAGATTGTAAGCTCTTGTGAGCAGGGCCCTCATTCCTCTTGTTTTAATTGTTGACATGTTTGTTGCTATGTTATTTATGACTCTGTACTTGAATATGTTGGCGCTGTATAAATAAAGATTATTATTATAATGAATCCCCTAATCAGGACACCCTATATTATAAAAAAAAAAAAACACAAGTAACACAGAAAGAAGTAGTTCATATCAGATCGCACCTTTATGTAATGTGACCATCTGCAGATACACTACATGCAGATTCTGAGAAGGAACTGGCAGAATTTTTACTCGCCCTTTGGATGTGATTGGAGAAGAAAATGGCCTATAGATAAAATCCGTAAGACAAGTAAAGGAAATTCTTGGCAAAGTTCTAAAGATTTTATGTAGACTATAATTGTAAAATGTTGGAGAGGGATATTTCAGCTGTGATAAACCCAAAATCAATGCAATATTTTACACTGTAAGAATGACTTTCCCCCAACTAGGGTTAGACTTTCCTCTACAGTACTGGAAGATCCTCTGGTGAGCTCAGATCCTGATATGATAATGGACCCTAAAGTTCCAGAAGGAACCTCAGCCAGATTTTGCACATTATGTTACACCGGTCATATCTACTGTATTAGTGTGACCAATCTACTAAAATAACTCATGATGGGAGATTTATGTAAAATCGATTGATAACTCAACATTGTAATAAAACTATACCAAAATAATAGTAATACAAAAAATGAAATTAGAAAAATTGTAATATAGATCCAGGGCTTAGTGATTGGCTATAGGAGCAGATAGTAACATCTTATGATGGACAATTATTTATAGTCCCATCATGGGCGTCCGCAGGGAGGGGCAAGGGGGGGCAAGTGCCCCCCCCTGGCCTGCCGCAAACTAACCCTACTACTTACTAGTACTACTATTTTGTTGCGGTCGGCGGGCGGTCGCCGGCTGACTAACAGCGCTGAGTGAAAGCGCACGCCCAGCCTGAAAGAGTGAGGAGGGGGCGGGGCCCGCGGCCTCTCTGAGCTCCGCTGCCTGGCCTGTCTAGACTCTGCAGTGGCTGCTGGAGCATGCCGCAGGCTCGCAGCTGCCGCACAGGCACGTCTTCACGTGACGTTGCCACTGAGCCTGAGCTCCGCCCCCAAAGAGAAGGAGCGACGAGCGAGCGCGGCGCATCAAGGGTCAAGGGCCTGCCTTTCACAGTCACTCCCTGAGCCAAGTTCGGTTCCAACTTCCAAGTTTCCTATTCCAACAGTCACAGAAGTAATGTTATTACAGGTATTTATATTTGGTACAAAGAAAAAGAAAGATAACAACAAGTGGATGGATCATGGTGGATCCCATGTCTGCCACTGGCCCATGAGATGGTCTGGAGTGGGAGAAATGTGCCGGGGGGGGGGGGGGGGGATGGATGGGGAGAGATGTGCTGCTGCCAGCCCACTGGCCCATGGATTACAGTGGGAGAAATGTGCCATGGGGGGGGGGGGGGGGGGGGCGACAGAAGGAGAGATGTGCTGCTGCCATATGGCACTGGCCCATGGAGGGGAGAAATGTGCCATGGGGCTGGGGGGGGGGGGGGGGGAAGAGAGATGTGCTGCTGCCAAGTGCCACTGGCCCATGGAGTGGGAGAAATGGGGGGGGGGAGAGAGATGTCCTGCTGCCAACAGTGCCAAGTACACTGCCACTGGCCCATGGAGTGGTAGAAATGTGCTATGTGGGAAGTGTGCTGCCATGATGGAGGGGGGGAGAAATAATGTGACGCGAAGGGGGTGATGTAAAAAGAAGGGGGTGACGTGACATGGAGGGGGAGAAATGTGACATTAAGGCCGGGGCCCGTGGGGGCATCATTGGGGGCACTTTTTACTGGCACATTATTAGATTGCACTATGGGGTCACTTCTTACTGGCACATTATTGGGCGGCACTATGGGGGCACTTCTTGCCAACACATTATTGGTGGGCACTATAGGGGCATCTACTGAGGGCGAGGCTACAAAGAAGTGGTATGTTATATGGAGGGCTCTGTACAGTAGTATTTTATACTGGGACACATGGTGGGTACTATGGGGAAGGGGAGAGGAATACTATGGGGTCATCTACGGGGGGCACTAAGAAGGGGTATTTAATGCTTGCAAATTATGGGGGACACTGAGGGCATCTACTGGGGCACTATATAGGGGTATTTTATACTGGTACATTATGGTGGCACTATGGGAACATTAGCTCAACTGGGGGCATTACAAGGGGGTATTTTTTGCACTGTCACATTATAAGGAGAATTATTACTACTGGGGGGGGGGCATTATAGTGGGCTTTGTTACTCCCCCATGGTATGAGCCCCCTAGTAGCAGCACCAGCCTCTCCCTGCTCTGCTATCCCTCTGTCCCTTCTCCAAATCCTTATTATGAAATCTTTCTCATTAGGATAAAGCACAACATCAGCTCCACCGAGCCCCCGGCCAAAGTGTGGAAGTGGCGTCCGAGATCCCCAAGGGCCAAGCCAAGTAATTGTAAGTTTTCATGTAAATTATATTTGTTATATACATATAGCCTACACTGTGCCACACAATATACAGTTTCTTTTGTATGAACGTCCACAAATTAAATCTCCAAACTGATTGATGAACCAGATGTGTGGGCCAGCCACGATTAAACCTATTATTGTTTTTATTGATGACAGTACTCCCTGAGTGTTAGGTGTGGGGTGACCAGGCGTTATATGAAGGGGCAATACTGGTATTATATGGACAGAAGATATGGCATCCTCTGGGCAGTACTGTCTATGGTCAATTCATCCTTCACAAGCTCCCTGACTGCCACCTGCTTGGCTATCAGTGAGTGACAGTCAGTCAGTGTCACAGTGTGACTACTGAGTCACTGATAGCCAAGCAGCAGGCAGTGAAGTGCCATGAGAGCCAGGCCAAGCAGGTGGCAGTCAGGGTGCTGGAGAAGGAGGACCATAGACAGTACTGCCCAGAGGATGCCATCTCTGCTGTCCATATACCAGGCAGTATTGCCCCTTCAATCATATACCGCCTGCCTGCCTGGTCAGGGTGACCAGGCAGGCAGGCGGTAATCCTGGTGGTAGGCCTGGTATTCTGCAGACCATCTGCTTGTAAGTTACAAAAGCCTGGAAGCGTTCAGGTACAGAACACAACATTTCATTTGTTGGCGACAAAATGCAAATTAACATATTGCTGAGACTATAACAAAGGGTGCAAAAATAATATAGAATTAATAGACATTCAAGTGAAATAAGAAGAATTGGTCTTTCCTTTTGTGGTGACTTCCTATTTTAAAGTTTAGTCCCTGTACACAAACGGGGTTCCGTTCCACCCTCTTATATCTGCAATTAGGCTTCATACACGTGACCGTTTCAATGTCAATAAAATTATGCCCCCCCCTGGAAAAATTTCTGCGGACGCCCATGAGTCCCATATAATACTTCATATAATTTAACCATAATGTTTGAATGCTTGCTTGAGATAAAAAAGTGACTGTGCATTTATATTGTGGTTATAAATCATCACGTTGTCATCTACAACACGAAGGATTAATAGTACACTTTTTTCTCTAACTGCACACAGTATATAAAAAGACATTGACCTTGGTTAAATTAAAGTCACCACACGGAGTACCCCTCGAGCGTTTAGTCTGGCATCCAGCCTTTTTTTACAGAACATGCCAGTTTTATCCACAGATGACGATACATGGAGAATATAGAAATGTGCAGGTCAAGGTTGTATATGAAATCCTGCTTATAGAAGTGATATCATATAAAACATAAAAAACACTAAAAGAAAAAGTATTTTGTAAACAGCATTACTACATAGTAAAATAAATGACATGCATTCACATCAGGGCAATGCTTGAAACTGTGAGGGTCATGTGGAGCACTGCCTTGGACTGTGAGGGCAATGCAAGCATTACCTTGGACCGTGAGGGCCACATAGGGCACTGCCTTGCACAGTGAGGGCCATCTGGGCCACTGCCATGAACTGTAAGGACCATGTGAAGCACTGCCTTGGACTGTGATGGCCACTACCTTGGATTGTGAGGGCCATGTGGAGCTCTGCCTTGCATGTGAGGGCCATCTGGGGTATTTTCTTGGACCATAAGGGTGATGTGAGGCACTGCCTTTTACTGAGAGGGCGATGTAGTGCACTTCCTTGGACAGTGAGGGCCACGTGGGGCAATGCCTTGGATCGTGAAGGCCACTTGTGGCCTGATTTGGCCTCCGAAGGTCAATGGCTAATGTTGTAAAGGTCATGTAAGCAGTGATGTAAGGGACAAGTGGAGTCTGATCAAAGCTGTGGAGGCAACTGGGGACTGACTGGAACTGAGGGGGCCACATGAGCACTGACTGGTTCTGTGAGGGCCACATGGGCACTGACTGGGAATACTAGAAGGGTACTTCTGTGTGGCTTGGCTCACTTTGTGAGCACTGCACTGTGGCTGGATGAAGACAGAGACTAATATCTAATATGGACAAACTAGTCTGAGGAGTGAGAAGCTTTAATTTTGGATACTATGAGCTGTACAATTTTTGTAAAATTCCGTCCATTGAGCCCAATGATTAAACCAGAACAAAAACTCTTTGTAACATTAACATAATATAAAACATGGACAGCCTAATACTAGTAACACGGCTGCTGGGGAAATTTCCCATTATCTTCCCGCTGTTCAAACCACTCACCTTTGTTATATCGGGACACCTCCTCCCAAAAATCCTTGAAGAGCTGTGTAAGGTGCTGCTCCTTCTGCTTCACCGTCAGTTTCTTCTTTATTGTCAGCTGCTCAAGAGTTTTGGAAACTGCATTAAGTCGGCATTCACTTTCCTCCTGTATCTGATACTTTAGGGACTCAACTATCTTCGCCATGTGTTCCCAGCGGATCATTTTTTCTTGGATTTCCTTTCAAGAATATAGGACATTTAAAAGACGGTGCTTTGTCCATGGGATATGCTTGGTATTGTAGATCATCTCCATGCAAGGCAATGAAACTAAACTGCAATACCAGATACATCCTATAGAAAAGAGAGGCGCTGTTTCTGAAAGTCTCCTGTCCCTTCAATGACCTGCAGGTGGTGTCAGCACAATACAGATGCTGTTTCCTTTCACTGCAGATGCCTTTATTCTCCAATAAACTGGAGGCACAAATCATTGAGATGAGCACCATGAGGCCATGTACCAGGTCCTTTGAGAACTGCAGATGGCTGCTGCACTTGCGTTAAATACACTGCTGCAATAAACTTTAAATTGACACTTAAAGGGGAACTCTCAGTTGGGACGTTGATGGCATATTGTTAGGATATGTCATCAGTGTCAGATAGGTTTGGGTCCCACGTCTGTAGTGTTAGGACCACCTCACACCCGGTCACTGCAAGAGCCGCGAACCCATGAACACTAGGGATGAGCGAACTTCTGTTTTCAAGTTTGGCGTACAAGGTTCGGGTTATCTAAGAATTCCATTATGGATTTCGCTACCACGGACCATAAGTTATGGTCTGTGGTAGCGGAATCCATAACAGAATTCTTAGATAACCCGAACCTTGTACGCCAAACTTTGAAAACAGAAGTTTGCTCAACACTAGTGTGGGTCCCAGAGGACAACGCCTTTAACAAGCCACTGAAAAGGTCAAGATAAGGTTTGCTACAACTTGTATTTAACTTTGTAAGAGTCTTACGTTAAACTTTGCTACATCTGTAAGCATTTTCAGATACAGCATGGATCACCATGGAGCAATGGGAAGATAAACTGAGTCAATCTGAAGTAAGTGTCTGAGAGGGCCTGGCTGCAACTGGAAGTTACCTGCTGATTTTAGCACTATATGGGAGAGTTTTGTGGGTCCTGTATTATTTTTTATGGTAAGGCACTGTTATGCGAGTGCTCTACCATGTTATTACCGGGGCACTGTATGTTACCGTTATTTAGGCAGTATATCTTGGCACTTTATAGCCCTGTTATTCAGGATCTAAATGTCGATATCACACAATTATTAATTTGATTGTAAAGCTCTCTAAGGCCTCATGCACACGGCCGTTGTGCGGCCGTTCCGTGCTTTGGGGACCGCAATTGTGGTCCCCAATGCACGGGCAACATCTGTGCAGCGGGCCGGACCCATTCAACTTTAATAGGTCCATGGTATGTCCGAGATGTCATATTTTTTTGCTGTGGAACCACGTTAAGAAACACCACGGAAGCACTCCGTAGTGCTTCCAGTGTTCTGTTCCGTGACTCCGTTCTGCATCTCTGGAATTGCGGACCCATTCAAGTGAATAGGTCCGCATCCGTGATGTGGGGTGCACACAGCCGGTGGCCGTGGATTGCCGACCGGCCGTTTGCGGGCCGCAATACGGCCACGGCCACCAAACGGCCGTGTGCATGAGGCCTAAACGGTTGAAAAATCACCATATGAATGAAATGCTCAAGTTTAAAAAGTGCAGTGTATCCTGATAACCACACAGTTTTTGTTTGCCTTGGATTTTTAAACAAATCACATCCTATTCAACAGCACGTCTAGTGGACATAGTGTCCAAGAGGTGACAAACACCCTCAGACTCCACTGACCTACAAGTAAAGGTGCCCCTATACCTTCATTAGTGGTCTCTCCTTCATACACATACATGTAAGTGTTTGGTTTGTATGTATGTGTTTTCATTTTGGAAAGAGCCAAAAGGTCCCTGACACCTCTGGTGGTGGCTAATCTCCTGGGAGAACAAAAGAATCGGGCATTAAAATTCAAAACTATCTAAAAAAAAATAGTGTTTTTGTCCTTATCCGTTTTCCACTCCTGGGTGCCGCTGGATCTTCAAAGGATCAGTCCTTTCCCTAGTTTGCAAAATATTTCCATATGATCTGCGCTGCTCCTCTTTAATTTCCACCCTGCACACCAAAAAGTTCTGCTCCGTGTTGACAGAACCAGTTACCGATACCCCTGAGGATGCGAAACCTGGGTCGGGTGATATTGAGAGTGATACGCTGTTTTTAAAACTACATATATAAGTACAATAAAGTGGTTTTAAGAATTTTATAGACGGTGCTTCGCTATTAGAGGATCTCTATTGTTCTGTTTCCTCGCAGACACAACGGTGTTGGTGTTTGGAGCATATCAGGATGGTGTGAACAGGGAGGAAACCGGCGGTGTTAAGTAACACGGATTTCAGATCGGCTGGTTGATATGCGAGTGGACACAAGTGTTCTAGGAGTAGACCCTAAGTGTTGGGTGTATCAATTGCCTTGCAGTACTTCACTATTTTGGAATATCTTCTTTTGAGAAACATCTTGCCTACCAGGAAGGTAGTTGAGTGAAGTTACTGTGGGACGTGCATCACTAACTGATTCTGTCAACGAGGAGGAGAACTTTTCGGTATGCAGGGTGAAAATTAAAGAGAAGCAGCGCAGAACATATGGAAATATATTGAAATTCAAAACACCCGATTCATCTCTCCCTCAACATTATCTGTTGGGGGAGAATTGGATCTTTAAAGGGACAATCCATTTACATTAGATTGTCGGCAGGTCATGCTGGAGACATTGGGTTTTGCTAAGGTGCACATCATTTTGATGGGAACGGAGACTGACTGTAAGCATTTCAGCCATGAGCTGGTTTTCTTTCTTTGGAAGGAGAGATTAGTCCAGTATTTACACTGGAAGATCCCTGGAAGATAAAGTAGACCTTTATCTCATGTCCTTTTACCCTCACTTACATGGTGTTCAATGACAATATCTTCTAGTATTTTCATAGCTCTATTGTTTTCAGTTTGTGGAAATACTGTTTCTGCTCATATTGTAATCTCTTCCCACGGTCCAAATTGCCTGAGCTATTCTGTGTTTCCCTCCTTAGAAGTAAGTTCATGGTGCCCCATCCCAATGATTTGCAAGGAGACAATTACAACCCCTATAGCTCAACCACCGATCTAGGTGTTATATACAACTTCAACATAAAGATCCCAAACACAAACTGAAAATACATACAACTTCATAAAGTTAGTCATGTAAACTACCATGGCCAGCTCCTCCTGGGAATCACTCAGGATGCCTTCAACAGCGATCATTTTCAAAATCAAGTTCATCATTATCCTTTCGGCTTCCTCATAAGAACATTTTGCTTTGTCATGAAGTAATTGATGGACGTTCTCAATCTGCTTCCAGAAGCCTTCTAACTGTAAGGGAACAATGAAGCGCATAGGACAACGGGTCAAGACATGAAGGGCAAAGTTGCCAAACATCTGTAAACTTTTGGATTGGGCACTTTTTTCAAGATTCCATAAAAATAATTGAATGCCATCATAAGGAGCTTGTACAAATTATTTTGATTATTTACGCTTCCCAGTATCTACTGCTAAAGTCTTCATATTCGTATCCTGAGCTATAGGGTACCTTATTTTCACATGGACCATTGCTACCAGGTCCCAATACACAGCTGATCTCCTTAACCCTTTCAGCCCCTGGAAATTTTCAATTTTTCCGTTTCCGTGTTTTACTCATGGCTTTCCTAAAGCCATAACTTTTTTATTTTTATGTTCACATAGCTGTATGAGGGCTTGTTATTTGAGGGACAAGTTATACTTTCTAATGGCATCTTTTACTGTTGCATGTGATTTAGTGTTAAGCTGGAAAAAAATTCCAAATCAGGTGCATTAGGCGCATTTTTGCCACAGTTTTATAGGTTTTGATTTTACTGCGCTGTCTATGTGGTAAAACTGACCTGTTACCTTCATCCTCTAAGTCAGAACGATTACAGAGATACTACATTTATATAGTTTTTCTTGTGTTTAATACTTTAAAAAAAATAAAAACTTTGAAAAAAACATTTTTTTATTTGCATTGCCATATTCTTGCCCTCATAAGTTATTTATTTTTACATCTATGGAGTTGTGCGATTGCTAATTTTTTGCAGGGCAAGCTATACATTTATTTTTAGATATATTTATCTAATATTCCATCGTATATATTTTTTGGGGAGATGTGAAGTGACCAATATATTTTATAAATAAATAATATATATATATATATATATATATATATATATATATATATATATATATATATATATACACACACACAGTCAGGTCCATAAATATTGGGACATCGACACAATTCTAACATTTTTGGCTCTATACACCACCACAATGGATTGGAAATTAAACGAACAAGATGTGTTTTAACTGCAGACTGTCCGCTTTAATTTGAGGGTATTTACATCCAAATCAGGTGAACGGTGTAGGAATTACAACTGTTTGCATATGTGCCTCCCACTTGTTAAGGAACCAAAAGTAATGGAACATAATAATAATCATAAATCAAACTTTCACTTTTTAATATTTGGTTGCAAATCCTTTGCAGTCAATTACAGCCTGAAGTCTGGAACGCATAGACATCACCAGACGCTGGGTTTCATCTCTGGTGATGCTCTGCCAGGCCTCTACTGCAACTGTCTTCAGTTCCTGCTTGTTCTTGGGGCATTTTCCCTTCAGTTTTGTCTTCAGCAAGTGAAATGCATGCTCAATCGGATTCAGGTCAGGTGATTGACTTGGCCATTGCATAACATCCCACTTCTTTCCCTTAAAAAACTCTTTGGTTGCTTTTGCAGTATGCTTTGGGTCATTGTCCATCTGCACTGTGAAGTGCCGTCCAATGAGTTCTGAAGCATTTGGCTGAATATGAGCAGATAATATTGCCCGAAACACTTCAGAATTCATCCTGCTGCTTTTGTCAGCAGTCAAATCATCAATAAATGCAAGAGAACCAGTTCCATTGGCAGCCATACATGCCCACTTCATGACACAACCACCACCATGCTTCACTGATGAGATGGCATGCTTAGGATCATGAGCAGTTCCTTTCCTTTTCCATACTCTTCTCTTCCCATCACTCTGGTACAAGTTGATCTTGGTCTCATCTGTCCATAGGAAGTTTTTCCAGAACTGTGAAGGCTTTTTTAGATGTTATTTCGCAAACTCTAATCTGGCCTTCCTGTTTTTGAGGCTCACCAATGGTTTACATCTTGTGGTGAACCCTCTATATTCACTCTGGTGAAGTCTTCTCTTGATTGTTGACTTTGACACACATACACCTACCTCATGGAGAGTGTTCTTGATCTGGCCAACTGTTCTGAAGGGTGTTTTCTTCACCAGGGAAAGAATTCTTCGGTCATCCACCACAGTTGTTTTCCGTGGTCTTCCGGGTCTTTTGGTGTTGCTGAGCTCACAGATGCGTTCCTTCTTTTTAAGAATGTTCCAAACAGTTGTTTTGGCCACGCCTAATGTTTTTGCTATCTCTCAGAAGTTTTTTTTGGGTTTTTTTCAGCCTAATAATGGCTTGCTTCACTGATAGTGACAGCTCTTTGGATCTCATCTTGAGAGTTGACAGCAACAGATTCCAAATGCAAATCGCCCACTTGAAATGAACTCTGGACCTTTTATCTGCTCATTGTAATTGGGATAATGAGGGAATAACACACACCTGGCCATGGAACAGCTGAGAAGCCAATTGTCCCATTACTTTTGGTCCCTTAACAAGTGGGAGGCTCATATGCAAACTGTTGTAATTCCTGCACCGTTCACCTGATTTGGATGTAAATACCCTCAAATTAAAGCTGACAGTCTGCAGTTAAAGCACATCTTGTTCGTTTCATTTCAAATCCTTTGTGGTGGTGTATAGAGCCCAAAATTTTAGAATTGTGTTGATGTCCCAATATTTTTGGACCTGACTGTGTGTATATATATATCATTTTTTTTTTACTCTTTTTAAAAGTTCCCCTTTTGTTATACATTATATGGAAGTCTATGAGAATTTCACTATGTTGCTAAAGAGCCCTCCACAGGAACATAGCTGTGGCAGCCTCGGATCATACACTGGGACCAGGGTTTGCCGCAGGAAATGAACGGCTTCCCCGATCGTCCTTAGTGGGAGCCTTTGCAGTTTCATTAGTTGTCAGATGCCATGTCACGTTTGACCACGGCATCTGAGGGGTTAAATATCTGCGATTAGCCTTATTGATGATTACATATTTCAGCCCCGGGTGTCTGCTGTAGGCTTCCGGCGGCTATGGCGCCCGCTGTGGCTGCAAGCGGGCGCCCTCTTAAAAGACCCAGACAGGGCTGTACATCTATGGTGCTGGTCTGGAAGGGGTTAAGGAGATCAGTACCTCCTTTGCTTGAGCTATAGACGTGTATTACTTATAATCTGTATGGTTCATTATGGATTTCCACTGCGTCTGTAAAAAATGTTGGCTGTCCATGATTTTGTCCGGAAAAAAATAGAAAATTAGGTAATCCTGATGAAGAGTTCTTAAACAGATCATAAGACGCAGGAAAGTAATATTACGTTTTTACATTCTGCACATACATTTCGGATGAGGTGGTCAGAATATTCTCTCTCCCTTCTCTCGATGTCTTCCATGGTTTGAGACTCTAAACCTTTCCCATGGTATGATTTGTTTGACATCAACCTGGACTGGTACTTCTGTTCCAGCTCCTCCAGCTCCTGCATTGTAAATACCAAAGGCCAATGGTTATCGCTGTGACATACTGTATTTATGGGGGAGATCAACTATACAGGTGGTGTAAAGGAAAACCTGGCTTAGTTTCCCCTAGCAACCAATCAGATTCCACCTTTCATGTTTCAGAGCTTCTTTGGAAAATTAAAGGATTAATCTGATTGGTTGCCATGGGCAACTAAGCCAGTTTGCCTTTGAACCACTTTTGTAGTAAATCTCCCACTGTTTCTGGCCTATAGGAACAGATTAATAAACTAATATAGATTTCACTGTACTTTCACACAACTTCATTTCATTTAATAGAGAATGGTGTAACTAGAACATTTCTAAATCATCACAGTGGTGAGCAGGTGTAATTACAAGCCATCCCATTCACTTCAATGGGAAGGCTCGTTCCTATACAAGTGACTACTACAGAGCTGTCCTATAGAAGTGAATGGGACGGCTTGGTTGTGATTACACCTGCTTACCGCTGCGGTTGCAACATCGAGCGAGAAGGCATCGCTCGTACACTTTCTCTTCATACAACGGATCGGTGGGGGTGCTGGGAGTAGGACCCCCGCCGATCTGATATCGATTACCTATGTGAGGGATAGGTCATCAATATAAAAAAAAAAAAAGCAGACAACCCCTTTAAGATGGGCATATACATTAGCTGTTGAACACTCATTATACTGACTGTGCTGTCTTGACTCCCCCCATACACATAATGTACTAGCAGACACCTCTGGTAGCGGTTTATCACACAGGGATCGAAATTCATCTCCAGCATCATCATCTGACCCTACCTCAATCCCATGTCTTTATACTCACGGGATCTGATGAGATATTTTACCACCAGCCATTTTATAACTGACAATGCCTTAATCCCCCCCCCCCCCCCCCCCCACATTAAATATTAAAGGGGTATTCTTATCTGGGCATATTGATAGGATTTTCCATACATATATGATAGGTGATACGTATAGGTGGCCCAAGGCATGAATGAGGAGCATACCCTCACTGCTATGTATGGCCACTCCTCCATTCATTACTATGGGACTTCCGAAAATAGCAGAGCCAGCACTCAGTGATTTTCTGAAGTTCCATAGGCGGCTTTCTCTCCAGTTCCAGCGGGGCGCTGTTCTTGAGCTAGGACTCGCACCTATTGGACACTTAAAGCATATCCGGTCGATATGCCATAGACGCCCGGGTGGGAATGCCCCATTAAAGATGATATCAAATAGTAGAAATACCCCCTACAATGCCCAGGCCCCTCCTATAGACAATACTTACCCAGTCCCCGACACCTGCGTCCCTCCGGATCGCTGCGCGGCCGCCTCTGCATCTCCCTGCCGCGTGGATCAAAACATCCAGCGACGGGGGAAGCAGCCAATAGCAGGCCGCGACAGTGACCAGCCTCCTTAGCATTGTGGGTGACGCAGGTGGCCAGGGACCGAGTAAGTATTGTCTATTGGATAACCCCTTTAAGGTAATACAGAACTTAGAACTTAGTCAAAAATGCTAACAATTCTAGGAAGCCAAAAGGTTAAGTATAGTACTATAACCCCTAGTATCCTTAAATAAACACTTTCCACAATAAATAACACCAATGTGACCGCCTTACCGCCTCCTGTGATGAAATAACGTGTGCGTACAGTTCTCTATCAATCTTTTTCTGCAGCAGTAAGTCGCTCAGGTTTATACGGAGAATCTGGACAAACATCTACAGCACAAGATTATAAAGAGGGGAAAAAAATAATCAATGTTTAAGTGAATACAGGGCTCAGAGGTGTCAGCACAGCAATTTATTCCCATCTAATGGAGACATACACTGTGAACTATAGTCTGCAGAAAATATCGTATTCCCAATGCCTACATCAAATGAAAGACACAGTCACAATAACATGTTCCGTACAGATCCATTATAAGTTTATAACGTACGTTTGTGCTGAGATGAAATCATTGTCCAGGCTTAAAGGAAATGTGTTATCAGAAAATGATCTATTGTTTAAATCACGTTTTTATATTTAACATATATATATTTTTTTTTTATTTATGTTATTTTAATTTTCTATGTCACATAAATCCTGCTGTTTTCACACTGGCCACTAAGCCTAATAACAGGCGCCACTTCTTGGTCTGCACAGATCACTTTACTGTAGTTATCTGCTTATCTATACACAGAGGTGATAGAATTACAGGCAGGATTAGAATGACAGATAAGACAGGATCCACCATTCACAATAGGGGATTGTCAGAGTGTATCTATTCTTTCCTTATACAATGACCGCTGCACAGGTCACATAGCTGCCTAGAAAACTCTCCCATAGAAGTCAATGAGGTCCCATCCTGACCATTGTGTCTATGAACCACGGGGCTGCAATAAATCTTCTTAATGTTTTATTAATGCTGTTAGGAACAGCTCAGGCAAGATGGCCGCCGCAATCAGAAAATAAAAACAGATTAGAAGAAAAGGATGTGTCTAAGCATGTAGCAGTACAATAGAATTGTCCTCTGTCATTAAAACCTCCACCCTCCAAAGATGAGGTGACTCTGCTAATCATATCCCAGTCTACACAGTAAAGCTTTAAAAAGGGAGTTGTAGAACATGTCACTGCTTTGAACTGGTATACTGGGTTTCCTGCATCCCCATTACCCAATAGACAAGGGACCAAGAGGTGGGACGCACAGTAATCGAGCATTAAAGGTAGATCCTCTGACTACACCATAAATTTATTATACTGTTCCAAAACATGCTGAGTGGTCATCACTAACTAAAGGTTTTGCCTGAATGGCATATATTCCACCATTGATATGCAAGGTTGAGCAGACTGTAAATCACTGTACATGTACAAACAGACACGGTAAAGAGAGGTCCCATCAGGACAACCCCTTCTCTAACTTGGGACCTGCAGCCCAACAGCTGATCACTGTGCATGCTCTGTTGTGGTCTGTTTAGTGACATGCAACATAATGCAGTCTAACATGATGCCGTTTATAAACATTTTTTTAAAGGAGGCATCTCAGCATTTCTCAGCTTTATTCACTCCACTGTTGAGTTGAAGGTGCACATGCTGTATTTTGACACTCTTAAAGGGGTTATGCCAAAACTGATGTAAAACATGAATACCAGACATCATATAGTAACAAAGCCAGAACCAGCCCTATACCTCATATGGATCCAGAGATCCAGCCCATTCACTGCTCTGCTAGTTTCTTTTCAGGCTGGCAGCTCAGGAGGTGTGTCCTTTCTCAGGGGGTGTGCCCTTCCTGCTGCTGCAGCTCTCTCCCCATCACAGCTCAGTGGTTGTGTTCTTTATCAGGGGCATGTGCTGTCTGCTGTATTTCTCTCCTTGTACCTTTCACAGCTTCTAACAGTAGGTAGGGTTGGTGACAGTTGAAAGATGGAACTGAGCATGTGCACATTACTATACAGATTTACAGTACCCCAGAAGGAGTACTGCAAAGGGTTAATAGTTAATGCTATGTTACTGAGTAAAATATTGTGATTTATTGTGGTTTATATGTATTTAATAGCAATGTATAGGCAACCTGTAGTTAAAAAAGTGGCAGGCTGGTTAGGTTGCCAGGGTGATGGACTGGGTCTGTTTTAGTTTAGTCTGAGCAGAACAAAGGAAAATACATGGTGTGTGAAAGCTCCTGCTATCCAGACCCAAGTTCAGAGAACCGCTTTATCTAAGACTTCATCTGCCAAAGAAGCAACTCTACTACCCGAGTACCCTTGAGAGAAAGAGAGCCGACAACTTAGAAGGTCCAGAACCTTATCCAGGCCACGCTGACAAGTCAGTAAGGTATTTGATTGTTTACGGCATAAGAGACTTTATTGCTGTGGAAAGGATTATTGCCTCCGACACCTCGAGACGGACTGGCGACCCGTATCCAAGACCTGCACTCCTCAGTTCAGAAACTGCAGAAGGAGTTAACGAAAACCTGCTGCTGTTCTGTATAGAAACTGCAAAGTGTCCTTTGATAGAGAGAGAGAGAAAGAGAAAGAGAAAGAGAGAAAGAGAGAGAGAGAGAAAGAGAAAGAGAAAGAGAAAGAGAAGGTGTATGGGCAGCTGGGGACTCATTGTTCGGCGGCACTCACCACGTATTGCTCTTCTCGGAGTTCAGTGTTCAGTAGAGGTAAGCTTTGCAAACACAGAGAGTACAGACACAGCTTCACATCACAGCTGAAAGAGAACAATCACCGACCATTAAAAGATAGATCTTCATTTAACCAACAACATGTCACAGTACACACAGTAAAGCTTTATTAGTTTCACATTATTGTATCGTGTTATAGGTCCTTTTTTGCATTTTAGTAATATACTAGCACAATATGATTTAAAGGGGCATTACACCAGTAAAAGGGCTATGTCATCACTCGCTCATAATTCGGGCTGACCTCTGGGACCTTCATCGATTGCTAGAACGAAGCAGGGACTGCAAATCCCACTTACTTGAATTAATTAACACAGCACTTAGTTGGGCACAGGCCTTCCCTTCCTGTGGTGGTCCTTAAGGAGGTTACCTCACTGTTAGCCAACTGACAACACATTAAAGGGGTTATCCAAGACAGACAGACCTCCCAGAGTGGCCGACTCAAGGTGGAGATCATGCTTACCTGGTCCCTGCCTCTGGGTTCGGTGTCAATGCTCCTGGGACGGCTATCCCACTCCCTGCTGCACTAAGATCAACATCCGTCGACAGGGGGACACGTAACCGCTGCAGCCAATCACAGGCTGCAGTGGTCACCTGCTCTCCTTGCATCACATGACCAGCTGTCATGATGCAAGGGGAACAGGTTACAACTGCGGCCTGCGATTGGCTGCAGAGGTCACACATTCCCACTGTTGACAGATGTACAGGCATAAAAGTCCTCATTTTATGCAACCAAAGATGGAAGCAATATTTTCATTCAAATGCAATAATAAAAGTATTTTCTCCCAGATGACTTTTGGTTTTGGATCCTAGGGAACCTGAGCAGTCAGAACGCAGATCAGTACCCATATCTCTCATGAAGAACTGCCTGCTCCATCAGCTGGTTGTATTTAAGGGGTTCTCCATGATTTTAACACTGATGGACTATCTTCATCCAATCAGCATGGGCACTCCTCTACATGGGCAGCTGTATCACCGCAGCATCGGGCACAAATGTCTGTATGGATAAGCCGCTGTGCCCCCATAACCAATGAAGGGGACATGGCGCTTGTAGCTGCAGCACGACCCCGTAACTGGTCAGTGGAGGCAAATATTTACTAAGACGTGGAGAAGAAAAATCGGCCTTCCAGAAATAGCCGACTTGCCAAAATGATTCCAAAAGTGTGTGAATGGCTTATCTAAGAAGTCAGAGAACATGTGAGAAACGACAAGCTTCCCAGCTTCAGCTGCTGCTGTACAGGACTCAATCGAGTAGATTTGCTAATCAAAGCGCACCATAAGGGCTCATGCACACGGCTGTTGCCCGGCCCTGGCTGTATTGCGACCCGCAAACAGAGGGGCCGCAATACACAGGCACCGACCGTGTTCACTTGAATGGGTCCGCAGTCTGGGAGATGTGGAACGGAGGCACGGATCGGAAGCCCACTGGGAGCCCTACGGTGTGCTTCCGTGGGTTTTCTGTCCGTGCCTCCGCACGCGGATCGTCGGATGCGGATTGCGGACCCCATTCAAGTGAATGGGTCCGCGATCCGCATGCGTCGGCCCCACGGTCGTTGCATGAGGCCTAAATCTGATACACATGCCATTCACCACATTTATTCATTTTTTTTTGGACACTTTTTGCACCTTGGGTAACAAGACGGTGAGACGTTGTATAAAAGGGGGGGCTCAAAGGAGCTCTTTGGGACATTCATATGGATTGCCTATATGATAGGATATCGGCGAGGCTCCAACTCTTGGCAGCCCCGTCCAATAGATAGTGGCTGTGCATGGTATTGCAGCTCAGCCCCATTCACTTGAAGGACATGTGACTGATGAACGTGATGTCATATGGCCTAGGAAGAGGCCTAAGCGCTCACAGAATGCCATGGCCTCTTCATACAGACGACCGGCAGGGCTGTCGGGAGTCATTTAGATATTCATCTGAGGATAGGCCATCAATATAAAAAATTCGGAGAACCCCTTTAAGATGTCACATAGTGCGCACAATTTTGGGGCAAAGCAAGCCATCCAATAGGCACTGTAAAGTCTGACAGTAGCTTTTAAGAATGCACCAAAAGGTACAGCAGCCGCCACTCGGATAAATCTGGTACATCGTCACACTATCTGGTCTAGTAGTTCATTTATATGGGCAGATCATTGGGTATGAATACCCGTTTTCGATAAGTGCCCCACGTGAATGTGCCGCCGATCACAGGACACGGGATCAAAACGCTCGTTTCTCATTTATGCAGCACAAATAATCACTTTATGCTGCCGACCTGTGTAAACGGAGTTGTGCTGACAACAAGGGGAGGAACAATTGCAGAAGTGATCATTCATCCCTGTGCAGCGGAGATGACTGCTGCATGTGATTGCAGCTGAACGAGCAGGGAGTGAACAGTTCATTTCTGACCATTGCCCGGGCCCTCACTCCTATTGTTTGAATTGTGGATTAGTTTCTTAGGCCTTATCCGCACATCAGTGAATCACGGACAGCACATGTACCCATTGATTTTAAAAGGGTTTTCTAAGACTTTAGGTATGTCATCAGTATCTGATCGGTGGGGGTCCGGCACTCCTGTGAGCAGCACAGCGCCATACATTGCATAGCGGTTGTGCTTGGTATCACGCTCAGTCCCATTCACTTCCATAGGACTGAGCTGTGCCTAAGCCATGTGACCGATGAACGTGGCCTAGGAAAAGCTGCAGAAAGGTCGTGGCACTAATGCTAGCTCCACAGCTGATCAGTGGAAGTTTATTAACACATCATTGGTTTTCCACACTGACCATGGCCATTATTTTGGTCCATGGTGCTGACCAAACACGCCCACTGAAGACTATAGGTCCGTGAAAAACCACTGACCCAACGCAAATTACACATAAGCCCATTCATATCTATGGGTCTGTAAAAAATGCGGACAACACGATGATGTCATCCCTGTGATGTTTGCATCCATTCCACAAATTATAGAACATGTCCCATTCTTGTCCAATTTGCGGACAAGAAAAGGCAGTTCTATTAAGAAAATGCGGCATGCACACAGCTAGTATATGTTTTTGGCCGATCCAAGGGTTACAGATCACAAAATCCATATGGTCGTGTGCATGAGGCCTAACTCTGCAACATGTGATTTTGCTTGTACATGTATCCTCTGATTTGGTAAGTGCTGCATATATAACTGGCTGCAGCAGGAGCCCCCCCCCCCCCCCATGTCTTCACTAAGCAGTCATGCATGTGGACACTTTTGACATGGGAATTTTTTTTTTTACATATGCTGGTTGCACTAATTTCAGTCTGTAAACTTTATACCATCATTCATTTTCAGAACTGGCTCCTAGTTTCAGATTTTTCTCATACGGGTATGTCCCTTCCAATAATACGTGCTGGATCTGTGTGTCCAGGATGCTGCTGTCTTCCCCTGCAAACTACACTGCTCAAAAAAATAAAGGGAACACAAAAATAACACATCCTAGATCTGAGTTAATTAAATATTCTTCTGAAATACTTTGTTCTTTACATAGTTGAATGTGCTGACAACAAAATCACACAAAAATAAAAAAATGGAAATCAAATTTTTCAACCCATGGAGGTCTGGATTTGGAGTCACCCTCAAAATTAAAGTGGAAAAACACACTACAGGCTGATCCAACTTTGATGTAATGTCCTTAAAACAAGTCAAAATGAGGCTCAGTAGTGTGTGTGGCCTCCACGTGCCTGTATGACCTCCCTACAATGCCTGTGCATGCTCCTGATGAGGTGGCGGACGGTCTCCTGAGGGATCTCCTCCCAGACCTGGACTAAAGCATCTGCCAACCCCTGGACAGTCTGTGGTGCAACGTGACGTTGGTGGATAGAGAGAGACATGATGTCCCAGATGTGCTCAATTGGATTCAGGTCTGGGGAACAGGCGGGCCAGTCCATAGCATCAATGCCTTCGTCTTGCAGGAACTGCTGACACACTCCAGCCACATGAGGTCTAGCATTGTCTTGCATTAGGAGGAACCCAGGGCCAACCACACCAGCATATGGTCTCACAAGGGGTCTGAGGATCTCATCTCGGTACCTAATGGCAGTCAGGCTACCTCTGGCGAGCACATGGAGGGCTGTGCGGCCCTCCAAAGAAATGCCACCCCACACCATTACTGACCCAATGCCAAACCGGTCATGCTGGAGGATATTGCAGGCAGCAGAACGTTCTCCACGGCGTCTCCAGACTCTGTCACGTCTGTCACATGTGCTCAGTGTGAACCTGCTTTCATCTGTGAAGAGCACAGGGCGCCAGTGGCGAATTTGCCAATCTTGGTGTTCTCTGGCAAATGCCAAACGTCCTGCACGGTGTTGGGCTGTAAGCACAACCCCCACCTGTGGACGTCGGGCCCTCATATCACCCTCATGGAGTCTGTTTCTGACCGTTTGAGCAGACACATGCACATTTGTGGCCTTCTGGAGGTCATTTTGCAGGGCTCTGGCAGTGCTCCTCCTGTTCCTCCTTGCACAAAGGCGGAGGTAGCGGTCCTGCTGCTGGGTTGTTGCCCTCCTACGGCCTCCTCCACGTCTCCTGATGTACTGGCCTTCCTCCTGGTAGCGCCTCCATGCTCTGGACACTACGCTGACAGACACAGCAAACCTTCTTGCCACAGCTCGCATTGATGTGCCATCCTGGATAAGCTGCACTACCTGAGCCACTTGTGTGCGTTGTAGACTCCGTCTCATGCTACCACTAGAGTGAAAGCACCGCCAGCATTCAAAAATGACCAAAACATCAGCCAGGAAGCATAGGAACTGAGAAGTGTTCTGTGGTTACCATCTGCAGAACCACTCCTTTATTGGGGGTGTCTTGCTAATTGCCTATAATTTCCACCTGTTGTCTATCCCATTTGCACAACAGCATGTGAAATTGATTGTCACTCAGTGTTGCTTCCTAAGTGGACAGTTTGATTTCACAGAAGTGTGATTGACTTGGAGTTACATTGTGTTGTTTAAGTGTTCCCTTTATTTTTTTGAGCAGTGTATATCTGCTTTCCTCCCTATCCACAGCCTGTGTGAGATTCCCTCCTTGGATCATCTCCCCCTCTCCACACACTTGCTATGTACGACCTCCTGCAGTTATCTCTTTGTATTGAGAAGAGGGAGAAGGCAGAGAAAGACAACAGAAGCAGGCGTGGTGCTCTGACAAATTAATATCAGATTCAGCAGCACCAGCAGATAGATGAAGCGTAACGAAAGAAAATTTGTTATGAAGACTATTTAGAAAGGGTATCTCCCTCCCAATAATACATGCTGGATCTGTGTGTCCAGGATGCTGCTATCTTCCCCTGCAACCTGTGTGTGCTTTCCTCCCTGTCCACAGACATTTTGAGAAAAGAAACAGCAACAAAAAAAAAAATTATTAGCGCTAAGATGTCCATGGCCTCACCCCATAAAGGGTTTCCAAAAATGAAAGGGATCAAGAGGAAATGAATACCTGTGTGCTGTTTCAGGGGCATGCAACACTGTGGGCAAGATTTTCTTGTTTCCCTCTAATTTTTTAGGCTTACTGTTCCTTTAAGGAGAATATCCATTCAGAGTCAGGTTGCGGATACAGTAGTGACGTGTTATGTATTTTTTAGGTGCACTACATAAAACAGTAACAATCCATAGACTGTCATGTAATTACGTATGCTCCCATTGTCTGACATGCCGCCTGTTGTCTTGGTTCAAGAATGGGAAAACAATTCTTTTTGCTTTTCCATTAACCTTTCCTAAAATATTAAAATATGTGGTTGAAATGAAGCCACCAGACATTTCAACAACTGCAAGCTGCATACAGTCATCCATTATCCCCAAAGAAAGCACTTAATGAAGTCATTTATTCATTATGTGCAATTTATCTTCCCGTAGGAATAAACTATTAATCTTCTGAAATAAGACCACACAGCCTTTGTACACTTATTAATACACAAAACCTCAGCGTGCGCCAGGCATCACTTTGGAGCCCCTACAGAACCACTCTACTTGTATCTGTCTTTATCTGGACCAATGGTAGTAGATCATGGGGTATTTGCATGCCCCTTTTATTGGTGTGTGGCACCCCTTAACCCCTTAAGGACCAGGCCATTTTTTGCAAATCTGACATGTCACTTTATGTGTGAATAACTTTAAAACGCTTTTACTTATCCAGGCCATTCTGAGACAGTTTGTACATATTGTACTTCATGACACTGGTAAAATGGAGTAAAAAAAAAAAAACATTTTTATTTATAAAAAAAAAACACCAAATTTACCAAAAATTTGGAAAAATTAGCAAATTTCCAAGTTTCAATTTCTCTACTTCTATAATACATAGTAATACCTTCAAAAATAGTTATTACTTTACATTCCCCATATGTCTACTTCATGTTTGGATCATTTTGGGAATGACATTTTATATTTTGGGGATGTTACAAGGCTTAGAAGTTTAGAAGCAAATCTTGAAATCTTTCTGAAGTTTTCAAAAACCCACTTTTTAAGGACCAGTTCAGGTCTGAAGTCACTTTGTGAGGCTTACATAATAGAAACCACCCACAAATGACCCCATTCTAGAAACTACACCCCTCAAGGTATTCAAAACTGATTTTACAAACGTCGTTAACCCTTTAGGTGTTCCACAAGAGTTAATGGCAAATGGAGATGAAATTTCAGAATTTAGATTTTTGGGCAAATTTTCCATTTTAATCCATTTTTTCCAGTAACGAAGCAAGGGTTAACAGCCAAACAAAACTCAATATTTATTGCCCTGATTCTGTAGTTTGCAGAAACACCCCATATGTGGTCGTAAACTACTGTACGGGCACACGACAGGGCGCAGAAGGAAAGGAGCGCCGTGTGGTTTTTGGAAGGCAGATTTTGCTGGACTGGTTTATTTACACTATGTCCCATTTGAAGCCCCCCTGATGCACCCCTAGAGTAGAAACTCCATAAAAGTGACCCCATTTTGGAAACTACGGAATAAGGTGGCAGTTTTCTTGGGACTACTTTGAGCGTACATATGATTTTTGGTTGCTCTATATTACATTTTTGTGAGGCAAGGTTACCAAAAATAGAAATTGTGAAATTTCATCTCCATTTGTTGGAACACCTAAAGGGTTAATAAAGTTTGTAAAATAAGTTTTGAATACCTTGAGGTGTGTAGTTTCTTAGATGGGGTCATTTTTATGGAGTTTCTACTCTAGGGGTGTATCAGGGGGGCTTCAAATAGGACATGGTGCCTAAAAAAAGGCCATCAAAATCTGCCTTCCAGAAACCATGTGGCGTTCCTTTCCTTCTGCGCCCTGCCGTTTGGTCATACAGCAGTTTACGACCACATATGTGGTGTTTCTGTAAACTGCAGAATCAGGGTAATAAATATTACGTTTTGTTTGGCTGTTAACCCTTGCTTTGTTACTGTAAAAAAACGGATTAAGATGGAAAATTTGCCAAGAAATAGCTGTTTTGGCACAGTTTTAATTAGATTTTTTTCACAGTGTTCATCTGAGGGGTTAGGTCATGGGGTATTTTTTTAGAGCAGATTCTTACGGACGCGAAGATACCTAATATGTCTACTTTTTTACATTTATTTAGGTTTTACACTATATTATACTTTTTTAAACAAAAAAAAAAACATTTTTGTATCTTTAATATTTTTTTTTAGTTTTTAGCCGATTATCTTAGGTAGGGGCTAATTTTTTGTGGGATGAGAGGACGGTTTTATTGGCACTATTTTGGGGGGCATATGACTTTTTGATCGCTTGCTATTACACTTTTTGTGATGAAAGGTGACAAAAAAATAAATTTTGCACCGTTTTTATAATTTTTTTTTGACAGTGTTCATCTGAGGGGTTAGGTCATGGGGTATTTTTATAGAGCATATTCTTATGGACACGGCGATACCTAATATGTCTACTTTTTTTTTTTTTTTTTTAAATCAAATCGTTTTTATTGAACCAATAAATGCAGGATATTACAAAAACAATACAATGTCTTTTCTTTCTTTATCCACCTTGTGGAATCGGTGTACAGCAGTATCCGATGAAATACCAACACACATTTATATCATGTATCTGTACATAGCGTGTACACATATAGAAACAAATATTGAGTCAAAGAATTGTAATGTCCTAACAATCTCAGATCCCCTCCCAGGGAATAGGTGATTATTTCTAATAGGGGAAAGCTCACTGATTCCACCTACACCTCTCAGTTGCTTCACCCTTGCCCAAACCTTTTTCATAAGTTCAATAAGAGGGAGTTTTCCCCTCCCAGCATGCATACCCGACCCTTCCAGAATACCCATGAGGTCACGACTGCCCAACCAATGCTGCAATATCTGCCCTGTCATATCCGGCACTTGGAAGCTAATCCATCCCTTGATATGCTGACATTGGGAAGCCAAAAAGTAAATCCATGCATTAGGAACAGCCAGGCCACCTTCAGACTTAGGGTACTGCAATGTCTCCAGTTTAATCCTAGCCTGACCATATTTCCAAATAAGATCCCTAAATATAGAATGAATTTTCTTAAATCTATCCAGGGGGATCCATACGGGAGCATTATTCAATACATAGAGTAACTGGGGCATCATAACCATTTTTAAAAGGTTCACTCGACCTACCACCGAGAGAAAGAGCCTACACCATGACCTCACCTTTAGCCTGAAAGTAGCCAGCAACGGAAACAGATTAAGGTCTTCAAATGCCGACAGTCTAGGTGTCATATACAGTCCCAAGTATTTAAATTTATCCACCCAAGGAACCAGACTATCTACTTGTCTGCCTGACAGGGCCTGCCCATCGACTGGCATCAAAGAGGATTTTTGCCAATTTATCTGAAGCCCAGAGAAGCCACCAAATCTGTCAATCAATGCCATGGCCGCAACCAGGGATGCACCAGTATCGCCCAAAAAAAGCGTACATAGCCACTTTATTGTGCAGCCCACCGTATCTAAACCCCTCTATATTTGTTGATAAGCGGATATAAGCCGCAAGCGGCTCTATTGCAAGAGCAAACAATAAGGGCGACAATGGGCATCCCTGTCTGGTGCCCCTGGCCAGGGCGAAACAGTCTGACAACCCTCCATTAGCTCTGATTCTCGCCTTGGGACAAGAGTACAGGACCTTTACCCACTGAATGAACCGCGCTCCGAAGCCCATGGTTCTCAAGACCCCCCACAAGTAGCTCCACTCCACACTATCAAACGCCTTGGCGGCGTCGAGAGCAAGCAAGGCCCTGTCTCCACAATTATCCGCCGGAATATTCAAACTAGCATATAGCCTACGGAGATTGATAGCCGTCGATTTCCCAGGCATAAAACCCGTCTGGTCCGGGTGCACAATAGTCAGAATCACCTTGGACAGCCTGTTCGCCAACACCTTCGCCAGGAGCTTAACATCGGCCGTAAGAAGCGAAATTGGTCTGTAGGAATCCAGTATTTTAGGATCCTTCCCAGGTTTAGGTATAACCACAATTATAGCTTCCTGCATCGAATGTGGTAGCGAACCTGCCTCCAATGAGTGCTCAAGCACCTTAAGTAATTCAGGAAGTAATATCCCCTGCAGCTTTTTATATACCTCTACTGGGAGGCCATCAGCTCCAGGCGCCTTACCATTCGCCATATCCCCAAGCGCAGCTTCCAGTTCCTCAAGTGAAATCGGCTCCTCCAGCCTTTCTCTATCTTCCTCTGACAGCACCGTTAACTGCGCCTCCACTAGGAAATCATTCAGAGCCTCCTCAGAACTAGAGCCGGTGGAAGCATATAGAGATACATAAAAACTTTTT
The DNA here is from genome assembly GCF_905171765.1 of Bufo bufo. NCBI lineage: Eukaryota > Metazoa > Chordata > Amphibia > Anura > Bufonidae > Bufo > Bufo bufo. The sequence continues at coordinate 776,653,071 of NC_053390.1, read as the reverse complement.
AGAATATCTAATATCCCTTTTGTGTCCTGACTACTGTTCCCCATGTCATCTCTCAGTTCCTGAATACAAGAGGAGCCTCTCTGGGCCTGTGAAACCACCGACAACAGATGACCCACCTTCTCACCCTCTTCAAAAGATCTCTGACGATAAAAACTTCGCTTTCTTTCTGCGGCCTGCACTAAATGACACCTCAGCTGCTCCTGAGCTACCGCCAGCGCCTCACTATTAATCAGGGTGGGGGATCTACCAAACTCTCTCTCAGCCTCAGCCACTAGGACATGCGCCTTAACATCTGCCTCCCTAGACCTAGATTTATGCTTGCTAATTTCTTTCATCAAGACTCCCCTCAGGAATGCTTTCATGGCGTCCCAGACACCCGGTATCGAAGCCGTCCCTGTATTGATAGCAAAGAATTCCTTAATCTCCAGAGAGATCCCAGATAGGTCACCCAACACGTTCAGCCAATGTGAGTTACATTTCCACAGCCTAGGTCCCTGTCTGAGCACCCCCAGGCACAAGTCAATCTGCACCAGAGAATGGTCAGACAACGACCGAGGATGATAGACAACATTCCTAACCAGTGGCAGCATTATATCATTAACAAGGGCCAAATCAATACGCGATAACGAATGATGCGTGGCTGATCTGCACGAAAATTCACGCTTATCAGGGTTACGCAATCTCCATACATCATGTACACCTATTTCACACATAATATTTCTGAGAGCCACACTCCCCGGTAAACCCCCTGCTCCTTCCACCCGACATCTATCTAGGGAGTCATTCAGTGTGCAATTGAAGTCTCCAACCAATAGCCACGGCAACCCAGGGAAGTCCGCCACAAAGTCCATGATCTCTCTTATCAATGGGGACGCAAACGGTGGAGGCACGTACACAGACACCAGCACCACCTGTATTCCATCCACCTTACACACGACACACACATACCTACCGTCAGCATCCACACGTTCCTGCATATGTTCATACCTAATGCTACTATGCACAATCATACTAACCCCTCTAGAGTGAGAGGAATGAGTTGAATGTAACGCATGGATCACCCAATTTTTACTCATCCAGTGTAAATTATCTCCAATCAGATGCGTTTCCTGAAGACAACATATAGCCGGCTGAAACCGCCCTAAGTATTGAAAAACACACTGTCTCTTCCGTGCATCCGCCATCCCTCTCACATTCCAGCTTAAAACTCTAATCACCTGCGACATGATAGAACTTCAGACCATACTTTTTTTTTTAAAAGGCTTTATTTATAATCTCACGACCCACTCAGACTCCCTCTGCTCATAGTTCAAGACCATATCCCTTCCCCCCAACTTTCTACCTACCCTCCCACCCCCCTCCCTTCCTCCCATAATCAGATTGCTGTAACTGGGGATTACTATCCCTTTGGTATCAACCTCACACATTAAAACAGGGCAATCCGAGAGCACCTTGCCCCCCAACATATAATAATCATAACAAATTATAACACAATTCCTCAGGTAGAGAATCCTCCCCACATCTGAGAAAAACATTTTCCTCTCTCAGCCACCTACTCCCTCCACAGGATCTACCTTGTGGTAGCATTACATAGTACACTTCTTAACTGGTGCAACATTTAAAGCAACCCTAGAGTGCGAATGCATATATAAAGTGAACATAAGAAACCATATCTTTGCCTCCTTCAAGTGTCCAGGGCCCCACTTCTCAATTGTTGCTCGTGGACGTCCAGCCACTGCGCCGCCTCCTCCGGATCTTCAAAAAATCTGGTGGATCCCAGTGCCACCACACGCAGTTTAGCAGGAAACAACATAGCGTACTGGACTTGTAGACCTCTCAGCCTTTTCTTTATTTCCATAAATCTGCTTCTCCTCCGCTGCACTTCGTTGGAATAATCCGGGAATATGGACACTTTAACACCATTCAGGACCATCTCCTCATTGTCCCTTGATTGCTGCAGGATAGTGTCCCGGTCTTTAAAATGCAGGATCTTCGCCAGTATAGGACGGGGAGGTCTGCCTGGCGGAAGCGGCCGCATGGGGACTCTGTGCGCCCGCTCCACCGCATACAGGGAAGATAGACCTTTCTCATGAAATAGCTGATGCAAGCATTTTTCCACAAACTCTGTAGCGTTATCCCCCTCCGTCTTTTCTGGCATTCCCACAATCCGCAGGTTGTTCCTTCTGGACCTGTTCTCCAGATCATCTGTTTTGGCATATAAAGCAGCTATGTCCTTAGCAGTTGTTTTTGCCGCCATTTGCAAAGGCTGAATATCATCTTCTATGGTGGACACCCTCTTCTCCAATTCAGAGGTGCGCTCAGAAATCTTGTGTAGGTCGTGCCTAATTATAGACACATCTGACCTCAGGCTGCCAACTTGCACTGTAAGCACCTTCAGGGTGCTGTTACAGCTGGCCACAGCAGCCATGATTTCTTTTAAAGTGGGTTCTTCATTGGCCGCAGCTTTAGGGCCTACCGCGCTTTTAGCTGGACGTGCAGGGGTCAATGGCGGCCAATTCACCGCATCTAGGGCCTCCCCATCAACAGATCCGTCCTCCTGTTCAGAGGAGGTATGTGCGTCTGTCTCCTTTCCCTCTGCCCAGTTGCCCACACCGCTGTCAGTGCGGGCAAACTTGCTCAGCTTTGCGGCCGCACTCTGGCTCAGCTTTGGCTGTAAGGCCGGCCCCTCTTCTTCCTCGGCGCCATGCTGGCTCACCTCTGGCCTGTCGGATCGCGGCCCCTTGCTGGACTTCCTCGGCATTTCGGAGCTCACAAAGTTACCACCGCACCCTCCGGTCACTTCTCACCCACCAGGTAAGGTAAAATCAGCGATTCAGGAGTTGCTACCACTCTAATAATCAGGATGCCGGCAGGAGCTATGAGCGGTGCGACTTACTCCATGCGCTCTTAGGCCACGCCCCAATATGTCTACTTTTTTAATTTATTTTAGTTTTACAAAATAATATTTTTAAAAAAAATATTTTTGTTTTAGTGTCTCAAGTCTGAGAACCATAGTTTTTTTTCGACTGTCAGAGGCTAATTGAAATTAAAATTGGGGAAGGGGATTATAAATTAAGTACTCCATGGAAGTGTGGTACTCCCTGAAGCAACCAATAATGCAGAGGCCCGGATGATCGGGGCACTTGTCACACTGAGTGGTGGTATCCTTCCGTATCCCCCTCCTGTGACACACTCTGCACCTTTTTTGGGTCCGTCCCTTCTTTCCAGTATGGGGGACCACACCTGGAAAGTGTTGGCCAGGGACGATCCGGGCGCCTCCAGTTCCCGAGGTACTCCGGCCTGCTCTTTCCCGGTCAGAAAAGATCAGGGCCTTGAGGACTGCCTCAAAGAACTGGAGGAATTTCCCTGTGTTGCCAGCGCTCCGGGACAGCACAAAAGAGTTGTACAAGGCAACCTGTACCAAGTAGACCGCAACTTTTTTGTACCATGCCCGGGTTTTGTGCATGGCGTTATATGGCTTGAGGACTTGATCAGAGAGATCAACTCCTCCCATATACCGATTGTAGTCAAAGATACAATCGGGCTTGAGGACCGTTGCCACGGTACCTTGCACAGGGACAGGGGTGATGCCGTTACCGTGAATTGTGGACAGTACAAGGACATCCCTCTTGTTCTTATATCTGACCAGCAACAGGTTTCCACTGGTAAGGGCACGGGTCTCACCCCTGAGGATAGGTACCTGGAGGGGGTGGGTAGGGAGGCCGCGTTGATTTTTCCGAACTGTCCCACAAGCGGACATGGATCTGGCGGCGAGGGACTGGAACAAGGGGATACTAGTATAAAAGTTATCCACGTACAGCTGGTAACCCTTATCTAGCAGTGGGTGCATAAGGTCCCACACAAGTTTCCCGCTAACACCCAGAGTGGGGGGACATTCTGGGGGTTCAATACGGGAATCTCGCCCCTCGTACACACGAAACTTGTAAGTGTACCCTGAGGTACTCTCACAAAGTTTGTACAGCTTAGAGGGAACATACTGGCCTCCAAAAATTTGGCCCCAAAATGATCGATGACCGGCCTGATTTTGTATAGGCAGGATCACCTTGGGGGGGGGGACATGCTGCATTATCTGCATAATGCAGGCATTTCTGAATGGCCTCAAAACGGGAACATGTCATGGCCATACTGTAAATTGGGGTCTGGTAGAGGATATCACCACTCCAGTAATGCCTGACACAGTTTTTTTTACTAGGCCCATGTGCAGCATGAGGCCCCAAAACGTCCTCATCTCGGCTGCACTGACCGGAGTCCAGCCACCGGCCCTAGCCATAAAGGAGCCCGGGTGTTGAGCAATGAAATGTTGGGCGTACAAGTTCGTTTGCTCCGCCATCAGATTCACAAAGTGGTCACTGAAAAAAAGACTAAAATAGTCATATTCACTGAAGCCCACTGTGGGAATCTGGATTCCTGGTTGGCCAACAAAATCAGGAATCACAGGCTCAAAATCCTCTAGGGTACACCATGCAAGTTCACCAGTAGGGGGCTCAGGTTGACTTATCTGGTGGGCTGGAAAACTAGTACGAGCCCCAGAGCTGCTCGTACTAGTGTGGGCCACATGGTCCCTGGCATGGCGGACCCCTTGCTCCGCCTGGCGGCATCTCCGTCGCCTTGGAGGCTCATCATCATCGCTAGATGATGAGGAGGACGCGGATGATAAGAGGAAAGTGGGGTCATACTCGTCCTCCCTAGGGCTCTTGGAGTCGGAGGCAAGCTGGGCGTATGCCTCCTCGGCCGAGAACATCCGGCGGGCCATAGGGGAGTGTGTGTGTGCGTGTGTGGGTGCGTACATGGAAAACTTTATTTTGTGTGCATGTATGTGGGGGCACGGGTGTTCGCGGACTTTGCCCTAAACCTAACAGGAAAAAAAAACTAAAAATTAAAAAAAAAAAAGTGAAAACCCCCAAAAAAGGCAAAAAATATGAATATTCAAACTCGCTGATCAGCCGTCCGAAGCTGATCAGCGGTGGGTTGGGCGATACGCTAACAGTGGCCGGACACTAAGGCCCCTTTCACACGGGCGAGTATTCCGCACGGATGCGATGCGTGAGGTGAACGCATTGCACCCGCACTGAATACCGACCCATTCATTTCTATGGGGCTGTTCAGATGAGCGGTGATTTTCACGCATCACTTATGCGTTGCGTGAAAATCGCAGCATGCTCTATATTCTGCGTTTTTTACGCAATGCTGCTCCTCTCTCTACGGGCTCCGAACACAGAAAGGGAGAGGAGGCAGAGCCGCAGGAAGTTTAAACCTCCCGCCCGCCCTGCAGCCAATCAGAAGCGATCCTCGCAGGATGGTGATCGGTGGTTGGTGCACCAGAGACCCGAATAACCCGGAAACGCAGCAAACCACAGGTCTGATCGCTCATGCATTGTCGCAGGGTGCTTGCTGATTGATTTCAGCAGGCACCCAGTTCCGATCATCACCCGCTGCGCGGCGGTGATTGGAAATAAACATGATGTACTGGTACGTCATGTGTCCCCAACAGGTTAAATGCATGTTTGGGTACCAGGACTCAGTCAGCATCCTGGTGCCTGAAACAGTTAAAGAAAAACAGCCCTTAATGTGGCACCCAGGAAATTGTTCAACTCTTCTGGAAAGTATCATGTTTTTCCAGGTTGCCACCTGGACATTCTGGGAGAGTTAGTGTAGAGCCCTGAAGCAGGGGTACTGTGTAGTCTGGACATTTGTGGTCATTTGCCCGCTTCCCCTATGCAAAGTTATAAACGTCTTACTTTATTTCACTTGAAAGGGTTAATGTGCGCTGTTTAATACTGCGTAACTGCATTTTATATGTATCTTGTGATATATATCTTGTTCATTTGCACTGTATTTGAGGCTCTGTGAAAAGGGTTGAAGAATACTGAGAGACTTTTGGGACTTTGAATAAGAAGCTGGTAATTTTCCTGCTGCCATAGGGTTTAAAGAAGAGCCAGACTTGTTAACCACCAAAACCAGACAGACCGACATTTTGAATGTCTGGTTTTAGTTATATTGTTATGTCTGGAAACTTGGTTTTTGTCTGGAAAAACTGCTGTGTCATTACCATTGAGTATCACTGAAGCTGTAATGTACAGTTGTGTTCAAAATTATTCAACCCCCAATGCTGTAAAGGGTTTTAGGGAATTTAGTGTACATTTGTAATTGTGTTCAGAATGAAATCTTACAAAGACTTTTTAAAGAACCAAATGCAACTAAAATGACATCAATTGTTCTTTGTAATACAGTATTAAATGTTTTTTCTCGTGCTTTTTTCCCATTGGGGGACACAGACCATGGGGTATAGCTTGAGGTATTAGTAGGAGGGACACTATGCAAATGAAAGAGCTCCTCCTCCTCGGGCTATACCCCCCGACTCCACCAGGAGGAACTCAGTCTTTGCTTAGTGTCTGGTGAAGGAGGTTGACACTCTCTGATTCTACTCCTTTTTGTTATTTTTATTCTAGATGGGGACACAGGTCGGCATGGCGCCTTCCTGGTCCCCCATGGAGTGCCCGCCGCCGTCTTTGGGACGTTGCCTGGCTGCCTCCATTTCCCCCCAAGAAGATAAGTGGAACCGGGCTCGACCTGTTAGCTCCGGCATCCCACCAGCTCCTGGGTCACCTGCTGCTGCCCTCCTCCCAGAGCACTGCACTCCTGGAGTCAGACGTCTGAAGAGGTGAGCCCTGCTGGTCCTGAACGGAGGGAGAAGACTGCAGGAGCAGATAAGTATAACGGCGTGGCTGTTACTGCAATCGCTCTGCTTCCCCTCCCCTCCCTGTCTTATGTCTATGGGCCGCCTGGGTGAACTGAGGATGTTCTCTGTCCGGGGGTTCTGGGGCATGGAGGCACTATACTGGCTTATCTCCCTGCTGGGACTCTCTGCTCCCCCTTTATGAGGCATGACTTTTCCCTGGCGGCGCCAGCTAACCTTGGACAGAACAAGGATTTTGGGCTGCAACTGCAGGCAGGCGTGTGTTCCTTGTTAACCCCCGCTTTGCTGTGTTCGGCACTGGGGGACATGTTTTTCAGGAAGCACAGGGAGTGGAGCGCGCGATTTTTTCGCGCTTCTATGATGCGGCCGGGGGCCGGAGCCTAACGCGGCCGGGGGGCGGAGCCTAGCGCTCGCTCCGGCATCTTCCTCCGTCTGCTACAAAGGTTCCCACGCTCCTATCCGCTCCCCTGCTTCTCTCTGAACATGGATTAAGGGTGTCAGCCTAAATGGGCTGTGTCATTTTACCATTTCTTTTTTCATGTGCAGCACCATACTGGTCCACAAGGGTATGTGTGGTATGGCATCTTAACCCTATTCAATCGGCTTCTCTCTGAACAGCTGTCTAGCTGTGTATGTGTGTGTGTGTATAAATGCCTTGCTTCTGATGTGAACAATCTCTAGTTCGATTCCCAGAAGACACTTTTAAGGTTTCTTTTCTCTAACTGCAACTGTAGATTCTTGCATAGTTGTTATCATGCCTAAGCCAAGTCACCTTCTGCGCGGCCGCTGATTTGGCCTGAGTCACCAAGGCAGCCATGTCCTTTTTGGACCGTATGGCAGTTACCAATCCAGTGGCCCCTACCACTCCGTCTCCCCGCAGTCCGACCCTGGATCCGAAGCTGCTCAAATTTTTTCCTCCGGATAAGGAGGTTTCAATTGGTATCCCTCCGCTCCGTTATTGTTTCTCTTCTTCAGGGTAATTCCTCGCGTCCGTAGACTTCCAGGACGCCTGTCCGCATGGCCCGATCACAGAATCTCACAATGATTCCCGCGCTTGCCATGGGTGGCCGACTCTATGTATTTTTTTCGCCCTCCCTTTCGGGTTAGCGACTGCCCCTAGGGTCTGTACCATGATCCTAGCGCCTTTGATCGCTCTTCCTCGCACCAAGGACATTTCTTGGCGTCCGGATTACTGTTCAAATTAAACAGCTCGGACGGTTGATCGACTTCCACGATCCTTCTCCTCCTGTCCCTGAAGCTCTCCTGGGGATATTTTTGGATGCCTTGACCAAGAGATTTTTCTTTTATTTTCTTTCAGACAACTAGGTCTTCTGGATCCAGATGGCGGTGTCGCACCTTCTGCGCTCCCTGTGTCTCTCCTTTCGGGGGTACCTGCGAGTCCTCGGTCTTGTGGTGGCCTCTTCCGAGGCCGTACCATATGTCCAGTTTTTTTCTCACACTCTGTCGCCGCGACAGGAGATTTTTCCCTCTGGGACGAGACCTCTCGTGGTCTGTATGCTTACATCTGCAGGTGGCGCGTTCTGTTTTTTTCTACAGAACCTGACGGCGGGAAGATCGTTACTCCCGTTCTTTTCCTGGACCACTGATGCCTGCCTCTGGCTGGGGCGGCGTTCTCCGGTCCCACTCGATTCTGGGGGTTTGGTCGGCGACGGAATAGTTTTCCCTATCAACATCCTTGAGCTGAGAGTGAATGACTTCAGCCATCAAGGTGGGACCGCAGCCGGACAGTGATGCGGGAAGTAAAATAAATAAATAAAATAAAAAATTCTGCTGTGGGCAGAGTCGCACGTTCCGGTGTGGCCAGCAGTATTCCTTCCGGGAATAGGCATCTGGGCTGCGGACTTTCTAAGTCGAAACAAGGTGGAGCCAGGCGAGGGTCTCTGCATCCGGGTGTCTGCGATGACGTGCGTGGCAGGTGGTGCCGTCCGGATGTGGATCTGATGTCGTCATAGGTTCAACAACAAGCTCCCAGGTCTCCGGCTCGCGCCAGAGGTCCGAAGGCGTATGGGGTGGACGCGCTGGTGTCTCCGTGGCAAGTCTTCAGCCTCCTCTATGTCTTCCTTCCGCTTCTCTTTTGTCGAGGGGTCTACGCAAGATTGCGGTGGATGGGATTCGACCGTCCTCATCACCCCAGATTGACCTAACTGCGCATGGTTCTCGGACGTGGCTCGGATGCTGGCGGATGCCCCATGGCTTCTTCCCGACAGGGAGGTTCTACTGTCTCGGGGTCCTCTCTTCCTCCGGAATCTACGGTCTTTTCGTTTAACGGCGTGGCTGTTGAAACCGCCATCCTGAAGAAGAGGGGATTCTCGGATTCGGTGGTTAGAATCATGATCAGGGGAAGCCGGCTTCCTTCCGGATTACTATCGTACCTAGTAGGCCTTCATGACTTTTTGTGAGAACTCGGGGTTCCCTCCCCTCGCTTTTCCATCCCGATGGTGCTGTCTTTTCTTCAGTCCGGACTTGAGATGGGACTGTCGCTGAGTTCCCTGAAGGGTCAGGTTTCGGCGCTGCCGTCCTTTTTCAAGGGTCCCTTGCTCTTATGGGTCCTGTGAAGTTCTTTCTTCAGAGGGTGGCACATTCGGTTCCCGTATGTTCCCCTTTTGCCTCCTTGAGATCTCAATTTGGTCCTGCGCGCTCTGCAGACGGCCCCTTTCGAACCTCTGAGAGAGGTCTCCCTGAGCTTTCTCTCCTGGAGAGTGGTCTTCCTTGTGGCCACATCTCCCATCAGACGGGTGTCGGAGCTGGCCGCTCTTTCCCGCCAGGAGCCCCTTTCTAGTTTTTCTCCAGGTTACGGTTGTGTTCCGTCCGGTTCCCTCCTTTTTGCCCGAGGTGGTCTCTTCTTTCCACCTTTAGCAAGGATCTTGTCCTGCCCTCCTTTTGCCCTTCTCCGGCAAACTCCAGGGAACGCGCTCTACACTCCCTGGCTGTCGTCCGGGCCTTGGAAGTGTATCTCACGGCTACCACTTACGTCCGCAGTTCTGATTCCTCCTTGTGGTTTCTGAGGGACCTCGTAGGGGTCTGGCGGCCTCCAAGGTCACTGTGGCGCAATGGATCCGATCTGCTGTTGTCGCGCTCGTGTTAGGGTTCCCCCGGCACAAAATGCTGCTCACGCCACTAGGGTGGTGAAGGCTTCCTGGGCAAGGCGCAATCGTGCGTCTAAGCTGCGTAGGGCGGCCACCTGGTCGTCCTTACGTTCCTTTACGAAGTTTTATCAGCTGCATCCCTGATGCTGTCTTTGACCGCAGGGTTTTACAGGCTGTGGTTCCTGTTTGACCGTTGGACGTTCCTCCTGGCGGTGCTGAGATTTTTTCCCACCCCATGGACTGCTTTAGGACGTCCCATGGTCTGTGTCCCCCAATGGAAAAAAGCACGAGAAAAGGAGATTTTTGTGAAACTCACCTGTAAAATCTTTTTCTCGTCTTTTCCATTGGGGGACACAGCTCCCACCCATTCTGTCTGTTGCAGGAGGGGTCTTCAATTCAGTTTTTGCTTATGGATGGACCTTATGGCTTGGTCCGATGGTTTCCATAATTTTTTCTTGCTCCTTCTCCTACTGCTTGTGCAACGCCTGAGTTCCTCCTGGTGGAGTCGGGGGGTATAGCCCGAGGAGGAGGAGCTCTTTCATTTGCATAGTGTCCCTCCTACTAATATCTCAAGCTATACCCCATGGTCTGTGTCCCCCAATGGAAAAGACGAGAAAAAGATTTTACAGGTGAGTTTCACAAAAATCTCCTTTTTTGTGATTTCTTAATTGACACAATTATTCAACCCCTTAAAGACTACCACTCTTAAGAACAGAGGTTCATTCAAGTGTTTTCGATCAGGTATTGAAAACACCTGTGGATGTCAAGGAGCAGCAATCAAGCATAATAAGCACCAATTAGGCAGATTTAAAATGACTGTGATACTCAGCTCCTTCTAGACATTTACTGGTGCGTTTACAAACATGGTGAAGTCAAGAGAATGGTCCAGGAAGACAAGAGAAGAGGTGATTTCTCTTCACAGGAAGGGCAATGGCTATAAGAAGATTGCAAAGATGTTAAACATACCAAGAGACACCATAGGAAGCATCATTCGCAAATTCAAGGCAAAGGGCACTGTTGAAACGCTACCTGGTCGTTGCAGAAAGAAGATGCTGACTTCGACTGCTGTGCGCTACCTGAAGCGCAAAGTGGAGAAAAGTCCCCGTGTGACTGCTGAGGAACTGAAAAAAGATTTGTCAGATGCGGGTACTGAAGTTTCAGCTCAGACAATAAGGCGCACACTGCGTAATGAAGGCCTCCATGCCAGAACTCCCAGGCGCACCCCCTTGCTGTCTCCAAAGAATAAGAAGAGTCGACTGCAGTATGCCAAAAGTCATGTGGACAAACCACAAAAGTTTTGGGATAGTGTTCTGTGGACTGATGAAACAAAATTAGAAATGTTTTGGCCCATGGATCAACGCTATGTTTGAAGGAGGAAGAACAAGGCCTATGAAGAAAAGAACACCTTGCCTACTGTAAAGCATGGCGGGGGGTCAATCATGCTTTGCGGCTGTTTTGCTTCTACAGGTACAGGGAAGCTTCAGCGTGTGCAAGGTACCATGAATTCTCTTCAGTACCAGGAGATATTGGATGAAAATGTGATGCAGTCCGTCACAAACCTGAGGCTTGGGAGACGTTGGACCTTTCAACAGGACAATGATCCCAAGCATACCTCCAAGTCCACTAGAGCATGGTTGCAGATTAAAGGCTGGAACATTTTGAAGTGGCCATCGCAGTCACCAGACTTAAATCCCATTGAGAACCTCTGGTGGGACTTAAAGAAAGCAGTTGCAGCGCGCAAGCCTAAGAATGACTGAACTGGAGGCTTTTGCCCATGAAGAATGGGCGAAGATACCCGTAGATTGCTGCAAGACACTTGTGCCAAGCTATGCTTCACGTTTAAAAGCTGTTATAACTGGAAAAGGATGTTGTACTAAGATTGAATGTCACTAGGGGGTTGAATAAAACTGATAATGATGTGAGCACAGAAAAGACATTTGTGGTTATTTCATTATAAATGTTATGTTATATTTGTCTAACTTACAAGTGCCTCTTTGATTTAATTGTAAACAAGATGACTGAAATGATCAAAATCAATGTCAAACTGGACAAAACACTCAATTTCAGTGGGGGTTGAATAATTTTGAACACAACTGTAAGTCTATGACAGACGGGAGTGGTAACTTTGTAATTGTTTGGGCTGAGTTTCTCCACTCCATCTCTCCCACTAGAAGGTTCCAGTCTAGCTAGAAATGGTATGTAAGGAGAGCAGTCAGAGCCCCTAGTGTGCTGCAGTTAGGGAACAGTGCTTGGAAGAGGAGACTCTGCCAGACTACCGAGTGACCAGAAGAAGACACTGAGACGGGGATACGCTGCCACAGGCGCTGGATCACCAGCCTTTGGCCAGGGTACCAGTCTTGAGAGAGACAGAGAGAGAGAGACAGCTAGATCAGGCCTTTCCTCAGCATCAAACCCTTCTTCTGCCATGGAGGAGACTGGAGAAGCCTCACCTGTATTGTTTTGCACCTGAATTCCTCCAGTAAAGAAGCCCACTGGTTTACTGCAGACCCTGACTCTCTGGACTTATTTCCCATTGGGTTGCACCATGCCTTACCATCCCTTCCGGAGAGCAGCAACACGTGGAGACACCTCAAGGTTGTCTGGGGGACCTAGCGTAGCGTTGGGGCTATCCCAAACCTGGCCTCTGCATTGGTAAGTCTGTTTTATATTTAGTCAGTGTTATTCCATGTAAAATGCTTGTCGACAGTGGGCCTTTTTCCTTTCCTCTTCTTTTTCCCCTTCTTTACAGTTAAAGGGGTTTGCCCCATAAAGAGCATTTATCATCTGTTGATGGGGTCACTTGGGATCTGTCAGAGAGCCTCAGCAATCCCAAGAATGGGGGTCCCCAGTGGGAATGAAGTGCTAGTGCACATGCCTGACGAGGGGCGGACTGGGAACTTACAGTCAGGTCAATAAATATTGGGACATCTACACAATTCAAATGGTTTTTTGGCTCTATACACCACCACAATGGATTTGAAATGAAACAAACATGATGTGTCTTTAACTGCAGACTGTCAGCTTTAATTTGAGGGTATTTACATCCAAATCAGGTGAATGGTGTAGGAATTACAACAGTTTGCATATGTGCCTCCCACTTGTTAAGGGACCAAAAGGTAATGGGACAGAATAATAATCATAAATCAAACTTTCACTTTTTAATACTTGGTTGCAAATCCTTTGCAGTCAATTACAGCCTGAAGTCTGGAACGCATAGACATCACCAGACGCTGGGTTTCATCCCTGGTGATGCTCTGCCAGGCCTCTACTGCAACTGTCTTCAGTTCCTGCTTGTTCTTGGGGCATTTTCCCTTCAGTTTTGTCTTCAGCAAGTGAAATGCATGCTCAATCGAATTCAGGTCAGGGGATTGACTTGGCCATTGCATAACATTCCACTTCTTTCCCTTAAAAAACTCTTTGGTTGCTTTTGCAGTATGCTTTGGGTCATTGTCCATATGCATTGTGAAGCACCGTCCAATGAGTTCTGAAGCATTTGGCTGAATATGAGCAGATAATATTGTCCGAAACACTTCAGAATTCATCCTGCTGCTTTTGTCAGCAGTCACATCATCAATAAATACAAGAGAACCAGTTCCATTGGCAGCCACACATGCCCACGCCATGGGGGGGCGTGGCCTGATCGCCGATGGCGCCGGTCGCATATCGCTTCTGCTCCGGACTAAAGCATCTTAAAGCGGCTTACAGCAACTACTCCAGCACCCTAATTTTATCAGGCACGTTCTTAAAAAGAGCACCAGTCATGGGGAAGGTTCGGAGGCGTCCTGCTCCGACGAAGCTAACCGAATTCTTCGGAAAATCGACCCCAAAAGAGTCGGGCCTAAGAGGGACCCCTCCTCCTTCATACATGCCCACGCCATGACACTACCACCACCATGCTTCACTGATGAGGTGGTATGCTTAGGATCATGAGCAGTTCCTTTCCTTCTCCATACTCTTCTCTTCCCATCTCTCTGGTACAAGTTGATCTTGGTCTCATCTGTCTATAGGATGTTGTTCCAGAACTGTGAAGGCTTTTTTAGATGTTGTTTGGCAAACTCTAATCTGGCCTTCCTGTTTTTGAGGCTCACCAATGGTTTACATCTTGTGGTGAACCCTTTGTATTCACTCTGGTGAAGTCTTCTCTTGATTGTTGACTTTGACACACATACACCTTCCTCAAGGAGAGTGTTCTTGATCTGGCAAACTGTTGTGAAGGGTGTTTTCTTCACCAGGGGAAGAATTATTCGGTCATCCACCACAGTTGTTTTCCATGGTCTTCCGGGTCTTTTGGTGTTGCTGAGCTCACCGGTGCGTTCCTTCTTTTTAACAATGTTCCAAACAGTTGTTTTGGCCAGGCCCAATGTTTTTGCTATCTCTCTGATGGGTTTGTTTTGTTTATTCAGCCTAATGATGGCTTGCTTCACTGATAGTGACAGCAATTTGGATCTCATCTTGAGAGTTGACAGCAACAGATTCCAAATGCAAATAGCACACTTGAAATGAACTCTGGACCTTTTATCTGCTCATTGTAATTGGAATAATGAGGGAATAACACACACCTGGCCATGGAACAGCTGAGAAGCCAATTGTCCCATTACTTTTGGTCCCTTAGCAAGTGGGAGGCACATATGCAAACTGTTGTAATTCCTACACCATTCACCTGATTTGGATGTAAATACCCTCAAATTAAAGCTGACAGTCTGCAGTTAAAGCACATCTTGTTTGTTTCATTTCCAATCCATTGTGGTGGTGTATAGAGTCAAAAATGTTAGAATTGTGTCGATGTCCCAATATTTATAGACCTGACTGTATAGTGGCCCTGGAAAAAATACTAAAAGTGGCCATGTTTTGTAGTCGGATCCAAATTGATGGAAGGCAGGGCCAGCAATACCATATTGTGGCACATTACACCACCCCAACAGAGCCAAATACCACAGTCCATCACAAAATACTGCCAGCAGCACAAAATACATCCCCAAAAACTCCCAATGGCCGGCCGCGAGGGCTCAGTCGGTCCTCTGGGCATCGACCCACCGGGAAATCTCCCTGTAAGGTCTATGACCAATCCGCCCCTGTGCCTGACTACCATTTGATTCACTCCTATGGGACTGCTGGAAGTAGATCCCAGAGAAATAAATGGGATTGCATTGTGATTTGCATGTTTGCTGCGGGTCGCAAAAAAAAATCCAACATGACAGTGAAGAATACCATCCCATTAGATATATAAGGGTCTGCGGTTAGTGGGGTGCCCGGTGGGTATACCACAAAACTTGCATTTAGGACCTTGCTATGTATTAAAGGGATTACCTCACCATGATAACCCTTGCCCATATGTCCTCTTAGCTCTTACAGACATCACAGAGGAGGGTTCCTCTCTGGGGAGTTCCTACTGTATATGCCGTAATGCTCTTGGCATGACACTTGCCACTTCTATGCATTACATGGAATGTAATCCATTTAAATGGCCAGCAACACTAGGAAGTGGAGGGTGGAGGACGGAAGCACAGGGATCGATAGTTTTTTTTTAAGGGATATTCCCATGAACAACTCCGTTAAGGACATTTTATACCATGTGGGATGTGCATTATATTCATGTCCACAGTTCTAGCATGGGTGTGACCATTGGTTTTCCTGTTGCTTCATGCATTTATGGATTTGTACTGACTGGAGACTTTCTACACCTGTTCAGACCTGTGTGAAGTTGGCACCCCATGTTCTTAAATTTCAAAAAGAAATACACCATTCGTTTGTGCTGCGTTTGTGCTGGTTTGTGCTGCAAAAATGAACGTTTGTGCCGGTTCGGTTCCTGAGATATTGCGCGTTAGATTTTTATGAAGCCCCGCCCACTTTCCACCCCATGTTTTTAAATTTCAAAAAGAAATACACCATTCGTTTGTGCTGTGTTTGTGCCGCAAAAATGA
Source organism: Bufo bufo (assembly GCF_905171765.1). Lineage (NCBI taxonomy): Eukaryota > Metazoa > Chordata > Amphibia > Anura > Bufonidae > Bufo > Bufo bufo. The sequence continues at coordinate 776,637,325 of NC_053390.1, read as the reverse complement.
ACATTTGTGCCGGTTCAGTTCCTGAGATATTGCGCTCTTGATTTGCTGAAACCCCGCCCACTTTCCACCCCATGTTTTTAAATTTCAAAAAGAAATACACCATTCGTTTGTGCTGCATTTGTGCTGGTTTGTGCCGCAAAAATGAACGTTTGCGCCGCTTTGGTTTCCGAAATATTGCACTTTTTTTGGCCTTTTTTTATTTTTATTTTTTTGTCTGTTAGGTTTAGGATAAGTTTGCAAACACCCATCCCCCCACACACACGCACACCAAATAAAGTTTATCACGCACACACACACTCCCCTATGGCCCGCCGGATGTTCTGGGCTGAGGCATACGCCCAGCTTGCCTCCGAGTCCGAGAGCCCCAGTGAGGACGAGGATGACCCCACTTTCCTTTTGTCATCCGCGTCCTCCTCATCATCTAACGATGATGATGAGCCCCCAAGGCGGCGGAGACGCCGCCAGGCAGAGCAAGGGGACCGCCATGCTAGGGACCCTGTGGCCCACCCTAGTATGAGCAGCTCTGGGGCTCGTACTAGTTTTCCGGCCCACCAATTAAGTCCACCGGAGCCCCCTACCGGTGAACTTGTCTGGTATACCCCAGAGCGTTTTGAGCCCGTGATTCCTGATTTTGTAGGCCAACCAGGAATGCAGATTTCCACAGTGGGCTTCACTGAAAACGACTACTTTAGTCTTTTTTTCAGTGACCACTTTGTGAATCTGATGTTGGAGCAGACGAACCTGTTCACCCAACAGTTTGTTGCTCAACACCCGGGCTCCTTTTTGGCTAGGCCCGGTGGCTGGACTCCGGTCTGTGCAGCCAAGATGAGGACATTTTGGGGCCTCGTGCTGCACATGGGCCTAGTCAGGAAACCTAGTGTCAGGCCTTACTGCAGTGGGGACGTCCTCTACCAGACCCCACTTTACAGTACGGCCATGACACGTACCCGGTTTGAGGCCACCTGGAAATGCCTGCATTATGCAGATAATGCAGCATGTCCCCCCAAGGTGATCCCTACCCACCCCCTCCAGGTACCTATCCCCAGGGGTGCGACCCGTGCCCTTACCAGTGAAAACCTATTGCTGGTCAGATATAAGGACAAGAGGGATGTCCTTGTACTGTCCACAATTCACGGTAACGGCATCACCCCTGTCCCTGTGCGAGGGGTCTGGTAGAGGACGTCCCCACTCCAGTAATGCCTGACACTAGGTTTCCTGACTAGGCCCATATGCAGCACGAGGCCCCAAAACGTCCTCATCTTGGCTGCACAGACCGGAGTCCAGCCACCGGGCCTAGCCAAAAAGGAGCCCGGGTGTTGAGCAATGAACTGTTGGGCGTACAGGTTCGTTTTCTCCACCATCAGATTTACAAAGTGGTCACTGAAAAAAAGACTAAAGTAGTCGTATTCAATGAAGCCCACTGTGGAAATCTGGATTCCTGGTTGGCCTACAAAATCAGGAATCACGGGCTCAAAACGCTCTGGGGTACACCAGACTAGTTCACCGGTAGGGGGCTCGGGTGGACTTAACTGGTGGGCCGGAAAACTAGTACGAGCCCCAGAGCTTCTCGTACTAGTGTGGGCCACAGGGTCCCTAGCATGGCGGTCCCCTTGCTCCACCTGGCGGTGTCTCCGCCGCCTTAGGGTCTCATCATCATCGCTAGATGATGAGGAGGACGCGGATGACAAAAGGAAAGTGGGGTCATCCTAGACCTCACTGGGGCTCTCGGACTCGGAGGCAAGCTGGGCGTATGCCTCCTCAGCCCAGAACATCTGGCGGGCCATAGGGGAGTGTGTGTGTGCGTGCGTGATAAACTTTATTTGGTGTGCGTGTGTGTGGGGTGATGGGTGTTCGCGAACTTATCCTAAACCGAAGAGACAAAAAAATAAAAAAAGGCCAAAAAATTAGAATAAAAATAAGAATAAAAATTCAAACTCTCTGATCAACTGTCTGAAGTTGATCAGCGGTGGGGTGTGCGATGCGCGAACAGTGGCCAGACGCTAAGAGTCCTGGCCACAGTCAGCGTACGCAGAAAAAAATAAAATAATATGCTTGTGCTCCAAAAATAGTTGTGAGGGGGGCAAGCTGCAGCACACCTGGGGGGTCTAGGGTCAGGGTTAAAAACATGGGGTGCAAATCAAGCGTGCAATATCTCGGAAACCAAAGCGGCGCAATGTTAATTTTTGCAGCACAAACTAGCACAAACTCAGCACAAACGAATGGTGTATTTCTTTTTGAAATTTAAAAACATGGCGTGGAAAGTGGGCGGGGTTTCAGCAAATCAAGCGAGCAATATCTCGGAAACCAAAGCGGCGCAAACGTTCATTTTTGCAGCACAAACCAGCACAAACGCAGCACAAACGAATGGTGTATTTCTTTTTGAAATTTAAAAACATGGGGTGGAAAGTGGGCGGGGCTTCATAAAAATCTAACGCGCAATATCTCAGGAACCGAACCGGCAGAAACGTTCATTTTTGCGGCACAAACCAGCACAAACGTAGCACAAATGAATGGTGTATTTCTTTTTGAAATTTAAGAACATGAGGTGCCAACTTCACACAGGTCCTGTTCAGAGAGGAAATCAATAGAATTTTTTATAATCTACCATGTACATAGAAGAGATTTATAGTTATATTACCCATTACACTGTAGGACTTCCGGGAAACTGCTGACACGAGGAAACATTCTCTCGTAGAATCTATCCAGACTGGTATTCGAATGTATGGTCGTAGAAGAACTCCCATCTTCCTTCTCCCCCTGACTCATGGATTCCATACTGCTCTCTGCTGAGTCCTCAAAGATCTGGTTGGGTAACCGGGTCCTCTTATAGTTCTCGTGCAGCGAAGGGTTTGATGCTCCATCCGCAAGAGGCTGGAACCATAAACATGGCGGAAAGAAGAGTTACCATAGTTACTGGACCTTTCCTATATGATTTATATATGGTATTTAAAAGGGGTTGTTCCCCGGAAAATATTCTACGGTTTTCAAACCAGCACCTGGATCTGAATATTTTTGCAATTACATATAATTAAAAATTTTGTACAGCTACTGAGATATTCAGTAAAATGTATCTTTATAGTGCCACTTCATTTCTTATTTCTTTGACCTGCTCACTGAGGTGGCCGCACATGCTCAGTGTCATCTTTTAACTGCCTCCTGAGCTGTGATAGGGAGAACATGGACACACCTCCTGAGCTGTGATAGGGAGAACATGGACACGCCCCCTGAGCTGCAGCAGAAAAGACACTCCCCTTCAGCTGTCAGCTTGATATAAATGTAGCAGAGCAATTATTGGGGAGATCTCTGGATCCATGTGAGGTGCAGGGCTGCTTCTAGCTTTGTTAGAAAGAGATTGTCATGTACTATATGATGTCTGATTTTTATTTTATTTTTTCATGGGAGAACCCCTTTAATGCTCAGTTCTTATTACAAATTGACTGCTATAACTACTGGGGGGAAAATGAACATTGCTGACACTACTGGTAAAGCAGAGAAAGGGAGAAAATTTTCTATTAAACATTTTAACAATATTTTTTTAGCACATATTAAAAGGGACTGTCCCACGAAATATATTCTACAGTTTTTAAATCAGCACCTGGATCTGAATACTTTTGTAATCACTTGTAATTAAAAATGTAGTATAGCCAATGAGTTATTCAATACAATGTATCTGTATTCCTCTTTGTTTGCACTTTTAGCACAGCAAACAACCCTGACTTTCTCAGTCAGACCATCTCTCTGACCAGAGAGGGAAGGTGGAAGAGTGACTCAAATAGAGCATCACACATCACACTGATAAGTGCAATGCTCTACTGTGGACATCTATATCTGGGCCTATCAAGAGAACATTGTTATACCAATTCTACACCTACTATTATCATAAGGATTGCCTTGCAGATAAAACCTTCCCCTCACAGCACGAGTAAACTCCCAATGGATTTTCCTATCTATATAGGACTTTTACCTTTCTGTACTGACTGCTACAGAAAGGCAATATTTTGTATTCAATTTCCAATGGTATACTGCTGCCAAAATAAGAAACAGCCTAAAATTCTGTGAAATGTTTTTTCGATGAATACATACCCTTTTCTGATGGAAGTGTTCCTTTAAGGGGTGGGGGAGGTATCCACTGTGACTACTAAAGTGGAGCACAGAACTATTGTGAGTAGTGCTGTGGAAGTGGCCAAATATATACAAGTGAAAACTGCACATGGTTCGCTTCCGATCCACATTTTATTTGCGGATCACACACAGACCCATTCATTTCTATGGGCCCGCTCCATACAATAGAATGAGATTCGAATTTCTTGTTGAAGTTCAGCTAATCAGCCGAATAACATTTTTGAAAACTTCGCTCATCAGTATAAAACTCCCAGAAAACCCCTTTAAGGCCTCATGCACACGGCCGTTGTTCTGTCGTTCCGTGCATCGGGCACTATCCGTGCGGCTGCTGCGACGGATCCATGCCCATTCAACTTGAATGGGTCCGTGATCCATCCGCACTGCAAAAAAAATAGAACAACTTCTATTTTTTTGTGGTGTGGAGGGAGGCACGGAGAGGAACCCCACGGAAGACCTCCGTAGAGCTTTCGTGGGTTTCTGTGCCTCCGTTCCGCACCGCACCTTCCGGATTGCGGTTCCGCTGTTTGCAGGCCACAACCGTGTGCATGAGGCCTAAGGCCTAAGGGTCTGGCATCTAGAGCTGACCAAGATGTGTCTAGACTACCTAAACCAGAAAGAATTATTGTTTTTAGAAACATCATTTTATTTTTTATTTTTTTTCTAAAATCTTCAATTTAAATGCTAAACATATGATCCCTGGTGCAATCTCTTCTTGCAATTCCGATTAGGTTAGATGTGAATAGCTTTGAATATTAAGGTTCCTCGCGGATCCGTTCGGTGTATTGTTCGCTGCAATAATGTGCACTTTATATGTATCTATGTATATTAGGTGACGACCTATTCACAGGAAGAAAAAAAAGCATTATACGGTGAAATATGCCGCCCCGTAGACAGAGGTCCTCTCTGCCTCATGGGCGCAGAATTCTTACCCTGAACTTTTGATTTATTGGATAAACGACTTTGGCCTTTAACGCAAAGGCTGCGACTCCGTTATCCGACAGTCGGTCACCCTCCTGTAAAAAAGAACAGAGCGTATATTACCCATAGTCCTCAGCACCCTTGGGGCAGGGGGGGGGGGGACCCTGAGTAACGATATTCAGACCGCCAACCACACCAATTTATTTTCCACCACAGAAAATAAATCCCAGGGTATAAAAAAAATCTAAAGAGCGGAGATTGCATAAAATATTTCCATGCAGCGGTGGGAATGGAAGAAAAATAAAGCAATTATTCACACAAATAAAGCCTAACAGAGCGGAACCGTATTAAGTTGACGAAAGCTGTTTCGCTATTAATTATTATGCGTCTGATTATCCCCTTGCTCGCCATTAGTGGAAGATTTATGCGGTTGTATCTCAACAAGGTGCTGTAAATACCTTTAATGTATGCACATGGCAAGCCGCCTGCTATTATAACCTCACAGATATGGATGGTGCCCAGGAAGGTAATTGGAAGATAATCAGATCTCATCAATGCAAATTACGTCACATGTACGTGGAAACGGAAGGTTCCCATGATCTAGGCCTGTGGACTTTGACGGCCTGTGTCACTCGTCGCGTATATTGGTCTCATCTAGCCCAGCGTGGCTCTGTGATTAATACCTAGCACCTCTGGTGGTCTAGGGTGATGAAGGGGTTAATATTCCTACCTATTAGGTCTCATGCACACGGCTGCATGTACTTTACGGATCCGCGAAACACTGATCCGCAAAAAAAAAACAACTAAAAACGGATGACATCCTTTTTTTGCGGATCCATTTTAACGATGCCCGTCCTTGTCCGCAATGAATAGGACAATTTCTATTTTTTTGCGAAACGGACATACAGAAACAGAATGCACCCTTAGAGTCCATTCACACGTCTGCAAAATGGTTCCGCATCCGTTCCGTTCTGGTGACCTAACCAGTCTTCCAATGGTAAGCACTTGTTGCCCATACATTGCCTTTAAGTGTACATAAGGCATAAACAATTATGTACTTTAACATTTCACATGGTAACATCAAATTAGCTCTTAACATTAGTTAAAGGGGTTCCCATTGATTTTAATATTTACAAATAGTCATTAGACTAGTAATTGCCTTGTTTTACATATGCCTTAAAGTTGTTTGTGCTAAAACATAACCTTTATTACGTGATTTGTAAAATCCCTATTAAAGCCAATAAAGTTATTTAAAACGCTCCGTTGTGTCACCTTCTTTACTTGCTATTGATTACCTATTAGAACACTGTTTCTTTTACAATGCAACCTCCTTGTCTGTGGGCTGTGGTACGCTGCTTCCGGCTCCACTACTGCTCAGTCCCTCATTGTATGCAATTCCACTACTCTCTCTCTAGAATTAGCTATAAGGCCCCTTTCACACGGGCCAGATTTCCACGCGGGTACAATGCGCGAGGTGAACTCAATGCACCCGCACTGAATCCGGACCCATTCACTTCTATGGGGCTGTGCACATGAGCAGTGATTTTCACGCATCACTTATGCGTTGCGTGAGAATCGCAGCAAGCTCTATTTTGTGCGTTTTTCACGCAACGCAGGCCCCATAGAAGTGAATGGGGCTGCGTGAAAATCGCAAACAAGTGCGGATGCGGTGCGATTTTCACGCATGGTTGCTAGGAGATGATCGGGATGGGAACGTGATCATTATTATTTTCCCTTATAACATGGTTATAAGGGAAAATAATAGCATTCTTAATACAGAATGCTTAGTAAAATAGTGATGGAGGGGTTAAAAATTTTTTGCAAAAAATTAAACTCACCTTAATCCACTTGTTCGCGCAGCAGGCATCTCTTCTTTATTCTTCTTTGAGGAAAAGGACCTGTGGTGACGTCACTGCGCTCATCACATGGTCCGTCACATGATCCTTAGTGGGTCGTGTGACGGACCAGGTGATGAGTGCAGTGACGTCACCAAAGGTCCTTTTCCTCAAAGAAGAGAAGCCGGGCTGCGTGAACAAGTGGATTAGGTTGAGTTAAAAAATATATATATATTCCATCACTATTTTAGTAAGCATTCTGTATGAAGAATGCTATTATTTTCCCTTATAACCATGTTATAAGGGAAAATAATAAAATCCACACAACACCTAACCTAAACACGAACTTCTGTGAAGTACCAAACATGCCGCTAAATGCATTCCGTCATAGAATCGCGTTATGGTCCGTGGTAACAGAATCCATAACGCAATTCTGCTTATACCAGTGAACGAATTTCAAAATATGAAATTCGCTCATCTCTAATTTATACCTATGGGAGGGACAGAAGGATGGGGGGAGTGGGAAGGAAAAAGGGCATAATATTTTAAAAAAAATTCTATGATTATTCATTTCAATGGGCCTTCCGAAAATAGCAGAGCTTAGCACTTGTTTATTTTCAGCGCTCCCATAGGAACGAATGAAGAACGCGGTGCACCCTCTGGGAATTTACGGCTCCGTTCTGAGTATAGGTGCGGGTCCCAGAGGTTCTAGCGATATGCCCCCAATGTCTGAGATGGGACAACCCCTTTAGTCCTCTAGGGTATGGCACAAGGAGGTGGTCTTAAATATAAAAAAGGGGCATATAAAATTAAATATAAATATATTTGTGATCATGGCTAAATACGAACTCGGGCAGCGCGCCTGCCTGGAACCTAAACCGGCTGGTGTGTGCCTGGAGCCGGGTACGAGAGCAGCCTAAAAGGGGGCAAAAATGACAACAATATAGTTAAGGTGCAAGACTTTATTACCTTATAACACCAATGACCGAAACGCCTGCGAAATCTCCACCTGTGGGTTAGGTATGTATCTGGTGAAGCAAGACGAACGCCATCTCCCCATCTTTCGGATGACATGGGCGGGGACCCCCTGCCGGGAAGCCGCTCCAATGCGGAAGGGATGGCCGGATATAGCGCCAGGGTCCAATCCTAAGCCAGCAGCAACCGTGCGGATGTGGCTGATGAACTGTGCTGCGGTGAGAGCGCCATTGAGATGTGGTAGTAGAGGGCTGTGAGGTGGCGCATCTCGGAGGGCGAGCATGAGCTGGCCAAACACATGTACCGGGCACCATCTATTACCAGTCGGGAAAAACTGAACCTCCACCGGGGGGCCTGCTTGACTAGTCTTGGTGGAAATTAACTTCAGCGTGTAATGGTCTATATCCTGCACCAGCTGTTCTCTGTGCAGACTGCACCGTCCTGCCGTGCTGCAAGTGAACTCGCCTGGCCTAAGGAAGCCGTAAAAGGCTAAATACATAGCAGCTTTAAAAATCAAGCTGGAGAAGGGCCCAAAAGGAGCACCATCCAGGGCTGAAGACAATTTCCGGAACATCTCCCCCGTGACGCCCTGCCTGCGGGACAGGGGATTGGACCTACCCTTCCGGACCCCTCGCAAGGTGGCCTTGATTGCGTGCGCAGAAAAAATGGACCCGCCCCCTGGGTTGCGGAGCATAGTGCGGTGTTGGACGCCCGCCAGGTACAACTTAACGGTGTTGTAGGAGAGGTGTAACTGGTGGTGACAATGGGCAATGAAGGCCATGATGTAAGGAATGTCCGCCAGGCCAGCCTGCGGGTGCAGACACGAAAACTCCTGGAAAGTTCTCAGGCCTGAAAGATAGTTCCTGGCTGTATTGGGGGCGAGGGACTGCTGCGCCAGGTCTCTTGCCAAAGAGACAAGCATGCCTAATCCATTGTCAGGGAACTGAAAGCCGGGGTGGGATATCTGAGCGGCTCGGCCTCCGGCATGACCTGAAAAAAGAGTGCGAAATTAAACCTGGATAGCGCGTCAGCTGCCACATTTTGCTCACCCGGAATGTGGCTACAATGCACATGGAAGTTGTGTGACAGGGCCAGCCAAACCAGCTGGCGTAATAGTGCCATGATCTTGGGGGACTTGGCCCTGCCCTTGGCTAAGATGTCAACCAAGGCCTGGTTGTCTGTCACAAACATCACCGGCAAGTTAGCCCAGAGGTGACCCCATGCCTGGGCCGCTGCAACGATGGGGTACAACTCCAACAGGGAGGAGGTGCGAATGGACTCGGCCTCCTCTAGGATAGCAGTGGGCCAACGATCCACTAGCCAACGGGGACCCCAAATGGCCGCGTAGCCGCAAGATGCAGCAGTGTCTGAAAAAATGGTCGGGCAGGAGGGAGACCGAGGCGATACGAAAAAGACGAAAAAGGAGACGCCGTTCCATCGGGACAGGAACAACTCCCACATGGCCAGGTCTGCCATGGCCTGGCCGTCCAACCGGATGATGCTGTCCTGTTCGGGTGCTGAGGGAAGAAGCTGGAGCAGCCTCGACACGAAAGTCCTCCCCTGGGGCATAATCCTAGAGGCAAAATTGAGCCGCCCCAGAAGAGATTGCAACTCGACTCTAGTGAGGCACCCCGTGGAAGCCGCATGGGAAATGACCTCCCGACACTGAGCGAGTTTCTCTTCCGGTAGGCTGGCCTGCAATAGAACCGAATCCAGGACGATGCCCAGGAACGAGACCCTCGTGGCGGGACCCTCAGTCTTTGACTCTGTGACCGGAACAGCCAGACTGGCGAACATCTCGAGGAGGATGGTGAGAATGCCGGACCCGCCCTGCGGATCCTCGACAACTAGAAAGTCATTGAGGTAGTGGATGACTGACCGGAGGCCCCCGTGATGGACCAAGATTCAATGTAGCGCCTTGGCCAGCTGGTCGAATAACCAGGGGCTACTCTTGGATCCAAAATACTGCCCGGCCCACTCGATGCCGTAGAACTGCCACAACTGAGGTTGGATGGGAAGGAGTTTAAACGCATCGGCGATGTCAACCTTTGCCAACCAAGCGCCCCTACCATGCAACAGGATGGCCTGAATTGCGTCGTCCACCGAGGAATAACGCATGGCAAATTCCTCCGAGGGAATCGGGGAATTAAGGCTAGGGATTCCGGAAACATGAGGGGCGGACAGATCATAAATCAATCTTTTTTTATTGGTGTTTTTCTTAGCCACTAAGCCGATGGGGTTGATTCGCCAAGAGGAAAACGGGATGCGCGGGAATGGGCCTATGAGAAACCCTTTAGCTACCTCCGACTGGAGCAACTCGCTAGTTGCTGGAGGGTCCAGGGTGGCGGACAGCAGATTCCTGCCTTCCCAGGGCACTTGTGGCAGCGTGATGAGCCCTGTGTGGAACCCCTGGCGGAAGCCTGCCAACAGGAACGCCACAAAATGCTGATCGTGGTGATCGTGAAGGAGCGCCGCCAAGAGGTCCACGTTGATGTCCGCTAGTCAGGACCCTTTAGCAGACTTCTTGGGGCAGGCGGACCGTGGGTGGCCCCTGAAGCACAGGGAGCAGACGTGGAGTGATCTGCAGCTGGCATACGAGCACCCCCCTGAGTTGAAATTATTGCAGACCTGGCTCTTCCCCAAGTAGACAATGGGTCTGCCCAGTTTGTCAGTGGAGGGGTTAGACGGAAAAGACCCGGAGGTCCCCGGGAGGGCCCTGTCCTGAGACGGGTGGGCGGTATTAGGGCACCATTCAGAAGAGTGGAAGATTGACTGACACGTCACACAGTTGGGAGCCCTGAGGCCAGCGAAGTGACGGCAAAAAAGCTCTGTGTCAATCAAAGACCAGCTGGTGACATACTGGAATTGGGCCAATGCTGCCGCTGCCTTAGCCGAGAAGGAACGGTGGTAGTCATAGAAGGCCGACCCACCATACTTGTGCCCCAGGTCAGTGACCAGGTACAAGTAGCTGTCCAGCTCCTCTCTCCTCTCCGGCTGTGCGGTGCAGATGATGTCTCTGAAGAGGCTGAAAGCTAAGAAAAACTCCGGGATTGTCAACTTGCGGTTGAGCCGTGAGTCCTTGGCCCGGAGGACCACCGACACATCGCCACAGTTGATGACCCTATTCTCGGGAACATCTTGAGCGGCAATTAGGATTGATGCCAGATTGACATCCTTCCCTGCCAGAATGTCTCTTTTGAGGTTGTCGGGAATGAAGTGAGAGGGGGACACCTGGGGAATGGGTCTTGGCATACCTGTAGCCAGCCAACCCGATGTAGATGGAGCCATCAGCGGGACGGGAGCCGGGGGTGCCATGGGTGGCCGGGATTCCAGCTCAGAAACCCTTGCCCGAACGTCTGCTACCGAGTCGACCAAAGAATTTAGGGTCGACTGTAGCTGCACCAGAGACAACTGGATGGACGACGCCTCCTGCTGCACCGCCGAAGTGCTGGGGCTGGTCATGAGCAGTTTGTACAGCTCTGCCTTCCTTGCGGTGGCCGGGTACGGAATGCCTCTTCGGTTTAGCTCAGCCAACAGCTTTGGGATGGTCCAGCTCCGAAGGGATGATGGACCCGCCTGGCTTGACATGATCGAGCCGGAGATGGACAGGCCGTCCTCCATATCCGAGGCACGAGACATGGCAGAGCAGCTAAAAATGAAAAGGCATGACAAATAAAGGAGAAAAAAAAAACGAGAGGGCGATGACGGAATGGTATTCGGATTGGTGCACGATAGAGAAACACGTACCGGAATAGAATTCGTAGGATGGCTCAGTAGAACCTGACCTAGCCGAACAGACGAAGGCATAATTAAAAGCGTGAACATGATCTGACTGGGACCCCGGTGGCGTCAGTGCGAACTTACCTGAACAGGACCGATAGGAACGGAGAAATAGGAACAAACCCCTGAAAATAAAGTAACAGGCGAAAAACATTTGAAAGTGCAGAGGAAACGGGTGACCTCAAACCTGTTGGAACCAATCGAACTTGCCAGGATGGGGCGCACCCTTAGGCCAAGTAACCATCCGAGCGCATCAGACCGGATACTTGACCGAAGAGAGCCGCCTGAGCGTACCAGGCGGTTGACAGAAGAGAAGGCGCGTAGCCATGAGATAGAGGCTGCGCGTAGCAGCGGCCCGCGAAGGGCGGTGGTAAGACATGAACCTAGAAGCCATGGAAAGCAAAGAACGACCAGGGGAGCAGCCGAAGGATGGCCCCTTAGAAAGACTCGGATAAGTCAAAGGACAGGTGCGTTAACCCGTGTGTTAGAGAAGAAACATGAAGACCCGGGCGTACCAGGAGTGTACAGTGCCCTGGGCGCACCAGGGAAGATAATGTGGCGCAACCAAAACCGTGACCGGACACCCGACTGTGCCCAGCAGACCAAATAAGCCTAGTGACATGAAGACAATGACGGCCTGGGCGAACCAGGAAGACCAGACAACCCTGGGCGTGACCAGGTGCCAGAGGCGCGAGGGAAGCCGAGCTAGCCCTGCGTAGGATACCCACCCTTGAATTTGAAAGATGGTGTACCCCAATGTGGTGACGCAGGTTTTTTTTTTTTTTTTTTACAGGTTTATGTCTGAATTTTGTTTCTTTCTGAAATTGCGTTTTTTTTTTTTACGATATGGCAGGTTTTAGGAAATTTATTGGCAGACTCATGCCCAGGGCCCAGCCCAAGCGGGGCCAGGACCGTGCAGCCACCTGGAGAACCTAACTTCTTCTACCCCCTTTCCCCTATCCGGCCTGGCTGCCCGCGAGCCTGCGCTCCACGTGGAACGCAAGCCGACACCGCAGCCAGGGAGACCGGCCAGGGGGCGGGTGACGTCACTGCCGGCGCCGGAAGGAGAGTGCCTTCCACTCTGGAACGCGAGTGCCTTCCACCCTGGAACGCACGCCTCCGTGCGCTGTTTGTAGGCAGAAGGAGCGAAGATCGGGCCCCAGCCTCCCCCCATGAACACCCCCCCAGGATAGGGGAGTCGCAGCGGTGTGTGCTGCTCACCCCCGAGCCGCCCGCCGCCGGAAGCCTGAGAGCGGCCGGGGACCGGCACCAGGAAGCGCGTGTGTTCCACCCTGGAACGCACGCCTCAGTGCGCCGTCTCATCCCCCCCCCCGGTAAGGAAAGAGCCGTGCTGGCTCCAAGGTGTGCTCCCCGCCGCCGAGCCGCCGGACAGTCAGGGAGACGGGCGGTGACGAGAACCCGGAAGCGCATGCGTTCCACGCTGGAACACACCCGCAGAAAGAAGCGGTGGAAAGGAGCCAGACTGCCGCTGTCCTCTGCCCCGCGATAGTGCCTCATACTTACCACTGGAAGGGATGAACTCTGCGCGAGGCGGCCGGAGATACAAGGAGACACACGTAACAATCGCAAGTGAAAATCCATGAACCGGAACGCCTACTGGAGGTGAGGGGAGTGGGGTTTATAAAGGCTCAAGCCCCTCCCACAAATGAAGGCTGAACTTCAGCCTTACCAACATATCTCGACCTGCTCAGCTCCTCCTACGCTATAAAACACTGTCCACAGATTGCATTGCATTTTGCGGTGACAGGTTCTCTTAAGACATGCTTCCAGATAAATTCTCTAACCCTAGATGTGTAAAATTGGGCCACATTTTGCCTTAATTTATGCCAAAATCTAGGTGCTCTCTTATTAGTAAATGCGGGCCAATGTTTTATCTTGAACTGCTCTGAAAGGAACTTCTGGGCACCAAGAAAATTTGTCCATGTCATTATTTATTAAAACTTGGAGGGAAAGTTAGGAGAAATAGCAGCCTGTGCTTACTGTTTGAATGGCTGAACATTGTGGCCTACAAACAGGACAGAATGGTGAGGAGACTCCATCATTTATGGAGACAGTTTTGTCTACCTCACTTATGCGATTACCTTGATCTCTGACATCTCCACAAGGCTAATTTCTTGCATCGTATGTATGCTGCGGAGAGCCCTCTGAGCTCCTGGGTATATGTGCCTATAAGCAATTACATCTTCTGAACCATCTATAACTGCTCAATTTAGGATGGTTGTCATTCCCCACAAAAGACTTCACACTACATTCTTGACTTACCTCCTCCAGGGGCAACAGTTTGGACTCTCTTATTTTCATCTTCTTTTTGGCTTTGGTAGGCGCCTCCTGGTTGCCTTGTTTAATATCAGACTTTTTGTCTTCCACAGAGGTCACAACTTTCTCCTTTACCTGCAATAAAAAAAGGGGGATAATACTGAAAACATTTATAGCTGCAAAGATGACCAGCAAAGGATGGAAAACGTTATCAGCTGAAAGAGAGTCTACAAAGGCTATGGAACCAGTTGACATAGAAAATTTTTTTTTTTTTTTACATGTTAGCTACCTTGAATAAAAAAAATTAAAAAAAAGTTGCATTAAGTTTCAGTCTGCAATCTTCTTTCCTACATTCATTTTCAGACCCCTTGACATTCAGTTTCCAACCTACTCCAAGTTTCTGAATTTTCTCAGGTGGGTTTGTCCCCCTCAGTAATACATGCTGGATGTGAGGTCTGTGTGTCTAATGTATCAGCATAGCTTCATTCCTGGACTAGTTTTCCCGTCTACAGCACTTGTATTAATAGTCATTGATGCTGAGAAGTGTCTGATTAGTCTCCCCCCCCCCCCCCCCAAGAAAAGTTTGCAAAGGGTGCTCTGGTTTCTACATACACTTGTGCACAGCCTACATGATCCCCCTCCCACAAATAGCTTGTCTCCTTTTCTCCCTATCTACAGCCTCTGTGAGCTACCTTCCTTTGATGCTTTGTCCCCTCTCCAAACTCTGATCTGCCATGTACATTTTCTTCCCCCTCCCCGCTGCCATCTCTAACACTAAGAGAGGAGTTGGGGTAGAGCAGACAGAAACAGTAGCAGAGCTCCGACAGATTTTATGCCAGATCAGGAGCACAGGCAAGGACCTTCACAAATTCTGCAGAAGCAAAATAACATGATGTTTTTAATGAAACATTTTTGAAAGTCGAACTTAAAAATATCAGTGTAAAGACCTTTAAAGGGGTTTACAAAAGGTAGTGGTGGGTAGTCACGGGCTCAAACGAAAAATAAATAAAAAATACCCCACTAACCTGGAGCCGCCTGGTTCCAGCACTGTGCCTCTTGTCCACCCGAAGTATGAATGGCCATCAGTGGTGACATGCATGCAAATGCCATGTCACCCTTTCAGTTGGCAGGGACAGGAGGTATGGCGCTAGAACAGTGAGGCTCATACCAGGTGAGTGCTGTGCTTAATTTTTATATTTTTAGGTGGATGCCCACCCACTCCTAATTTTTTATTTTCCCTGCTGTTCCCTGCCTGAGTTCTCTGGATCTGGCATTGTCAGAAGCTGCCTGAATGTCTGCCAGCCCCATTAACTATAACGGGGACTGGCGGAGATCCGGTTGCAACCTGGTAAATATGCAAAGAACTGGCCGGACTAAAACCGCTGAACACTACTGTGATAGTATCCTAAGGGTACTTTCACACTAGCGTTGCCGGAACTGCCTGCCGGATCCGGAAATCCAGTGTCTCTCCAGTGTCATCCGGAAAAAAGGATCCAGTATTTTTTTTTTTCATATTTTTAAGGCTCTGCACATGCGCAGACCAGAAAACCGGATCCGGCATTAATACATTTCAATGGGAAATAATTTGGCATTCCGGCAAGTGTTCCGGAATTTTGGCCTGAGAAAATACCGCAGCATGCTGCAGTATTTTCTCCGGCCAAATACCGTAAAAGTGATTGAACGGAAGACATCCTGATGCATACTGAACGGATTGCTTTCCATTCAGAATGCATTAGGACAAAACGGAAGCGTTTTATTCCGGTATTGAGCCCCTAGGATGGAACTCAATACGGGAAAATGTGAAAGTACGCTAAGGGCGAGTTGCTACTACTTCTGCACATTTGTTCCCTGCCAGTGTGGATATTATTACCGGTATTCTTGCAACGCTCCAGTTGCTAAACCATTTGTCTTACTGTAGGTTCTGGGGGCATCTGACTACCAGGAGATACTGAGAAAGGCGACTGCTAGAGAGGAAACCAGTTCTGCAGTTGTGTGAGCAACTGGTGTCATTTCAACGAACGACAAATTATCAGATTTCAAAAACTAGAGAAAGGAAACAAGTGAGAAATTCCAAGAGTAAGAATATTAGAAAAAAAATAATAAGGAAAAAATATTTCTCGAGGATCCAGACAGCTCCTTGTCTGACCCTTTCTAACTTTAAAATAAAGACTTTAATCATGACCGGTGTCTTGTCGTTACCTTGAAGTCTGGGTGCTTCAAGTTACTGAAGGACATAGTTAAGATGGACACTAAAGGCTACTTTCACACTAGCGTTTCTATTTTCTGGTATTGAGGTCCGTCATAGGGTCTCAATACCGGAAAAAACGCTTCCGTTTTTGTCCCCATTCATTGTCAAGGGGGACAAAACGCAACGGAACATAAAGGAGTGCTCCAAAATGCATTCCGTTCCGTTCTCATACCGGAGAGCATGCTGCGGTTTGCTTTCCGTCCTGGGATGCCGAGCAAGATGGTTCCGTCATGACCCACAATGCAAGTCAATGGGGACGGATCTGTTTTCTTTGACACAATAGAAAACGGATCCGTCCCCCATTGACTTTCAGTGGAGTTCATGACGGATCCGTCTTGACTATGCTAAAGATAATACAACCGGATCCGTTCTGAACGGTTGTATTATCAGTAACGGAAGCGTTTTTGCTGAACCCTGCCGGATCCGGCAAAAAACGCTAGTGTGAAAGTAGCCTTTTGTTAAATGTGACATTTCTACAATTCTCCCCATTTATCTTCACCTCTCGGCTCCCTTCTGCTCATGCAGGTGCCTGAGATTTTCTACTCAGATTGAATGGAAACAATTGGTTCTGATGGAAATAGACCTCTTCATATTATTCATTACAACTACTGACTATATTGAGGATGTGATGCATTTCATTCTGAGTACAGGATCAGAGAAAATGGCTGCATTCTTCTAAAGTGAAGAAAAAGCTTTGCGGCACTCGGTTGTTGGTACGCTACTGGAAGTCGGGTTCCCGCCCCGTTGTATCAAGAAGAATATAAAATCCAGTTTGTGCGATGTGATAAATTTCATTTAATCAGAAATGCGGCAAATCATATACGTGATGTTTCGGCCACAATCCGGCCTTCATCAGACTGGTACCGCTAGAGGGACTGCACGGAAAGCGGGCGTTGTCTTAGGAATCGCAGAAGAACTCTGCCAATGGTTAAAGTGTCACCCCTACTCCGTAGTGCTTCTGTAGGGTTTCCGTTCTTCCGTTCCGCACCATTCCGCATCTCCGGATTTGCAGAACTATTTGAGTGAATGGGTCCGCATCCGTGATGCGGGATGCCCACGGAACGGCGCCTGTGTGTTGCGGATCCGCATATGCGGTCCGCAATACGGCAACGGGCAGCACACATTTGTGAATAGAATAGGGTGAATAGAATTTTTACAGTCTCCATTCTGAGCTGTGCCTCGTGCATAGTTCAGTAGGGAGACTGCCATGGCAAGCCTGGATCACTTCAGCAGCGTCCAGTCTGCCATGGAAACTGATCGGAGCCCCGTGCTTTCATTGCAGGGGCTCCGATCAGAAGGCAGAGGGAACCACATCCCTCTGCCTTCACTCACAGGTGCCACGATCAACACTGAAGGGTTAAATGAAACAACCAGCACCCGCTGCGTATGGAGCAGGGTCACTGCAGAGGCCAGCTCCATACACCCGCGGGCGCATAACGCCATATGGGTTAAGGGGGTTAAAATATCATTACTTGAACCAACTACAGAAGAACTACAACCAGGAAATTCCGCCTATTTTCACCTAAAAATGATCATGAAAATGGTATTATAGTCATAAATAGCATCAAGATATGTAATACCATTTTGTCTTCCACTACCTTTACCTCAAATAAAATGATACCATCTCTAAAACAGGGGTTTCACTTTCTCCATCATCGCAGATTCTCCTGGAGAGACTAAAGAATCCAATTTCTTGCAGCAATTGTATGTACAGGCTGTTGAGGTTCTGTTTTGCTCCCTCATTACCAGATACCCACTAAAATGGAGGAACTAATACACTAACATTCTGGTAAACATCTACATTTAAGGTCCGGTTAATTAGATCTTTGGTGGTCTAGGGAAGTAAAGTTTTTAGTTTTTTTTATAATATCCTTGGTGGTCTAGGGTAGTGAATTTTTTTTAAATAATATCCTTGGTGGTCTAGGGTAGTGAATTTTTTTTTATATAATATCCTTGGTGGTCTAGGGTAGTGAATTTTTTTTTATATAATATCCTTGGTGGTCTAGGGTAGTGAATTTTTTTTTATAATATAATATACTTAATGGTCTAGGGTAGTGAAATTTTTTATTTTTTTATTATATCCTTGGTGGTCTAGGGTAGTGGTTTTTTTTTTAATAGCCTTGGTGGTCTAGGGTAGTGTTTTTTTTTTATAATATCCTTGGTGGTCTAGGGTAGTGTTTTTTTTTTTATAATATCCTTGGTGGTCTAGGGTAGTGAAGTTTTTTTAAATAATATACCTGGTGGTCTAGGGTAGTGAAGTTTTTTTATAATATCCTTGGTGGTCTAGGGTAGTGATTTTTTTTTATAATATAATATACTTAATGGTCTAGGGTAGTGAATTTTTTTTATAATATAATATACTTAATGGTCTAGGGTAGTGAAATTTTTTATTTTTTTATTATATCCTTGGTGGTCTAGGGTAGTGTTTTTTTTTTTTTAATAGCCTTGGTGGTCTAGGGTAGTGTTTTTTTTTTTAATAGCCTTGGTGGTCTAGGGTAGTGAAGTTTTTTTTTTTATATAATATCCTTGGTGGTCTAGGGTAGTAAATTTTTTTTATAATATAATATACTTAGTGGTCTAGGGTAGTGAAGTTTTTTATTTTTTTATTATATCCTTGGTGGTCTAGGGTAGTGTTTTTTTTTTTAATAGCCTTGTGGGTCTAGAGTAGTAAAGGGGATGAATACCAACAGCAGCTAGGCTTAAGGCTGAAGATCTCCTAGGATATGGCCATAGACGGCTTAGCACACAGACGCTGCATCATCAGCTATTAGTCAATTACAGAAACACTTGACTGATTAATATGACTGTGCAACTGGCTGATGGGATGTGTGAGAGGAGAACAGGGAAAGCAAGATATTTCTACATTTCTGTAACCAGAATGGGCCTCCCCCTCTGGTCACCCATGGAGCTGAACAGGCATTACAGACTATGGCCCCTTTCACACGAATAACACGGATTAGGACCGGATGCGTTCAGGGAAACTTGCGCAATTTCGCAAGCAAGTTCAGTCAGTTTTGTCTGCGATTGCGTTCCGATGCGTTTTTCACGCGCGCGATAAAAAACTGAAGGCTTACAAACAACATATCTTAGCAACCATCAGTGAAAAACGCATCGCATCCGCAAGCAAACGCAGAATATAGAACATGCTGCGATTTTCACGCAACGCACAAGTGATGTGTAAAAAACAACGCTCATGTACACAGATCCATTGAAATGAGTAGGTCCGGATTCAGTGTGGGCGCAATGCGTTCGCATCAGGCATTGCACCCGCGCGGAAAACTCGCTCGTGTGAAAGAGGCCTATATGTCCATCCTTAAATTTATATTTTAAAGATGTTTCCAGGTTCAGGATATCGATGACCTATCTTTAAGTCATCCATAATATATTGGTGGGGGTCAGGCTGTCAGCAAAGGGGCTGTGACTCTTGTGTGAATGCTGCAGGCTCTTCCTCTGGATCTGCCTTCCTGCGGTGGTGCAGGATATTGCAGCTTCTGTTTATTCAAGCGAATGCGACGAGGCTGTAATACCCTGCACGGCCACTAATAAGTCGGTGACATGAAATGACCCAAGAAGCCACAGTCTGACATTATCCAATCAGTGCTGCCAGCGTCAGAAGGCGCAGGGACGCTCCCCCAAATGGTAACTCCCATTTGGACCTTTACAGCAAACTGGTAGTAATTCATTCATTATTTCTAGCAGGAATAATAGAGGAATGGCACAACATGGAGTCATAAGAATAGATGCTCCAGAATTATTATATAGGGATCACAAGTAGTTACTAGACATGTCAAGAGAGGTGACAGGTCCTCTTTAAGATGTGGCCTACTTGATGGACAGAGTTCTTATTGTAAGGGCCATAAGCAACACTAAGGGCTAATGCACACGAAGTATTTCCTTTCCGCTTCCGTCCCGTTTTTTTTTAACTTACATTCACTTCAATGGGTCTGCAAAAACAACGGAAGGCACTCTGTGTGCAATCCGTTTCCATATTTCCGTTCTGCAAAAAAGTAGTGCATGTCCTATTATTGTCCGCAAACCATGGTCCGAGGCCCCATTCAAGTCAATGGGTCAGCAAAAAATATGGAACGCACACAGAACACATCCTTATTTTGCGGATCCATACTGTAGAAATGCTATGCCCAGCCCATATTGCTCATGTGTTTGGTGATTAATAAGTTACTGTTTCCGATCCGCAAAAAACGGATCGCATACGGAAACCATACGGATATGTTTTGTGGAATAACGGAACAGAAGAGGACTTGAATTAGAGGGGAAAAAAACTCAGATACGGGACAACGGACCGCAAAACAACAACGGTCGTGTGCATGAGCCCTAACCATGGAGAGGCTCGTTCCCTTTTTTCGAGGGATGAAGGCTATCACTAAGGCAATGCATGGAAGTCTTAATAGAGAGGATGTCACCTGGTTCAGAGACTGACAGAGCTCCGCTAACACTGCAGCAGCATGCTGATGTCTTGTGCGGTCCCCATGTGCTGTTCTTCAAACTGGGTTGTTAACAGGCTTCCGTAATGTGACAACCAACATTGTGGGTTATGCTCTTCTCCCGGCCATATATACGCTATGACACTGAGAATTATCTCTGACCTTCAATGTTCGTACAGAGTCACACTGGAAAAGACAGTATAATGTAATACACAAGATCATCTACCAGGATGACTTTAAAGGATAACTTTTAAAGGTCATATTTTTTATTCATTTGTTCGTTTATTAGAGCTAGGCATGTACACCTGAGTAAGGATAATTTTCACACTGCCGTTTCTAGGTCCGCCTGTGAGATCCGTCTCAGGACTCTCACAAGCGGCCTAAAACGGATTAGTTCAGCCCCAATGCATTCTGAATGGATAAGGATCCGTTCAGAATGCATCAGTTCAACTCTGTTCAGTCTCCATTCCGCTCTGGAGGCGGACACCGCGTTTTGATGTCCGTCTGACGAAACTGAGCCAAACGGATCCGTCCTGACTTACAATGTAAGTCAATGGGGACGGATCTGTTTTTACTGACACTATAACGTGCAATTGAAAACGTATCCGCCTCCCATTGACTTTCAATGTAAGTCAAAACGGATCCGTTTGCATTATCATGGTAATGCAAACGGATCCGTTCTGAACGGATACAAGCGTTTGCATTATAGGTGCGGATCCGTCTGTGCAGATACTAGACGGATCCGCACCTAAACGCAGGTGTAAAAGTAGCCTTAGTTTATCAATGACTGCCAAAAGATCTGTAATTACCTTATAATAACAGCTTTCATTAATGTCCCCGTCCCTTTCCACTGCTCCCTTAAAAGACCATTGCTAGGGCTGGACTGTCTTCCCTTTAGTATAAACAGAAGACGGAGGGGCGGTCCTCCACACTGCATGCCTGCATTAGGCTTCAGAGTGAGGAGGCGTGTCTCTCAGTAATCCAATCTGATTGGCTGGCAGGGAGCTGCTGGCTACAGCAAGTTTGTATGTGACCTGAGGAAATGCAGTTTTGGCCTCAGAGAACTGGCAGAGGAGCCATCTTGAGAAGATTCTCATAATGTAGGATTCAAAACAGCCGTAACTAAGGGGAAAACTCAAGGAAAACAGTGGTAAGTGAAGACACTAAAGATTGCTCTATGCATAATGCTGCTGCAGCAGTAACATATGCTAAAATTTATTTTTTGATGAAAATATGACAGCTATCCTTTAAAAGTGAAATGTAAGTAAATGGACACCCCTGAATTCCATTTCTTGTTAAATTTTTTTTAATCTAAAATATATTTCCACTGGATATCTGTTATTTTGGTACAGAGCTACAAATCCCCTGTGTAGACACAGATTTAAAAGATAAAATTCTGTCTACAAGTATCCACCACTAGGAGGAGCTTAGGAGTTTGCTGCATACTGTTATACTTTACAGGCATTTCCAATTCATTAAGGGTATGCCCTATGTACAGGATAAGTGGGTCCAGCTCTGGGACCACTAGTGTCATGAGAGGGGACTTCCAAGCTAGCACTGCACCCAAAAGTTATCAAGTAAGGGGGTGAAGAACTGACACAATGGTCATGTAGAGAAAAAAACAACAAAAAAAAACAAATGCCAGGCAAGTCTGTCTTGGCTGACATATCCCAGCATCCTAATGGAAGGCGCATTTTGATATTTGCTATGGAATTTTCCCAGGTCTGGGACAAAGGGTAGGAGGAGGTAGTAGGGAACCGTCCAGGGTGCATACTTATATTAGGCAGAATGAGAGCACAATTCTCAGAAAGCATAGTTGCCAACTGTCTCAAATTTGGCAGGATTGACCCTGATTTTCAGAGACAGTCTCGCGAAATTTGCGCTGTCCAAGGCCAGAAATGGGCAGAGCTCAGACCCGGACCGGGTGTTCCCAGGGGCCGGGCTTAGATGCCGATTTTATCAACTGAAACATTGGTAAGGATGTTAAAGGAGTCGTCTGAGATTTTGATATTGATGGCCTAGCCTCAGGATAGGTCATCAGTATCTGATAGGTGAAGGTCTGTACCAATCAGCTGTTTGAAGAGGCCGTAGAGCTCTGGTAAGCACTGCGGCCTCTTCCTAGGGCAGTGGCGGCACGTTCATTAGTCACATGGCCTAGGAGCAGTTTAAAGGGCTTCTGTCAGCCCACTAAACCGTTTTTTTTTTTTTTTGCTTAATAATAACCCCTACACTGCGATCTCAGCATACATAAGTAAAATAAGAATTTTGGTTCAGTAGAATTTGCTAAAACCCTATTTTTATAATATGTAAATTACCTTGCTACCAGCAAGTAGGGCGGCTACTTGCTGGTAGCAGCCGCATCCTCCGATGGTAATGACGCCCCCTCTGCTTGTTGATTGACAGGGCCAGCAGACGGGATCTTTCTCCGCTGGCCCTGCCTGTTTTCATTCAATATCTGGCGCCTGCGCCGCGGCCGTACCTATCTTCAATCGGCGCAGGCGCACTGAGAGGTGGCCACTCACTCAGCCGCTTCATCCTCAATGCGCCTGCGCCGATGACGTCACATCTACACCCGGCGCAGGCGCATTGAGGATGAAGCGGCCGAGTGAGTGGCCACCTCTCAGTGCGCCTGCGCAGATTGAAGATAGGTACGGCCGCGGCGCAGGCGCCAGATATTGAATGAAAACAGGCAGGGCCAGCGGAGAAAGATCCCGTCTGCTGGCCCTGTCAATCAACAAGCAGAGGGGGCGTCATTACCATCGGAGGATGCGGCTGCTACCAGCAAGTAGCCGCCCTACTTGCTGGTAGCAAGGTAATTTACATATTATAAAAATAGGGTTTTAGCAAATTCTACTGAACCAAAATTCTTATTTTACTTATGTATGGATAAATCGCAGTGTAGGGGTTATTATTAAGCAAAAAAAAAAAAAAAAACGGTTTAGTGGGCTGACAGAAGCCCTTTAAGTAAATGGGGCTGAGCTGCAAAACCAAGCATGGCCACTATACAATGTACGGCACTGATCCTGAGGACAGGCCATCAATATCAAAATGTCAGACAACCCCTGTGGCAGAAGTTAGCCCCGCACTGCCTGCCAGTGTACCCTGTACTGCAAGCTGCATTGATGTGGCCAGGAGCGGGGTGTCAGGTACAGGCTTTAGAAAGCGGGAAGGCCATGCTCAGGGAAAGTAATGCTGACCAATAAACCCAATTATATTAAGGGGAGCACTCACTGCTCGTGTCACTGTGTCAAAATGTTCACAGTAGAGATGAGCAAATAGATGTGTTCATCAAACAGTCCTTGAGCAGCGAGGGGCAAGAGGCGCTGCATGATTGACATTGCAGATATCTCGCCTGAGCCTGTTAATCTTGCACCTGAACCGTTGCTCAGAGGCGCAGCGCATGCGCAGAGGCTCTGCTGCGGATAGCGGAGCAGCTGCACATGCCACTACACTTCTGGCTAGCCGGAGCACTGGCACAAAATTGACTGGACCGGGTGAGACATCCGCCCTGACAGCCCCTCGCTGCTCAAGAACTCTGGTAAATGATTTAATTCGTACAAATCGATTTGCTCACCGCTAATTCACAGCAATGTGAAAGTTTAATAAACCTGTGAATAATTTATTTAACCCTTTCATATAAGTTTAATGAGTCAGACAAGTCCCCAGCACACTGACATTAACAGCGCTGATCGGTAAGCTATAATGGTCAACAGTTGTACGGTATTATAAACATGGATCTTATAAGAAGTCAGAGGTTAAACTGTACCTAAACATTTCTATATACTTTATTAAATCCTATTCTAAATGCCATTAAATGAACCCTTAGGCCCCTTTCACACGGGCGAGAATTCCGCGCGAGTTGGACGCATTGCACCCGCACTGAATCCGGACCCATTCACTTCAATGGGGCTGTGCACATGAGCGGTGATTTTCACGCATCACTTGTGCGTTGCGTAAAATTCGCAGCAAGCTCTATATTGTGCACTTTTTCATAGAAGTGAATGGGGCTGCGTGAAAATCATAAGCATCCGCAAGCAAGTGTGGATGCGGTGCGATTTTCACGCATGGTTGCTAGGTGACGATCGGGATGGGGACCCGATCTCTATTATTTTCCCTTATAACATGGTTATAAGGCAAAATAATAGCATTCTTAACCCCTTCCCGACCTATGACGTACTACTACGTCATGGGAACCACTGCGTTCCCGCAATTTGACATAATAGTACGTCATAGTGATCGTGCAGGCACAGGAGCGGTGTGCGCGCGATCACTGCAGGGGCCCGGCAGTCCCTGGTAGCCGGGCCCCTGCTGTATCCGCCGGCATCGCTGTAAAAGCCGATACCGGCGGATTAACCCCTTCTATGCCGCGGTCCACGCTGACCGCGACATAGAAGGGGTTTGTGTTGGGTAAGTGATCGCATCGAGTCCCCGTGCTGCTGTGGCGGGGACCCGATGCGACACAAGGCAGCCCGATGCCGTGCAGAGGCTGCCCAATGCCTTGCACGGCATCGGGAACTGCCTTCTACGGGTGCCGAGGAGATCCAGCCTCAGGCCCGGTCTCCTAGGCAACCTGTTAGTGTATGACTCAGTGTTATACATGAACAGGTAATGCATTACAATACAGATGTATTGTAATGCATTGCAGAGGGGATCAGACCCCCAAAAGTGAACATCATAAATAAAGTAAAGAAAAAAAAGTAAAAAAAAACAAAAAAAAAACGCACCTTTCCCCTTATTTTATAATAAAAAAATAGGAAAAAAAAGCCATTTTTGTCACCTTACATCACAAAAAGTGCAACACCAAGCGATCAAAAAGGCGTATGTCCCACAAAATGGTATCAATAAAACAGTCACCTCATCCCGCAAAAAATGAGCCCTTACCTAAGACAATTGCCCAAAAAATAAAAAAAAACTATAGCTCTCAGAACATGGAGACACTAAAACATCATTTTTTTTGTTTCAAAACTGCTATTATTGTGCTAAAGTGAAAAAAAAAAAAATATATATATATATATATAAACATATTAGGTATCGCCACATCCGTAACAACCAGCTCTATAAAAATATCCCATGACCTAACCCCTCAGATGAACACCATAAAAAATTAATAAATAATGTAAAAAAAAAAAAAAACATTTTTGTCACATTACATCACAAAAATTGCAACAGCAAGTGATCAAAAAGGTGTATGCCCCTCAAAATAGTACCATTCAGACCGTCACCTCATCCCACAAAAAATGAGACCCTATCTAAGAGATTCAGTCAAAAAATAAAAAAGCTATCATTCTCAGACAATGGAGACACTAAAATATGATTATTTTTTGCTTCAAAACTGCTATTATTGTGCTAAAGTGAAAAAAATAAAAAAAGTATACATGTTAGGTATCGCCACGTCCGTAACAGCCAGCTCTATAAAAATATCACAAGACCTAACCACTCAGGTGAACACTGTATAAAAAAATAAAAAAAAAACAGGGTTAAAAAAAAGGCATTTTTGTCACATTATATCACAAAAATTGCAACAGCAAGTGATCAAAAAGGCGTATGCCCCCCACAATAGTACCAATCGGACCGTCACCTCATCCCGCAAAAAATGAGACCCTACCTAAGAGAATCGGTCAAAAAATAAAAAAGCTATGGCTCTCAGACTATGGAGACACTAAAATATCATTATTTCAGTTTCAAAAATACTATTATTGTGTAAAACTTAAATAAAGAACAAAAAGTAGACATATTAGGTATTGCCACGTCCGTAACGATCTGCTCTATTAAAAAGTCACATGACCTAATCCCTCAAGTAAACGCTGTAAAAATAAAAAAGCTGCCAAAACATCAGTTTTTTGGTTACCTTGCCTCACAAAAAAGTAATAGAGCAATTAAAAATCATATGTACCCCAAAATAGTACCAATAAAACTGGCACATTATCCTATAGTTTACAAAATGTGGTCACTTTTTTGAGTTTCTACTGTAGGGGTGCATCAGGGGGGCTTCAAATGGGACATGGCATCTAAAAATCAGTTCAGTTAAATTTGCCTTCCAAAAACCATATGTCGTTCCTTTCCTACTGCGTCCTGCCGTGTGCCCGTACAGCAGTTTACGATCAGATGTGGGGTGTTTCTGTAAACCGCAGAATCAGGGTAATAAATATTGAGTTTTATTTGGCTGTTAACCCTTGTTGAAAAAATTTATTAAAATGTAAAATCTGCCAAAAAAGTTTAATTCTGAAATTTCATCTCAATTTTCCATTAATTCTTGTGGAACACCTAAAGGGTTAACAAAGTTTGTAAAATCAGTTTTGTATACCTTGAGGGGTGTAGTTTCTAAAATGGGGTCATTTTTGGGTGGTTTCTATTATGTAAGCCTCACAAAGTGACTTCAGACCTGAACTGGTCCTTCAAAAGTGGGTTTTGGAAATTTTCCTAAAAATCTTAAGATTTGCTTCCAAACTTCTAAGCCTTCTAACGTCCCCAAAAAATAAAATGTCATTTTCAAAATGATCCAAACATGAAGTAGACATATGGGGAATGTAAAGTAATTACTATTTTTGGAGGTATTACTATCTATTATAAAAGTAGAGAAATTGAAATTTGCTAATTTGCTAATTTTTCCCCATTTTTGGTAAATTTTGTATTTTTTTTCATGAATAAAAATGATTTTTTAAAATGATTTTTACCACTGTCATGAAGTACGATATGTGACGAGAAAAAAACAATCTCAGAATGGCCTGTATAAGTAAAAGAGTTTTAAAGTTATCACCACATAATTTGACACATGTCAGATTTGCAAAAAATGGCCTGAGCAGGAAGGTGAAAACAGGCCCGGGGTTGAAGGGGTTAATACAGAATGCTTAGTAAATTAGGGATGGAGGGGTTAAAAAAAAAATAATAATATTAAACTCACCTCATCCACTTGTTCCCGCAGCCCAGCTTGTCTTCTTTCTTCTTCTTCGAGGACCTGGGAGAAAAGGACCTTTGGTGACATCATTGCGCTCATCACATGGTCCATCACATGGTGATGGCCCTTTGTGATCAGAGCAGTGACGTCACCAAAGGTCCTTTTCTCCCAGGTCAACAAGCCGGGCTGCGCAAACAAGTGGATGAGGTGAGTTTAATTATTTATTTTATTTTTCTACCCCTCCAGCCCTATTGTACTATGCATTCTGAATTAAGAATGCTATTATTTTCCCTTATAACCATGTTATAAGTGAAAATATTAAAATCTACACAACACCGTCCCAAACCCGAACTTCTGTGAAGAAGTCCGGGTTCGGGTCTGGGTATCAATCATGAGGATTTTTCTCACGCGCGTGCAAAATGCATTAAAACACTTTGCACTTGCGCTGAAAAATTGTGCATTTTCCCGTAACGCACCCGCATCTTGTCCGGCCCTCACACGCGTCAGTTCTGTGTTGTGTGAAAAACGCAGCATGTTCTATATTCTGCGTTTTTCACGCAGCCCTGACCCCATAGAAGTGAATGGGTCTTCAGTGAAAAACGCATTGCATCTGGAAGCAGGTGTGGATGCGATGCGTTTTTCACTGATGGTTGCTGAGAGATGTTGTTTGTATACCTTTAGGTTTTTTATCACGCGCGTGAAAAACGCATCAAAACGCATTGCACCCGCATGGAAAAAAACTGAACAATTGAACGCAATCACAAATAGTGCGAATTTCACGGAATGCACCCTGAACGCATCCGGACCTAATCCGTCACGCTCGTGTAAAAGGGGCCTAATGGAACCATTTACTATTGCATACAATATAGTGGGAAGCTGATTCCAAATGGGGTGGAATTGAAAAAAAAAAAAGCCTCTGGATAGGTCATCAGTATCTGATCAGTGGGGGTCCAAAACTCGGGCTGTTTGAGAGGGCACTGGTACTCGCTACAGCGCCGCAGCATTCTCGCAGCTTTGCCTAGAGCCCTAGACCATATGATATCACATTCATCGATCACATGGTCTAGACCAGTGATGCTCAACCTGCTGTTGTAAAACTACAACTCCCACCATACCCTGTTGTAGGATGGTAGCTGTGGGCTGTCCAAGAATGCTGGGAGTTGTAGTTTTGCAACAGCTGGAGGGCTGCAGGTTGGGCATCCCTGGCCTAGACAAAGCTCATCCCTACTGAAGTCAATGAGGCTGAGCTGCGATACCAAGCGCAGCCACTATACAATGTATGGCGCTGTGCTTGGAGAGCATTGAGAAGGCCACAGTGCCTTCTCAAAAAGCTGATCTGCGGGGGTCCCAGGTGTCGGACCCCCACCGATCAGATACTGATGACCTATTTACCTGTCATCAGTGCCATGGGTTCCAGCACCACACTCCCTTCATCTCCACCTCCGTTCCCCCTGGACTGAAGCGTGACGTGTCGTCTACACGCACAGTGTCACTGGCCAATCGATGACATCGGAGAGAACGCGTAAAGGCCTTGCACTTCACCGCTGAGGCTGGCAGCTGTGAGACGGCATGTCACACTAAGGCCTCTTGCACACGACCGTATGTTTATCGCGGTCCGGAAAAAATGGATCCGCAAAAAATACGGATGACGTCTGTGTGCATTCCGTAAACAGCTGGCCCCTAATAGAACAGTCCTATCCTTGTCCGTAATGCGGACAATAATAAGACATGTTCTATTTTTTTGCAGAACGGAAATACGGACCTGGAAAGCCCACGGAGTAACCTCTGTTTTTTTTTCGCACCCATTGAAATGAATGGTTCCGTATACAGTCTGCAAAAAAAAAACAAAAGACGGAACGGACACGGAAAGAAAATATGTTTGTGTGCAAGAGGCCTTGGTGCTGAGAGGTGAGTCTTTTTATTTTTAACCCCTGCCTGCACATATGAAGGGTCCTCTGTAATGTAGGAGCGGTCTGAGATGGTGCAGACTTCTGGACCATATTTCATATATGTGCAGCGCCACCAGAGTATGGTTCTTTAATAATATAATAATAAATGTTGTGGGGGATTTATACATTTGGTGCAGTCGTGGGATACTCCGCCGAGAGGGCGTTATACCGAAAATACTTTACACATATATACATTGGAAACAGTAAAACATGAATCCAAACAGATGAGAAATACAGGAGGACATTATTATCTACTGGTCTGCACATAGACATACACATGATGGTCACCTACCTTCCTGGAGAGCAGGGGAAGAAGCACATACCAACACAGGAGTCCTGCAGCCACCCCCCCAGTCACAATGCCCAGCACCACAGCAGTGGCCAGCAGACCAGGGACCACCTGGAGGGAGTCTACTGAGAAGGTCAGGACTACATCAGAGGAGCAGCTATTGCTAGCCATGGCTGGAAGTGTGGAGCTAGAAGCCCTCACATAGACTCAGGACACACTCCCCTGACATCTTCTAGGGTTGCCATACACATGATGCAGCCCTATTGTTAGGTGCAGAGCCTGAAGGCAAGTCTTACAAGTTCTCAGAGAAGTTTCCATGGAAGTTTTGCCTCAAACCCCCTCACTACAAATCCCATGATGCAAGAGGAAGAAGAAGAGGGCTCACATTACTGCTCAGTGCACCAATCTCAGCCTGGAGGTGGGATCATCTCACATTCCTAAAACTGTTGAGTCCCAAGTCCTTCCTCCCCTCCTGGAAGTGCTGAGCTTTCTGCATTACAATGTAACCAGTTCCCTGCAACTTGCAACATTGTATCACTGAAGGGCTGTGGAGCCATGCCAGGGATGGGGATGCCAGGCGGCACATCTGACTGTGGACCCTAAAATCAGCCCATAGCTTTGATATCATGGAGGAGGGTGGTTATGTGTGGGTGACAGCCCATCTCAGGGGCCACCCATGGGTTGCACTAGTCATCATGGTTTTATGTGTGACTGCTCTGCCCTCTGCCAGGGCTTCCTCCGTGATCCCTGGCACCTCTTTATTAAATGGGGGGCAGACTAATATATATGACAGAAGCGGTGAGGATGCCGGAGGCCTTCTGAAGACTAGATCGCCCTGTGTCACTTCTGATTGTGAGCTTCTGGACAAGAACTCTGGAGATAGCCAGGTAAGTGGTCCTTGTACTATATGTCGAGGAATAGATAGGTGGTGCCTAATTTTAGGCTACTTTCACGCTGGCGTTTCGGCTTTCCGTTTGTGAGATCCGTTCAGGGCTCTCACAAGCGATCCAAAACGGATCCGTTTTGCCCTAATGCATTCTGAATGGAAAAGGATCCGCTCAGTTTGCCTCCGTTCCGTCTCCATTCCGCTCTGGAGGCTTGCAGCGTTATGGTGTCCGTCTGATGACACTGAGTCAAACGGATCCGTCCTGACACACAATGTAAGTCAATGGGGATGGATCCGTTTTCTATGACACAATCTGGCACAATAGAAAAGGGATCCCTCTTGGCTATTTTAAAGATAATACAACCGGATCTGTTCTGAACGGATGCATGCGGTCGTATTATCTGAATGGATCCATCTGTGCAGATCCATGACGGATCCGCACCAAACGCGAGTGTTATATGGAAGGATAAGTGAGAGATAGTACTTAAAATCTGATAGATATTTCTATATTCGTTGTATTGTTATCCTGTTCTGGAGTCGCAGCCTGTTTGATGGCCCAGAATGTCTGTCGGTATTTTGCTGGTTGCTATTGGAAACAGTCAACAAGCTTGTCGTCGGACACACCCCAAGCAGAGCTGATATAGTGGTGATGACTAGTGTTGAGCGAACTTGTGTTTTAAGTTCGGCGTCTAAAGTTCGAGTTCAGGTTATCGAAGTATTCCGTTATGGATTCTAAATTCCGTTATGGTCCATGGTAGCGGAATCCATAACGGGATACTTCGATAACCTGAACTCGAACTTTAGACGCCGAACTTAAAACACAAGTTCGCTCAACACTAGTGATGACCTTAGCAACCAGCCCACCCAGCACCCTCTGTAGCATCTTCCGCAGGCAATCTCAAGGGAGATTTAGGCTACCCTGGTGACTTTTAGCAGCCATAAAAAAATATTGAGTTGCGAAATGCGTGTGACTAAAGTTGCATTCTTCTATCGCTTTTCTGCAAAAACGCTTGAAAGTGGTTGTCAGGTTTGGACAATCCCTTTTATGTTAGAAGAGACCTCCGGCAAGAAACTGATCATAGGGAGTTCCATTACTGAAATTAAAGGGATATTCCAGTTATTTAAAGTATTAGATTGATGGGGGTCCTACCTCTCGGGAACCCCACCGATCATGAGAATGGGGCCCTTTACCCCATGGAGCCCCTCGAAATGAATGGAGCGGTTGGTTGTGCAGACGCTCAGCAGTTCCATTCATTTCTATGGGAGATACTAGACTATCTCTCGAACTGCCATAGAAATGAATGGAGTGCCTGAGCACATGCACGGCTGGCTGCTCTGGTCATTCGGGAAGTTACTCCTAACCTGTGGATAGGGCAGGGATCAGCAACCTTCGGCACTCCAGCTGTTGTGAAACTACAACTCCCAGCATGCTCCTTTCACATCTGTGGGAGTTCAGAGAGCAGCCAAGCAAGTGTGTATGATAGGAGATGTAGTTTTACAACACCTGGTGTGCCGGAGGTTGCTGGTCCCTGGGATAGGGGATAACCTCCAGATGTTGTAAAACTACAACTCCCACAATGCCCTGCTGTAGGCAGATAGCTGTAGGCTGTTCGGGCATGCTGGGAGTTGTAGTTTTGCAACAGCTGGAGGGCCGCAGATTGAGCATGCCTGACTTAATATAACCGAAATACCCCTTCAAGGCTTTATGGCTATTTCACATCTGTGTACTGTCTACTTTAAAGGGGTTCTCTAGAATTTAACTACAGATGATCGATCCCTGGGATAGGTCATCAATTTCAGATCGGGGACGGTCCAACATGCCGAACCCCACCAGTCGGCTCAGTAGCTCAGCTGCAGAACTACACGGCTCCATCCAATGTGCAGTGGGCAGGAATGGGAGCTGTGCTGCAGTTACCAGCTCCGGCCACTACATGGTGGAGGGAGCTGTGTAGTTCTGGTGCCCCTGAACAGCTGATGAGGGGGCGGGGTGTTGGAATCCCACCAATCAGATATTAATGACCTGTCCTAGGGATAGATCATTGTTAAATCCTACAGAACCCCTTTAAACTGGACAGTACACAGATGTGAATACGCCATAAGGCTCTTTAGGGTGGGTTAATGTATTCGGAGTCTTCTGTGGATCAGGAGGAAAACTCTCTGAAATGTGCGTTGGGCGGGTCCTCTGCTGCTTTCGACCTTTGCATTTCATAAAATGACACACTGGTTGAGATTTATCAGAACTGGTGTAAAGTAGAACTGGCTTAGTTGCCCATAGCAACCAATCAGATTCCACCTTTCATTTTACAAAGGGGCTCAGGAAAATAAAAGGAGGAATCTGATTGGTTGCTATGGGCAACTAAGCCAGTTCTACTTTACACCAGTTTTGATAACCCCCTCTGTGTACTGAATACTCGCAGCGATAATATTTCTCTACAGGTTTTCTTCACACCTTAGAATCTCATCCACTTGTGGGTACTGTACAATGGTACAACTCCATGACGGTAACACTGCGGATTTACCGCCACGTGTGGATGTACCCTTAAGGAGGTTATCCAGGAATATCATGGTCATGAGTCGGCACTCCGGTTATTTTGCTGGTGTGGTGCTTGCGTCCAGGGGAGCCGTTCCGTATCAAATAAGAAGAAAAGACCAGCATTCACTTCTGAATTCCAGTGTATCTTAGTTTATTATCACTTTATGTATGTGACACGTTTCGGCTCTACTCTGAGCCTTCCTCAATACTTACCTGAGGATAGGTCATCAATATCAGATTGGCAGGAGTAGGACTCCTGGCACCCCCACTGATCAGGCTGCTGCACTCACTGCGGTCTCTTCACAGTTTACTAAGCACAGCGCCTTACATTGTATAGTGGCTGTACTTGGTATTGCAGCTCAGTCCCTTTCAAGTGCAACTAGGCCATATGACCGATGTATGGTGATTTTACTGGCCTAGGAAAAGGCCTAAGCGCTCATGGGGCACCGCGGCCTCTTCCAACAGCTGACTCACAGGACCCCCGCTGATCTGATATTGATGACCTATTCAGAGGATAGGTAATCAATATCAAATTACTGAATAACCCCTTTAAGGCCGAAAATTCCTGAAGGGGGTAACACATCAGTGTTTTAGTACAGTCCGTGTTTTTAGCACAGATGCATGCTCTATTTTGTCCGTGTTCATGGATCCATCACGCCCATTATAATCTACGGGTCCATAAAAACCAGAGAAGCATCACAGATGACACCCGTGTTTCACGGATCATTAGGAAGACACCTTTTTCGCGGATTTAAGCATGGACATGGATGTGTGAATGAGGCTTTAAAGGCTTGTGTGCCTGGAGACTGTACGGCTCCCTAATATGAAGATGGTCCGGTACATTGAGAAAGCAATGCACAGTATGGAGTCCAGCAAAGAATGCCACAACTTTCTATCTTTCAGATTAATATGGATTCCAAAACAATGTGGGGGGAAATTTGTCATTCCCCCTACCCCGGTTTTGCATCTTTATAGAAGCCATTGCGACTTTAAGTCACAACTGGCCTCCCTTACCAGTTTCAGAAAAGGGGTTGTGGTGAGGGTAGGGTATGGGGCCCTGTACATCCATCATCATTTACGCCAGAAACCGCCATAAATTATGACTGCAATGCATTGTAGCTCAGAGAGGGCGTAGATTTCAGACTGGTTGCGCGGACTGCCGGAGGAGGAATGTCATTTATGATGAGTCATGCCTCCTCCGGCAGCGCAGGCTCCTCAAGACTGGTATAGCGCATGCTGGTCTAGTGCCTTTATGTTTCCTTACAAACTGCCATGCACTAGGACAGGAGCGCTATTATGGCACCATACAAAATTGACCTATAACCTGCTCTCCTGCGGTAACCAAGTGCCACCCTACGAAGTCAGTAATGATACCAAGGGTGCTTTTGTTGCGGAAAAATTGATTGAAAATCAGTTCCATTCTTCTCAGGTTGTTTTAGCGGCAAGCTCATGGATTTCTGCAGACTCCATTCAGATGAATGGAACTGATTTTCTGCAACATAATCTGCCGCATATGAAGGCGCCCGAAGACTGCAGATACTTCTTGTGTAAGAAAGACTATCAATGATCCGGGGCCGGGCCCAAGCTCTGAAAACTCCATATTCATGCTTTGTGATTTAATATTCAATTCAATTGGTAATAACTTGTGAAATTAGTTTTCAGGTCTGAGGGAAAAGACTCCTGCTTTGGGGATTACTGCTATATAAATTCCTTGCTGGTTATAAGCCTATAACAATACTGCCTTTATTATGTAGGCGAGATTTTATCTGCTCAAATTGCAAATCAGCTTCCTGACCTAGTCTAGTGCCAAGGTATCAGTCGCAACGTTGAATTTGGAATTATTAGTCAGGGAAGATGGTTGAGATTGTGTGTAATGAAGGTCCAACAATTTACATACAGTGTACTAAGGTAATATGGTTGATGATGGAGTGGGGTTTGGAGCACTTACAAGTTCACCAACATTAAGGTAAGACCCCATTTTAATGGAGCATAGAGTATATCCACAGCACTGGCTGACAATGAAAGCTACAACCACCAGCATGTAACTGTAATGCCACAATATTCACTGGAGCGGGACCCACCTATCACATTTTCACTGAGGACTGTAGGGAAGTGGATGATAATAACATCCCTGGTGGTGTACAGTAGTGAAGGGGTCAACCGCACCATCTAGTGAGCTGGGGAAGTGAAGAGGTTAATAATAACATCCCTGGTGGATTTGAGGAGGGAAGTGTTGATAAGAACATCCCTGGTGGTGTACAGCATTGAAGAGGTTGACAGCACGATCTAGTGAGCTAGGGAGGTGAGAGCATTAATAATAACATCCCTGGTGGACTTGAGGAGTGAAGTGGTTGATAACATCCCCGCTGGTGTACAGTAGTGTTGAGCGAGCATGCTCGGCCGAACACCAGTTCGGCTCGAGCATCGCTTTGCTCGAGTCAGTGTATTTAAGTGTGATTTAGCATCTATTTGAACTCCCAATCTCTTGTACATTAGAGGCAAGGACCTTATCCACTCAGCTATAAAGCTGAACGCTAAACTGTGTCAGAAAAACCTCATAGTAGTTTCTGATGTAGTAAGTATTCCTATTCAGCAGAAGACTTATTTTATATTTCTGTGCAGGTTAACATGTAGCTGTATAGTGTAGTGGTTAACATCCTTGCCTGCGCTGCGGTTTAGCATTCAGCTTTATAGCTGAGTGGATAAGGTCCTTGCCTCTAATGTACAATGCTGGGAGTTCAAATCCTGGCAGAAACTTTTCAGAAATTTAGATTTAAAACACTGGGTGTCCCCAAGCACTGACTCCATATATGGATATAGCTATATATGGAGTCAGAGCAGGAACTCCTAAGCCGAACTAGAGCCGACACTAGAGCTGAACTAGAACTCCTAAGCCGACACCCTCCCCTCTTCAGAGCAGGGGGTGCCTAGGGTTCTCCCATTGACTTCCATTGTGCTCGGGTGCTCGGTAGAACACACTTTGGTGCTCGCCCAACACTAGTGTACTGCATTAAAGAGGTTGACAGAACCATCTGGGGAAGGGTGGAGGTTAATAATAACATCACTGATGGTCTAGGACAGTGAAGGTGTCAATCAGCACATCCCTGGTGGTCTAGAAGCTGCTCAGACTGATACTGCATCACCATCTATCAACCAGAGTGCAGTTCAGACAACTATCGAATGAGAGAAGATAAACAGGTTAATTTTTTTAATACTTCCTGACAACAAAATGGGCCCCCTTGCTGCTGAACAGGCTGCATAGACTATATGTCTGATGGGACTGCATGTATACCGTGAAGGGTCAACTGGTTTCCTGGCCCATACTAGAGCCGATTAATTGGACATTGTTGAAAGGTTTTATAAAATGCCAAAGGGGTGACATCTAGGGGTCGGCTACACAACGATTTTGGTTGCACGACAACTGTTGCATCCAAGGATCTCAGTGGGGTAACAGTGCAGCATAAAAGTGGATCAGGTAGCAGCGTGACTTACACGTGTGCCGCAACCATGACCACTGATTTTCACAAACTCCAATACTGCTGGATTTGTTGCGATCGCTGCAAATGTTCGAGTCCCACTGCAACCCCATTAATTTCCGTGCTAGCACCACTACACTGTGGTCCTTGGGTACAACACTTTTTAGGCGTGCACCTAGAATGTTGTTTTTTTGGGTCTACAGGTGAAATTCGCAAATTTGAATATCGCGATAAAGTTCATTTATTTCAGTAATGCAGCTTAAAATTAGAATTTTGTGAAAAGGTTGAATATTCTAGGCTCAAAGTGTCGCACTCTAGTCAGCTAATTAATCCATACCCCCTGAGCAAAGGGGACCTGAGATTGTGACTTTGGGGTCTCATAAGCTGTAAGCCATAATCATCCAAATTATAACAAATAAAGGCTTGAAATATCTCGCTTTGCATGTAATGAGTCTCATATGTTAGTTTCACCTTTTAAGTTGCATTACTGAAATAAATTAACTTTGCACAATATTCTAATTTTTCAAGTTTCACTTGTACTGCGCAGCTTAAAGGGGTTGTCTTACTTCAGCAAATAACATTTATCATGTAGAGGAAATGAATACAAGCCACTTACTAATGTATTGTGATTGTCCATATTGCCTCCTTTTCTGGCCAGACATTTCTCCATCCCATTATACGCTGCTCATTTCCATGGTTAAGACCACCCTGGAATCCATCGGCGGTGGTCGTGCTTGCGCGCTATCGGGAAAAGCACCAGCCTATGTGCGCTCCCACAGTCCCGGCCACCAGAGAGGCCGGAGCTTTTTCCTATAGTGTGCAAACACGACCACCGCTGATGAATTGCAGGGTGGTCAAACTCAAGGAAACGAGCTGCGTACAATGTGATAGAAAAATGAATCCAGCCAGCAAAGGAGGGAATATGGACAATCACAATACATTAGTAAGTGCCTTGTATTAAGTTTTTTTTATATGATAAATTCCACTGGTGGAAGTGAGACAACCCCTTTAATAATAGAGGAATATTAGGGTATTGCCATCCACAGGTTCCTACACTGTAACATCCATGCCGCTTGCTCTCTCATCACATGTAGACTGCATGTGAGTCCCATGTAAAATGCAACATCCTCCGAAAAGTTCATCAATCCTTTTTTATAGCCGCCCCGGGATATAACAACAGCTAAGGTCAAAGTTGTACAAAGGATTGTATCGAAAGGTCTATTGATGTAGTCGTGGAGCAGCAGCCCTCCCCGGAATGAAATATTTCTGTGACGTCCATGTTTTACTTTTGCTCCACTTATCCATTGTTCTCCTTGTCCTATTTTTCTTTTATAGAGATGGAATAACGTAGAAACGAGGGCTGAAGATGTACCAGCATCTGCTACAGGTTTGTGTTCTCTTACTTCCCCTCCTTTTCTTCTGCGCATTTAGCTTTTTGTTACATTTGTGTAAGGACAGCAGGGAATCGACAATCAGAGACTCTTTAGGCCCTCTTCACACGAGCGAGTTTTCCCGTGCGGGTGTGATGAGTGACGTGAACGCATAGCACCCGCACTGAATCCTTACCCATTCATTTCAATGGGTCTGTGTACATGAGCGTTTTTTTTATTTTTTTCACGCATCAGTTCTGCGTTTCGTGAAAAAAACACAGCATGTTCTATATTCTACGTTTTTCACGCAGCCCTGGCCCCATAGAAGTGAATGGGGCTTCAGTGAAAAACGCATTGCATCCGGAAGCAGGTGCGGATGCAATGCGTTTTTTAACTAGTGGTTGCTAAGAGATGTTGTTTGTAAACCTTTTCGTTTTTTATCATTCGCGTTAAAAAACGCATTGCACTCAAAACAAAACTGAACGCAATCGCAGACAAAATTGACTGATCCTGCTTGCAAAATGGTGCGAGTTTCACTGAACGCATCCCGACCTAATCCGTCGCGCTCGTGTGAAAGAGGCCATACATGATGTATACATTCGGCTCCGGGTCCACACACAGACATTAAATACTGCGGACATGCTACGAAATAAACCAGCTATCGCATCCTTAGGCCTCATGCACACGGCCATTGTTTTTGTCCGCATCCAATGTGGACCCATTCACTACAATGGGGCCGCAAAAGATGCGGATAGCACTCCGTGTGCTGTCCGCCTCCGTCGCTCCGTTCCGTGGTCCGCAAAAAAATAATAACCTGTCCTATTCTTGTCCGCGTTTTGCGGACAAGAATAGGCAGTTATATCAATGGCTGTCCGTGCCGTTCCGCAAATTGCGGAACGCACACGGACGCCATCCGTGTTTTGCGGATCCGCAATTTGCAGTCGGTCGTGTGCATGAGGCCTTAAAAAAACACTGGACTACACCCACGCATTTTGTGCCCAGTACATTGGGGTTTTGTTTTTTTCAATACCCAGAATTGTTTCTGAAGAATGTACCGTATGTTTACAAATACATAAATAGGATACAATGGGAAATACATTGTTGCATTTTGTGCTCCCCTCCCCCTTCATTGACTCAGAATGAAACAAAGGGTTGGAGGTTGTGCTCTAGTATTAGGCTCCTAATGTATGGAGCCCTTGTTTAGGTGTCCCAATGCCATAGCTGCTCCTCCACCTCTCGTGAATAAACTTTCCCCAATAGAAATTGGTGACATGTGGATTGGAGATGGATAAATGTCTGAAGGATGGGATCCCGCGCAGATCTAGAGTATTGGGGTGCTCGGTCTGCATATGCCCGTCACTGTCCATGGATTAGTGGATGGCCACAGGTTCTGCTCCAGGTTCTCCTGGAAAACAGCTTTAGGCCTATTGCACACGACCGTATGGCTTTTTCAGTGTTTTGCGGTCCGTTTTTCACGGATCCGTTGTTCCGTTTTTTGTTTCCGTTTCCGTTCTGTTTTTCCGTATGGCATATACAGTATACAGTAATTACATAGATAAAATTGGGCTGGGCATAACATTTTCAATAGATGGTTCAGCAAAAAACGGAACGGAAACGGAAGACATACGGATGCATTGCGTATGTGTTCCGTTTTTTTTGCGGACCCATTGACTTGAATGGAGCCACGGAACGTGATTTGCGGGCAATAATAGGACATGTTCTATGTTAAAACGGAACGGAAAAACGGAAATACGGAAACGGAATGCATACGGAGTACATTCCGTTTTTTTTTGCGGAACCATTGAAATGAATGGTTCCGTATACGGAACGCAAAAAACGGCCAGTAAACGGCAAAAAAAAAACCCGGCCGTGTACAGGAGGCCTTATACAGTAGGGTAGGTGACAGGAATTTGTGGCCAGCTATGAATGACCACCCCTGTAGTATAAGGACCACTCAAGCCTGCTGCCAGAATGAGAGCTGCTCTCTGTTCTGCCACAGAGAAGGGGGCTCCCAATATAAGGACCCCCCTCTATGATGCCCATATGCCCTAACAGAACATAAAGACATGGATTGGAACGACCCCTTTAAGGAGGCAAAGTGCTGAATCCATTCATCCCTTCAGCTATAATGGGGAATAACTGTGTGGGAAGAGACCACATACTCACTTTTGGGGGGTCCCAGGGGTCATACCCCACTAAACAGCCATTTATGACATAGCTATTGATATAGAGTAGGGGAATTCATCTTAGGACAGATGACCGCAGGGCAGAAGACTCTGAGACACTGTGGTAGTTTGAAAACAGTCGCAGCCATTACAGAGGACCTGTCCCCTCTACTGACATGTCTGTTTCAGCATATGGTTGTATTCGCCATGAAATTACAATGCTGAATCATGTTTTCTTGCAACACTTAATTTTGTCGTTCCTCCGTTATTCCTCCTGTAAATGCATATATAAACGGACAACTTGGTGTTATCAGTAGGGGGGGTGTCCTTACACCGTTTGAAACTGTACAAATCTGTAGGGACACGCTCCTTTGGCAGGGGGAACGATAGTGCTCAGTTGTCAATTGTTACATAGATTTCTAGGAGGAGTATCAGAGGAACAGCATAGTAGAGCATTCAAAGAGAAGAGTCTCCAGAATTGTTATTTTACTAGAACAGACTTTCCTAATAGATGGCGGGTCTCCTTTAAGGGGGCTCAAGGCTGTACTAATGACGAGAAAACTTTTTCTGGTGGAGTGGTGGTAGGGGGGCATTTAGTGTAGGCAGTGAGTCAGTCAGTATGTCACCCAGCTTTCAAGATTCCTTAATGACAAATCTGACTAACTACATGGCTATAGGGAAAAGGGGGCGTATATATTAGTGGATAATGGTGATGGACGAACATCTGCCAGGACTGTCCCATTCATACACAGATTTTCCATACAGGAATCTACTACAACTTCCTAATGGATTAATATAATTTTCTCTATATAACAACCTAAAGGGGTTATTTATTTATTTTATTTTACTCATTTATAAAGCTCATGATTAATGTAAAAATGGAAATCAGACATCATATAGTACATAACAACACCTTTCTAACAAATCTAGGACCAGCCCTGCACCTCACATGGCTCCAGAAACCTCCCCGTTTATTGCTCCAGTTCTGCTAGATTTATTTCAGGCTGGCAGTTCAGAGGATGTGTATTTTCTGCTGCAGCTTTCTCCCTATCACAGCTCAGGGGTTGTGTCCTTTCTGCTGCAGCTCTCTCCCTATCACAGCTCAGAGGACATGCCATTTTTGCTGCAGCTCTCTCCCTATCACAGCTCAGGGTGTGTGTCCTTTCTGCTGCAGCTCTCTCCCTATCACAGCTCAGGGGTTGTGTCCTTTCTGCTGCAACTCTTTCCCTATCACAGCTCAGAGGACATGCTATTTTTGCTGCAGCTCTCTCCCTATCACAGCTCAGGGCGTGTGTCCTTTCTGCTGCAACTCTTTCCCTATCACAGCTCAGAGGACATGCTATTTTTGCTGCAGCTCTCTCCCTATAACAGCTCAGGGTGTGTGTCTTTTCTGCTGCAGCTGTTTCCCTATCATAGCTCAGAGGGTGTGTCCTTTCTGCTTCAGCTCTCTCCCTATCACAGCTCAGCTGTTGTGTCCTTTCTGCTGCAGCTCTCTCCCTATCACAGCTCAGGGTGTGTGTCCTTTCTGCTGCAGCTCTATTCCTATAACAGCTCAGGGTGTGTGTCTTTTCTGCTGCAGCTGTTTCCCTATCACAGCTCAGGGTGTGTGTCCTTTCTGCTGCAGCTCTCTCCCTATCACAGCTCAGGGTGTGTGTCTTCTCTGCTGCAGCTCTCTTCCTATCACAGCTCAAAAGGATGTGCCCTTTCTGCTGCGGCTCTCTTCCTCTCACCGCTCAGGGTGTGTGTCCTTTCTGCTGCAGCTATTATCCTATCACAGCTCAGGAGGCGTGTTCTTTCTGCTGCAGTCTCTCCCTGCAGCTGTCACATCTTTTAACAGTAAGTACTGTAAATGGCATTTGAAGGATGGAACTGAGCACGTGCGACCACCTCAGTGAAGTGGACTGAGAAATAAGGACAGCAGGTGGTGCTATCCAGATCCATTTTTATTGTATATCTCAGTGGCTTTACTACATTTCTAATTACATGTACTGTCCTTCTGAAAGTATTTAGATCCAGGTGCTGGTTTGGAATATGTAGACTATTTTTCATGGGACAACTCCTTGCCAGTATAGATATTTACTGCCTGCAGCAATGGATTCTGGGAGATGTGGTCACATGACTATGTGATATTATACTGGCCATGTCTGTAGCCATAATAGGAATAGATTTTTTGGGGATCCTTCAGGTATGATGCTTAGTATTATCATTTGCAATATTTAAAAGGGTTTTCTGAATTTTTTTTAACTGATGACCTATACTCTGGGTAGGTCATCAGCATCTGATTGGTGGGGGTCCTACACCGGGGACCCCCGCCAATCAGATGTTTGAGAAGGCACCAGCAGTGGCGCCGTGGCTTCTCTCAGCAAACCAAGCACAGCGCCATA
This sequence comes from Bufo bufo, assembly GCF_905171765.1. Lineage (NCBI taxonomy): Eukaryota > Metazoa > Chordata > Amphibia > Anura > Bufonidae > Bufo > Bufo bufo. The sequence goes on along the minus strand of NC_053390.1, from coordinate 776,594,781 downwards.
CATTGTATAGTGGCTGAGCTTGGTATTGCAGCTCAGCCCCATTCACATGTGACCGGTGAATGTGACGTCACATGGCCTAGGAATACCGTGGCGCTACTGCCAGTGCCTGTGCCTCCTCAAACAGCTAATCGGCGGGGGTCCCGGGTGTTGGACCCCCACCGATCAGATACTGATAACCTATCCAGAGGATAGGTCATCAGTAGTCTTGAGCGAATCGAGCTTCGTATCATAGATCCAAAGTCAATTCGTTCAAAAACGTATGGGCTGCGCGTAGGCAAAATTAGTTTTTGCCCGAAGTCGTGCAAATTAATTTGGTATTCTGCTGCGTTTTCTATCTGCGTCTTTTAAACGATTTTAAAATAGGAATCCGAATTCGCTCAGTCTAAAATTCTTGGAAGAGCCCTTTACTAGTAGCGTGCTATCACCAACCATAGAAGGGTTAACGTCACGGTACGATCCCTTTCTACTCGGCGGCGTGTTTGCCCTTTCTGTAATCCATACCCTGTCGCGGGATTTAGCCCGTGTTCTGTACACTCATAAACCAGCTTGTCAATATTTGCGGTGCGGTCGCGGCCATTGATGAGCTGGATCCGCTCTGTGCTCGAGGGCTCGCGTGCACACAGGGCAGGGAACGGCTCCGTGACGGCTGTCCGTACTGGTCAGGCGAGTGTTTGGCATCTTAGAGACCGGCGTTTGTTTGACAAGGCGTGTGCGGCTCAAGGGGCTACATTAGTAACTGAGATGGCAACGCGTTGGGCGTAGGGTCATGGAGGCTGTAATTATTGACTTTGCTGGGCTGAGGAGCAACCCACAAATATTTGTGCACATTTTTTTAAAAAAATTCTTTTTTGCCGCTCCATAGGAACCAGGGAAACACGGCGTCTCCGCGGCCATTACTAACCGGCTTGTTAAGTGTAATTAAAGGTTCTTGACGTTCACAAAATAAAGACAAGTTAATGATAGGGTCTGAATGACAGACGCGCCTTTACAGCTCTGCTACATGTGAACTTTCCTTGTGGAAAATATCACGTCAAAATTATAGCCAAAAGCCATTTCCTCCAAGGCTTAGCTGGATATTACGGTTTTCTGACACAGCCGCAAATGATCGCATTTAATTATATCGTCTATTACATGGATGGTGAGGGATGCAAAGTGCCGCCAGGTAATGACTGGAATGCCGCAAGGAAGGACTTGTCCAGGAAAATAGATTTATTTTCAGAAGCATCAGCGCTCTTTTCCAGGGGACGCGTCTGGTATTGCAGTTCAGTCTCATTTAGGTGAATGGGGCTGAGCTGCAATACCGGACACAGCCTTTGGACAAGAGGGGCGCTGTTTGTGGGGAAAAAGAGCAAACTGATCCTTTAAGGCTCTGTGGTTGCCGCTCATAACTGAAACTGTGAAGCAGCGCTGCATCCGTTTTTATGAGGCGACATCAGTGTCCTGTTGGACCCCATGGACTTTTGAGGGGCTCTGTTGGGGTTCACAGATCATTTTCCATCAAATGTGACCTGTGGGATCTGTGACAGAGGTTACTGATTCAGCCGCCCCATTTTCAGATTTAAAGGGCGTGCCAGCTTTGTAAGACCCAGGTTTGTTAAAAGGGTCCCTTGATGAAAATCTAATTACAGGACCACCCCCCTCAGGGACATAGGTAGGGTTGCCACCTTTCCCAACAAAAAATACTGGGCAAGTTAAGCCACACCCCAACGGTTGTGGGGTGTTAAGTCGCTGTCATACTGTGGCTCCCAATAATATTAATCCCCCCCAGTAATATTAATGCCCCTATTAGTGCAGCCCAGAATTAATAATGCCCTAATTAGTGTCCCCCAGAATCCCAGAATTAATATTGTTCCCATTAGTGTCCCCATTAGTGCCCCCCAGAATTAATAATGCCCCCAGTAATAGTAATGCCCCCATTAGTGCCCCCAGTAAGAGTAATGCCCCCATTAGTGCCCCCCAGTAAAAATAATGCCCCCATTAGTGCCCCCCCCAGTAAGAATAATGCCCCCATTAGTGCCCTCCTGTAAGAATAATGCCCCTGTTAGTACCCCCCATTAAGAATAATGCCCCCATTAGTACCCTCCAGTAAGAATAATGCTCTCATTAGTGCCCTCCAGTAAGAATAAAGCCCCCCATTAGTGCCCCCAGTTTGGATCTGCCAAAAAAAAACAAAAAACACTCCCCTCCTCCATTTGCTCATGCCGCGGGGAACACTCACCGATGACTGGAAGTTCAGGACAGGACCTGCGCTCCAGCGTGATGACGTCTTACAGGTCCTGTCCTCTAGTCAGCAGCGCGAGCAAATGGAGGAGGTGGGTGCTTTTTTTTGTTTTAATTAACACCACGGGGGGAGGTAAAGGCTGCACTAATGAGTGCTCCTCAAAGGAAGCGTTCATTAGTAATAGTGCTTGTAGGAAAAATTACTGGCATCAGCAAAGCCACTAAAATAACCACCTTGCCAGAGAGATGCCGGCCGGGTGGCTGCCCTAGACCTAGGTGAGTAGCCGTAATTAGTGGGGGAACCCCGTACAGAGACATGAAGTTGTCTGTGTAATGCCTGGAAATGCCGGTCCTCCAGAGCAGGAATTGTACGCTATGGAGATTTATCAAACTGGTGTAAAGTAGAACTGGCTTAGTTGCCCATAGCAACCAATCAGATTCCACCTTTCATTTTGTAAAGGAGCTGTGAAAAATGAAAGGTGGAAGCTGATTGGTTGCTATGGGCAACTAAGCCAGTTCTACTTTACACCAGTTTGATAAATCTCCTCATATGTCTCTAGTCTATTGGCTTCTAAACCAGACAATCCCTCTAATACGGAGGTACGGAGGGGGTCTCCGTTCAGGATTCTCCTTTCAGTCAGTGCGTTGCACATACATGCCCAGTCATTTCAATGTTTCACTCATCCTGTGTAGGTGCTGTAATAACAGAATGATATTAGCCAGAGCAGAGCGCCCCTTTAATGTGTGTGACTAGCCGATCCTGTAACTAGCTGCTGGGATTTGCATCCCCAGCATTTCACGGTATATCTGCCGGTGGAATATCAGCTATTGTTTTACGATAGTGAATACATGCTGAAGAGCAGCCAGCATATACCCCGAGTGCAGCACTATGGGTGGGGGTTCACCTATAGGCATAGAATTTTCCCAACGTAAAGGGCCTCATTTATCAAAACGGTCTTTGTTGCCCATGGCAACCAATCAGAGCTCGCCTTTAATTTTTTCGGAACACTTAAAGAAATAAAAGGTGAGTTCTGATTGGTTGCTATGGGCAACCAAAACAGTTTCCTGTTAGACCGTTTTAATAAATGAGGCCCAATGTGTTGCTCATAGCAACCAATCAGATTCTAGAGTTCTGATTGGTTGCTAAGGGCTACACTGATGCTTTTTGTTTAAGCAGTTTATGCTTAAAAGGGTCCTCCGATCCCAAGGCAAATATAATTAAGGGCTGGAATGTATTAAACATTATCTATTCACCACTACTGTTCCAACGCTGAGGGTCCCGTCTCGGCTGCTTTCAGTCCCCTATGGACTGGAGGCGTGACATCTCATCTGTGGTCACTTGCACTGCTCAGCGGGGGCCTGTCCCCGAGTGCCACGTGGCTGAAGAGGCTCAGCGGTCAGTGATTGGTTGCAGTGATGACGGACAGGACAAAGGAGAGGCGCTGAACAAGTGAGTGGATTTCTCTCTGTATTCCAGCCATTAATGGATGTTGCCATGGGGGTTGGAGAACCCCTTTAAAGCCAATGTTGCGTTACAGGGCGTACAAGACTGAAATACCTAGAACATTACGGAATTCATTTTTTTCGTCTGTAGTAATGAAAGTGTCTCTTTCTTTTTATATTTTCCCAGATCAGAAATTGATGCCAAATGAGACATTAGACTTAATTCTAAACCCGCCATCCGCATCTGATCACTTGTGGACCCCGACCGTTCCTGCTGTAACGCCATGGATGAAAAGAAGGCAATTCAAACGAGCGGCAGTGACCCACAAAGTATGTAAAGGCTTTTAAAGGGGAAGGGCCTGTCACCTCTCCGCACATGTGTTATTAAAGGGGTTTTCCATAAGTTTTTTTTTTTTACTGAGTGATGACCTATCTTCAGCACACCTGGGACACCCGCCGATCAGCCGTTTGAGAAGGCACTGGTGCTCACAGTTGCACCACGGCCTTCTCCGTGCTCGCCAAGCCCAGCGCCGTACATTGTATAGTGGCTGTGCTTGGTATTGCGTTCAGCCCAATTCACTTCAATAGGACTGATCTGCGCCTAGGCCGTGTGACTAATCGCCGTTGCCTTCTCAAACAACTGATCGTCGGGGGTCCCGGGTGTAGGACCTCCACCGATCAGATACTGATGACCTATCCTGAGGATAAGTACTTGGAAAACCCCTTTATTTATAAAACCGCCTAAAAGAAAATTGGTTGCCATGGGCAACTTTTAGACAGTTTCATTAATCTTCCCAGTTAACGATCTTAGGGCTTCTTTTGCTTAGATTGTTCCATTTTGTCATTCCTCTATTATTCCTCCTGGTGATGCATTAAAGGGGTCGTGCCCAGTATGAAAGTCTTCCCCTATCCACAGGACAGGGAAAACGAACTGATTGGTGGGGGTCCGACTGCTGGGACCTCCTCCCATCACAAAAACTAGGATCCCATATTCATCTCCTGATGGAACGGCAGGCCGAGCATGCACCCTGCCACTCCATTCATTCTCTAGGAGAGATAGCCAAGCACTTGGCTGTCTCAGGCAGTCTCATAGAGTTGAATGGACTAGATTGGCTTGTTCCCCAGTGTTCAGACCCCCACCAATGAGACACTTACCCCCTATGCTGCGGATAGGGGATAAGTTGTTATATAATGGTACAATCCCTTTAATGATAACATAGGATGGCACAATAGAATACATAGGTCTCAACATTTAAGCCTGCCCCATGACTGCCCTGAAACATCCAGGAAATGCTCATAAACAACCCACTTTGGGGGTAAATTTGCACAAGCCCCACACCTTTTCCAGTAGGACCTGCCACTTTCCGGTGATTGTTGGCAGCTAGGAGAATTTCTTAAAGCAGACATGTCCGGAGAGCCGACAGGTATCTCAATATTGACTGACATAACATTTGAATCCCGAATCTTGTGAAGTTCTAAACCCTGTCCTCGTTCTGTCGGGAACGTCTCGTTTAATGCAAATTTCCCCCACGCCTCCACAACGGCACCACCTGGAGGATAACCCGCCTTCTCAGGGACAGGAAACAACTGTGAGATCAGCCAATAAAAGGCCCCCTCCCTCTTACCTTCTCCAGTTGTTTCCTGTTCCTCTGAAGGCGGGATCATGGATCAGCTGGAGCGCAGGGCCTTTGGTTTGTTAACTTAGCTAGTCCGGAGGGCCGCTGCAGGAGGAGGGATCGTGGAGCAAGGCGGATCGCTCCTCCCTCCTCTCGGTGTAAGTCCGGCGTGTTCCGGCAACCCCGGGCATTTTTTTTGCGTTCCTGGAATAGGAACCGTTGAGGCACTAGAAGGGAGCGCTCCCGTTTTCGCACGCGCGAACGCTGATGTAACGCAGGGCGCGACGTGAAGCGCGCTGATGTCATCGCGCAACCAGGAAGTGGATTTAAAAAAGGAGAACGTGGGTTCCACATGTTCTCCTTTCATGGTGGACACAGAGTGATTCCTGCTGGCAGCATGTCTCTGCAAGGGGAAAGTGATACCGCCCGCAAATCCACTGATGCCTCCAGGCCCTCTAGCTTGGGGAGAGAAAGCATTAAAGGGGAACCGTCCCAAAGGAAGAAATGTGCTATATGCAAAAAGGCTCTCTCTGCCTCTGCCAAAAAATCTCTGTGCCCAAGGTGTATTAATAGGGTAGTCTCTGAGGAAACTCCCTCCCTGGTAGACAGCTTTAAGAACCATGATTAAAGAGGAAGTAGGAGCAGCGGTTGATGCAAAACTTTTGGCCATGGCCCCCAGAGCCTCAACTTCAAATACCCCTACTCCGGAAGATCAGGCGCCTGACCTTGATGAGGGGGAAGTTTCTTCTGATACAGACTCTAACGTCTCAGAAAATGCTCAAGGTCGTCCGCTCTGTTCTATTGAGGAGACTGAATATCTCTTAAAAACTATCAGAGCTACGATAAATTTGGAAGAACCCAGAGAACCTCTTTGGCAGTTTAGTTGAGGTCATGGTCAGGAGACACTGCGTCTAAAAATAGGTTATGTTCCCTACCATGTGAAGGTGATCGGGTGTTTGGCACTGCATTAGACGACATCATGGAGAAAGCCTCGGACAGAAAAAAGGGGTTTCCTAGGGAGTCCAAATTCTTCCACCAAAGGCGCTCCTTTCACCCCCAAAGACGTACTAGATTTGACCCAAAGAGAAAGGAACCCAGTACTTCCTGGCAGTACCCAAGACATGGGGGTATCTTCAGATATTTTATATGTATTGTAATGTTATGTTTAGGCCATGTATTCCAGCAAGAGGAGGCAAGGTTGGCAGGAACAGGGCTAACCACCTTGTTCCTCTTCTCTTGGTAGGAATGGGCTGGTCCTGCTTTTTTGGGCGGGATAGTTAGAGTCCAGACAGCAAAGAGATAGGAAGCACATGCTAGAGCTCCTTCTCCAAGGGACCGTATCTAGGAGATTGCCACAGTCAAGAACACTGCTTCCAAGAACCTGCAGAAGTCTAGACAGCAGAATGATCAGCAAAATTATTGCTTTACAGACCCTGTTGCTGGTGAGGGACTACAGCTCAGACACCCGTCACCTAGAATATCCACCAGACCAACTCCAAGCCTGTATCTCACAGTAGACTCCTATATCCTACTAGTGCCATTTAAATTACACTTCAACCAGCCGCCATAAATCTTCATTTGGTGTCAGAATCTGCAATTTGTACCTTCCACTGCCGGATGTGCTACAAGTTATATTTTGCACCAAGTAAAGTGAGACTTTTATACTTTTACTTCCGGCCTGATTCTTCAGATCACCTTTCCACTGCACCAATCCCCAGGGAGCAACGGCCTGAGGAAGTACACTGTGACACAACACCTCATCAGGGCCACTACCACTCCTATCCTCTGCACCAGCTCCTCAGGAGGCTCTCTGGATATATAGCCAGCCAGTAAATCGGGTAATCTGCAAGTGACACGTGAGGTCTCTGTGCTACCCCGATGTTCTCCGCTTCTTCCCAAACTCTTGTTCATCGATTTCTACATTTTTGCTTTTTTCTTCTCCTTACATTCATGTTAAAATAATGTGCCTTCTTGTCACAGCAAATTATTTGTGTTCTCGTCAAAGGAAATCAATAACTAATTTTCTGCTGCTCTCTTACACGGGTAGTTGAGCAGCTGCTCTTAAAATGTGAATATTTGCGCTGTGCAGTTGGCTCGGTGCTGAGGGGGGTTTCAGTACTAGAAGCAATGCATTAAACTGAATGTGAATCACGGACTGTGCAGTAGTTTTGTCTGAGTTACTTTAACTTTTGGGCTCAGAAAAGGTGTCTGTATACTGTAGTCCTTTCCATGACAGACACCTTTTCTGAGCCCAAAAGTTAAAGTAACTCCTTGTATCTAGAAAAGAGGGCTACGGGAGTCAAGCAAAGTAGTTGCCCCCTCCTATTGCTATTTTCATATACAGCCAACATAATACTACCATAGGGTGCAGTGTCAAGAATAAAGCCAGCATCATACCATAATACCGCTATATAGCTCACATTTCCCAAACAATATCACCACACACTGCTAAATAATACTCAATGGTTTTGGCTTGCTCTTCAGGCTCCTGTCCTGATGGATCCTCAGGACGCGGGCCAATTGCTCACTTACCCTCCCTCCACAAATGAGCCCTGTCCATCTTTCTACATGTTAGAACTATACAGCATTAGGCCTCTTTCACACGACAGTATGGCTTTTTCAGTGTTTTGCGGTCCGTTTTAAACGGATCCGTTGTTCCGTTTTTTGTTTCCGTTGTGTTTCCGTCTCCGTTCCGTTTTTCTGTATGGCATATACAGTATACTGTAATTTCATAGAAAAAATTGGGCTGGGCATAACATTTTCAATAGATGGTTCCGCAAAAAACGGAACGGATACGGAAGACATACGGATGCATTTCCGTATGCATTCCGTTTTTTTGCGGACCCATAGATTTTAATGGAGCCACGGAACGTGATTTGCGGCCAAATATAGGACATGTTCTATCTTTCTACGGAACGGAAAAACGGAAATACGGAAACGGAATGCATACGGAGTACATTCCGTTTTTTTTGCGGAAGCATTGAAATGAATGGTTCCGTATACGGAATGCAAAAAACGGCCCGCAAAACGAAAAAAAAAAACGGTCGTGTGAAAGAGGCCTTAAGGGGGTTTTCCACCTTTAATGAAGTGATGACCTATCTTCACAATAGGCTATCTCTGGCTGATTGATGCGGGTCTGACACCCTGACGGTCAGCATCAGCCATTCAAGCCAATGACGGGGATGCGGGGTGTCGGACCCCTGCTGTTCAGCCAGTGATAGGCCATAACTTAATAAAAGGTGGACAGCCCCTATAATGGAAAAAATAAATACAAAATCCTATAGGACTGGGTGCCAATCATGGATAATGGTCTCATAAATGGTTTCACTGGCCAGGGTGGTCATTTACTCCTTGTTAGGACATCTCCTTAAATCATTTACCCCTGTGCAGGGTAAGGGAAGCAAAAAAGCACCAAGTGCTATTTGGAGATGGGATGGCGGCCTTATCTGGGGCAATCCAGCGGTAACTGCTGGTTTATCTAAAGTTAGTGCCCCCTATTCTTTCGTCTATGAGCAGCTTTTTTTCTTTATTGCTTCTTAGACTTGAGGTTATAATGTTTCATTTAATAATTTTTTTTTTTTTTATAGTCTCGAGATGTCTTGTCATCTAGTATTGGAGGTGTAACATTCCAGAAATGTGCAACGGTGAGTATTGTCATACCGTAATGTGAATTCATAGTGGAAAGATACACACGTAAAAATATAAATTAAATTCCAAGAATTACAAATTTTTGTTCAGATTGAAGTGAGGTGAACGCCTTCCTTTTTGTATCATTTCTACCATTGAAGATGACTAATGATAACCATAGATCTAAGCTGTTGGACAGAGGAACATTCACCTGCCTGCCGTCTTCCCCGACTGTCCTATAAAAGGGGTTTACCGGGGCTCCTATATTGATGAGCTAGCCTCAGGATAGGACATCAATATCTGATCGGTGGGGGTCCGACACCCTGCAATGCCACCGCTCAGCTCAAAGGTTGCACAGCGCCGTACATCATATAGTGGCCGTGCTTGGTATTGCAGCTCAGCCCCATTGACTTGACTTACAGTATTTTGATGGAAACAAACTATCGGACGTACACCTTTCAACCACCCCGACCCATTAGAGAAGGCTGGAATAGTCTAGCTGTATCCATAGACATATGATTGTCAGCAGATCCAGAAGAAATCAGCAGATAATATATATCTATGACCCTTAGGCTACTTTCACATCTGCACTTTCTCTTTCCGCTATTGAGATCCGTCATCCTTCCGTTTTGTCCCCATTCATTGTCAATAGGGACAAAACTTAACTGAACGAAACGGAGTGCGCCAGAATGCATTCCGTTACGTTTGGTTGCGTCCCCATCGCGGACAGAATAACGCTGCAAGCAGAGTTTTTCTGTCCGCGATGTGGAGCGGAGCAAAACGGATCCGTCCTGACACACAATGTGAGTCAATGGGGACGGATCCGTTTTCTCTGACACTATCTGACACAATAGAAAACTGATCCGTCCCCCATTGACTTTCAGTGGAGTTCATGGCGGATCCGTCTTGGCCATGTTAAAGATAATACAACCGGATCCGTTCATAACGGATGCAGATGGTTGTATTATCGGTAACGGAAGCGTTTTTGCTGAACCTGCCGGATCCAGTAAAAACGCTAGTGTGAAAGTAGCCTTAGCAGAAAGGGTCTTTCAGGAGCCACAGGACCCCCTGGGAATTTCAGCTGATCATGAATGGGACTGTGCTGCAGTTCCCTCTACAATGGGTGGCCAAAGTGACGCTGCACAAGGAGAAACTGCGATATAGAGAGCGCTAAATTAGTACAATGTCCCCTTCATTGTCAGGATTGGAGGGGATCCCAGAGGTCAGACTCCCACCGACCATAAAGTCATAGCTTATCCTAGAAATATGCCGTGACTTTATAAGGTGGGAATAACCCCTTTTAAAATTCCAAAATAAAGAGAAATAAGGTACCTGGAACCAGCACAAGAATCTAATGGCTTCCTAATCTAAGGATCAAGAAGTTGCTTAATGGGGGCATCTAAAAGTCTGAAACTAACACTTATTTATTCAGGTTACTTGAAGGGGTTGTGTCAGGAAACATATTTTACATTTTTCAAATCAGCTCCTAGATTTGAATACTTTTATAATTGCATGGTGTAATGAAAATTTTAGCATAACCACTAAGTTATTCAATAAAATGTATCTGTATAGCGCCACCTGCTTTTTGTTTGTTTTTTCTTATTTTTTTTGTCAGTCGCACTGAGGTGGTCGAACGTGTTCAGTTTAAATCTTTAGCTGCCACCAGCCATGTGTTCAGTTAGAAGAGAGGAGAGAGCTGCAGCAGAAAGGACATGCCCCCTGGGCTGCAGCAGAAAGGACATGCCCCCTGGGCTGCAGCAGAAAGGACATGCCCCCTGGGCTGCAGCAGAAAGGACATGCCCCCTGGGCTGCAGCAGGAAGGACATGCCCCCTGGGCATCAGCAGAAAGGACATGCCCCCTGGGCATCAGCAGAAAGGACATGCCCCCTGGGCTGCAGCAGGAAGGACATGCCCCCTGGGCTGCAGCAGGAATTGCATGCCCCCCTGGGCTGCAGCAGAAAGGACATGCCCCCTGGGCTGCAGCAGAAAGGACATGCCCCCTGGGCTGCAGCAGAAAGGGCATGCCCCCTGGGCTGCAGCAGAAAGGGCATGCCCCCTGGGCTGCAGCAGAAAGGGCATGCCCCCTGGGCTGCAGCAGGAAGGACATGCCCCCCCTGAGCTGCAGGGCTAAAGATAATCTAGCAGTGCAATTGCAGGAGATCTCTGGATCTATATGAGTTCTTGCTTTGTTAGAAACTTATTTTCATGTACTATATCATATCTGATTTTCTTTTTTTACATCAGTCATGGCAGGACCTCTTTAAAGGGGTTTTCCAGGAATTAGATATTGATGATCTATCCTCAGGTCAGGAGCTATGCTCAGGACAGGTCATCTATATGTGATTAGTGGGGGTCTGACACCCGGCACCACCACCAATCAGCTGTTTGAAGAGGCCATGGAGCTCGGACGACCTCTTCATACTATAGTAACCACAGCGCCATACATTGTGTACTGGCTGTGCTCGGTACTGCAGCCCAGTAAATAATACAGTATACAATACAGGTGCCATCAGTACATTAATACATTGTACCTGGAAATCCATTTAATTTACCCCCTTTCCCCTTCCCCCCAATCACTTCTATACATAAATGTATTAGCAGGAATCATTCTTGCATTTGACATCATATATATAGATAAGACCCATAGATTACCCTGCAATCTTCCCGAATAATATGTTGACATTTACTGTCCAATTCTATGGGCAGACAGTGATTTGCGCTCCCAGGAATTAATATGGCAGAGCTTTATCAAATCTGTTAAACCGGGATTGTGACTGCCACAATGGAGGCTTTAATTCCTAGGCAGAATTAGTTAGTTATGAGCGTTCTACATTTCCTGATTGTCTGCCATGGCTCAGCTCGCTATAATCCTGTCTCTGCCTCCGAAGATGTCTCGAGCCGTGTTAATAACTGATGGAGGGCCACGTGAATAGGAATATGACCACGGTGTCACATATTATTTGAAACGAGGACAGGAGTTTTTTTCAGGGCCGAGGCTGTATATGAAACTAGAGACCCCGCAGAGTAATGACCATGAGCCATCGAGTATCGGGATATTCTTATGTGTCAAATACAGTGACGAGGGGTCTTATAAGTTTGCCGTTTGGTCCGAGTGTTTATGCTGGAAAACTAGAGGAATAGCATTTAGAATTTTGCCCCCATGCACATACAGCTGCCACCCCTCTGTGTCACGGCTGTCAGCTGCTAATCTCCCCATGGGCAGTGTCAGCTGTACTAAAAAATAACTCCGATTGCATAAGATGTCATGTAAACCGGCTTGAAGAAAAATGAATCCAATAATAGATGTATAATAGTCTAGAAACTAATAGTTTTTGTCAAGTTTAAAGAGATTGTCTTGAATTAAAAAAGAAATAAAAAAATCCCCCTACTGAGGCTACTTTCACACTTCCGTCGCCGGAACTGCCTGCCGGATCAGGCAAAACGTATGCAGACTGATGGCATTAGTAAGACTGATCAGGATCCTGATCAGTCTTAAAAATGCCTAATCAGTCGAAATAATGCATTGAAATGCCGGATCCGTCTTTCCGGTGTCATCCGCCAAAACCGATCCGGCATTTATTTTTTTTCACCCTTTTTTCAGTCTGCGCATGCGCATACCGGAAGGACGGATCCGGCATTGCGGTATTCTGAATGCCGGATCCGGCACTAATACATTCCTATGGGAAAAAATGCCGGATCCGGCATTCAGGCAAGTCTTCAGTTTTTTTCGCCGGAGATAAAACCGTAGCATGCTACGGTTTTCTCTTTTGCCTGATTAGTCAAAATGACTGAACTGAAGACATCCTGATGCAAACTGAACGGATTTCTCTCCATTCAGAATGCATAGGGATAAAACTGATCAGTTATTTTCTGGTATAGAGCGCCTGTGACGGAACTCTATGCCGGAAAAGAAAAACGCTAGTGCGAAAGTACCCTTACCTACTTGCCACCGCTCTGTGGCTCCCGGACTGACTTTATGACAAACAATCCAGTACCACATCTTAGTAAGTGCCACCAGTTATACCGTGCACATAAGGAACCCGCTTTCCTGCAGCAAATGATATATTATTCCACTTGACTCCATAATGCAAAGATTATCTTCTTTTGCATTAAGGCTAAATGCACGCCATCAGGATTGCATGCGGATTTTCCGCCCGGATTTGCATGCTGAAAATCCGCACCGTAGGTCATGTAGATTGTATTCTATGAGAATTTGAAATTCTCATGTACACGATGCAGATTTTTTTTTCCGTGCGGATTTTGACCTGCGGTGTGGATTTTTAAAATCCGCAACATGTCAATTTATTTTATTTTTCTTGACCTGATTTTCTCCATTCACTTCAATGCAGAGAGTAAAATCTGCAGTAAATCCGCACCAATGGATTTTCCTGTGAACACTTGCGCATTCTCCGCACATAAATCCTGAACGTGTGCATTTACCCAAAAAGGGTTTGTCTCACTTCAGCAAATGCCATTTATCATGTAGAAAAAGTTATTGCAAAGCACTTACTAATGTATTGTGATTCTCCATATTGCCTCCCTTGCTGGCTGGATTCATTTTTCTATCACATTATGCACTGCTCATTTCCATGGTTACCACCACCCTGTAATCCAGCAGCGGTGGTCGTGCTTGCACACTATAGGAAAAAGCACCAGCTTCTCTGGTGGCTGGGACCGTGGGAGCGCACATAGGCCAATGCTTTTTCTGGCCGTGTGCTCCCCTTATCACTCGAATGGGTCCGCAATCCGGAGCTGCGGTGTGGAACGGAGGCATGGAACCCTACGGAAACACTACGGAGTGCTTCCTTGGGGTTCCTCTCCGTGCCTCTGCACCGTAAAAAATTAAACATGTTCTATTTTTTTGCAGTGCAGCAGACTGATCATGGACCTATTTAAGTTGAATGGGTCTCGATCCGTCCCGGTCGCCGCAGGGACGTTGCCCGTGCATTGGGGACCGCAAATTGCGGTCCCCAATGCACGGCACGGCCGTACAACGGCCGTGTGGATGAGGCCTTAAAGAGGTTGTCCCATGAAAAATATTCAAATCGGCCCCTGGATCTGAACACTTTTGTAATTTCATGTAATTAAAAAGGTAGTTTTAGCCACTGAGTTATTTAATTTAAAAAAAGATGAAAAAGAGGGCATCAGGTATGTTTTCTGTATGTTCCCTAGTTAACCCCTTCCTGCCCTGCGTCATACATGTAAGGCGCTGGATGGGTCTTTTAAAGATGGCGCCCGCTCTCGAGCACAATGAACTTTACACGATATTCAAATGTTTCGAGTTTCACCTGTATTAAATAGTGCCATTAGAAAGTACTACTTGTCCTGCAAAAAACAAGCCCTTATATGTCAAAGGAAAAATAAAAAAAAGTTATGATTGGGAAGGCAGGGAATGAAAAACAAAAATGCTAAATCCTCAGGGGGGAAAGGGTTAATGTTCCATATTTTTTTTTCCTTCAGAACTATTTCGCCATCTTTAATCTCTTTATTCTCGGGCTAAATAGATAACTGGTCGGCACTGCTTCCAGCAATGTGCGGTGCGCGTGTCAACGGGCTGGCGTCCCAGGAAACAAAGACCGGCACTTCGCAGTAGATATCTTTTGGTATGGTAAATTTATCTTGGGCTGTCAACTTCTTGATGGTCGGGGGTTATGTGCGCTGCTGCAGTCCATAACTGGCCTCACTGTGATGTGCCCCCAAGTGGCACGCCACAGCTGGGTCACGTCTAGCTTGGGGACACGTCACCGCTGAGGCCAGTCGTTGTCTGCAGTTACGTACCTGACTGCGTTCATGCAAAGTTGACAAACATGGAGTGAAGACAACCCAGGAGCCACAGAGTCAGAATGAAGCAGCAGAAACCATCAGCTTTGGCTAAAAATCTTTTTTCAATAGGTCTTTATAAAAAACAAAACGTTCAGCCGTCTCTGAGTTACAAGGTTAAAAATCAAATATTATTATTTTTTTTTAATCCCCCTCATCTGACAGCTCATGTGTGGCTCTTATCTCTGATCTCCTAACCTCATAAAGACTCATCATAGCTCAATTCATATCAAACTGATAAGAATATGCCTGAAATAAGTGTTTATGAGGTCGGGAGATCAGAGATAAGAGCTACACATGGGCTGTTAGATGAGGGGACTTAAAAAAAAAAAAAAAAAAAACTGACTGCTTGGAGAAAGACTGATTTTTAACACTGTTACTCAAAAATGGCTGAACATTTTTAATACAGACTAAGACCTCATGCACACGGCCGTTGGGCCGCCGGCTGTGAGCACCACGCATCACGGATGTGGACCCATTCACTTGAATGAGTCCGCAATTCCGGAGATGCGGAACGGAGTCACAGAACGGAACACCGGAAGCACTACGGAGTGCTTCCGTGGTGTTTCGTTCCGTTGTTCTGCACCGCAAATAAATTGCGGTCCCCAATTTACGGAACGGCCTCCCAACGGCCGTGTGCATAAGGCCTAATTGAAAAAAGATTTTTAGCCCAAAATGAATGAAATACAATCATTAAAATATTCCCCCAAAGGTGTACATAGCCTATAAGAAAAAAAAATCTGGACAACTCTATTAGTCTCTACTAATACTAAAATAGAAAATTTTATTTTTATAGAAATAGTGCAAAATCTTATACAGGGAAATCATATAACAAAACTCAGAATAACCCCATTCCTCTACTAAATGTCACTTTTCGCTTTAAAGCTAATATCCACCATCATTTCCAGATATATATTTATATAAGGCCTCATGCACACGACTGTATGCCACGTCCGTGTGCATTCCGTATTTTGTGGAACGGAACAGCTGGCCCCTAATAGAACAGTCCTATCCTTGTCTATAATGCGGACAATAATAGGACATGTTCTATTTTTTTTGCAAAACGGAAATACGGTCATACGGAAACGGAATGCACACGGAGTACCTTCCGTTTTTTTTTTTTTTCCCAGACCCATTGAAATGAATGGTTCCGGAAACAGTCCGCAAAAAATACGGAACAGACACGGAAAGAAAATACGTTTGTGTGCATGAGCCCTAAGTGTCTGTGTTTGTCACACATGGACATCCAAATCCATCCATTCTCTTTACATGCTTGCATGCGGCCACCACAAGGGGGAGCTCACCGCATGAGGGGGTTATCAAGCTATTTAGCGAGCCCTGTATATGCGGGAACATCCCCCTAGTGGTGGCTGTTGGTAAATGCTATCGTGTGATGGAAAGCAGTTCAGTGGTCCACTCCGTTTTATCACAGGTCTCACGGCAGACACGTTCATCAACACATTTGCATAACGTAGACGTGGCATGAAAGGGTTACAGGCGATGATACGTCCCTGTGTGGTGCTGTTTACAGACTTGGCACTGCATACTCATTAACACATGCTGCAGATTCCTCTCCGTCGCTACCTGTTCGCAGCCGCTCTCCCACTGATTGCGTTCCGCTGTTAACTTGTCTGGTTCTTTGTTGCTGTGGATGCATCTGAGCACCTTTCCCTGATTAAACCTTCATTAGGCATGAGAGCATTTGTGTTAAGAGATTATTTTTAGATCCTATATTAGTCAGCGGAATCCATCAGAGCCCTCTGTCGTCGCCTTTTATATTCCGAACTTGCTTTTCACACCCGCATTTTGCCAATTAGCCACAAAGTGAGAAAACTTTCACTGTTAAATTGATGACGCAACATTCAACACATTCCAGTCCTGCTACTCTCAAGATCATGGCAAGGTGCAGACAATGCATTCGGAAAGCCTTCAGACTCTTTCACTTTTTTGACATTTTGTTCCTCCTTGTGCTGAAATAAAAAAATAAAAAAAGTTTTCCCCCATGAATACAACATTTTAGAAATGTTTGCAAATTTATTAAAAAGGAAAAACTGAAATTTTGCATCGTATTCAGGCCCTTTGCTATGACACTTGAAAGTTAGCTCTGGTTCTTCCATTTCTCTTGATCATCTTTGAGATGTTTCTACACCTTGATTGGAGTCCACTTGTGGTCAATTCAGTTGACTGGACATGATTTGGAAAGACAGCTCTGTCGATATAAGGGCACATAAAAGACAATGCATATTAGAGCAAAAACCAAACCATGAAGAGGAAAGGACTGCCTGTAGAGCTCAGAGACAGGATTGTGTGAAGGTACAGACGTGGAGAAGGGTCCAAAAAAAAAAAAATTCTGCGCCACTGAAAGTCCCCTGAATAATTCTTAAATGGAAGAAGTTTGGAACAACCAGGACGCTTCCTAGAGCTGGCCAGCCCTCCAGGCTAAGTAATTGGGGGAGCATGGCCTTGGTACGATAGGAGACCAAGAACTCAATGGTCACACTTAGAGATGAGTGAATCAAAGCTGACTAAGGCCCCTTTCACACGAGTGAGAATTCCGGGCGGGTGCAATGCATGAGTGCACTGAATCCGGACCCATTGACTTCAATGGGGCTGTGCAGATGAGCGGTGATTTTCACGCATTACTTGTGCGTTGCGTGAAAATCGCAGCATGTTCTATATTCTGTGTTCTTCACGCAACGCAGGCCCCATAGAAATGAATGGGGATGCGTGAAAATCGCACAGCATCCGCAAGCAAATGCGGATGCAATGCAATTTTCACGCATGGTTGCTAGGAGATGATGTTAGTAAAGTGATAAAATTCAATTTACTGTATTATTTTCCCTAATAACATGGTTATAAAGGAAAATAATAGCATTCTTAATACAGAATGCTTACTAAAATGTTGTTTGAGGGGTTAAAAAAAGAAATAAAATAACTCACCTCATCCTCTTGTTCGCGCAGCCGGCATAGTCTTCTTTCTTCATCTTTCAGGACCTGCAAAAGGACCTTTGGTGACCTTTGATGTCAGCGCAGGTCCTGTGAATGAACATAGAAGGATCTTCTATCTTCATTCAGCAGGACCTGTGCTGATGTCACCTCGCTCACCACGTGGTGAGCGCTATTACGTCATCAAAGGTCCTTTTGCAGGTCCTGAAAGAAGAAGAAAGAAGACGATGCCGGCTGCGCGAACAAGTGGATGAGGTGAGTTAATTTATTTTTATTTTTTAACCCCTCAATTGACCTTGTACTATGCATTCTGTATTCAGAATGCTATTATTTTCATTTATAACCATGTTATAAGGGAAAATCATAAAATGAATAGAACACCAAACCCAAACCCGAACTTCAGTGAAGAAGTCCGGGTTCTGGTCTGGGTACCACATTCAGTTTTTTCTCCCGCACGTGCAAAACGCATTGCAGTTGCGCGGAAAAAACTGAACATCGGAACGTCATCGCAGTCAAAACTGACTGCAATTGCGTGCCTACTCGTGCGGTTTTCCCGCAATGCACACGCGACGCATCTGGAGCCAATCCGGGACGCCCATGTGAAAGAGGCCTAGGTGGAATTCGATCCGAATTTCAGGAATTATTCGATTCGCACCGAATCTGAATTTCCTCACGCTTCGTGGTAACGAATCACATTGTTTGCTAAATGCTGCTGCATGTGTGAGGAACATGGAGCAAGGAACTCTGGGAAGGCGGGATCACCCATAATGCCATGCATGCAGCCAATCAGCAGCCAGCCAGCCCCTGTGATGTCACAGCCCTATAAATAGCCTCAGCCATCTTGGATTCTGCCATTTTTCCAGCGTACTTAGTGCAGGGAGTGACGTCAGCAGGCGCTAGGGACAGTGCTAGAAAAGACTTCATTGTGCAAAAAAAAACTATTTACAAGTTCAGGGAAAGATTATTTAAGGTGTAGGGAAAGGATAGGAGGAATCACTCCACAGCATTTATGTAGAACAGGGTTCAGTAGGGGAGGTTACAGCCTGGATAAGGGTACTTTCACACTAGCATTAAAGTTTTCCGGTATTGAGTTCTGTCACTGGGGCTCAATACCAGTAAAAAACTGATCAGTTTTATCCTAATGTATTCTTAATGGAGAGCAATCCGTTCAGTATGCATCAGGATGTCTTCAGTTCAGTCACGGGATTTGGCCGGAGAAAATACTGCAACATGCTGCGGTATTTCCTCCGTCCAAAATTCCGGAACATTTGTCGGAATGCCGGATCCAGCATTATTTTCCATTGAAATGCATAGACCAAGTGTTAAGGCAAAACGGATCTGGTTTTCCGGTCTGCGTATGTGCAGACCTTTTAAAAATGCAAAAAAAATAAAAAAATACCGGATCCGTTTTTCCGGACGACACCGGAGAGACGGATCCGGTGTTTCAATGCATTTGTTAGACGGATCCGCATCCGGATCCGTCTACAAATGCTATTCCGGATCCGGCAGGCAGTTCCGGCGACGGAACTGCCTGCCGGATCTTCACATGGTAAGTGGGAAAGTACCCTATTAGGAGCAATCCTATTACACCTTGCTGCACTGACTGGGGATCCAAATTGCCATTATACAGCTCTGTAATTCCAGCAAACCATTTTTATTGGGGTGCAAGTGCTGATTGATACAGGCATTAACAGGGTTTATAACAAGGCAATATTTCTACGTCTTTATTAGCCCTTGTGCGGTGCAGTTATATATATGTTCTAAAGCATTTTTTGTCGTGTATTAGTGGCAAAAGAAAAATATATTTGCTATTTAGCGATGTAGTTATATGTTGTAAAGCCTTTTGTGTCGCGTATAAGTGGAAAAAAATAAGGGCCTATTTGCCGTTCAGTGGTGCAGTTATATGTTCTAAAGCCCTTTTTTATGTGTATTAGTGGGACAAAAAAGTATTTTCCGTTGTGTGGTGAAGTGAGAAAATTACAGCCCTTTTTGGGGTGTTTTAATTTCCTATTTATTTATTAGATTTTTTTGGCATTAGCAATACTGATGGATTACTGACCAACAGTGATGGTCAGTTTGCAGTGATCGCCAGCGAACACATGCGGGCTGCCATCTTTAGTAAGGTAGACTCACCCGTCCGGCGATGCACATTATCTGTGCCGGGAGCCGGTCTGAAATCAAATGCAGTCACCGGGAGCGGGCAGTTTCGAGAACAGCCGCCGGGGGCCTTCATCGGGCTGTTCTCGAGACTGCCTGCTCCCGGTGACTGCATTTGATTTCAGACCAGCTCCCGGGACAGGCACTTGCCGGACGGGTGAGTCTACCTTACTAAAGATGGCAGCCCGCATGTGTTCGCTGGCGATCACTGCAAACTGACCATCACTGCTGACCAAATGCTGACCGAGTGAAGGCGGATGCTCCACAGACAGGATCTGTTTTTTGTGGGTTATTGTTCTGACGAATCAGAGGAAGGGCAAAATAATCAGTGACGTCAACACCAACTTACTGCTGACACCCTCTCCACTCTGTCGGGGGCTCTACTTGTATAAGCGTTTAATAGAACAGGTTCTGTAGACATCTATGTGGAATCATCTGACGACTGTGTAAAAGGACTGCGCTTCTTCTTGGCGCTAACATCAACCTGTAAGGCGGAATTCACAGTTGAGTTGTTTGGTCAGTTTTGACCCTATGACTGCCCAAATAAGTAAAGTGTGCAGTGATTCTAAGAGTGACGCCTGTCATCTGAATGTCATACGGACTCACAGTATTATTTCACTACCACAGCAGACTCCCTATGAGTGTTACTGCAAGGCACAGTGTTCTACACCACTATAAAGGCACAGTGTTCTACACCACTATAAAGGCTCTCTGCAGCCAGGAAACAGCTGTTTTTTAACGCGATTCACCGCAAATAAATTCGTATCGAACTGAGTTTTTTCAATAAATTCGGTGAACCGGCCAAATCGAATTTTTGAAAAATTCGCTCATCTCTAGTCACACTGGCTGAGCTCCAAAGATTCTATGTGCAGATGGAAGAAACTTTTAGAAGGTCAACCATCAGTGCAGCACTCCCCCAATCTGCGCTTTATGGCAGAGTAGCCAGAAAGAAGCCTCTCCTCAGTAAAAGACATCCCTCTTAAAGTTTGCAAAAAAATAAAAATAACTAATGTACTCTCGAACTGTGAGAAATTCTCTGGTCTGATGAAAATAGGATTGAACTTCTAAGCATCATGTCTGGAGGAAACCAGGTACTGCTAATCACCTACCCAATACTATCCCTATAATGAAGCATGGTGGTTGCAGCATCATGCCATGGGGTGTTCCTCAGAGTCCAGGTGTCTAGCAATTGGTAGGCTTTATATCTGTGGGACCCACTCACTAAAATATTGATTGGAAAATGTAATAAATCAGTGTCTAATAGAGAATCTGTCACCCCGATTTTCTACTACTATCAACAGCAATATGTAGTACTGCAGATAAGGGGTCCAGGTCACAATTTTTTATTTTCCAACTGCCCCCCATTCCCCCACTGTCAGCGCTCAGAGCTGTGTTGAAATACATTGTCAGGAGGGCTGTGCATCCGCACAGGAGTTCTCTCCATTATGTTAGAACAGCACTGCAATCCGGACTGTGTATTTCAGTGCAGCTTTGAACACTAACAGTGGGGAAAAAGGGAGCAGTAGGAAAATAAAAAATAGTTATCTGGACTTCTTATCTGCAGGACTACTCATGGATTACTGCTGAGTTTTATGGTTAGGCTTTGCCATTTTTCAGTCTTGAGTAGAGTGTATAAGCAATATGGGACAGAATGCTTGTTAAGAACATCAGCTTTTCTGAAAATTTACCCCTTTACCCTTCCACTAAACTCTTTAAGCAAATCTGTCAAGCAAACAAATTGATCGCTAAATTTTTACATAGAAACTTCAGGAAATTAAAGGCGTTCTGTGTGAATTAAGAATATAAAATTATTGAAAATACTTAAATATTAATTTATTAGAAATATATTCCTAAACACTTTTCATTAGTTATAATGACTCGTTTTGTCTAGGGAGCAATTATTAGGAAAAATAAAATGGCCACCGTGCTCTTAGTACACGCAGAACCCGTCCTAATCACACAGGAGGACACGTTAATTCAGAACAATGAGGTAAAGAGCTGCCTCATCCTCATCTCTGCTCTGATTGTCAGGGATTATGATCAGCTTTTTTACAGTACAAAATGTTTTTTACAGTACAAATTAATTTATGAAGTTTTTATGCGAAGACACGAGACTTCGCAAAGTAATAACTTCGGCTCATCGGAGCCAATACATTCTAATACTGTACGGAGCTCCTACTCCGTACACTATTAGAATGAAGTTTTATGCGAATCGACTTTGGATGTTTCATCCAAAGTTGATTCGCTCATCCCTGCTCCTCATGAACTCCATGAACGCCATTCAGCTGAAGATCTTATCAGCTATATTCAGGAGGATTATGATCCCTAACAAGTAGAGCAGAGAGGAGGATGAGGCCGCTCTTTAGCTCAGTGTTCTGAAGTAACTTGTTCTCCTATATGATGATCAGGACAGGTTTTGTGTGTACTAATAGGATGGCAGCCATGTTATTTCTCTGAATGATTGCTCCCTAGACAAAATGAGCCATTATTACTAATGAAAGGTATTTGAGAATATATTTACCGTATAATAAAGTAAAGTAAGCCTTAGCTTGGAATTGAACTTTTTCTAGTAGTAATTCTCTTGAAGATTGCAGCAGGTTTCCTCCATTAATTTTCATAATGTACTGCATTCATTTACCTTCTGTCTCTACTACACTATTTTTTCACTGAATATAGCTAGAAGGGTGCAACTTCCTGCACCCCTGCCGATCAGGTGTTTGAAGGGGTAAGTACTGTGGCTTCTTCTTTGTATAGCAGGTACAGTGTCATACATTGTGTAGTGGTTGTTTTGATAGTAGCGCAGTTCAATTAACTTGAATGGGACTGAGCTACAAAAAGACCATTTGACCGAGGAACGTGACATCACTGGCCTGAAGAAGAGGCCGCAGCACTTGCCCCAGAGCCGACTATTCAAACAGCTGATTGGCGGATAATTACCTCTCTGCCACCACCCAGTTAAACATGGAAGAGATTAGTGGCAAATTAATCACTTTGTCTTCTACAAGATTTCTGTTGTTGAAGGTTCATGCTTTCAGTATTCAAATCAGGATGCAGCTCGTACAAAGAGCTTATTTTGTTGGGAGAAGCCATGGCCAGCCAGATATTCAGAGTAGTATTACTGTAGCCTTTCATGATGCACATTCAGATGAATGACTATCCTCGTAAAGCAAGGTTGGCTTGAGTCTTCTGAAAGGGGAGTTACGTGTACATAGTGGCTCTCCATTCTGCCTCCATGCTTATGTACCATGTCATAGATAGTTCCACTGAGTCCTCCAGAGTGGGATCTTCTGAATGGTCTCCTGAGTAGGACAAATGGGCAAGGGTTGTCAAGCTGAGAGTAATCTAAGGGTATTTTAACTTGTCTTACAGGTAAAAGACCAGCAAACGGCCTACATTGCCCTGATCGCAAATAACACCGGAATGTCCTCGTCTTCAATGAACGTGTCTAATATCAGCCTCATGGAGAACATCACCGGCCTTCTTATAGGAGAGACCAGTGCTAACATAAGCAGCTCTGTTACAGGGATGCAGACCCTCCGGAAAGACTTTCTAAGAGGTGACGACCATGTGTGTGTAGACTGCGTAACAATTAGAGCGTCCATAAGACGTCAGCATGAAGCCTCCACTATACTGTATGCGACAGCCGCTGACGCCGAGTGTGGGGAGCAGAATAAAAGATTCTCCTAATTTATAGTCATAGCAAAACCTTCCATGAATGCTGGTATCTGCAGTGTGTCACTTTGTGACAAGATCCTCAATTTCTAGAAAGGCGGAGAGAACGCAGGATGCAGGCATAATCACACCACTTTGTTCTTGATTCATTCATGGCGGTGATTGCAGCTTGTGGATTGCAGAGCAGGGAATGTCGGAACAAATGGAGAATATTCTTGCTGCTAAAAGGTGTGAGGTAGAGTTAAAGACGAGAGGATGTGATCGTCCTCCAGTTATCTGGGCTGATGACTGACTAGAAGTAGGTTCATTTAAAGGTGGCATAGTCTAATATGTGATTTTCATTGTAACTGTACCTTTCTAATTGAGTTTGTTTTTCAGTTTAACTTTTTTATCATCTGTGTTGGGTGTCAGTGAATGGAGACTTTTTTTTAAAGTTAGAGGCAATAAATTTGATCATGTCCATTAGACTGCTCTGGAGGATCATTTCAAGAGAGATATATGTATGACGCATTTAAAGGATCACGTTTCAAATGTTATAGAGACAAATCAACGTTTTAGATTGGTGGGGCTTTAAGCGCCAAGACCCCCACCGATCTCTAGAACAAGAGCGAAAGATTTTGTTCGCTCTCCTTGCTGCAGGAGAGGAAGCAAGATGCTATGTGAGCACTTCTCTCTCCTCATTCTAGGGATTGAGGGGTCTCTGGGCTCGGACCTCCACCAATCAAAACCTCGGTGACATATTAAGAGATTTCTGAAACCTCAGTGACTCTAAGTATATGCAGACCCTGTACGGAGACTATGTATTGGTTGTCCAAGACACTTCCTATTTGTCCAGCTCTGCTCTTTGATTGGCCAGCGCAGCTCACTTAAACAGTGCTGGCCAATCCGTGGGCAGTAGAAGGTGTCTTAGACCACCACATGGACAATGTTCATCAAGTAGTCTGAGAAGCGGTGAGGACATCTTGGTTGGCAGTAGAGGAACCTGGGAACTGACGTATCTGCAGCTAAAAAGGCTAAAATGAGGACACCATATAAGTGCTCCGTTTGTTCTCAGGTTAATGTGATTTTCTTTTTTCTTGAACTGGAGTGGCACTTTAAGCTATCCAAGGATATTTGTGGGTATAAAAATGTGGAGAAAAGAAGCGACACTTGTGCCTTTATGGTGAATTCCATGATCTGTCTTTTCATATTCCAGCTGGCGACTCCTTCCAGGTGTCATACACTGCTTCACTAAACACAATGGAGGCTAAGAATGGGCTGGTGTTCTCCCTTCCTGCTGTGATAACCTTTCAGAATTCTTCAGAGGTAAACCTGACCAAACACATCTTTCTTCCCCAGCATTCAGAAAAAAAACAACTTTTGACAAATAACTCAATATTTAGGGACTCCTAAGAAAAAGAGATAAAATTGACTTTATTTTCAAAGCATTTACAGTTGAAACCAGAAGTTTACATACACTATATAAAAAGACACATATGCAGGTTTTTATCAATATCTGACATGAAATCAGAATAAACATTTTCTGTTTTTGGTCAATTAGGATTACCATAATTATTATTATTTGCCAAATGGCAGAATAATGAGAGAGAGAATGTTTTAAGGCATTTTTATTACTTTCTGCAATGTCAAAAGTTTACATACACTAAGATTACTTTGCCTTTAAACAATTCTGGACCGCCCATATGATGATGTCATGTGTTTGGAAGCTTCTGTTAGGTTTGGTGATTAGAGACACACCTGTGGATGTATTTAAATGCACACCTGAAACACACTGCTTCTTTGTGTAGCATCATGGGAAAAAGTCTAAAAAATCAGCCAAGATATCTGGAAGAGAATTGTGGACTTGCACAAGTCTGGCTCAACCTTGGGTGCAATTTCAAGATACCGGAAGGTGCCTCGTTCATCTGTGCAAACAATTAATCGCAAGTACAAATAAGACTGAATGTCCAGCCATCATACCGCTC
The DNA here is from genome assembly GCF_905171765.1 of Bufo bufo. Lineage (NCBI taxonomy): Eukaryota > Metazoa > Chordata > Amphibia > Anura > Bufonidae > Bufo > Bufo bufo. The sequence goes on along the minus strand of NC_053390.1, from coordinate 776,569,316 downwards.
AGAAAGGAGACGGGTTCTGTGTCCCAGAGATGAACGTGCTTTGGTCCGACGTGCATATCAACCCAAGAACAAAAGCAAAAGACCTTGTGAAGATGATGGCGGAAGCTGGTAAGATTGTGTCAGTATCCACAGTGAAACGAGGACTTATCAACATGGGCTGAAAGGCCGCTCTGCCAGGAAGAAGCCATTACTCCAAAAGACACATAAAAAAGCCAGATTAATGTTTGTAAATGCACACAGGAACAAAGACCTACATTTTTGGAGACATGTCCTGTGATCTGACGAAACTAAAATGTAACTTTTTGGCCATAATGACCATTGTTACATTTGGAGGAAAAAGGGAGAAGCTTGGAAGCCTAAGAACACCATCCAAACTTTGAAACACGGGGGCGGCAGCGTCATGTTGTGGGGTTGTTTTACTGCCGGAGGGACGGGTGCACTTCACAAAATAACTGGCATCATGAGGAAAGAAGATTATGTAAAAATACTGAAGCAACATCTCAAGACATCAGCCAGGAAGTTAAAGCTTGGGGTGGAAATGGGTCTTCCAAATGGACAATGACCCGAAGCATACTGCCAAACTGGATACAAAGTGGCTTAAGGATAACAAAGTCAATGTTTTGGAGCGGCCATCACAAAGCCCTGATCTCAATCATATTGAAAATGTATGGGCAAAGCTAAAAAGGCAGGTGCAAGCAAGGCGACCAACAAACATGGCTCAGTTACACCAGTTTTGTCAGGAGGAATGGGCCCAAATTCCGACCAACTATTGTGAGAAGCTTCTGGAAGGATATCCAAAACGTTTGACCCAAGTCATACAGTTTAAGGGCAATGGTACCAAATATTAATGAAATGTATGTAAACTTTTGACTTTGCAGAAAGTAATAAAATGCCTTAAAACATTCTTTCTCTCTCTCTCATTATTCTGGCATTTGGCAAATAATAATAATTATGGTAATCCTAATTGACCAAAAACAGGAAAGGTTTATTCTGATTTCTTGTCATATATTGAGAAAAACATGCACATGTGTCTTTTTATATAGTGCATGTAAACTTCTGGTTTCAACTGTATACTTTAAAAAAAAACAGTACTTTGTGTAATTTGTGTAGCGGTCCACCAAGAACTCCCATTGATGGTGGAGCAGGGTTGTGTTTGTTACTTGGCTTGCTTCTTGTTATTCCAATTCCATTCCATTCTTTTTATGATATTGGACTAAAGAACCTGTCCACCTCTCCTAACATGTTTGTTTTAGGGCTCATGCACATATTGGGTGTTGTTGTGGTCCACAAATTGCGGATCTGAAAAAACATGGATACCGGCCAAGTGAATTCCGCATTTTGCGGAACCGAACATCCAGCCCATAATAGAACTGTCCTATCCTTGTCCAAAATGCGTACAATGATAGGACATGTTCTATTTTTTTGCGGAATGGCCATGCAGACATACGGACATGGAATGCACACTGAGCCATTGCTGTTTTCACTGAATGTTTCCGCATATGGGCCGCAAAAAAACCCCGGAACAGACATGGAAAAAAAATATGTTCGTGTGCATGAGCCCTTAATAACTGCTTGCTAGAGAATTTTTTTCATACAACTATATGCGGTGCCATTCCTCTAGAACTATATGCTCATGCCCACGAACTTAAGGGCTCTGTGCCTGTGCTGCGGACCACAAATAATGATCCTATATATATGGGCACTGGCCGTGTGCACTCTGTGCTGCAGATGTGGACCCGTTGACTTGAATGGGTCTGTGATTTGCAAGATATTGCAAAAGATAGGACATGTCCTATCTTTTGCGTTGCAGAAGCACAGACCCCAAAGCCCATGAAAGTGCTTTCCGTGGGCAGCTGATCCGTGTCTCTGCTCCGCAAAAGATAGGCCACGTCCTATCTTTTGACACTTCTTGCGGATCACGGACCAAGATTTAAGTCAACGGGTCCGCACAGCAGCATGGAGTGCACACAGTCAGTGCCCGTATATCGCAGACCCGCCGTTTTGCGATCCGCAATATACGGGCACAAAGACCATACGTTTGTGGGCATGAGCCTTTATTCTTACTAGACTTTCATGAAGAAATTGCCCTCTGGGTGTCACTAGTTGAGGATATATCCCTGTATATTCTGACACTGGCATTGCTCAATGGACTGTGTCGGACTATGCAGGGACACACTACTACCTGCTGACACCCAGTTGGCAATTTCTTCTTAAATGTCTAGTAGGAATAATGGAGGAATGTCACAACATAAGGTCATAAAAAACAATGCTCCAGAATGGTCATCTAACATAGAGTACAGTTATTTACTAAAACAGTTCTTTAATCAATTTGCGCATATGGACATGCACTAACAACCAAATGCACGCCAGGCTAATGCGTTTGAACATATAGGTTTCTGCGTTCCTCAAAGCGTTGTTATATAAAGTTTAATTTTAAAAAAAGCCTCCTGAAATATAAAAAAAGCCGCCTGAATATAAAATTTTTTTTTTTTGTTTAGAAGTAGTTCTTCATTAAGTAGATAAATATAGATACGTAAGTCCAGATTTACAAATGTTTCTGTGCCAAAACTTTGTAAAAAAAAAATATGGTGCAATTTGGCGCATCTTGGGTTTGTAAACACCCTCGGCAAATAGAGCCAGGCTTGACAAAAAGTGAGTGGAAATTTCACTGCAATTCTTGTGTAAAAATCAGTTTTAAGGTTTAGCCAACTAATAGTTGGTATAGGATCAGAGAAAATGTCTATCCTTGCAGCACATGTATCATCCAGCCTGAGCCCCTGTGATAAATCTGGTACAGGTCTAAGTTTACACCATCTTTAGGAATTAACAACATGGACAGTAAACAGTCAAAATCCTTTTTTTTTTTTCACCCCCCATGAAATGAATAACAAATAGGGTACTGAATTAAATGTACCCCAAAATTATGTGAAACATTATGAAAATTTGTAAATACATTGCATTATTTATCATCTCCTGATCCTGAGCTACAGCCAGATTTATGCTCCAGAGCTGCATTCACAGTGTGTAAAGGGAGTGCTACTCAGAATGCAGATAACCAAAAAAGTGCGGTGCAGATGTTGAGGCAGAAAGGATTGCTGAGAGTTCACCTCTGTAGCCAGCAGAATTGTGAATGCAGCTCTTGACAATATTACATGCTGTAACCCAGGATCAGTATGAATTAAACATGTTCACTTCCCTCCATCTCGTACTGGTTCTGGGGTTTGGATTGTGTGTATAATGGAAACCCTTCTCTCTTCTGTTACAGATCACTGGAGCAACATACAACATCATAGCCCCGTTTTCTGTCACCGCCAAAGAGGTCTCAAACGTAAGTAATTCATGTGCCCATCACATGTGCATTTCTTTTATATAAGGCTAAACCGGTCCATATTTTTGTTATGGGGGTCACTTTTTAAATATGGCAGGCAGTTTTGGGATGGGGTATTGTATTACTATGAGGTCAGAAGCTCAGGAAAAAATAGACTTAACACGACTTAGGTTTATAAAGAGTCTACTAAACTATGATAAGAGATATTTACAAAGATATACAAAGACAAAGATTAAAGGGAACCTGTCACCGGGATTTTGTGTATAGAGCTGAGGACATGGGCTGCTAGATGGCCGCTAGCACAACCGCAATACCCAGTCCCCATAGCTCTGTGTGCTTTTATTGTGTATAAAAAAATATTTTATATATATGTAAATGAGGCAAGTAAGAAGCCCAAGGAGCTGTTACTAACCTTTCCGGAGCCCAGCACCGCCCCGCATACTCCGAATCTCCTCCTTGCTTCCCGACGTCACAAATCTAGAGCGCCGTAATCTCGCGATGCGTGAGCTAGCGCATGCGCAGTGTCGGCATAGTGTTCCTTCCCTGTGCTGGCATCGCGAGATTACGGCGCTCTAGCTTTGGGACGTCAGGGAGCAAGGAGAAGATTCGGAGGAGGCGGGGCGGTGCTGGGCTCCTTCACAGTGGGCATGGCTGGGCTCAGAGTCAGAGAACGCTGGACTCATCTCTCAAGCATGGAGGAGACGGGACTCATCTAAGGTTCATTTACATATATATAAAATCGTTTTTTTTACACAATAAAAGCACACAGAGCTATGGGGACTGGATATTGTGGATGTGCTAGCGGCCATCTAGCAGCCCATGTTCTCAGCTCTATACCCAAAATCCAGTTGACAAGTTCCCTTTAAGTAAAGTAACAGTCACTGAGAGTTGTCAACGAATAGGCGGACTCCATCGACCAGTGCCCAACATGGCACTTCACCAATGCCCATATGATTCAAAGAGAGATGATGGTAGCAAGAAATTTTACCTTGAGGATGTCTTCAATGAAGCTGAGCTCTCTGTTCCAAAACTAAGTGTTTTCTACTCTCCTGGCCCCTCCTAGCCCGACCTAAAGGTCAGTACGCATACACAGTTACCTTATACTGCAGAAATCTGGCCAGGTGTAGACATTACTAAGCAGTTATATAAAGTTAAAGGGGAAGAAGCAATTAAAAACCCTGTTTTACATTCCAGCCCTGGTTCTTCCACTTTAATTCATTTCAACTTGTCTCAAAATAAAAAATGATTCAAAATATGTATAAATGTATGCAACGGCTATTACAGAGTACCCATGTGCTATGCCAGGATTTAGTAAACCACTGGGGGGTACAGGTAGGAGCAGCAATGTGTACTCCTGCCAGTACTCCATTCTCTGTGGCCCCATTTATAAAGTGTACAGTCCATATTCCGTACACCGCTGAGCAGTCAGTTGTGTGGAGAATAGTGAATTTAAGGCACACAGGGAATATCTCTAGTAAAAATTCAAAATCCATAAATAAAGTACATTAGAACAAGTATTATTAGGGTATTTTGGACATTTAAAAAACAAACTTAATTAAAAGTTTAGTTACTCTTTAATATTTGCTCTGTTTCTGCTTGTGTTTATTCTGTATTAAACAACATAAAAATATTAACAATGCAACATTGTAAGCCTTAAAGGGAGTCTGTCATCACAGTTTCACCTTTTTAACCCTTCCCATAGCTTTCTAGCCGCATTACAGTTGATAAAAACTTTACCTTTATAAGCAATCGTGGACTTATAAAACTGGCAAAAATCATCTTAGTATGATATGCAAATGAGGGCTCGCAAAGTGCCCAGGGGCGGCGTCAACCTCGTAGGTGCCCGGGCAGCTCTGCCTTATCGTCGCTTCCACGGCCCAGTCTTTCCCTCTGCCCGCCCATCTTCTTACTTCTCTCGCCGAGATCCCGTGCCTGCGCGCTGAGTCCATCGGCCGGCGCATGCGCACTGCGATGTCCATTCCTGGTACGGCATCAGAGTAATTCATGCGCATGCGCCGGCTAACGGCGAGTTAGCCGGCGCATGCGCCGACGGACTCAGCGCGCTGGCGCGGGATCTCGGCGAGAGAAGTAGTAAGAAGATGGGCGGGCAGAGGGAAAGGATGGGCGGGCAGAGGGAAAGACTGGGTGGGGGGAAGCGACGATAAGGCAGAGCTGCCTGGGCACCTACAAGGTTGACGCCGCCCCTGGGCACTTTGGGAGCCCTCATTTGCATATCCTACTAAGATGATTTTTGCTAGTTTTATAAGTCCACGATTGCTTATAAAGGTAACGTTTTTATCAACTGTAATGCGGCTAGAAAGCTATGGGAAGGGTTAAAAAGGTGAAACTGTGATGACAGACTCCCTTTAAACACATATTTAACTTATCACTACATTTTCTCTTATATCAGTATACTTGTAGTTGCTCTGAACAAAGATGTAACTGCGCAGACCCAAAACCAATATACTGTATGTGTGTACTTGTAACAACTCATACCAAGTGCAGAATCTGGGAGAGGCTGACAGCTTACCTACAGTTGAAACAAGAAGTTGGCATACACTATATAAAAAGACACATCTGCATGTTTTTCTCAATATCTGACAGAAATCAGAATAAACCTTTCCTGTTTTTTTTGAGAGAGAGAGAATGTTTTAAGGCATTTTTATTACTTTCTGCAAAGTCAAAAGTTTACATACATTTCATTAATATTTGGTACCATTGCCCTTAAACTGTATGACTTGGGTCAAACGTTTTGGATATCCTTCCACAAGCTTCTCACAATAGTTGGTCGGAATTTGGGCCCATTCCTCCTGACAAAACTGGTCTAACTGAGCCATGTTTGTTGGTCGCCTTGCTCACACCTGTCTTTTTAGCTTTGCCCATAAATTTTCAATAGGATTGAGATCAGGGCTTTGTGATGGCCGCTCCGAAACAGTGACTTTGTTATTCTTAAGCCACTTTGTAACCAGTTTGGCAGTATGCTTCGGGTCATTGTCCATTTGGAAGACCCATTTCCGCCCAAGCTTTAACTTCCTGGCTGATGTCTTGAGATGTTGCTTCAGTGTTTCCACATAATCTTCTTTCCCCATGATGACATTTATTTTGTGAAGTGCACCCGTCCCTCCGGCAGCAAAACAACCCCACATCATGACGCTGCCGCCTCCGTGTTTCACAGTTGGGATGGTGTTCTTGGGCTTCCAAGCTTCTCCCTTTTTCCTCCAAACGTAACAGAAAAGTTCAATTTTTGTTTCGTCAGACCACCGGACATGTCTCCAAAAATGTAGGTCTTTGTTCCTGTGTGCATTTGCAAACTTTAATCCGGCTTTTTTATGTTTCTTTTGGAGTAATGGCTTCTTCCTGGCAGGGTGGCCTTTCAGCCCATGTTGATACAGTACTCGTTTCACTGTGGATATTGACACAATCTTACCAGCTTCCACCATCATCTTCACAAGGTCTTTTGCTTTTGTTCTTGGGTTGATATGCACATGTCGGACCAAAGCACATTAATCTCTGGGACACAGAACCCGTCTCCTTCCTGAGCGGTATGATGGCTGGACGTTCCCATCTTGTTGCATATAATTGTTTGTAGAGATGAACGAGGAACCTTCAGGTATCTTGAAATTGCACCCAAGGTTGAGCCAGACTTGTGCAAGTCCACATGTCACTACCAGAGCTTTGGGACGTTCTCACAGCTCTGTTTCTCCACCCCTGTGATGTCACTACTAGAGCTGGGAGGCGTTCTCACTACTCTGTTTACTTCTGGTTTCTTTCACCACAGCTGTCCTTCATGTGTTTGATTTCCCTCTCTTTATATCACCCCTCCTCCTATGATAGGATGTGGATTATAGTTCTCACTTCAGTTGTGGCTCTTGCTTTGGTTTCTTCACTTGTAGCTATCAGTCCACTGGACCTGTCTTCTGCTGCAGCTAGCACTCCGGATTTTGCCAGCCTGTCCTTGGATCCGTCTTCTCTGCGGCTACAACACCTTCAGCTAAGTCTGCAGACATTGTTGTATTCCTGTTTGTTTTCTGACTGGATCTGAGGTGGCCACGGTTCCCTCCATATACTGAGTAGGGCACTGGTGGCCGTGCCCCTTCCACTATTGTAGGGGTTACAGGGGTCATTAGTCTTAGGCACGTGGGCATGCCTCGTTCCGCCTTTTGGATCCGGGCATGTGCTTTAGCAGAATAGGGAAAGCGTTGAGGGTCGGACAGGGGTCACCCTTTATCCTCCCTAGTTCTGGGTCCAGTCAGTTGCTCTGTACTGTGAATTACTATCGTTGCTCACATACACCTGTGACATTATAATCCACCAAAACCGTCCTTTTTTGACATGGATCCGCTTTCTGACCTGGTTGACCGCATGCAGGGTCCTTTCTTTGGAAGTAGCGGATCTCCGTCAATCTATGACCCAGCTTCAAGCATTGGGCCCTGCTCCGGCTCATGGAGTCTGTTGCGAGCCAAAAGTCTCACTTCCGGAGACGTTCTCCGGGGGCAGTGAGAATTTTGTTCGTTTCAGAGAGGCATGCAAACTCCATTTTTTGCTTGTGTCCTCACTCTTCTGGTAATCAAGAGCAGAGGGTGAGGATTGTCATCTCCCTGCTCAGGGGTAATGCTCAGACTTGGGCTTTTTCGCTGCCATCAGGGGATCCCTCCCTTCGATCCGTGGAGGGATTTTTTGTGGCCCTGGGGCAGATTTATGATGACCCGGATCGTGTTGCTCTGGCCGAATCTAACCTACGTGTTTTATGCCAGAACAAACGATCTGCGGAGCTTTATTGTTCTGAATTTCGGAGATGGGCAGCTGATTCGGGTTGGAATGATGCTGCACTCCGGAGTCAGTTCTGTCATGGTCTCTCGGAGAGATTAAAAGATGGCGTTTGCTTTCCATGAGAGACCAACGTCCTTAGAGTCTGCCATGTCATTGGCGGTACGCCTTGACAGGCGTCTAAGAGAAAGAAACGAGACCTCTCTGTCCAGCCATTGTCAGTCTAGGGGCAGTGGTGCGGACTCATTCAGTGTGCAGGGGGCCTCATCCTGTCTCGCTCCCCTCTGAGGAGGAGCCCATGCAGCTAGGTCGACTTGCCCCTGATAAAAGAGGATTTAGTCCTCAGAGTATGGTATGTTTTTGTTGTGGGGGCATAGGTCATTTGGCTAATGTTTGTCCGTCTAGGAGATTCTTGAACCGTACTAAGAGCGATAATAAGAGAAAAATCTCAAAAGGTAAATCATCAAGTTCTGCTTCATCTGCTACTTTGGGCAAAGTTGATGTAGGATTTGATGCTTTTCCTCTGACCTGCAGTTCCCGTTTTCTCCTGTCTGCCAGGGTGGCGCTAGAGAGCAAAGTCATTTCTTGCGAGATTTTTGTCGATAGTGGAGCGGCCGTCAATCTTATTGACACTCAATTTGTAGCCATGCATGGTTTTCAGGTTTGCACATTAGATAAAGATATACCTGTTTTTGCTATTGACTCTGCTCCACTCTCACAGAGATCTCTGAAGGGCATTGTTCACAATATCCGGCTAGCTGTAGGTGACACTCATGTGGAGGATATATCTTGTTTTGTCCTTAACGGATTGCCGTCTCCTCTAGTTTTGGGGTTACCCTGGCTCACTAGACATAACCCCACTATTGATTGGCAAGGAAGGCAAATAAATGAGTGGAGTGATTTTTGTAGAGAGAATTGTCTCACAGCGACTTTTGCAGAGGTGTCTACTAAAACGGTGCCATCATTTCTCTCTGATTTCTCGGACGTGTTTCCGAGAGCGGTGTTCAGGAGCTACCTCCTCACCGGGAGTTTGACTGTCCCATTAACCTCATTCCCGGCGCCAAGCTGCCAAAAGCACGCCTCTACAATCTCTCACAACCGGAAAGAATCGCAATGCAAACTTACATCTCCGAGAGTCTCGAAAAGGGGCATATTCGTCCCTCAAAGTCACCTGTGGCCGCGGGTTTTTTTTTTGTTAAAAAGAAAGATGGCTCTCTGAGACCTTGCCTAGATTTTAGGGAGCTGAACCGTATCACGATTCGCGATCCCTATCCCCTTCCTCTGATCCCGGACCTCTTCAATCAAATTGTTGGGGCCAAGGTGTTTTCCAAATTGGATTTGAGAGGCGCGTACAACCTGGTCAGGGTCAGAGAGGGGGATGAATGGAAAACGGCCTTTAATACCCCTGACGGGCATTTCGAGAATCTCGTTATGCCTTTCGGCCTGATGAATGCTCCGGCCGTCTTTCAGCATTTTGTTAATAGTATTTTCTATCATTTAATGGGGAAATTCGTATTGGTATATCTTGATGATATTTTGATTTTTTCCCCTGATGTTCAGACCCATCAGGATCATCTTTTTCAGGTTCTGCAGATTCTGCGGGAAAATAAATTGTACGCCAAGCTGGAGAAATGTCTTTTTATGGTATCGGAGATTCAATTTCTGGGTTTCTCCTCTCTGCTTCTGGTTTTCGCATGGATCCCGAGAAGGTCCGTGCTGTACTTGAGTGGGAGCTTCCTGAGAATCAGAAGGCATTGATGCGCTTTCTGGGTTTTGCGAACTATTACAGAAAGTTCATTTTGAATTATTCCTCTGTTGTCAAACCCCTCACTGACATGACAAAAAAGGGGGCGGATTTTTCCTCTTGGTCGGAGGAGGCGCTTGCAGCCTTTTCTAAGATTAAAGAGAATTTTGCGTCTGCTCCCGTCTTGGTGCATCCCGATGTTTCCTTACCTTTTATTGTTGAGGTGGATGCTTCCGAGGTGGGTGTGGGTGCGGTTTTGTCCCAGGGCCCTTCCCCTGCCAAGTGGCGACCCTGTGCCTTTTTCTCTAAAAAACTCTCCCCGGCAGAGAGAAACTATGATGTGGGAGATAGGGAGTTGTTGGCCATCAAGTTGGCTTTCGAGGAATGGCGCCATTGGTTGGAGGGGGCCAGGCACCCTATCACCGTTTTTACCGACCATAAGAATCTGGCATACTTGGAGTCGGCCAGGCGTATGAATCCGAGACAGGCCAGATGGTCTCTGTTCTTCTCCAGATTCAATTTTGTTGTTACATTCCGACCTGGGATAAAAAATGTGAAGGCTGATGCTCTCTCTCGCTGTTTTCCGGGAGGAGGAAACTCCGAGGACCCGGGTCCCATTTTGGCGGAGGGGGGTAGTTGTTTCTGCTCTATATTCCGATTTGGAGGCCGAGGTCCAGGCTGCCCAGACTGAGACACCTGCCCGTTGTCCTTCTGGGAAGTTGTTCGTGCCTCCTGAGCTACGTCACAAACTCTTTAAGGAGCATCATGATACGGTTCTTGCTGGTCACCCCGGGAGTAGAGCCACGGTGGATCTCATTGCTCGGAGATTTTGGTGGCCGGCTCTTCGTAAGTCGGTGGAGGGTTTTGTGGGCTGCTTGTGAGACGTGCGCTCGTGCTAAGGTCCCTCGTTCACGGCCTTCAGGTTCCCTTCTCCCGTTACCCATTCCTTCCCGTCCTTGGACACACCTGTCCATGGACTTTATCACGGATCTTCCTCGTTCCTCGGGGAAGTCGGTGATCCTGGTGGTGGTGGACCGTTTTAGCAAGATGGCTCATTTCGTACCTTTCCCTGGTTTACCCAATGCTAAAACGTTGGCGCAAGCTTTTGTCGACCATATTGTTAAATTGCACGGCATTCCCTCTGATATTGTTTCCGATAGAGGCACGCAGTTTGTGTCCAGGTTCTGGAAGGCTTTCTGTTCTCGCCTGGGGGTTCGGCTATCCTTCTCTTCTGCTTTTCATCCGCAGTCGAATGGTCAGACTGAGCGCCTCAATCAGAATCTGGAGACATATTTGCGCTGTTTTGTTTCAGAGAACCAGGAGGATTGGTGTTCATTTCTCCCTCTTGCTGAGTTTGCTCTGAACAACCGTCGTCAGGAATCTTCTGATAAGTCACCATTCTTTGGTGCATATGGGTTCCATCCGCAGTTTGGTACATTCTCGGGAGGGGCTCTTTCTGGTTTACCTGAGGAGGAGAGATTTTCCTCGTCTTTGTCTACCATTTGGCAAAAGATTCAGAGTAATCTTAAAAAGATGAGTGAGAGGTATAAGCGTGTGGCTGATAAGAGACGTGTGCCTGGTCCGGACCTGAATGTGGGTGATCTGGTGTGGTTGTCTACTAGAAACATTAAGTTGAAGGTTCCCTCCTGGAAATTGGGTCCCAAGTTTATTGGGCCTTATAAAATCTTGTCAGTCATCAATCCTGTTGCCTTCCGTCTTGATCTTCCACGGGTTTGGAAGATACATAATGTATTTCACAGATCTCTCTTAAAACCATATGTCCAGCCCACGGTACCCTCCTCTTTGCCTCCTCCTCCGATTTTGGTTGATGGCAATCTGGAGTTTGAGGTTTCCAGAATTGTGGACTCTCGCATGGTCCGCGGTTCTCTTCAGTACCTCGTTCATTGGAAGGGTTATGGTCCTGAGGAGAGGATGTGGGTTCCAGTGTCGGACATTAAAGCCACTCGCCTCATCAGGGCATTTCATAGGGCTCATCCTGAGAAGGTGGGTCCTGGGTGTCCGGAGTCCACCCGTAGAGGGGGGGGTACTGTCACTACCAGAGCTTTGGGACGTTCTCACAGCTCTGTTTCTCCACCCCTGTGATGATGTCACTACTAGAGCTGGGAGGCGTTCTCACTACTCTGTTTACTTCTGGTTTCTTTCACCACAGCTGTCCTTCATGTGTTTGATTTCCCTCTCTTTATATCACCCCTCCTCCTATGATAGGATGTGGATTATAGTTCTCACTTCAGTTGTGGCTCTTGCTTTGGTTTCTTCACTTGTAGCTATCAGTCCACTGGACCTGTCTTCTGCTGCAGCTAGCACTCCGGATTTGCCAGCCTGTCCTTGGATCCGTCTTCTCTGCGGCTACAACACCTTCAGCTAAGTCTGCAGACATTGTTGTATTCCTGTTTGTTTTCTGACTGGATCTGAGGTGGCCACGGTTCCCTCCATATACTGAGTAGGGCACTGGTGGCCGTGCCCCTTCCACTATTGTAGGGGTTACAGGGGTCATTAGTCTTAGGCACGTGGGCATGCCTCGTTCCGCCTTTTGGATCCGGGCATGTGCTTTAGCAGAATAGGGAAAGCGTTGAGGGTCGGACAGGGGTCACCCTTTATCCTCCCTAGTTCTGGGTCCAGTCAGTTGCTCTGTACTGTGAATTACTATCGTTGCTCACATACACCTGTGACACCACAATTCTCTTCCAGATATCTTGGCTGATTTTTTAGACTTTTTCCCATGATGCTACACAAAGAAGCAGTGTGTCTCAGGTGTGCATTTAAATACATCCACAGGTGTGTCTCTAATCACCAACCTAACAGAAGCTTCCAAACACATGACATCATCATGCCAGAATTGTTTAAAGGCATAGTAATCTTAGTGTATGTAAACTTTTGACATTGCAGAAAGTAATAAAAATGCCTTAAAACATTCTCGCTCTCATTATTCTGCCATTTGGCAAATAATAATAATTATGGTAATCCTAATTGACCAAAAACAGGAAATGTTTATTCTGATTTCATATTCAGATATTGAGAAAAACATGCACATGTGTCTTTTTATATAGTGTATGTAAACTTCTGGTTTCAACTGAATATGAACAGTCAAAGCCCTGCTTAAAGGTACCAATAGTTAAAGGGATCTTCACATTTTTACATTAACACTTATTTTCTCTAAATCTTTAAACGTTTTCCAGTCTCTAGTGCCAGTCATGGATCTACTGGCACTAAGGCATAATACTTAAACAACAGATGCATTTTTCAAGATGTTTCCTAAACATTTGGCCATTCTTTCTTATTAACTATTGGATGAACAATGCCTACAGTGGGCAGACTCTCAAATATCCAAGTTCTTGCAGACTATTAGACTGCGTCAATGATCTCTACATATCTATATATTTAGCCACTTGTAGAGTTCACAGCGCGTCAGGTCAAAGTGCTCACTACTCCCTCCGTCCTCCAGCGCGGCCGGCAGCCCGGCAGGCGCGGCAGTAGCGGCAGGCGCGGCAGTAGCGGCGATGTGGTCAGTGGCCTGCCTGCCGCCCAGAGGCTGGGGAGCTGGCCTACGTCCTGAGGCTGGAGCCTCCCCAACCTCTGTGTCGGCCCGGCCCTGACTTAGGTGCATAAAGAGTTTACTTAATCTTTGTATATCTTTGTATATAGATATGTTTTATCATAGTTTAGTAAAGTAACAGTCACCTGTTACCGAACAAATGGGCAGACTCCATCGACCAGTGCCCAACATGATACTTGGCTGACGCCTATATGATACAAAGAGAGGTGATGGTAGCAAGACCACCCCGATGATGATGTCTTCAATGGAGCTGTGCTCTCTGTTTCAAAACTAAGGGGGTCATTTACAAACAGATATACGCCACTTTTGTGCCATATATCTGGTGCAGATTCTGTTGCACACCATGTTGGGACAGAATCTGCAACTTCTTTCCCACTCACACCAGGTCTAAATAAGGGGGCGGGGAAGGGGACGGGCCGGCAGGCCCATCTCATTCATCATTTTCTACGCCTGGTTTAGGCATAGAAAATGGTCTACATGTAAGACAGCAAGGAAGCTGTCTTGCATTTAGAATCGATGGTGGACATGCTGAAGTTATGTAGAGGCTGGAGCATCTACATAACTTTGGCAATCCACTGCCAGTGGCAGGGCATCTAAAACGTCGGTCTTAATAAGTGTGACCCTAAGTATTTTCTACTCTCCTGGCTGCTCCTAGCCCCACCCCACTACAGTTACCTTACTGCAGAAATGTGGCCAGGTATAGACCTCACTAAGCAGTTACATGAAGTTAAAAAACTTGCTTTACAGGTATCCTAAAATATGTTGTAGACTACTGACTCCTACAATATATAAGCTTCAAATGTCAGCCATGCCCCTAGAGCAGTGCCTGGTGAGATTTCCAGATCCATGTGAGGTCCAGGGCTGGTTCTAGCTTTGTTAGAAAGAGATTATCATGTACTATATGATGTCTGATTTTTCTTTTTTTACATGAGTTATGGAATAATTCCTTTAAAGGGGTTGTCCAGGATAAATAAAAAGGATCTGCTTTTGTTTTCCAGAAACAGTGTCACCTCCGGTATTGCAGCTCAATCTCATTCACTTCTCTTCTCTTCTTTGAGACAGTCCATTTCTGTTTAATAAATGACCCCCATATTTAGATATGGTCCTTTTTAATTGATATTAAGGAGTTTAATAATAGTGTAGATGAACTTTGAATGCTCATTAGCTCTTGAGTGTTTGTTTTTCACCCTTTGATATCAGAGAAGACGACGTGTTTTACATAGTTTTTATTATTTTGTGTTTTATACCGTTTCCCTTCATTATTTTACGTGCTCTTTTTTTACTATGTTCAAAGTATTTAAGAGAAGATTTTATGTCTTTTGCCTCTTTGGTACATATTGTATGAGGATGTATTATTAACGCGGCTGTGTTTAATTATGCAGCGTCCAGGTGTGAAGATGCTAGACATGTCCAATTTTTAGATTTGTCATAAAACATTTATCATTGGTTTTGTTCAAAGCGCCCGCACACCCTAGGTATGCTTCAGTCAGTGCATGCTCGGAAGGACTTCTCACGAGGTGGCCACCTTTGAAGTTCTTCCCAGCCCTTGTGTACCCAGACAAGCCATTTATTGAATTTATTCTTCTTTCATCTGTCGCTGAGAACTGCTGGAAATTTAATGGGATTTCACCGTTTTCTATACAGTAATTAAAGTCCTATCCTTTTACAATGTATGCTTTGAGTTTCAGCTCTTTTCAAGATCTCTGCTTCCTGTCAGTGGATGCATTCTGGTTTATATTCAAAGACTGAAAGCTGATCCTGATCATTTGCTCCACTTAAAGCTCTCGCTTCCAAAAAAAAGTCAAGGGGGGTTGTCCTGCCAGATAAAAAGTTGCTTTAATGCACTTAACTTTGAAAGTGATTGCACTTACTAATATACTTTGAGTACCATAGGTGCCCCGATGGCCCATTCTCAGTGCAGCTCCTTTGGCACTTCTGGGTTGGTTGTGATACATTGATATATGAGGGAGCTGGCTGAGTGGCCCAGTGCAATAAAGAAACTTTGGAAGAACTCTTTAATAGAAGAGGATCCCTTGTTTAGGGTCCTCAATTATTCGCTAGAGCATAGAGAAACTGGAGGACCTGGGGTGTGCAATGCCCAATTTCACCTGTGGTGGTGCTGCAGGGAATACTTTCTAAAAGTGGAACAGCCCTTTAAGCATTGTTTTCTTTAACAGAAAACTGGCAAAGTTTTTACTACAAAGGACATATAAGGATGGTGCCACCGCTAGTTCAGTGTTAGTGGTGTGCCCATATGATGCCCTGCCCTAAAGAGAATCTGTTCTTGATAGTTTTTGCTAAAACTTAAAGGGTGACTGTACTTTCACACAATTTCATGTCATTTAATAGAGAATGGTGTAACTAGTAAATTTCTAAATCACTTCATTAAAAAAATCTGCCTGCATCCACTTAAAATGCTGTAAAGTCATGGCCACTAAGAGTCTTGTAGTGTATATTGAGGTTATGCACACTGTCTTTTAGGTGCCCGAGAAGGACTTGGCAGTCATTTAAATGTTTTGAGAAATTTGCGGTACTCTGATGCTAATTCAATGTATCAGTTTATTTTATTGTACAATATCATAATCATATCATAATGCAAGATCCAGTAATAATTATTTTATGGAATAGTAGTCCATCTATATCCACAATATCATGCCGTACGTTTTGGACCAAGAGGACCTTCATCAGCGACCTTATCTGTGGTCAGGGCTGCTCTGTGTATTAGGGGCTGAATCCCTCTAGGAGTCTGACTTCCACCTAATTTGCAGTCCACTGCCTGTTGTCAGACAAGATCTATCCGTATGACAGAGACACAGAAGACAGCTCACAGGAAATGTGGGGGTGTCAGAACTAGCCGAGATCCTGAACCTGATAAAACAACTGCTTCTACACAGCTTCTGTAGATTATAAGAACCTTCTGTGTGTCTGTAAGTGTGATCTCTCCCTCCCTATCTGTTCTGTGAGCTCTAGAGCTGAAGACAAACATAGTGAGAAGTAAGAGAAGGGATGTCACAGTAGTACAGTGCTGGCAGATTCCTCTGAGAGAAATGCATCTAGCTGTGCAGCTGAAGAAGGGAATAATTAGACTGAAAAGGACAAGGGAAGCCCCCAAAAGACCTGTTCCTTCACAGTTATTTTTGTACAAAGAAGCTTAGCCATTATGCAAACCTTTTTTGAAAACTCATGTTATGCTTTAAAATCCATGAACCCTACCACATGCATGCCAATTGTCTAGGTATGCAATAACCTATTAATATTCTCTCTCATATCATTCAGACCACTGGAATGATGGGACTGTTGTGGTCTACTGGTCCTTTCTTGTAGTTTTCCCCTTAAGCCACCCATGCAGCTCATGGGTTCTCTATGTGGAGAACCCCTATTCTGTTACATCTAAAGGCCTAATAGGACATATGAAAGGGGGTTTCTGGAGTAGACAATCCTATTAAATAGTGAAATTATAATAGTCTCCTAAACTGATTCTGATTTATTACAAATCTCGAACCATGCACAAGCCTGAACATGAAGCTAATAGGCCAACAATCAAAATGTGTACCAGGTCCCCCAGCCATCATGTACCATTCAGAGTGCTGGTGTTCTTCTCCTATGAGGTACAAGTGCCTATGGACCCCATCAGATAGAAGGATAGGGTACAAATGCATCTGTCACGGATGAGGTAAAGGAGTAAACACCACACCGACAAGAGCCGGCTTAGACTCAAGATCAGGATATAGGGCAGATAGGACTACCCCCTTCAGACAAAATAGGACTAGGAGCTTTAGAATCACCCCCCCCCTCCCCCCAGGAAAGCTGCGCGACAAAGTATCCACCTTGACGTTCTTAACCCCAGGGCGGTAGGTGACAATGAAGTTAAATCTGGTGAAAAACAGCGACCATCTGGCCTGCCTTGGATTCAGTCGTTTAGCTGACTCCAGGTAAGCCAGATTTTTGTGATCAGTAATTACCGTAATAGGATGAATTACTCCTTCCAACCAATGGCGCCATTATGCGAAGTATAATCCGACAAGCGTCCTTTCTCTTATATGTCTGTGTGATTACACAGTGTTCCTGTAGCCCACAGGGTACTTCAGATCCAAAATGTTAAAAACTTTTTCCTCAATGCCGAGTGTCTCAATATCTCTCCTCACTTCAGCAAAAAGGTCCTGGAAAGGGATATGTGCATAGTGCTCACCGTGTTTTATTTTTATTGTGCTTACAAGATATAAAACTTGCTTCATTCATATAAAAATACCATAAAATCTCATAGCCCGACCCGGGTTTCGCACCGCTTCATCAGGGGCGTGTCACCATTTGTATTTAGTGCTTTTAAACCTCCCACTTGCAGCATCATATCCGCCTGTTTTTTCTTTTTTCCTTATTTGCATAAAACCCTTTACACATTTAAAAAACAAATCTCCATCACCATAGTGATTTGCAAACATACATTCCTTAAAATACACAAATACAACTTCAAACACCACATTTTTTATAGTCTCCCATAACCCTTTCAACAGGTGGCTAATTAACCCTTTTGTTTCCTATACAGGGATTAACATCTCTTCCCATACCCCTCCTCCCATACCCCTCCTATGTATAACTACTACTTCTGCTCCCCAAAAATGTGTATATATATATATATATATATATTTTTTTTTCCTGATGTTATACTGTGGTTGACTGTTTCTAATCATGGGCGTTACCATTGGAAATGCTCCTACATAGGGACATTAGATCTAATACATAGAGACCGCTTTCACATCCCACTCTATATTCAGACCTGCTGGTTGCAAGGTGCGCATCTGATATATCCTCTCAGTCTCCTTTTTATTTATGTACTCGACGTGATCTCCACCTCTCCATTTGTTCCGTACCAGCTCCACACCCATAAACCTCATCCCTGCCGGATTGCATTGATGATATTTTTTTAAATGTGCTGACACACTGTAGGTTTCTAGACCTTTTCTTGTTCCCCTATCCTCACTTTCAGTTTCCTCAGGGTTTTACCCACATATTGTAATTAGAGTACATAAATAACTCCTATATTTTCACAGGATATGTGTCCTTTTATTTAAAAATCCTTATTTTCCACATTACTACTAATCAAACTTTTTTCGGGCATTTTTTCTCTTTGGTTCTATTTTTACACGCGGCACAAAAGCCGCACCATATGAATTGTCCATTTAGTACATGCAGATCCTTGCGCAAGGAACTTTGGACTATTTTATCTTTAATAATCAGTGCCCTTCTAAAAAATTTGCTGAGGGTTATCGGGGAGGATATTACCTAATATTGGGTCATTATGTAGTACTCCAATTTTTTCAAATAATCTGCTTTAATAATGGACAGAGATTAGAATACTGGGTGGAGAAGGCAATCCTATGGCCCTCACTACCATTGCTATCCCTCAGGCACTTTTTATTTTCTCCCTTTTTTTGTTGTTTTTCTTCCTTCTCATATCTCTGTGCAATCTCCTTCTTCTCTTTCTCTAACTTACTTTCCTCATAACTTTTCTCCATACATCTCCGCTGAATAACCTCACTTTGTTTGATGTAATCACTCTTCTTAGTGCAGTTCCTTTGGATCCTTTGAAATTGCCCTCTGGGTATATTATCTATCCACGGTTTATAATGACAGCTATTCTTTTCTTTATATCCATTGTGGTCTGTGGGTTTAAAATACGTCCTTGTATTGATTAGCCCCTTTTCCACAAATATTTCTAAATCCAAAAAACACACCTTTTCTTTACTAGTATTCACAGTGAATCTCAGGTTCCAATTATTATCGTTCAAAAATACAATAAAATGCCCTAATTCTTCTTCTCCTCCCTTCCAAATGAACAGACAATCATCTATATATCAGCTGTAGCAAGTATCATATCTCCTTGAAAGTTTTCATTTTCTTTTAGTAACTTCAAGGCATCGTTAGTGTCTTTTAGAAAGGATGGTGTTTCTCTCACATATTTTTGCAGAAACACATCGATATATTCAGAGACGCTACTGGTAATTGACTCGATACCAGAAACTATTGGTCTTCCCAGGTTTTTTTTTTTGGTCCTTATGGACCTTTGGAAGGAAATAGATGACCAGGGTACTAGGATGAGGGTTGTTCAAATAGTTCTCCCACTTAGAAATCATGGACGGGTCTGAAATTCACATTGTAGGTGCATTCCCACTCTGAGAGACAGAATTTTAGAAAAAAATTCAGGAAATCACATTGTATAATTTTTAAAGAATTTATTTGTCTTGCACTGCTGAACATAAGTATTTGAACATCTGAGAAACAGCAAGAATTCTGCCTCTCAAAGACCTGTTACTGTGCCTTTAACCACCTCCGGACCGCCTAACGCAGGATCGCGTTCCGGAGGTGGCAGCCCTGCGCAGAGTCACGCATATATGCGTCATCTCGCGAGACGCGAGACTTCCTGTGAACGCGCACACACAGGCCGGCGCGCTCACAGGAACGGAAGGTAAGAGAGTTGATCTCCAGCCTGCCAGCGGCGATCGTTCGCTGGCAGGCTGGAGATGTGTTTTTTTTAACCCCTAACAGGTATATTAGACGCTGTTTTGATAACAGCGTCTAATATACCTGCTACCTGGTCCTCTGGTGGTCCCCTTTGTTTGGATCGACCACCAGAGGACACAGGTAGCTCAGTAAAGTAGCACCAAGCACCACTACACTACACTACATCCCCCCCCGTCACTTATTAACCCCTTATTAGCCCCTGATCACCCCTGATCACCCCTGATCACCCCATATAGACTCCCTGATCACCCCCCTGTCATTGATTACCCCCCTGTCATTGATCACCCCCCTGTAAAGCTCCATTCAGATGTCCGCATGATTTTTACGGATGCACTGATAGATGGATCGGATCCGCAGAACGCATACGGACGTCTGAATGAAGCCTTACAGGGGCGTGATCAATGACTGTGGTTATCACCCCTTATAGACTCCCTGATCACCCCCCTGTCATTGATTACCCCCCTGTAAAGCTCCATTCAGATGTCCGCATGATTTTTACGGATGCACTGATAGATGGATCGGATCCGCAAAACGCATCCGGACGTCTGAATGAAGCCTTACAGGGGCGTGATCAATGACTGTGGTTATCACCCCATATAGACTCCCTGATCACCCCCCTGTCATTGATTACACCCCTGTCATTGATCAACCCCCTGTAAAGCTCCATTCAGATGTCCGCATGATTTTTACGGATCCACTGATAGATGGATCGGATCCGCAAAACGCATCCGGACGTCTGAATGAAGCCTTACAGGGGCGTGATCAATGACTGTGGTTATCACCCCATATAGACTCCCTGATCACCCCCCTGTCATTGATTACACCCCTGTCATTGATCAACCCCCTGTAAAGCTCCATTCAGATGTCCGCATGATTTTTACGGATCCACTGATAGATGGATCGGATCCGCAAAACGCATCCGGACGTCTGAATGAAGCCTTACAGGGGCGTGATCAATGACTGTGGTGATCACCCAATATAGACTCCCTGATCACCCCCCTGTCATTGATCACTCCTCCTGTCATTGATCACCCCCCTGTCATTGATCACCCCTCTGTAAGGCTCCATTCAGACATTTTTTTGGCCCAAGTTAGCGGAATTATTATTTTTTTTTCTTACAAAGTCTCATATTCCACTAACTTGTGTCAAAAAATAAAATCTCACATGAACTCACCATACCCCTCACGGAATCCAAATGCGTAAAATTTTTTAGACATTTATATTCCAGACTTCTTCTCACGCTTTAGGTCCCCTAGAATGCCAGGGCAGTATAAATACCCCACATGTGACCCCATTTCGGAAAGAAGACACCCCCAGGTATTCCGTGAGGGGCATATTGAGTCCATGAAAGATTGAAATTTTTGTCCCAAGTTAGCGGAACGGGAGACTTTGTGAGAAAAAAATTAAAAATATCAATTTCCGCTAACTTGTGCCAAAAAAAAAAAAATTTCTATGAACTCGCCATGCCCCTCATTGAATACCTTGGGGTGTCTTCTTTCCAAAATGGGGTCACATGTGGGGTATTTATACTTCCCTGGCATTCTAGGGGCCCCAAAGCGTGAGAAGAAGTCTGGTATCCAAATGTCTAAAAATGCCCTCCTAAAAGGAATTTGGGCACCTTTGCGCATCTAGGCTGCAAAAAAGTGTCACACATCTGGTATCGCCGTACTCAGGAGAAGTTGGGGAATGTGTTTTGGGGTGTCATTTTACATATACCCATGCTGGGTGAGAGAAATATCTTGGTCAAATGCCAACTTTGTATAAAAAAATGGGAAAAGTTGTCTTTTGCCAAGATATTTCTCTCACCCAGCAAGGGTATATGTAAAATGACACCACAAAACACATTCCCCAACTTCTCCTGAATACGGCGATACCACATGTGTGACACTTTTTTGCAGCCTAGGTGGGCAAAGGGGCCCATATTCCAAAGAGCACCTTTAGGATTTCACAGGTCATTTACCTACTTACCACACATTAGGGCCCCTGGAAAATGCCAGGGCAGTATAACTACCCCACAAGTGACCCCATTTTGGAAAGAAGACACCCCAAGGTATTCCGTGAGGGGCATGGCGAGTTCCTAGAATTTTTTATTTTTTGTCACAAGTTAGTGGAAAATGCTGATTATTTTTTTTTTTTTTTCATACAAAGTCTCATATTCCACTAACTTGTGACAAAAAATAAAAACTTCCATGAACTCACTATGCCCATCAGCGAATACCTTGGGGTCTCTTCTTTCCAAAATGGGGTCACTTGTGGGGTAGTTATACTGCCCTGGCATTCTAGGGGCCCAAATGTGTGGTAAGGAGTTTGAAATCAAATTCTGTAAAAAATGACCAGTGAAATCCGAAAGGTGCTCTTTGGAATATGGGCCCCTTTGCCCACCTAGGCTGCAAAAAAGTGTCACACATCTGGTATCTCCGTACTCAGGAGAAGTTGGGGAATGTGTTTTGGGGTGTCATTTTACATATACCCATGCTGGGTGAGAGAAATATCTTGGCAAAGATATTTCTCTCACCCAGCATGGGTATATGTAAAAAGACACCCCAAAACACATTCCTCAACTTCTCCTGAATACAGGGATACCAGATGTGTGACACTTTTTTGCAGCCTAGGTGGGCAAAGGGGCCCATATTCCAAAGAGCACCTTTCGGATTTCACAGGTCATTTTTTACAGAATTCGATTTCAAACTCCTTACCACACATTTGGGCCCCTAGAATGCCAGGGCAGTATAACTACCCCACAAGTGACCCCATTTTGGAAAGAAGAGACCCCAAGGTATTTCGTGATGGGCATAGTGAGTTCATAGAAGTTTTTATTTTTTGTCACAAGTTAGTGGAATATGAGACTTTGTAAGAAAAAAAAAAAAAAAATCATCATTTTCCGCTAACTTGTGACAAAAAATAAAAAGTTCTATGAACTCACTATGCCCATCAGCGAATACCTTAGGGTGTGTACTTTCCGAAATGGGGTCATTTGTGGGGTGTTTGTACTGTCTGGCCATTGTAGAACCTCAGGAAACATGACAGGTGCTCAGAAAGTCAGAGCTGCTTCAAAAAGCGGAAATTCACATTTTTGTACCATAGTTTGTAAACGCTATAACTTTTACCCAAAGCATTTTTTTTTACCCAAACATTTTTTTTTTATCAAAGACATGTAGAACAATAAATTTAGAGCAAAATTTATATATGGATCTCGTTTTTTTTTGCAAAATTTTACAACTGAAAGTGAAAAATGTCATTTTTTTGCAAAAAAATCGTTAAATTTCGATTAATAACAAAAAAAGTAAAAATGTCAGCAGCAATGAAATACCACCAAATGAAAGCTCTATTAGTGAGAAGAAAAGGAGGTAAAATTCATTTGGGTGGTAAGTTGCATGACCGAGCAATAAACGGTGAAAGTAGTGTAGGTCAGAAGTGTAAAAAGTGGCCTGGTCTTTCAGGGTGTTTAAGCACTGGGGGCTGAGGTGGTTAAAAAGTCCACTTCTACTCCACTCATTAATCTAACTTAGTAGCACCTGTCTGAGTTCTTTAAAGACACCTGTCCACCCCACAGTCAGTCAGACGACAACTACTACCATGGGCAAAACCAAAGAGCTGTCAAAAGACACCAGAGACAAAATTGTGGACCTCCACAAGGCTGGAAAGGGCTACGGGGCAATTGCCAAGCAGCTTGGTGAATATAGATCAATTGTTGAAGCAATTGTTAGAAAATGGAAGCGGCTAAAGACGACTGTCAGTCTCCCTCGGACTGCGGCTCCATGCAAGATCTCACCTCGTGGGGTATCATTGATGATAAGAAAGGTGAGGAATCAGCCCAGAACTACAAGGGAGGAGCTGGTCAATGGCATGAAGAGAGCTGGGACCACTACGCCGTCATGGTTTCAAATCATGCATTGCACGGAAAGTTCCCCTGCTCAAGTCATCACATGTCCAGGCCCGTCTAAAGTTTGCCAATGACCATCTGGATGATCCAGAGGAGGCATGGGAGAAAGTCATGTGGTCAGATGAGACCAACGTAGAACTTTTTGGTCTAAACTTCACTCGTCGTGTTTGGAGGAAAAAGAAGGATAAGTTGCATCCCAAGAACACCATCCCTACGGTCAAGCATGGGGGTGGTAACATCATGCTTTGGGGGTGCTTTTATGCAAAGGGGACAGGATGACTGCACTGTATTAAGGAGAGGATGAATGGGGCCATTTATTGTGAGATTTTGAGAAACAACCTCCTTCCCTCTGTCAGAGCATTGAAGATGGGTCGTGTCTGGGTCTTTCAACATGACAACGATCCGAAGCACACAGCCAGTATAACCAATGAGTGGCTCCGTAAGAAGCATATCAAGGTTCTGGAGTGGCCTTATGTTCAACAGTGCAAGACCAATAAATTCTTTAAAAATCATACAATGTGATTTCCTGATTTTTTTTTAATTTTTATTCTGTCTCTCAGAACTGGAATGCACCTACAATGTGAATTTCAGACCCCTCCATGATTTCTAAGTAGGAGAACTTGCAAAATTGCAGGGTGTTCAAATACTTCTGTTCCTCACTGTATCTATGTACACCTAAATGCATCTGAAATTTATTACCTGTATGGATGCGGGCAGATTTTAAGCCTTTATTCAATATTTTTATCTCCTCATTGTACGGTGGGGGGTAATCCTTGCCCTAACTCCTCACCGTATGAGCGGACCTGGATGGTAGGACGGCTCATACCCAGTAAACCTAGGACCCTTAGTCGCCCTGATAATCCCTCAAATAAAGAAAGGGCAGAGACGACCTGTTCATCCCAGACACGGATGAACAGGAGTCTCCACTGGCCTAGCTGCAAGGAAAAAGAGGAGACTGTATACAGTAACTGGATCGGCAGGTAAGCACACAATACAACACACTTACCTGCCGCAGCAACACCGACTGGAACCCGAGCATGAGTACTTGTGCCCACACACCATACAGGACACAGTACAAACAACCACACCCAGGTATCCAGAACACCAGTTAATGCCTGGAAACCCCCATGTAAACAGGATGCATGGCAGCCTCCAGGCAGAGCAGCATACAGACTTGTAGTTCTCCCTTCTGTCACCCCCTTCCGGAGGCATACCACATAGGGAACATATCTAGCAAACATGCTGGACTATAGACATCAACAGACCAGACATGTAACAACCACTAGACAAGACAACAACCACCCATACATAAACAACACCAAACATATGCAAGGGTAGTGAAGGGAAGGTGAGCAACGGGAACATAGGAGAGACATCATGAAGACCTTGATGTTCCACAGCTCCATCACACAGCAAGGCTGGAGGAACACTCCACACTCAGCCAGTCTCCTTGATCTCCTGACATCAGTCACCGGAGGGACCGTGACAGCATCCTTTGCAACCCTGTGTTTAGACCCTATCTTCTTTAATAGCTATCTTATAAGAAACGTGGGCCAAATTCATAAAGGGGCCATTTCTGGCAGAACATAGACCTTCATTTTTTAAGTTTTGTTTTCTATTTTATGTAGTGGTGACCCTAAAGAAAAATGTTCCACTTTGTCCATTATCTTACTAGGTGCTGCCTGACCATGGTCTTCACGGAGCTGGATTTGTCATTGCCTTCGTGATTTCCTTCTTATTGACATGTGCTGTGTTTGCCCTCCTTTACCGGACCAAGTGCTTAAAACAGAGAATGTCTGTAAGTTTTTTTGTATTCTTATATACATTGATAAAAAAGGTGGAGGTTCCCTTCTCTTTTAATAATGACTTATGAATTTTATTTTAGTTTTATTAACTAGATTTAAAATATTTCCTGAGGGTGGCCATGTTGGAAACATACTGTAGAATAACAGTCAGGACAGAGAAACGTCATGGATTATTACAGTCTCCAGGAAGTACTGGAGTACAGCCACTTATCATCATTGATCAGAGAGTGACCGAGGAGCTGAATACAAGACGTTATATGAGTGAATAATCCAGGGGTCAGCAACCTTCGGCATTCCAGCAGTCGTGAATTCTGAACTTCGATAGAAGTGAATAGAGCATTGTTGGCAGTGGCAGTTTCATAATGGAATAATCAATAGAGTTATTATCATGTCTGCTGAAAGCCTCCAGCTGACAATTGAGCTGTCATTAGGACTCTGCATATTCTGTCCTAATCTATACAGAAAAGCTGCCAATTTAGTTATAGAAATCAGGAAGCCTAATGTTTGTGCTCTAGTGGCCAGTGAGAGAGCTGAAATATTTCAAGATTTTTCTATATGGACATTACTAAAATGAAATAATAAAAAAAAAATGTGAGGCTGATTTACAAGTGTAATGATTATGTGCTTTTTTTTATTTATAAAAGTATATTGGTGATTTTACTCATTTGTAAATAAATATACGTTGTTAGGCAATTCAGTTTCTTAATCTTTAGCTCCTTATGTGCTAAAACTACTCCTAAACTGTAGCCTATATGATTACAGCAACTGGCTACTCAGTAGATGCTAAATACAGGTCCTATACAGGTCCAGGCTGGGAAGAGGGGGTTTCAGAGGTCTTGGAGATTGATGGTATAATCAGAAACAGGATGGTGTGATTATTGCTTGGGTCTGATTATTACAATGATCACTGACACCCCTGCTAGTTAGTGAGAATGCCAGGAACAGGGCAGAGCAGAGGTGTCTGTGACCGATGTTGACACCAGCGCAGGAGCAAGACAGTGTAGATAAACCTGATGCATCATACCAGCAGAAGACAGCTGAGGACAAACTGGGCCTCTAGTCTGTACACAACCCATATTCAGCATCTACTGAACACTGAATAAGGCCGAACACTATTAGCATAGGTCTGCAGTTCAGGAGTAGTTTTAGCACCTAAAGAGGCTGAATTGCCTAATGAAGTATATTGGAAAAAGTAAATAACTATGAAAGCCGTGGACAGGAATTTAGCTGTGTACCTGTCACGGACGTACCACGACATACAGACGTCCCAGCGACATTAAGTGGCAGGAGATCTGTGAGACTGGAAACACGTGGTTTGATCTGACAGGTTTTCCTTGTGGATCAATAGGCGTCTGTGTTGTTTCCGGTAATGGCCACACCGCTTGCCTCCAGGTGTTGCTAATGTGGTCATTTAACCTTCCTTATGTATAGTTGCTTCTCCCACTATGCTGTGCGGTTTATAGCTTCTGTGCCTGTGGATAGTTTGTGGTTGGATCTCGGCTGAGTTCCTGGTGCTTCCATAGCCCCTTTGAAGTTAAGTCTTTCCTTTCCCTTTTGTATTTTGTTTGGGTTCTGTGTGTTGCATTTCCCTATTGTTTGTATTAGGCCTGAAGTAGACTCCTGTTCGTCTTTCTTTTTGAAGTAACAGGTAGTCTCGTCCCTGCCATTAGTGCCAGTGTCCAATAGGGCTAGATAGGACTAGGCATTCCTGCGTATGAACTCACCTACCTCTGGGTTCAGTTCATACTGGTAGTGAGTCAGGATTTTGAGTTAGGGTTTTCACTAGGAGGTGTCCATCTTCCTTCCCTACTTCTCAGGCTTGATTCCC
The DNA here is from genome assembly GCF_905171765.1 of Bufo bufo. NCBI lineage: Eukaryota > Metazoa > Chordata > Amphibia > Anura > Bufonidae > Bufo > Bufo bufo. The sequence continues at coordinate 776,541,868 of NC_053390.1, read as the reverse complement.
TGTTCCCCCCTACCCTCATATGCTGTGACAGTACCTACATCTGACTGGTTTAAAAGAGGTGTGAAAGATGCTATTTATATTTTTTGTCAAATTATAGAAAATGAGCTTGGTTAGAGGTGGAGGGGTGGGAGATCTATTGTCTGACACTTACAATGCTTGTTCTAACACATCTCCTTAGACAGTTTAATGACACCTAATAGCTTCAGTCATGCAAATTGCAATCAACATCTTACTTTAATAAGGTCCTTGACCTCGTGTTGATATGATAAACAGATTATGCTGACTGAAGCATAAGTTAACCAGTACTTAGTGCTGGAGGTTCCTTGTACAAGTCATTTGAATTGAGAAAGCCAGTTGGATGACTAGCGAAATGTCTTCAAGAGAAAAAACAACAGCAAGTTCAGCTGTTCTGACTTCTTACTACGGTTATAGCTGAATGGATGAGAACCTTCACAGACGTAATACAATCACTTAGGGAATGCAAGGCGTAAAGGGAACCTGTCGTCAACTTTATGCTGCCCATACTAACGCCAACATAAAGTAGAGACAAATTAATTTATTTCAGCGGTCTGTTATTTCTAAGTTAAAAGCAAGTGGTTGCCGAGAACCAACATCACAATCATTGCAGAGTAGTCCTGGAAAAGAGTCAAATCTACATGAGAAGAGTCATGGTTATTCATGAATTCCTGCTCTCCTGCCCACCTGCTGATGACTGACCGTCTTCTACCAAGTTTTCTCCCTTTCTCTCTAGGAGAGAACTGGTAATTATAAGCAGATGGGTGGGAGAGCAGGAGATTATAATAACCAGGACTCTTCTCAGGTAGATTTCACTCTTTTCAAGGCCTGGGCTGCAATGATTATGATGCTGGTTCTCGGCAACTACTTAGTTTTAGTTCATGAGTAGTGTTTGTGTTTTAAGTTCAGCATCTAAAGTTTGAGTTCGGGTTATCTAAGAATTGCGTTATGGATTCTGCTACCACGGACCATAACGGAATTTAGAATCCATATTGCGATTCTTCGATAACCCGAACTTTAGACGCCAAACTTAAAAAACAAGTTCGCTCAACACTATTCATGAGTGACACACCACTGAAATGAGCATTTCTGTCACTATTTTATGTGGCATAGGTCTGCATAAAATTGATGATAGATTCCCTTTAAACCTTACCAAGCTGCTTCCTATTCATTGGTGTCAGCATAGTGTCAATCCAGGGCACATGTGGCCATTAAGACAGACTGGATGCTAGGGTCTAGCATCAAGAGCCATCTCATCCTTACCAACCAGTCTGCCTCAAATTACTCAAGTCTTCAATTATGGGCCAAATTGGCACCAAGTTATAATACTTGGTACTGTCTCTTGTTCCTTTAGGCAAAGAACCTCTTTAAATGCTTAGCTTCAATATTATAACATACAATTGCAAGAAAAAGTATGTGAAGCCTTTGGAATGATATGGATTTCTGCACAAATTGGTCATAAAATGTGATCTGATCTTCATCTAAGTCACAACAATAGACAATCACAGTCTGCTTAAACTAATAACACACAAATAATTAAATGTTACCATGTTTTTATTGAACACACCATGTAAACATTCACAGTGCAGGTGGAAAAAGTATGTGAACCCCCTAGACTAATGACATCTCCAAGAGCTAATTGGAGTGAGGTGTCAGCCAACTGGAGTCCAATCAATGAGATGAGATTGGAGGTGTTGGTTACAGCTGCCCTGCCCAATAAAAAACACACACCAGTTCTGGGTTTGCTTTTCACAAGAAGCATTGCCTGATGTGAATAATGCCTCGCACAAAGGAGCTCTCCGAAGACCTACGATTAAGAATTGTTGACTTGCATAAAGCTGGAAAGGGTTATAAAAGTATCTCCAAAAGCCTTGCTATTCATCAGTCCATGTTAAGACAAATTGTCTATAAATGGAGAAAGTTCAGCACTGCTGCTACTCTCCCTAGGAGTGGCCGCCCTGTAAAGATGACTGCAAAAGCACAGCGCAGACTGCTCAATGAGGTGAAGAAGAATCCTAGAGTGTCAGCTAAAGACTTACAAAAGTCTCTGGCATATGCTGACATCCCTGTTAGCGAATCTACGATACGTAAAACACTAAACAAGAATGGATTTCATGGGAGGATACCACAGAGGAAAGAGAAAGCCACTGTTGTCCAAAAAAAACATTGCTGCACGTTTACAGTTTGCACAAGAGAACCTGAATGTTCCACAGCAGTACTGGCAAAATATTCTGTGGACAGATGAAACCAAAGTTGAGTTGTTTGGAAGAAACACACAACACTATGTGTGGAGAAAAAGAGGCACAGAACACCAACGTCAAAACCTCATCCCAACTGTGAAGTATGGTGGTGGGGGCATCATGGTTTGGGGCTGCATTGCTGCGTCAGGGCCTGGACAGATTGCTATCATCGAAGGAAAAATGAATTCCTAAGTTTATCAAGACATTTTGCAGGAGAACTTAAAGCCATCTGTCCACCAGCTGAAGCTCAACAGAAGATGGGTGTTGCAACAGGACAACGACCCAAAGCATAGAAGTAAATCAACAACAGAATGTCTGAAACAGAAGAAAATACGCCTTCTGGAGTGGCCCAGTCAGAGTCCTGACCTCAACCCGATTGAGATGCTGTGGCATGACCTCAAGAAAGCGATTCACACCAGACATCCTAAGAATATTGCTGAACTGAAACAGTTCTGTAAAGAGGAATGGTCAAGAACTACTCCTGACCGTTGTGCACGTCTGATCTGCAACTACAGGAAACGTTTGGTTGAAGTTATTGCTGCCAAAGGAGGATCAACCAGTTAATAAATCCAAGGGTTCACATACTTTTTCCACCTGCACTGTGAATGTTTACATGGTGTGTTCAATAAAAACATGGTAACATTTAATTCTTTGTGTGTTATTAGCTTAAGCAGACTGTGATTGTCTATTGTTGTGACTTAGATGAAGATCAGATCACATTTTATGACCAATTTGTGCAGAAATCCATATCATTCCAAAGGGTTCACATACTTTTTCTTGCAACTGAATGTTTTTGTTGTGTTTTTCGTCATGTAGAATCAAAGCCCAAACACTGGATATTATAGTAATTTTGCTGGTTGTGCTTTCCTGGTTTTCCCAGGATGGATGAAGCTGAGGAAGTTATATAACATCCAGTGTTTTCCAGAACATAAAATGCCTTGTTCCTCTGCCTCAGGCTTCTCCACTTATCTCTTACTGTTCACGAGCCGTACATAATACTTAGTGGGGCTGTACAGGGACCGCTGGGATTGTATTATGGTTTTTTTTTATTTCGTGCAGATCCAGTAATGGCTATTTTGATGTGATCATGAACCTATTAGACTGACAAAACGCACAAGAACCCTGTTTCTTTGCAAAATCGCCTTCAACGCCAACATTAATCTTGTGCTTTATCTTAAATTCCCAGGGAAAATCACATCAAATTAACAGCCTGCGAAAAAGCGAATCTCCAGCCAAATCGACCGATGGTGTTCCAGAAGACTTGACTGGGGTTGATCGCTTGATTGACATAATATGTTTTGAAGAGGCAGAAAACATGCTGCCAGCCTTGGAGGAGTGAGTGTTTGTTGTCTCTCTTTTATTCTTTCTGCCTTGAAAGTGAAATCAACAGCAAAGAATACAAATTTTGCAAATCTAATTAGCCCCCATGGCGCGGATGTTTTTTTCTTCTACAATTTTTTCTTCTTCTTGTTGACGCAATTATCAATAATAGAACCTCAGCACATCAGATAAATTAATTTTAAACTCTTGCCTTCCTCACTTCAGAAATCCACATAGGCCCATGCGTTGCCTAATTATCGGGCTCTGGTTTAATGAGCCGCTGTAGTAAAATGACTACTCGTGAGATTTATGCCTTGAAGTGGTGGAACACCTGTTCAATGCCTACATCTCTGGGCTGTCCTCAGAGAGGAAACTGCTGAAAAATAATAGCAAAGCCTTTCCATTCAGAACAGTAGAATAGCTTGGGGGGCTGTTGCTGGTATCATTGGGTGAGCAAGGAGGGGCACAGAGGTTACAGTCACATCTGGATTTCTGAACATGAGAGGTCCCAGAAGCCCCAGATCTACTGTATGGTATATAGGGGTTTGCAAGATGTTGTCCTTACTTTCACCTCATGAGGGCCTACATTGGCAATCTTTATTAGTATGATTTAGTAGTCTGTTTTGGGTTGAGAATTGGGTTTTTTCAACACTGTATCTTCCTGTGTCAATTATTTTTCTTTCGGGACAGACCTTCTTTTATTTCCGAAACAGAACTGCGTTCCTCCACACAATAGAATCAAATTACAAATTTCTGATTCTGACCAACGCTAGGGGGAGCTAAAGAATTTATATATACAGATTAAAGGGGTTTTCTGGTTATAAATTTTTTTAAGCAAGTGCTCACGGCCTACCTTCTGAAACAGAAGATTCATACCTACCTGCTTCACACCGATCCAGTCCTCCGCGATGCCTATGGTATCTCCTTCTTCCAGTCCCCGCGCTGTTTACATCCAGTGATGCATGGACATAGTCACATGCACCGCTCCAGCCAATGACTGGCTTCAGTGGTGACGTGCTGCTTGAGGCCACATCAACACTGAAGCCAGTCATTGGCTGGAGAAATGCATGTGACCATGCCCATGCACCACTGGATGTAAACATTGACAGGACCGGAAGAAGGAGATAGCGGAGGCAGTGTGGAGGACTGGGGCGGCGGGAGCAGGTTAGTATAAATCCTCTGGTTCAGCCTTTCATGAACAAGATGGGACTAACCTGAGTGAGTGCCAGCAGGGAGTGGCCAAAGGTACAGACACATAGAAGCCAGCTGTGCTCTGCTGTTTTGGTAACCCCCATAGCAGTGGATAAGGCCTCATGCACACGACCGTTGTTGTGTTCTGTTCCGCAAAATGGGGTTCCGTTGTTCCGTGATCCGTTTCCGTTTGTCTTCCTTTATTTTTGGAGGATCACCAGACATAAAGGAAAGTAAAAAAAATCTAAGACAGGTTTGCCATGCAAATAATAGGAAAAAAACGGACGCGGACAACAATCTTGTGTTCCTCCGTGTTTTTTAGAGGTCGCATTGACTTGAATGGGTCTGTGAACCGTTTTCTGCGAAAATAATAGGACAGGTTATATTTTTTTGACGGACTGGAACCACAGACGCGGATGACGAACGGTGCATTAGCCGAGTTTTCAGCGGACCCATTGAAAGTCAATGGGTCCGCAGAAAATCACGAAAAATGGAACAATGGACACGGGATAAAACAACAGTCGTGTAAATGAGGCCTAAGGGCGATATGAACAGAGTAGCACAGCAAGCTATGCTGTCTCTGCCGATGCTGGATTTTTTGGAAGCTCAGCTGTGCCATGCTGCTTGTTTAACTCTAATTCACTGCTTTGGAAGTTATGGAAACAGTGGAGCATAACCCATTCAACCATTTTCTTAACTCTTCTGCCGTTCCTGTGGTAACACTTGTCTCTGTATCCTGGCTTCTGGTGATGACATGTTGACGCCTGTGACTGTCGCAGTCTGTGATTGGCTGCAGCAGTCACACGTCTACAAGGCACATCAGTGTTGAAGGCCAGGATGCAGTGACTGGTGGGAGAAAAGGCAAGCAGTTCCACATGAGCGGCGGAAGATTGGAAGGAGAGCATAACCTTTGCTAAGATCTAATCTGCTTTGCTGGGTTGTTGATCCAGGAAGTTATTCTGATTGCCTGATTGGAGTCGGGAAGGAATTTTTCTCCCGCCTGAAATAAGGAAAATTGGCTTTTATCGCATGAAAGTTTTTTGCCTCCATCTGAATGAACTTTGCAGGATAAGGGCTCATGCAGACGATCGTATGCATTTTGTGGTCCGCAAAACACGGATCTGCAAAAAAACAAAACAGATGTCATCTGTATTGTATCTGTTTTTTTGCGGATCCATTGTAACAATAAATAGGACATGGTCTATTCTTTTGTGGAGCGGACATACGGAAACGGAATGCACACAGAGTCATTTCCGTTTTTTTGTGTGGACCCATTGAAGTGAATGGTTCCATACAGACCTGTGAAAAACCGGAAAGGAAACGGAAAAAAAAAATAGGTTTGTGTGCATGAACCCTTACTCTGCAGGATAATAGGATGAACCGGATAGACATATGTCTTAGTGATCCGTTGCTTTGTTCTAGAGAAAAAGTACTTATAATCTATATGCAGATGAGCAGTTTACAGCACTGAGGGCTGGCCCAAGCCACTCTGTGCACCCTTGCCCCTCCTGCTTTCTCTGCAGGTCTCCACTCTCCTTCTTGATTGACAGGACCAGGTTCCTGCACAGTCATATCACCTGGTCCTGTCAATCAAGGAGGAGCGGGAGGGGCTGGTAGAGGAAGCAGGAGGAGCAAGAGTGCACAGAGTGGCTCAGGCCTGCCCCCAGTGCACTTAACTGCTCATTTGCATATGGATTAAAAGTACTTTTTTTCCAGAATGAAGCAACATATCCTTAAGTGAAAAGCATTATAACATTCAGCTGAGCTAGACCTACAAGATATTGTGCCTGGTTTATCAGTGAATTACCTGGTGACCAACTCCCTTTAATGAACAATTCAACACTTCTGCATCTGCATCATGGCTGGACTTAGTGAATGTTTTCCTTTTTGTTTTGCTTCCAGCTCGGAGATAGGTAATATGACGCAGGCAGACGCCTATTTAGAAGTTTGTCGGATCCAGGTCTACAAAGATGTGACAGGAATACTACTGAGAAATATGACGCAGGCAGGGAACCTCTTGCCTCTGGAGGAGAAGAGAATGAATAAGATTTTAAGTGGTAACTGGACTGACCTTGAGAAAAGAACACAAGAGGAACATCAGAGGAAACTGGTGGCCTTGACAGCTGAATGTAATTTGGATAGTAAGAAACAAATGGACACTCAGCAGCACAGGCAGAAAGAGGTCGTTGAAGAGGCGGAGGCGATCCTGAAGAATTCTGGGGAAAAGGTATGTTCTCAAGACACTAATGATTGAAAGATCTCTATCCTCTCTTTACAAACTCTAGGTAGAATTCTTCATCATAGGAGTTGACTAATATATACTAGATGGGGTGGTCTGAGACCACAGACCAAAAATCAAAATAAAGCCCAAAATTACTGGTCAAGCTATACTTCTCACAATTTGCTAAGGCTGTAGCATTTGTGAAGAAGGGGGCAGGGGTATAGATATCTGCTGTCCCAAGAGGAGGATGGATGGTTCCAACTAAAGATGAGCGAATTTCTAAAAAATTAGATTCGGCCGGTTTGCCGAATTTTCCGAAAATATTTGATTGATCCGAATTTATTTGTGGCAAATTGCATTAAAAAACAGCTATTTCCTGGCTGCAGAGAGCCTGTATAGTGGTGTAGAACACTGTGCCTTGCAGTAACACGCATAGGGAGTCTGCTTTGGTAGTGAAATAATACTGTGAGTCCGTATGACATGTAGATGACAGGCGTCGCTCTTAGAATCACTGCACACTTCACTTATTTTGGCAGTTACAGGGCCAAAACTGACCAAATAACTCAAGTGTCAACTCAGCCTTACAGGTTGATGTTAGCGCCAGGTAGAAAGAACCGTGCAGAGGCCCAAGATCCTACTGTAGCGTGAAAGAGCGCACTCCTTTTACACCATCATCAGCTGATTCCACATAGATGTCTACAGAACCTGTTCTATTAAACGCTTATACAAGTAGAGCCTCCCCCCCGACAGAGTGGAGAGGGTGTCAGCAGTAAGTTTGTGTTGACGTCACTGATTATTTTGCCCTTTTTGATCCGTCAGAAAAATAACCCCCCAAAAAACTGATACTGTTTGTTGAGCATCTGCCTTCACTCGGTCAGCATTTGATCAATAATCCATCAGTATGGGGCTAAGGCCCCCAAAAAAACAGGAGTGGATCCAAAACAGAGATGAAAAGTAAATGGAATATTTGCATGTCTTCTGGGTTTTGTACCCACTGCTGCTTTTGGCTACCAAATCATAAGCCAATAATGATGGGACCATACAGGCCTTACAGCTGCTACAGGATCCGTTGTGCGTCCATTTTTCCTTCCTTCTGACAGAAAAGAAGAAGGAAGGGTCAAATAAATGATGTCAACCAGGTCAAAAAGGCAAAATAGTGGCCAAGTGGGGAGGGTGGGAGAACAGCTTGAGAAGTCCACAAAGTGGTCCAATGACATAGTGTTGAGGTAGCAGCAGCATGAGGAGACCACAGAGTGGCCCAGTGACACAGTGGGGAGGTGGCAGCAGCAGCAATATGCGGAGACCACAGAGTAGTCCATTTATATAGTGTTGAGGTGGAATCAGCATGAGGAAGCCACAAAGTGGCCCAGTGACATAGTGTTGAGTTAGCGGCAGCATGAGGAGGCCACAAACTGGCAAAGTGACATAGTGTGGAGGTGGCATCAGCAGCATGATGAGACTTGAGTGGTGAGGTGGCAGCAGCATCAGGAGACCACAGAGTGACCTGGTGACAGAGTGGGGAGGTGGGTGGCAATAACAGTTACCCACCTTGCTGCACTGATTGCGGATCCAAATTGCCATTATACAGCTCTGTAATTCCAGCAAACCATTCTTGCTATTGGGGTGAAAGTGCTGTTTGATACAGCCATTAACAGGGTTTATTACAAGGAAATATTTCTACGACTTATTTGCCCTTGTGCGGTGCAGTTATATATATGTTCTAAAGCATTTTTTGGCTTGTATTAGTGGGAAAAAAAGAGCTTATTGGCCGTTGTATGGTGAAGTGAGAAAATTACAGCCCTTTTTGGTGTGTATTAGTGGCAAAAAAAAAAATATTATTTGCCGTTCAGAGGTGCAGTTATATCTTCAAAAACCCTTTTTGGCATGTATTAGTGGCCAAAAAAATATATTATTTGCCGTTCAGCGGTGTAGTTATATGTTCTAAAGCCTTTTGTGTCGTGTATAAGTGGAAAAAGATAAGGACCTATTTGCCGTTCAGTGGTGCAGTTATATGTTCTAAAGCCCTTTTTTGCGTGTATTAGTGGCACAAAAAAAAGTATTTGCCGTTGTGTGGTTGAGTGACAAAATTACAGCCCTTTTTGGCGTGTATTAGTGGCAAAAATATATATTTGCTGTTTAGCTGTGCAGTGGTATGTTCTAAAGCCCTTTTTGGCATGTATTAGTGGCAAAAAAATATATATATTATTTGCCGTTCAGCGGTGCAGTTATATGTTCTAAAGCCTTTTGTGTCGTGTATAAGTGGAAAAAGATAAGGACCTATTTGCCGTTCAGCGGTGCAGTTATATGTTCTAAAGCCTTTTGTGGTGTGTATAAGTGGAAAAAAAAGTATTTGCCGTTGTGTGGTGAAGTGAGAAAATTACAGCCCTTTTTGTCATGTATTAGTGCCAAAAATATATATATTTGCCATTCAGCAGTGTAGTTATAAGTTCTAAAGCCCTTTTTTGCGTGTATTAGTGGCACAAAAAGAAGTATTTTCTGTTGTGTAGTAAAGTGAGAGAATTAATGCCCTTTTTAGCAGAAAAATATATATTTGCTGTTCAGCGGTTCAGTTATATATTCTAAAGCCTTTTTTTGTGTGTATTAGTGTAAAAAAAAGGGGCTTATTAGCCGTTATGTGGTGAAGTGAGAAAATGGCAGACTTTTTTGGAGTGTTTTAATTTCCTTTTTATTTATTTATTTGATATAACAGAATGTCAGACAGAGAAGTGCCAGGCCCTGCACAGGGGAGTGGCAGAGGCCTAAATGTTTCTGGTGTGGGCACAGGTCGCAGCAGAGGAAGGGGGCGTCCCAAGTGACATCAGAAACCCCCAGCCGAGTCGGTTAGGTTCGTCAGACACAACCCTTAGTTGGCATGGTCCGGGAGCGAGCCCTGTGCCCTCACCTGTCCTCAACCTGCCTCTGTCCTTTTCTGTTCCCTCAGCCAGAGAAGTATTATATTCTGTGGGCTCAGCTCCACTATACAGCAAGGACAAGCTACTAGAGGACAGTCAGAAGCTACTGCCCAGTCAAGATATGGAGGAGACATCCGCCGCCTCCACCGGTAGGCGGGCAAGTAGTGATGAGGAGCTTGGTGTGGGAGCTGGTGTCGCGAGCGATCAGGCACCTGACCCAGAGACCGTTGAGAAGGACATCAGTGACATGCAGACAGTACTCGATGATGATGATGATGTAGCAGATCGCACTTGGGAGCCGGGTGAAATAGGGGCTTCATTATCATCCGGAGAAGAGTGTGGCAGCTTGCCCGTGGCCAGGTGACAGCAGGGTGGCAGCAGTGGGAGGTCAGGAGCCAAACGTGGCCGGGGTAGACCACCCGCTTTCAGGAGCCTACCTGCCCGGAAAGTAGTGGTGCAGGGGTTCACGGAAGCAGCGGCGGTAGCAGTCAGTCAGTGCCGAGTGTTGGGGGTAAGATCACTTGGCGATGTGGCAGTTTTTTGTTAAGTCGCCAGAGAAGGTGAACATGGCCGTTTGTAGAATCTGTGGGCAGAAGGTGAAGCATGGCCAGGGTGCCAACGTTGGCACCATGGCCCTGCATCCACATATGCAGCATCACCATAAAGTGGCCTGGGAGAACCGTGGCTCCGATGTGGTGGTCCAGCCTGCTGCAGTAACCGCTGCATCACCCAGTGGCATGCATCCGATTTCAGGCAGTCAAGACTCCACCACCTCAGCTGAAGGGAGCTGTCTGTCCTTCCCATCATCTGCTGGTCCTGATGCTCCTGCTCATCCTCCTACTCCTCATCATTCATTCCGTCAGCTATCGATCACCGAAGCGATTGCCAAGAGACAACAGTATGCGTGCACTCATCCAACGGCGCAGAAGCTGAATGTGCTCCTGGCCAAGTTGCTGGTGCTGCAGTCCCTCCCTTTCCAAGTGGTGGACTCTTTCAGAGAACTGATGGCTTGTGCCGAGCTGAGGTGGAGAGTCCCAAGCCAACCTCTTTGCCAAAAAGGCAGTACCAGCCCTGCACACATATGTAGAACAGAAGGTGGGCCAGTGCTTGAGCCTGTCGGTCTCTGCCAAAGTGCACAGCAGCGCCAAAGTGTGGAGCTCTATCTATGGTCAGGGAAGATGCATGTCTCACTGCCAGATCCCGCGCGTGCGCACTAGGCGGCGCTGAGGTTAGGAAGGCGGATATGGGTGCTGCCGGGCACACTGTATGAAGAGACGTCCCCTTGGGCACCCTAGGTAGGTGAATGACAGGTTATAAAAACCAGTTTTATGTGCTAATAGAGCCACAGGAAGATTTAATACGGACAATTTCGGATTCATGTTATTAGTACGGACCTGGCCATGTGTTTAGGTTATACGGCTAAAATGTCATGACAGAATCCCTTTAACAGCCTTGCTTTCTCCTCGTCGCTCTCTGCGATTCCCCCCTTATTACTCTTTAAAGGGCCAACACCTTTAGATTTATACTTTTTAACATTTATATAATTGAAGAAAATTTTAGGGTTAGTTTTACTCTCTTTAGCAATTAATCTCTCGGTCTCTAGTTTGGCCGCTTTTATTAGTTTTTTACATGTTCTATTTTTTTCCTTATAGTTTTTCAGTGCTTCTGTGCTACCTCCTGTTTTAGTGATTTATATGCTTTCTTTTTGTCATTTATTGTTTTCTTTACAGTTCTATTTATCCACATCATTGGTTTCTTTTTGTTCCTTAACCTTTTATTCCCATACGGGATCTACCTCTCACAATGGGATTTTAGGATGCTTTTAAAGATATCTCATTTTGTGGCTGTATTTTTATTTTTGAGCACTTTTTCACAGTTGATTAGGCTTTTTTGAAGTTTGGTATTTTTGTTCCTCCCTGTAGAAACGCTCTTTTGAATGATAATTGGAAGGTTATTACTTTATGGTCACTATTTCCCAGGTGTCCCCCAACCTGCACGTCTGTTGTTCTGTCAGGCCTATTGGTTAATACTAAGTCCAGTATGGCCATCCCTCTAGTTGGGTCCTGAACCAGTTGGGAGAGGTAATTGGCTTATGATTTGGTAGCCAAAAGAAGGAGTGGGTACAAAACACAGAAGACATGCAAATATTTCATACACGTGTCATCTCTGATTTGGATCCACTCTTTTTTTTATTTTTTTTACTTTAGCAATACTGATGGATTACTGACCAAATGCTGACCGAGTGAAGGCGGATGCTCCACAGACAGGATCCATTTTTTGAGGGTTATTGTTCTGACGTATCAGATGAAGGGCAAAATAATCAGTTACGTCAACACAAACTTACTGCTGACACCCTCTCCACTCTGTCAGGGAGGGGCTCTACTTGTATAAGCGTTTAATAGAACAGGTTCTGTAGACGTCTATGTGGAATCAGCTGCCAACAGTGTAAGAGGACTGCGCTTCTTCTTGACGCTAACATCGACCTGTAAGGCGGAATTCACAGTTGAGTTATTTGGTCAGTTTTGGCTCCGTAACTGCCCAAATAAGTAAAGTGTGCATTGATTCTAACAGCGACGCCTCTCATCTGCATGTCATACTGACTCACAGTATTATTTCACTACCACAGCAGACTCCCTATGCATGTTACTGCAAGGCACAGTGTTCTACACCACTATGCAGGCTCTCTGCAGCCAGAAAATAGCCGTTTTTTTAATGCAATTCACCACAAATAAATTCGGATCGAGCTGAATTTTTCCCCAAAATTCGGCGAACCGGCCAAATAGAATTTTTTAGAAATTCGCTCATCTCTATCGATCACCATGGTTCCAATTTTGAGTTGTCACGGAGAAAGCCAGGATTCGATTTCTTGATGAAGGACACAGAGCCGTTCCTCACCTGTGTGACTCCTTTCGCCCAGGCAAGCAAGGTGTAGAACAGCGTGACACCGTCTTGCCCTGCACATGTGGTATGCTGGAGGAGCACTGTGAATTGTACCTGCAGTGGAGGCTGAGGACACGGTGGTGGATAAGGAGGCAGAGGCGGACATTGTCACAAGACCAACAGCTTAAGAACGTGGAGGTAGAAGCGGCGTCAACTGATCAAGTTGCTGGTTTGGCTGGGCAGGAACCACATTCACCCAGTAGGCCGTAAAGGACATATATTGTCCTTGATCATAGTTACAGCTCCACACGTTGGCGCTGCCGTGCACTTTAGTAGACACCGATAGGCTCAAGGACTTGCCCACCTTCTGTTCTACATGTGTGTGCAGGGCTGATACTGCCTTTTTGGCAAAGAAATTACTGCTTGAGACTCTCCACCTTGGCTCGGCACAAGCCATCAGTTCTCTGAAAGATGCAGAGTCCACCACTTTGAAAGGGAAGGACTGCAGCACTAGCAACTTGGCCAGGAGGATATTTAGCTTCTGCACCATTGGATGAGTGCACGCATACTGTTGTCTCTTGGCAATCACTTCGGTGATGGATTGTTGACGGAATAACTGACGAGGAGTAGAAGGGCGAGGACCAGGAGCATCAGGACCGGTAGATGATGGGAAGGACAGACTGCTCCCTTCGGCTTAGGTGGTGGAGCCTTGACTGCCTGAAATCGAGTGCATGCCACTGGGTTATGCAGTGGTTGCTGCAGCAGGCTGGACCACCATATCGGAGCTACCGCTGCTGCTTCCGTGAACCCATGCACCACTACTTTCCAGGCAGGTAGGCTCCTGAAAGTGGGTGGTCTACCCTGGGCACGTTTGGCTCCCGACCTCCCTGCTTACTCCTGGCCATGCTACCGACTTGCTGCCTTATGCGCAAGCTGCCACCCTCTTCTCCCGATGATGATGAAGCCCCTTCGTCACCCGGCTGCTAATTGCGATTGGCTACATCATCATCGAGTACTGTCTGCACATCACTAATATCCTCCTCAAGGGTCTCTAAGCCAGGAGCCTGACCTCTCTCAACACCAGCTCCCACACCACTCTCCTCATCACTACTTGCCCGTCTACCGGAGGAAGCGGCGGATGTCTCCTCCACATCTTGGCTGGCCAGTAGCTGCTGACTGTCCTCTAGTAGCTCGTCCTCTCTGTATAGTGGAGTTGAGCCCACAGCATACAATACTTCTCTGATATAGAAGAAAGGCAGCTCACCACCTTGTAAATTCGCTTGCACGGGAAGGGATTGCTTCCACCATAGAATCAAAATAAATCCCAGCAGGCGTATCGATTTTTTTCTTCAATGCTTTATTCCATACACAGATTGATCCATACACAGGACGCGTTTCACCCGTCCAGCCTTCCTCAACTGCATCATTTATTTTGATTACAATACTTCTCTGGCTGAGGGAACAGAAAAGGACAGAGGCAGGTTGAGGGCAGGTGAGGGCACAGGGCACAAGGGCACAAGGGCTATTAAGACGTAAAAATATTTCCTAGTAATACACCCTGTTAATGGCTGTATCAAACAGCACTTGCACCCCAATAACAAGAATGGTTTGCTGGAATTACAGAGCTGTATAATGGCAATTTGGATCCGCAGTCAGTCCAGCAAGGTATAATAGGATTGTTCCTATTACCCAGGCTGTAATCTTCCCTACTGAACCCTGTTCTGCTTCAATACTGTGGAATGATTCCTCCTTATTTTTTCCATGAACTTCTATACAGCAAAATGAAAGTTTTAAAGTCTTTCCTAGCACTGTCCCTAGCGCCTGCTGACGTCTCTCCCTGCACCAAGTACACTGGAAAATGGCAGAATCCAAGATGGCTGAGGCTATTTATAGGGCTGTGACATCACAGGGCTGTCTGACTGCTGATTGGCTGCATGCATGGCATTGTGGGTGGTCCCTCGTTCCCAGAGTTCTTTGCTCTATGTACTAACATGTGCAGCAGCCATTTTAGGAAAATATGTGATTCGTTACCATGAAGCAAATTTTTCTCTAGTTCTAACCCTAGTTTAGACTTTCCAGCTTTTGAGAAGAGTTATCAAAGAAATTCCAAAAATGGATGTTTGTGACAGACCCTGGAACATGGATACGTGACTATGTTGAGCAGCCAAGAGCATTCTTATCAACAATTGTGTTAGTAAATGGAATTTAAAGGGGTTTTCTGAGTTTTCTGAGTTTTTAATACTGGTTTCCTACTGATTAATACTGATCGGTGGCAGTCCAAAACCTGGGACCCTTGCTGATCAGCGGCTTGAGAAGGCAGCGGCACTTGCAGTACCACCACGGCCGTCTCTAAGCTGCCATACCAAGTATAGCTGCTATACAGTGTTTGACGCTGTGCTTGGTGAGCTGAGAGAAGGCCATAGCGCTACTGCGAGTACCAGTGGCTTCTCCAACAGCTGATCGGTGGGGTCCTGGGTGTCGGTCCCCCACCGAGCAGATAGTGATGACCTATCCAGAGGATAGGTCATCAGTATTAAAATCTCAGAAAAACTTTTTAAACAGGACCTTTCATGGGTTTATATGTTAGAAACTAATATGCTCACCAGATAGGGCAGCCCCTACAGATGCCAGCACTTTTTTTTTTATAAAATACCCCTCCGTTCAGGTGCTGTGTCCCCTGCTGTTTTTCTCGCCCAGTATGTTAATTTAGAGTATCGGTTCAGGGAGGAGGAGACAGCCGGGTTTCTCAATGGGTGTCTCCTTCCTGGCTGTAGCTTGGTCCAATTGCAGCTGAAAGCGTCACAGCGAGGAAGAAGGTGAGCTGTTTTTTCTCCATTGAGAAACCTGGCCGTCTCCTCCTCTCTGTACCAATACTCTAAATTAACATACTGGGCGCGAAAAACAGCAGGGGACACAGCACCGGAACGGAGAGGTATTTTAGAAAAAAAAGTGCTGGCATGTGTAGGGGCCGCTCTATTTGGTAATCAAACCAGTTTGTAACCCATAATCCAATGAAAGGTCCTCTTTAAGTCTTGCTTTGAGCATGCCTTAAACCAGTCACAAGCCAGGTAATTATCGGTGGAGTTTAAATATGCCCCACCCATTTTGAGTCTGGGACCAACCAAATTTGCTGGGATTGTCTTTGAAAATTAAAGGACAACCCAGGTAAATTTAGGATCGTTGGCAACTACACCAAGAAATTTGGTAGCTCTTTGCTGGGAGATGTCTACTTTTTCTGAGATGGTAGTCAAGCATGTTTTTTTCAATGGGAAGCTGCTGGCAGACTACTATGTATGTCTCTTGAGAAAAAAAATGGATCAGGCATATTGAAGTCCAACATGGCTATCCACCCCTCCCCCTGACATCACTACAGTAGAATTTGGAGGCTCCAATACACATCATAACCCTGAGTTTTGCCTAGTGTGTATGGTACCCAGAAGCAGATTTTGCATTTCTGGGGTCTTATACAAGGTTACGTCTAGGGGCCTATCACACGACTAAGCTCCACTCACATCCCGCAGCTATGCTCCATAATGTCGCAGTGCTGAGCTCTCCCCCGTCAGTTTGCAAAGCCCCACTCTCAACTTAGCAGTTGAGCCTGGGCAGCCTTCTGCTACTGATCTACAGTAAGTTCTATCGGCCAGCAGAGCTTCCCCTGATCTCTGCTGCCCCAAGCAGTTGCTTGGTGGTAATCTCCTCCACCAATGGCACCTTTTAAAGACGCGGAAACAAGTCTAAAGATGTATGCAGGAAATCTTCCCAAATACATTCAGTTTCAATGCAGATGTTTCTCTGCTATGATTTAAGCGAAAGGCCACAATACTGCAAAGAGATTTGTTGTTGCCATTTACTTCCTCCCTGCCCCTGTTGATGCCCATGCTATGAGCAGATCTTCATGCCATTGCAAAAAAGAAATGACCGGCTATTCCTTATATTTCTGGGGTCCCCCTTTAACCTATTTAGATATCTGTAACTGATGAATAAATTGTATGCATAGTGGTGTAAGTTGCGTGGAGTGACAGTCTGGCATCTCTCCTGCTCTAGGCCGGGCTTATGTGGTCTTGGTTTGAGTAGCGTTTTAGTATGGGGCTTTTCTCACATTCATAGGCTTTATTTTAGCAATCTTCTGGAACATCCACAGCGAATCCTTCTTTATTGTCATCTTACAAGATGAATAATTGGCTAACAAACCCTTAAGGCTTTTAAACTTAGAAAGGTCTCTGTAAACACCAGCAAATGCGGTGAGAAAATGCTCGACTTCCATTCTGATGTACAAATCAGTTTAGCTAATAGAGAAGGGATATACAGAGCCACGGTCTGGAGTAAATAAGAAGAACGAAGACGTTTTGTAGCCTCCTCCATTATTAATAGTGACATATGCCATGAATGTGTAACCTTCTGAGATCTTCTGTGCATGTTATTACCTTCAAGGCAAGGATAAAAACGTTCTTGGAATTCTAGTGAATTGGATTTTTACGAAAAAAGTTGACCTAAATCAAAAATAATTGGGAAAAATTGCTGAGAAAAATTATCTTTTAATATGCTCAAATGAGCCTCTGGTAGCAACGGGGGAGTTGCCGTTACACCTGGCGGCTCTGCTCTTTCTGCAACTGCCGCATCCTCTCCACTTTGACAGACAGGACCAGGGGTGATAATGTTGCTTCTCTACAAGAAGATGCAATTTTTCTTCCAACATGTAACTCATCTAAGAGAGAGAAAACCTGACCTATCAGTCTTGGGCTTGTTTCATTTGAGTGCATGTGTCAACAGATCTGTAACAAGGCTATATTTATGGATCCTTCCACATGTTGTCAGTATGGCATCCATATTACTGATTTATAATACTGACTGCTGAAAACACAATATGGATACAATAATGATGACATAAAGCTGCATTTATATCTGTATCACATATGCATTTGGTGCGGACCCGTCTTGTATCTGCACAGACGGATCCGCACCGATAATGGAAACGCTTGTATCCATTCAGAACGAATCAGTTTGCATTCATGAACAAAGTCAAAACAAATCCGTCCTGAACACCATTGAAAGTCAATGGGGGACGGATCCATTTTCAATTGCACCATATTGTGTCAGTGAAAAGCAGATCCGTCCCCATTGACTTACATTGTAAGTCAGGACGGATCCGTTTGCCTCCGCATCGCCAGGCGGACAAGCAACGTTTTGGTGTCCACCTCCAGAGCGGAATAGAGGCGGAACGGAGCCAAACTGATGCATTCTGAACGGATCCTTATCCTGATTTGATCCTTATCCTTATCCTGATCCTTATCCTTATCCTGATCCGTTTTGGGCCGCTTGTGAGAGCCATGAAACAGATCTCACAAGCGGACCCAGAAACGGCAGTGTGAAAGTAGCCTAACACTCTCTATAGATTTCAGTGGATTACCAGATCAACCCTCATATTAACCAACATTAATACATTAATTGTATTACTCATTTCTTTCATCTAAATTAGTCTACCAAACATAACTTTACTTTTGTTTCAAGCATGGGTGTAGTCTAACAAAGTTCCAGGGCTGTGGGGTCAAAGATATTTTCCCTGATTGTAAAAGTTCTCTTTACTTGTCCATCTGGCCCACACCACTATGACAACTTCTCCTCACAACTGCTAAGTTTACTGCCTAGGCATCTTTGACTTCTTGCTTCTGGAGCCCAGCCTCTATAGCAACATAAATTCAGACCTAAGACACCTAAATCGATTCACCTTCCACACCAGGGCCCTAAATTACTTCAGACCCTAGACCAGACCTAAAGCATTTCACCTTAAGTAATCTTCTTTTATATATGAACAACAATCGCTGCAAAAAATGCACCAAAATGATACGCAACTGACAATACTAGCTAATTCCTCAGGCCAATGTTAAAAGCTGAGAACTTTGCCAATATCTTCCAGTCAGGAACATATCGGAGCCCCTCATGCACCACGTCACGGTGTCTCAGCACGCATGGGGTCCTACCACTCAACTGCCCGTGGTGTGTGAACAGGGTCTGAATCAGTGCTAGAAACCAACTCACAGCCAGACTCTCACGTTCCTCCATAGTGGTATCACCAATGCACTGTGAGGTAGGATAAAGCTGTGAGCCGCACCCACAACAGACCATGTGACACAGAAGCCGCACCCACAACAGACCATGTGACACAGAAGCTACCAGGTGCGAAAGAACGTTACCAACAAAATAAAGTGGCACATTCCATACACATAAAAACTAAAAACTCACTGAAAAAAGTGGCCTAAACGGCTGAAAATGCTCCAAACCCAGACACTGTAGCGTGTCTTTAACCGGGGGAGCAATTCCTCCGCATGCGGTCCGCAGACAACTGCAATCCCCAGCAAAAAATGCGTACAATGGAGGATGCCGGGGCGAACCGCATGCACCACAAGGACATCTTACACAAAATGATACATTGGGCAGATGAAAAAATATACATACAAAAATCACTGCAAAAAAAGCACCAAAATGATACGCAACTGACAATACTAGCTAATTCCTCAGGCCAATGTTAAATATATATATGAACAAGCCTTAAGTACATGGAATTTGACATACAAGGGTATACTGTAGTGGTAGAACATTCAAATTATGATATAAGGATCTAAGGAAGAGTCTAGGACCGTGATGGCTAACCTCCGGCACTCCAGCTGTGGTGAAACTATGACTCCCAGCATGCTCCACTCATTTCTGTGGAGATCTGAGAACAGCCAAGCAAGTCTACATCTTGGGAGTCGTAGTTTTAACCCAGCTGGAGTGCCGGAGGTTAGCCATCACAGGTCTAGGAGAACATAAAATTAAACAAAGCAAATAACTAAGAAGCAAATAAATGATATAAGAACTTTATTGACATGTTATAACTGATGTTGGCCATGGAGATAATGGATAATAATCGGTCAGTTCGTAAAATTTTCCAAAAAGATTTGATTAGATCTGAATTTGTGACGAATCATGTTAAAAAAACTGCTATTTCCTGGCTGCAGAGAGCCTGTATAGTAGTGTAGAACACTGTGCCTTGCAGAAACACGCATAGAAAGTCTGCTGTGGTAGTGAAACAGTACTGTAATGACATGCAGATGACAGGCTTCACTATTAGAATCACTTCATACTTCACTTATTTGGTCAGTTACGGGGCCAAAAGTGACCAAATAATTCAAGTGTGAACTCAGAAGAAGGATAAAATAAATAGTGATGTCAACAAGGCCAAAAATGGAAAATGGTAGCCCCGTCATAGAGTGGGGAGGGTGGGAACAGAATGAGAAGACCACAGACTGGCCCAGTGACAGAGTGTTGAGGTGGCAGCAGCATGAAGAGACCACAGACTGTTGGGGTGGCAGCAGCATGAGGAGACCACAGAGTGGTGAGGTTGCAGTAGCATGAGGAGACCAGAGAGTGGTGAGTTGGCAGCAGCATGAGGAGACCACAGAGTGGTGAGGTTGCAGTAGCATGAGGAGACCAGAGAGTGGTGAGTTGGCAACAGCATGAGGAGACCACAGAGTGGTGAGTTGGCAGCAGCATTAGGAGACCACAGAGTGGTGAGGTGGCAGCAGCATGAGGAGACTACAGAGTGGTTTCCTCCCTGTGTGACTCCATTCACCCAGGAAAACTAGGCACAGAACAGCTTGACACCGCCGTGCCCTGCACATGTGATATGCTGGAGGAGCACCCTGAATTGTCCCTGCAGTGGAGGCTGAGGATACAGTGGAGGATGAGGAGGCAGAGGCGAACACTGGAGCAGGACCCACAGCTTGAGAACGTGGAAGCGGCAGTGACGTCATCTGGCCAAGTTGCTGGTGTGGCTGGGCAAGAACCACATTTACCCAGTGGGCCGTAAAGGACATATATTGTCATTGACTGTAGTTACAGCGCCACACATCACCGCTGCTGTGAACTTTAGCAGACACCGACAGGTTCAAGGACTGGCCTACTTTCTGTTCAACAACATGTGTGTAGGGCTGGTACTGCCTTTTTGGCAAAGAAATTACTGCTTGTGACTCTCCACCTTGGCTCGGCACAAGCCATCAGTTCTCTGAAAGGTGCAGAGTCCACCACTTGGAGAAGGGAGGGACTGCAGTACCAGTAACTTGGCCAGGAGCATGTTCAGCTTCTGCGCCGTTGGATGAGTGCATGTGTACTGTTGTCTTTTTGCAATTGCTTCGGTGATTGATTGCTGACGAAATGCCTGATGGGGAGTAGGAGAAGGAGGAGCAGGAGCATAAGGACCAGTAGATGATGGGAAGGAAAGACAGCTTTTTTTCGGCTGAGGTGGTGGAGCCTTGACTGCAGGAAAAGGGTTGCGGGACACAGGCTGGACCACTATATCAGAGCCACAGTTCTTCCAGGCCACTTTATGGTGACGCTGCATGTGTTGACGCAGGGCCGTGGTGCCAACATTGGCACCCTGGCCACGCTTTACCTTCTGCCCACAGATTCAGCAAATGGCCATGTTCATTTATTCTGGCGACTTGAAGAAAAATTCCCTCCAACACTCCACGCTGACTGCCTGCTACCACTGCCTCTGTGGACTCCTGCACCACTACTTTCCGGGCAGGTAGGCTCCTGCGAAGCACGGCAGTCTACCCAAGGCACGTTTGGCTCCTGACCTCGCACTGCTGCCACCCTGCTGACTCACGGCCACGCTGCCACCTTGCTGGCCCAGCCTGCCTCACACGCAAGCTGCCGCCCTCATCTTCTGATGATGATGATGAAGCCCCTTCTTCACCCTGCTCCCAATTGCAACGGGCTACATCATCATCCACTACTGTCTGCACGTCACTGATGTCCCCCTCAACTGTCTCAGGGCCAGGAGCCTTGACCACTCACAACACCAGCTCCCACGCGAAGCGGAGGATCTCTCCTCCAGATCTTGGCTGGGTAGTAGCTGCTGACTGTCCTCTAGAAGCTCGTCTTCGCTGAAAAGTGGAGCCGAGCCTATGGCATATAATACTTCTCACGCTGAGGGAACTGAAAATGACAAAGGCGGGTTCAAGACAGGTGGGGTCGCAGGGCCTGCTCCAGGGCCATGCGAACTAAGCGTCGTGTCAGAGGAAACCACAGACTCTTGGCTGGGGGTACAACAATGAATATTGGACCAGGCACTCATATATGGAATCAAACGAGATATCTATTTATTGGAGATTGTGCTCCCTAAAATGGCAGTGTAAAATAAATATAAAAAAATATTAAAAACAATAAGCAACATTAAATACACAAAATAGCAGCAATAGGTATAAATTGCATTAGGTACACAAAATAGCAGCAATGGATATATTCATAAGAGACCGCAATCAGTTCATAATCATCAAAGGGTCCGAATGTACTGCAATGTGAAACAGCAATTGGATGGTCGTGGTTTGTTAAATTACTTGCTGAAATCCCCCTTTCAGGCAGTTGTGTTAGACCTTTAAAAGGTGATCAGTCCCGTATGTTGCTCCTACAAGAGGTATCAGGCAGACAGAGCATAAGTAAACAGTTACAGGAACTTGAGGTATCAAACAGACACAGTGCGATATTATGTCAAGGTGGCGTCCCACCTACTAAACGCAACTGTAGCACTTTTACCTATGTCCAGCTGGTGTCTTCTTATCCTTACGGAGACTTAAGATGTTCGTATTGAAACAGACGCCAACTGAATGTCCGCTCACGTGTCTTGCTGAAGCTCATGTGACCGGAGCTTTTAGACTGAGGTTCCTTTAGTGATCGCCGGCCTCCAACACGGCCGTTGAACTTTAGAATTCAGGGGAACCGCTATGCCAGCATGCCGGTACAAGGTATAAACCATACGCGTTTCGGGGTTTCTGAGTGACCCCTTCCTCAGTGGTAACCTTGAAGTGCTTCCCCACATCCTTTTATATTGGATTATACAAAAGCTAAAATCTGAACTGGAGTCAAATAACCCCATGGAGGTATAGAAGACCCGGATTTTCAACGATTTGAGTATTTTCATGGTAATGGGGTTTCTGTTTTTTTTTTTCCACATTGCGTTTTATATGCCATTGCTGCTTAAATACAACAAAAATAATATTCAATATAAAATTTCGTTAAAAACAAACTTATATTCAGTAATATATCCAATAAATAATCATAGCATTTTATATATCACTATTGATCCGGCAAAAGCAGTAATTTGCTTGTATTGCGGCTAATATTAATGTCCACAACGAATCAATAATGTATCTCCACATTAGATGAACCAAAAAATAAATGGAGGCCCATCGACAACTGGTCTTCCATTTTGCCGGGGGCGCCCAATCACTAAAAAACATATAACTCCCAATCTGCAGTCAACCCATTTGGGGTTAATGAGCCAAAATCAAATATAAACTTGGATTCTATTCTTGACATCTTCTTAATCAGATCACCTCCTCTCCAATCTGATGCCACATTTATCTATGCTGTGTGAATGAGGCCAGTAGGATCTTCGTTGTGGCATGATTTAAAATGCTTGGAGATAGTGTGATTCTCATAACCTCTGCGTATGTTGGCTACATGTTCCGAGATCCTCTTTTTTAGACATCTCTTGGTGCGGCCAACATACAATTTTTTACAAGGACACATTAACAGATAAATCACATTCTTACTGTTACATGTCAAGAAAGTTTTTATTTCATGTGAATAACCATTATTGGTTGAAATAACTTTCCCGGTTTTCCTAGGGAAGCTTGTTATCTTACAATTGGAGCAGGAATTACACCTAAAAAAAACTCTATTGGGTAATTTTACTGTGGGTGCTATTTTCAAACCTAAATTGTTCGCCCGTGTGTACACTATATTTGGTCTTACTGGTATCAATGGTCCTATAACTTTATCTTTTTGTAAGAAGGACCAATGCCTTATAATGATGTTCTCAATTTTTTTATACTGGGTGTTGAAGGGTAATATAATCTGCAACCCCTCACATGACATTGGGTCATCATATGGCTGAACTGATCCTTCTACAAAAAATTCCTTGCGGTCCAAATCTCTGACCTTATTCAGAGCTTTATCAATACAGTCGCTCGGATATTTTTTTTTATCAATAAACTGTTGTTTTAGAACTTCGGCCTCTTTCTCAAACATATCATCCATTGTGCAATTTCTTTTGAGGCGTCTAAACTGACTCATAGGTACATTTAGCAACCACCTGGGGAGGTAGTAGCTGGAGTGTAAAATGAAGTTGTTTCTGGCTGTGGGCTTATAATATGTGCTACAATTAATTTTATCCAGATTAATATCAATTTTTAAATCCAAAAAAATCAATACTGGTCTTGCTGGTATTTGCTGTAAAATGGAGATTCAGGTCATTGGAATTTATATTACATAGAAAGGAACTCAATGTCGATTCTGATCCCCTCCAAATAAAAAAAAACATAATCTATGTACCGCCACCAAAGCACCAGATCCACCCCCAACATTGGCAGGATAACTCTTGGCTGGGGGTGTCTGATGTCACTTGCGACGAAGTAGAAGACCGAGTCAACTGAGTTGCTGGTCAAGAACCGACTGCTAGATGACACTGGGAGTGTCACTGTGAATCCTGCTGCCACCCCCCCCCCCCCCTCTTCTTCTGCTACTACTCCTGCCTGCGCCAGAAACATTCTGGCCACTGTCCGTTCCCTTTGAAGGGCCTGTCAAATGTCTGTCTGACATACTGTAAATTAAAAGAATTAAATTAAAAGTAAATAAATACAACCTAAAAATGGCTGTATGACCATGTCATTTCACCGCAGAATGGCTAATAAGACTTACTTATATTTCCTATTAATACACCCCAAAAATGGCTGTATAACGGTGTAATTTCACCTCAGAACGGCTAATAGGATGTACATATATTTCCTATTAATACACCCAAAAAAGGCTGTATCACAATGTAAATTCGCGGCAAAACGGTTAATAACACGTACTTATATTTCCTATTAATAGACCCCAAAAATGGCTGTTTCACAATGTAATTTCACCGCAGAACAGCTAATAACACGTACTTGTATTTGGTATTAATACACCTCAAAAATGGCTGTATCACAGTGTAAATTCACTACATGGCATTGTGGGTGATCCCTCGTTCGCAGAGTTCTTAGCTCCATGTTCTAACATGTGCAGCAGCCATTTTAGGAAAAAAACGATTCGTTACCACGAAGCGCGAGGAATTTCGACTTTGGGAAGAATCAAATTTTTACTGAAATTCGGATCAAATTCTACTTCGTCATCTTCGATTCGCTCATCTCTAGACATTGTCTTGATGTGGTGTGGGAATAACTCCCTCTTTTTTCTATTTAAGCTTCACAGATACACAGGTATAGGGGACCCCCTTCAGCTTTGACGGTCTATTAGATATTTACTATCACTGCAGCAACCATGACGGCTGCTATGGGGCCCACTTGTAAGCAGCTTTGGTGGACTATTTTGGCAAATGTGCAACTGAATGGCTTTTATAGTGTATCTGGAAGACTTTGTCCCATATCTCTTCTTCTTATCTCTCACAGGCTATGGTTGAATACAGATCACTTCTTGACAAGTTCCATGGCCTTGAGAAGACCGAAATGAAGAGGACGCTTTTATATAGGCAAGAAGAGGAGTTTGCAAAGTCCATCAGACAACTGAACGTCACTCAAAGATCTGACCTCCATAAAATGTTCTTTGACCAAGTATCAAGTTTAGTGAAGACTAAACCTGAAATGCAGAGAACGCTGACTGAACACTATCTGAAGACCCAGGTAAATGATGTGAATTCTATATATTGATTTTAGTAAAGGAACCATAAGAAAAAATATAATATTATTCCACTTAAGCTGATGCCTGTACAGAACATAGACCAGGAGCACCTTCATCTCCGTGCCACAGTCTCCCTAGGCTTACTCTAACTGAACAGACGCTAGAGATGCTCAATGATGGGCTTTTGACTGCAGATTGGTGTACTCTCAGCACTCTAAGGGTCCATTCACACGTCCGTAGAATGGGTCCACATCCGTTTCCATTCATTCTCAATGGGGATGAAACGGATGCGGACAGCACACATTGTGCTGTCCGCATCCGCATTTCCCGGTCCGCGGCTCCCCCAAAAAATAGAACATGTCCGATTTTTGTCCGCAATAGCAGACAAGAATAGGCGTTTCTATAGGGGTGCCGCAATACACTATGGACGTGTAAATGGACCCTTACTGAGACAGCTTACTTAAAGGAAGTCTTCACTTCAGATATAATAAACACAGTGATGTCACAGTACAAAAATAATAAACACCGTGAAGTAACAGTACAGGGATAATAATCAGTAATGTCACAGTAAAGTTATAATACACACAGTGATGTCCCAGTACAGAGATAATAAACACAGTGACATCCCTGTACAGTAATAATAAATGCAGTGATTTCACACTACAGATATAATGCACACAGTGATGTCACAGCACAGGGATAATAAACACTGTGATGTCACAGTAAAGTTATAATACACACAGTGATGTCACAGTACAGGGATAATAAACACAGTGATGTCACAGTACAGGGGTAATAAACACAGTGACATCCCTGTACAGTAATAATAAACACAGTGATGTCACACTACAGATATAATGCACACAGTGATGTCACAGCACAGGGATAATAAACACAGTGATGTCACAGTGCAGATATAATGCACACAGTGATGTCACAGTACAGGGATAATAAACACAGTGATGTCACAGTACAGGGATAATAAACACAGTGATGTCACAGTACAGATATAATGCACACAGTGATGTCACAGTACAGAGATAATAAACACAGTGATGTCACAGCACAGGGATAATAAACACAGTGATGTCACAGTGCAGATATAATGCACACAGTGATGTCACAGTACAGGGATAATAAACACAGTGATGTCACAGTACAGATATAATGCACACAGTGATGTCACAGTACAGAGATAATAAACACAGTGATGTCACAGCACAGGGATAATAAACACAGTGATGTCACAGCACAGGGATAACAAACACAGTGATGTCACTGTACAGGCATAATAAATACAGTGATGTCACAGTACAGGGGTAATAAACACAGTGATGTCACAGTACAGGGGTAGTAAACACAGTGATGTCACAGTACAGAGATAATAAATACAGTGATGTCACAGTACAGGGATAATAAACACAGTGATGTCACAGTACAGGGATAATAAACACAGTGATGTCACAGTACAGGGATAATAAACACAGTGATGTCACAGTACAGGGATAATAAACACAGTGATGTCACAGTACAGAGATAATAAACACAGTGATGTCACAGTACAGGGATAATAAACACAGTGATGTCACAGTACAGGGATAATAAACACAGTGATGTCACAGTACAGAGATAATAGACACAGTGATGTCACAGTACAGGTATAATAAACACAGTGATGTCACAGTACAGGGATAATAAACACAGTGATGTCACAGTGCAGGGATAATAAACACAGTGATGTCACAGTATAGGTATAATAAACACAGTGATGTCACAGTACAGAGATAATAAACACAGTGATGTCACAGCACAGGGATAATAAACACAGTGATGTCACAGCACAGGGATAACAAACACAGTGATGTCACTGTACAGGCATAATAAATACAGTGATGTCACAGTACAGGGGTAATAAACACAGTGATGTCACAGTACAGGGGTAGTAAACACAGTGATGTCACAGTACAGAGATAATAAATACAGTGATGTCACAGTACAGGGATAATAAACACAGTGATGTCACAGTACAGGGATAATAAACACAGTGATGTCACAGTACAGGGATAATAAACACAGTGATGTCACAGTACAGGGATAATAAACACAGTGATGTCACAGTACAGAGATAATAGACACAGTGATTTCACAGTACAGGGATAATAAACACAGTGATGTCACAGTACAGGGATAATAAACACAGTGATGTCACAGTACAGGGATAATAAACACAGTGATGTCACAGTGCAGGGATAATAAACACAGTGATGTCACAGTACAGGATAATAAACACAGTGATGTCACAGTACAGAGATAATAAACACAGTGATGTCACAGTATAGGTATAATAAACACAGTGATGTCACAGTGCAGGGATAATAAACACAGTGATGTCACAGTACAGGTATAATAAACACAGTGATGTCACAGTACAGGGATAGTAAATACAGTGATGTCACAGTACAGGGATAATAAACACAGTGATGTCACAGTACAGAGATAATAAACACAGTGATGTCACAGTACAGGGATAATAAACACAGTGATGTCACAGTATAGAGATAATAAACACAGTGATGTCACAGTACAGGGATAATAAACATAGTGATGTCACAATACAGAGATAATAAACACAGTGATGTCACAGTACAGGGATAATAAACACAGTGATGTCACAGTACAGGGATAATAAACACAGTGATGTCACAGTACAGAGATATTAAACAGTGATATCAACAATTTGTAAGATAACTCTTTGTATTTTCTGTGTGTCTCCAGGAAGAGACAGAGGATCTTCTAGATTCCCTGCATGCTACCAAAAAATATCACGTGAACAAAAGACTTGCTGTACGAAAGCACTTGTTATACAACCTCCAGCTAGGTGACAGCCGCTCTCGATGCCTATTGAATTCTGCAGCTACACAAATTGCAAACCTTATTAACAGGACTGAAAGGTAAAGATTCCAGTTTTCATCTGTGTCGGGAGGGATAAATGAAAGCAAACTCTTGCTCATTATTGCAGGACGATGTGCAGGAGTCGGAGCATTTATGGTTTTGTGCAAATGTTAGCGTTCACACAGTAGTAAACTTTGAAGACAAAACGTGCAAAGCTTTGGTTATGCTGTATCTGCGTCGTAGGCACCTCCGTCTCAGGATGGAATAGCACAGCGGTAAAATACTGGGCTCCTGAAAAGAACCCTGACGGACACCATTGTGTTTAATGGGGTCCATTGGGTGGTCTTAGTTTTAATCAAATACATAGATACAGTCCTGTCATATTGCTGTCCTTAGAATGGGACAGAAAAAACGGAAAGAAATTGGGGTGTGGGGGGGGGGATAGCTTAATCTATATACAGAGTTTTATATTATCTATGTTAAATACAGTGCAACAGATACAGATTAAAATCACAGGTATAACTTTAAAAGGGTTGTCCCAACATTTTTTTTTTTATGCACTTATATAGCGCTACTATATTCCTCAGCGCTTTACAGAGATCAGCATCCAACTGTCCCCAATGGGGCTCACAATCCAAGGTCCCTATCAGTATGTATGCACACAAACACAGGGAGAACATACAAACTCCATGCAGATGTTGCCCTTGGTCAGATTCAAACCTAGGACCCCAGCGCTGCAAGACGCCAGTGCTAACCACTGAGCCACCGTTGTAATTCAGCATGTAAAACTTTTTAAAAAAATGCTCCGGTTGTGAGATATTCTCTTTACCTGAATATAATGGCGCCCCCTCTTGTTCTACCTGCACAGTAATGTTTATATCCTGCTTTTGAGCTGAATGAGCAGGCCACACATGCTCAGTTCCATCCTTCAACTGCCACCAACCTGATGCTACTGATAAAAGCCGTGACCGTTAAAGGGAGAGAACTGCAGCAGCAAGGACACACCCCCGTGGAATGGACATGTCCTCCTGGAAAGTAGACGCCCCCTGAGCTTCCAACCTAGCAGAGCAATAACTGCAGAGATCTCTGGATACACAGATGTACATGATGATGTACTGGGCTGGTTCTAGCTTCGTTATAAATATATGGTCATGTACCATATAATGTCTAATTTAGTTTTTTTACATTAAAAGGTTACTAACTTTTCACAAAATGTTTGATATTTCATAGAGACATTTTAAAAGTTGGGATCAGTGGGGGTCTGAGTACGGAGACCCACACAATCCCTAGAACGAGGGGAGAGAAGCGCGCACATATTGTGCTCTCTCTCTTTGCTGCTGAAGACGGAATCAAGACGGGCCCATAGACTTCTATGGAGCCCGATTTATGCGCACGCTTCCTCCTCTTGTTCTAGGTATCGGCTGGAGTCTCAGTGCTCAGACCTCCACCATTCGCAATTTTTGAAATGTCTCTATGACATATTTAAAGTTTTGTAAAAGGTTAGTTGAAAAGTTTAGTGATCCTTTAACCATGGAGTAACCAACCTCTTTAAGGGGGTGCGGAGGCTGCAATCACAACTGAGCCCTGGTACCCTAGTGGGCTCAAAGACCCTTCTTCCCCCTGACAGCAGACAATACAGTAAAACATCCACCACTAGAGTCTCATCAGATGGTTACTGTCTACATACATTTTGTAGTAAACGCTTAAGCTCCCTCTAGTGGTAGCTACAGACAGACAGAATTTAATCATTGGTGTCTACATATGCAGAGGATGTGGAGTTCTGCAACCAAACAACATTACCTTGACATCTATAAAGATATATTAAGAAATGAATAATGTTATATCCTATACTGGTTCTTGGGATTCTAATGTCAACCGCTGCTCGGGACCTGAACTTGCACCTGCCGGCATGAACCAGAATGGCAGTACATTGAGGGTGGGATGAGCTGCTTCCCTTTTGGTTTTTCCTTGACGGTCACTTTAATTCTTTAATATAATCAGGGGCACATTGGAAACTTAAAGTGGACCTGGAAAAAAACTGAAAAGTGGCCCCATGTTGTAGGAGTGTCTAAATTGACTGGAGTGGGGTAACATAAGTCGGAGGGGTCAGCAATACTATAGCTTGAAATGCCATATACCACAGTTCAGCACAATATATTGCCCCAAAAGCTGTCCCTCTATGTTGGCCATCAATAGCTGCCATTTTCTGTTCTCCTTTTCCTCCAGTCGTCTCTGATTAAGATATAGAGCAGGGGGCTTAGGAAGTGAGATGCGGGCCATAGTTGAATTCAGGAGGACATGTGCAGTTACTGGCTGGGTACATGAGTACTTAATTTTCATAGCATTAATTACCACTGAAAGCTCATTATCGGCTCACCGCCATATTTCCATGTAAGGTCTATGGCACAGCCTATACTTGTTACATTTGGCCCCAGAATTAGGGTATATTCACACGACCGTATTATTTTATACGCATCCGATCCGCATCCGTTTCGCATTTTGCGGAATAGATGCGGATCCATTCATTTCTATGGGTGGATAAAATGTGCGGACAACGTTCAGTATGTTGTCCGCATCCGTGTTTCCGCATTTCTAGTCCGCAAAAATATGAAGCTTGTCCTACTATTGTCTGCACAGATCGGTCCGCTGCCCCATTCAAGTCAATGGATCCGCATATTGCGGATGAAATACAGAATGGTTTCCGTATGTCATCCGTTTTTTGCGGATCCGTTTCTGTATTTTTGAAGGCCTTAGGCTGGATTCACACGTCCGTGGTGGGTTGCGGACCCGCAAATTGCGGGTCCGCAACACACCAGCCCGGCACCCCCATAGAAATGCCTATTCTTGTCCGCAAGCTGCGGACAAGAATAGGACATGCTCTATCTTTTTGCGGAGCTGCGGACCCAAAATCGGGGCCGCGCTCCGCAATTGCGGCTGCAGACAGCACACTGTGTGCTGTCCGCATCCATTCCGTCCCCATAGAGAATGAATAAATGGGTCCGCACCCATTCCGCTAAATTGCGGAAAGGATGCGGACCCATTTTGCGGACGTGTGAATGGAGCCTAAATAATTCATTTTTTTTTCTCTATCTTTTTTTTTCCTTCCATTTTTTGCGGACCGTAAAAAAACGGAAGACATACGGAACACAAACGGAAGTCATCTGTCCGCAAAATGTGGACACGCGGTTCCGTTATTTGCAGACCGCAAAACAGAAAGGATTACACACGGTCTTGTGAATGTACCCTTACTGTAATTGGCTTCCTACCTCTTTATAGGGACCCTACAAATATATTAGTTTATGTCTCTTTGATATCTTCAGATTCCGATAGACTCGGGTTACCACACTGAATCCTCGCTCTTTCCTTCGATTCATTCAATGCAAGGTGACATTAATCTTTCAAGCTGACAGTCTGTAGAAAATAATACATTATCTGTCTTTCTTGTACCCACCTGACGGAATTCTTCAGGTCACGTGGCTTAGCGAGAACCGAACCGGGTCAAAGTTATGTATTCATTCTGTCACGAAAAGGACAGCTGTGGGAATTAACTTGTCCTCAAACTAGAAAAAAAACCACAATGTAATCTGGGTCTGTGGAACAGAAAACTAATCCAGCAGAACAGTTTAAATGAAAAGATCATGTATGAAAGGTTGAGTAAATCTTTATTTGCATTGTAGTCTGAAGGCCTCCTGAGTTGTATTCATTTTATTGATGTATCTGTAGATGGCTTTATGGTCCAGCCCCATGGAGTCTGTATCACTATTAACTCATTGGACATGTTCTCCAAGTCCACATAAGCAGTAATATAAAATGTGCTGTCAAATTCATTTATCAGTCATTTAAGGGGTTCTAGGATAACAGATGAAAGGGGTTCTTTATTGACATTTGTGGGTCCCACAAAGCCACCTCAATTACATAGAACTCACCTGCAGTAGAAAGTTTGTAATATACTTACTGTTCTGAATTTGTGTGGACCGACCTCAAACAAACCTGGTGACATGACACTCTTCTGATAATCCAGCTTCTGCAGACGTAACGTTCTTTACCAGGTATCTGGATGGATTCAGGAGTTTGCGCATGTAAAGTACCCCAGTACAGGGGGTATCTGCAAATGGTTTGTAATTTTATGTTTTATAATGCTATGTATTGTACTCAGCATATCTGTGCATCTTGTAGGCACAACTAGGGTTAACTAATCCTGACCCAGCCCTCTTAGGCTGGGTTCACACTTGAGCGTTTTACAGCGCGTTCAAACGTGCTGTAAAACGCTCAACACATGAAAACCAATGATTCCCTATGGCCCTGGTTCTCACTTGAGCGTTTTACAGCGCGTTTGAACGCGGTGAAAAACGGCCTACGCTCAAAAAAGTTCTTGAGCTTCTTTGGGGCGTTTTGTCGCGCGTTCCCGTACATAGACTTCGGCGGGAACGCGCATAC
The DNA here is from genome assembly GCF_905171765.1 of Bufo bufo. NCBI lineage: Eukaryota > Metazoa > Chordata > Amphibia > Anura > Bufonidae > Bufo > Bufo bufo. Next base: position 776,509,058 of record NC_053390.1, on the reverse strand, counting down.
AGAGCGCTCCATCCCGTACGCTCAGGTCTGAACGCAGCCTTAGGAGCACAGGGTGTGGGATGGCTCCAGCCCTAGCTCTAGAATATTTTATGCAGAATGAGGGAGAGCTTGAAGAAGGAGGAAGCCGTCACCATGTGCTTCTCAAAAACCTAAAATTTCAGAGACTCGCAGTTCTCTGCATTTTCTTGGAGAAAGAAAGATATATAATATTAGAGAATATGCATGGCCGAGCAAGGAGTCAGGTTAGCAAGTAAACCTGCTACTTCAGCTATTCCAGACTTTGCTGCTGTGGAGAGATGACGAGTTAAGACACCCTACACACTTGGACACGATTTGGCCCATCATAGTCATTTGGTCCTGTACACTGCAGTGTGAATTGCAGGCATAATTGCCAAAGTACAGTCACCAGCCAGAGATTCTACGGAGGGAGACTTTAGCAAGGAAATGCTTCTAGAAGGCCATAATTCCCAGCTTTGCCCAAAAGCCATATCTAGAAAAGGAGTTGCACTGTGTGCAGATGAGACTGTGTTTCCTTGTTGGGTGTACTACAACTCCCATTTTGCACTACAGTAAACAGTGATGTTTATTCTGTTTAAAGATGGCCTGGTTTACTTACTCCTACCACACCATACACTGTCGTCAGAGCCACTACCCCTCCCATCCTCCACTCTGGCTCCTCAAGGGCTTTCTGCAGGTAGTAAAATAGTTCTGGCCACGTCCATTGCAGAAGTGATGTCCCAGAAGATGCCTAAAGTGTGCTCTTTTGTCATCTGTTGAGTCTGTAGGACCATTAGGTATGTGTGCCAAGAGCATATCCCAGCACATAAGGCAAACATACAAACTAAATGTAGTAGGAGCATAGCCTAAGTTTTACAAGAATACGTTTCCAGGTGGGGAGGATGTACGTGTAGATAATTTGGTAATATTGCCTATTAAATTTACAGGATGTGTTTTTCAGGGCCGGGCACATAAGTGACTCTCAGGTGCAGATGTTATTGGAGAAGGCTCAGGCAGAAGTTCTTAAAGTGAAGCAGAAGTTAGAAAACGCTCTGAAACAAGAAACACGGAAAATGTACCAGAAATCAAGCAACAAGAGAAGCCGCCACATTGCACAGAAGGTAATTATTGAAGGCTTTTATACATTCTGCATTCAATAGTTAAATTTCACATTACATTAAAGGCTATGAATGAACACCTTCAGGGCCAATTTTTTATGATTGCATTTTACAAATTTTGGGCTAAAAATAATTTTTTCAGTGGCTATTTACTAGAAAATGTCAGCAGTTTTTTTTCTATTGGGTTAGATTTCAGCCTATTTGCAGAGTAACTTGCTTTCAGTTTCAGATAGCTGCTCTGTGGGCTGCATGTATAGCCCTTATTTCTGAATTCCTGACAGCTTGTAACAGCGGTAGCTGTCCGCCGATGATCCCCTGCTTACCGCCGTGGTCCCGGGCTCCATGTTCAGTGATGATTTTCTGCCGATGTTTCCCATTCACCTCTGCAGTCCTGTGCCCTGTCCTTGCAAGCATCGTTTGTTCTGTTCTGGAATCCGCTGCACGGTTTCCTTCCAGCCCTGGGCACAGCAGGCTTTCTGCTTGTTCACTGTAGCACTTCCTTAAGGGCCGGCGTGCGTCACTTCCTGTGATTTATGGGTTTAACACATGTGATCGTGCTGACCAATCCCAGTCATCCTGCACTTATTTAGTGGTCCAGCCCCTTTCCCAGGTGCCTGAGCGTCAGAGGTCCTTGTGTCCTACAAAGGTTGCTTGCATTCCTGTATACTTGACCTGTGCTTGTATTTCTGGACTCCGCTACCTGTTTGATCCTTACCTGCTTGACTTGAGTCTGTTGACTGTTGACGACCCAGATTGCCTGACCTGTCCTGCCTGCCCTGACCCATTACTTGTTTGACTTCGCCTCTGCCTCATCCTTCAGTCCTGCACTGTTGCTCCTGATTACGATTCGGTCTGCTGACTATGACTGTACCTCTGGTACCTCCTGGTCCATCTGGACCAGCTGCCACGTGTGCCAATCCTCCTCAAGAGGAAACGACCTGGTGTTACCCTCGGGAAAGTCTCAGGGATATTGTGAAGAACGAGAGGTTCACCAACGCCCATATAGGAAGTAGGCACAGTGGGTTCACAGCGCTGGTTCGTGGCACAGCTCTTACTTTGTTTAGGCACTATATTATGTATGCTTTGTTCGTTGCCTAATTTCTAGACATCTTATGGCATCTGTAGCAGAGTCAGTTCAATAAGACACCGTTCCAACATCCACTTTTTACATTCTCATGAGCTCTGAAGACAAATTGCAATTTTGAATTTGCATGCAACGTCTTGCTATAGGGAATCCATCCTGGGGCGTAATAGCGCTCATTTGCATTTTAACAGTTTGGCACTATTAATGAATAAATATAGGCGCACAGTGAATCATTGAAGCTGGAAATCTCAGGGTAAGTTTTCCTTTTTTTCATCTAAAAATAGTTTTACATTTCCATCTTAATCCTTCCCTTTGGAAAGAGAAGATGGCATTGCGTTTGTGAAATTCAGAGCCCAAATATTATCTGATTAATTGGCTTGTAATGTTTATAACATCCATTGTAAAGACGCTGATGAGAAAATCTGTTACTGGATGACAGCAGATTGTTTTTTGTAGTCTGACTGGTATTTGTAAGGGATCTGAAAATTGCCTTTTTGTGTCTGCTTTTCGAATCCCATTAGTATGTCGAAACGTGACGCGAGGATAAATCTAATGAAGGAAAGAGAATACTGATAAGTACAGTGGACATGGAGTTTTAAGATGGCTCTCCAGATGAAACTACAACCCCCAACATTTTCTGACCGTCCCATAGCATGGTGGTCGTCATAGTTTCACATTATGTAGGGTATGTGTATACCCCCAGGGAATATTAGGCATGTCATACTATTCCCATGCCGTTCCATAATATGTGTATAATCAAAGCCTTGTGGTTAATTTAATGTAATATATTTACTTGCCTAAAAACCTGGAGAAATAACATTGCTTTTCACTGCATTGAAACCAATTTAAAGGAACACTCCAGGCAAAACTGATACTGTGCTATGCCTAGGGGGTGGTATATGACACAGGGATGCAAAAAATACCAAGGGCAGAAGTCAAGCACCACCTCATTAAGCCCTGCAGTAGACATAACACAGTGTATCAAGTTTGCTTTGAGAGTTCCTTCAAAGGCTCTGTTATGTTGGCGGCCATTCTGCTCCTCTGATCAGACATTGGCACTGCCTTACGCTGTTGCTGCTCCTGCCTCCGCTCTCCTACTGGCCCTCCTCTCCCCTGTAGCATTTTGTCTGGCCGCCATGGCACCACTCTTAATCTGCTGCTGCAATAGGCTGACCCCTCCACTGTGTACATAGGAGGATGCATGCCCCCCCACTATTTAAGGGCCAGCACATGCGCAACCTAGTTATCACTAGTGATGAGTGGCAGGGGCAATATTCAAATTCGCGATATTTCACAAATATTTGGGTGAATTTGCGATTATTTTCTTGATTGCGAAAATCGGCAATGTAATATGCGTGTATTGCAGGCGCAATACAGGCGTGGGTCACTGTTGCTACATTTTTTAAGCTGCTAGAAGTTTCCTGAGACTGGAGAAAATGGTTGGCACGGCAGAACATTACAATAGCTTTATATGCAGATAGAGTGCTCTAATATATTCGCGATTGCGCAAATCGGCAATTAATGATGCACATATTTTTGCGCAATATGTGCAACTTCACATTTTAGCAGGTCTGACTACATATTAGTGATTGGTGCACTAAGTATTGTTGTAAACTTGTGACATCACAGCACTATGTATGTAGCATGTATGTATGGACAGCTACACTATATCACGATCTAACCTACACTGACTATCTCCCACTAACTATCTGTATTATATATATGAGCTAACTAAATAACTAGCTAACTAACTAACTAACTAACTAACTATCTAATGTAACGACACAGCAAAGCACAGAGCACAGCAATGTCACTGCTCTCTCTCTCAGAACTCCATAAAACTACAGAAAATAGCTGTTGGGGAGGTTCTTATATAGTAAGGTGTAGGCAACTTTCCTATTGGTTGCTAGGGATGTTGCTAAGCTCAGCCAAAGACATTGCAGCCTTCTCATTGGCCCAAAAGCAAGAAGAGCGGTTACTGATGAAAAAAAATCTAGAATATTTGAGAATACGAATATATATTCTAAATCTTCGCAAATTCTCGAAGTGGCGATATTCACGATTAAAATTCGCGATTCGAATATTCGCGCCCAACACTAGTATCACCCACTGATGGCTGGCCACCCTGGAATACTTAATTCACCTTACCCTATGGGAGGTGCCTGAGCAAAAGGTTCACTTGTCTACTAGTTCTTGCTAAGGTGTGCTGAATTTCATTGTCTGCCCATATACCATCTGCCTGATTCCTGACTCTGACCCTCTGCTGCCTGACCTGTGCCTGATTACTGTATTGACCCTATGCTGCATTCCCTGACCTTGGTCTTCTTTCATAGATTTGCAAGAATTCAGCCTGCCCTAACTTTGGCCTGTTAGTGACTACGAGTTTGCCTATTCCCTTGGTGCCCCACACCAGTGTCTCTAAACCCTGTGGGTCAGCTGTCAATCACACCAGGACTACTTCAGAAGGTAGCAGCCTGGTTTCTACCCTGCAGTGAAGTCTAGATCCCTGTAGAGGGGTTAAAGGGGGAATATCAGGGCACTGTCAGGATAACACCCTTAGGTTTAGCCCAAAGTCAAACTGGTTGGTGGACACGGTGGTTTCACACCCACTGAACTTAACAGGTCCTCTGTGTTAATGCCATTAAACTGCTCCCAAGTAACAAAATAGCAGTGAAGTAACGTGTGGGCAGATAACTCTCAAAAATTTTTAGATTTTTTTCACCACTTGTTTTATACTGTGTACACCATATTCTGTTTGTCACAGATGTCACTTACTATCATGCACTGTATATGTCTTACAGTTTATGTAAATCTCCATTACCTTGCCTCTATCTAGTTGCCAAACCACATTAGTAACTTATTGTATTGTATTCATGCCATAGGACGGGGTTGGCAACCTTTTTTGTACAGTGTGCCAATTTAAAAAAAATCAAAGCTGAAGCGCTCAGTCTGTCATGCAGTACAGGAAAGTCATATAACCCAACTGTATGTGACATAAACCAAATAATCAGTTTAAAGGGGTTCTCCGGAAATCAAGAAAATAAAAATAATTAAATATTACTTTATTATAAATATATTCCCAAATACCTTTTTATTAGTTATAATGGCTCATTTTGTCTACGGAGCAATCATCAGTGGAAATAAAATGTCCGTCGTCCTATTATTACACACAAAACCAGTCACACAGCAGGACAAGTTACTTCACAACACTGAGGTAAATAGTCGCCTCATCCTCCTCTCTGCTCTGCTTGTCAGGGATTATGATCCTGAATACAGCTGATAAGATCTTCAGCTGAATCTTTGTAGGAATGGCATTCATGAGGAGACATGAAGTACAGAGAGGATGTGGGGAGCAGCACTTGTATGTAGTCTCCATTACCACAGCCCCACATTATCACAGTCTGTCCTGTCCGTCCTCTCTGTACTTCATGTCTCCTCATGAATTCAATTCCTACAGAGATTCAGCTTAAGATCTTATCAGCTATATTCAGGATCATAATCTGTGACAAGTAGGAGAGGAGGATGAGGCAGTTCTTTACCTCAATGTTCTGAAGTGACTTGTCCTCCTGTGTGATTAGGACAGGTTTTTTTGTGTAGTAATAGGACGGCGGCCATTTTATTTCTCCTAATGAGTGCTCCCTAGACCAAACGAGCCATTATAACTAACGAAAGGTATTTAGGAATTTTTTTATAATAATGTAATATTTAAGTATTTTTTCTTAATTCCCAGAGAACCCCTTTAACTTACTATTCAGTGTCAGCCCTGTCCCTGACTTTCTTTGCAAAGACAATCCAACTGTGGTTCATATGAGGTGGCTCTGAGCTGGACACAGGTCTCAGAGTGGTCTGCAGTAAGAAGCTTGCTCTCCATCGCCCCCCATAACCCTAGCAGTTACATGCCAGAAGCTTGCTCCCTATCATCCCGCTATCCCATCAGTAGTCACATACAGGCTCATTATCCTCCAACACCCCTCAAAGTTCAGAAGCTTGCTCCCCATCGTCTCCCCAGCAATCACATGCAGGCTCACCATCCTCCCACCCTGCAAAATTTGAAGAAGCTTGTTTCCTGATTGTTGCCCCCGTCAATCACCAGTAGGCTCACTATTTTCCAACATCTCCCAAGTTGTCAGAAGCTTGCTCCCCATCATCCTCCTTTTCCTCCTCGGCAGCCACATACAGGCTCACTATCCTCCAACACCCCCAAGAGTTGTCAGAAGCTTGCTTTCCATTGTTTCCCCATCCCCTTAGCACTCACATGCAGGCTCACTATTTTACAGCACCCCCCAAAGTTGTAAGAATGTTGCTCCCCATTGTCCGCCCCCATCCCGACACCAATCACATGCAGGCTCATCATCCTCCCCCACCCTCCTGCGTGGCAACAAAATATGACATGCATTGTGGGGGTTGCTGACTTCTGCTGTAGGACCTTTAGGTCACATAGCCCTATTGCGTTGGTAAAATCACATTATTGTAAAGGCACTATTGGCCATGCCTTTTTTCAATATGGTCCTGGAAAACTACGACCCCAGACGCCATGATTAATGAGGAATGAAATGGAAGTGAGTCTTAAAGTACTACTACTTCCATGAGACATAGACTGTCCTTGTATCAGAGACGTCTCGCAGACCAGTATGAGAGAGAGTTTCACCACTGCCGTCTGTTACTAGACTGTTTGTAATGTTGAAAGAACAATACCTCCTCTCCTTTTATTCAGTAAAGTTGACCGTATGACCACATTGAACTGTGTCAGCCCTAATAGAATTTGTAGGGGCCCAATTCATCAGCTAGAGGATTGGTAAAATCCAGTTGTTAATTTATTCATATATTTTCAGTAGTAATAACAGAGAAACAACACAATGTAGACTTTTATGAAAACATGTTCCAGAATCATTTTTTCAGACAAATCAGGAGACTCGTCAGGTCCATTTACAGGTAAACATGCCAAAGAGATGGACCTTACAACATCTATTGGCATCAGTGAGAAGTGGGAACCATGGTCAGACTTCCCCTCTCTGCTTTTCCTATCGATTTAGTGAATCTCTAACTTCACAATTATGGCAGTGCTCAAATAGTCGGGCCTACTAAGCATTGTGCCTCTGTAACAGCTGTCAGATTTCTAATCCTCTCCTCGAAGAGGTGGCTCAGATAGTACCAAGTGAGTTGGCATGCAAGCCAGGTCCTAAAAGGGGTACCTCTGGTACTGCTCTTATGGCAGTCCTGGGCACAGCCTGTCACAATGTTTCCTTTTACCTATCTTTACCTATTGTTTTGTGTGTGATCATCTGATACTTAGTTACTCTGCTTTTTTTTTTTTTTTTTCTATGTAGCTAAAGGAGCAGAAGAAGGAGCTAAGCGGAGTGCAGGAGGTCTGTAAATACTCCAAGGAAGTGCAGCCCTACTTGGAACATTGGGGAAAGCTGTTTGCTAATCATTGCCGGGAGCTTGAAGAACTCTATGAAAAGCTGGATAATGATGCCACCGATGAATTAAAGGAGATTAAATACAGCCTGACGGAGAAGGCGATTGAAGATCTCAGACACGTCCAGAGTGCTGTAATTATCCAAGAAATGTTAAAACTCAATGTGCCCAGACTGCATCTCCAACAAGTGCTAGACGAGCACAAAAGAGAGACGGCACTCCTAGCTCAGCAGCTAGAGAAGGAGGAAAGTGACAAAGCGGCCGAGTCAAGAGCCTCTCTGGAGAATACCTTGCGGAAACTCGATGATGAATTCAAAGTCAGTCTCAAGGAGCAGAAGAATCTAAGAAACTGGGAACAGCTGTTATTCACGTACGTTTTCCCTATGTTCCCGCTCTTCAAATTTATAATGTTGCTTTGAAGCATCGTGTTGCATGAGAAATATGTAAATTTTAAAGGGTAGTTCCATTTGTGGAGACACTTTATAAAATGGTTTAGGAAATTATATAAATATCAGTTCCTGAATATGATGTTCGTGGAAAAGTTACAATGGTGGTGACAAGATAACCTACAGTGCTGTGTGAAATATTTTCTTCCCTAAGTATACACCACAGATGCTTCAGTGGTCACAAGCTAGTGGTGAGAAGTTGATGTGTTGCATGGCAAACCCAGGAATCTTCCCCAGCCTATGAATGGTCACTAAGAGTATTTAAGGCCCATTCCCAGGGGGAAGATGCCAGAGGAATAGGTGTATCTATCTTGCTAATTCCTGCGTAAGGTGTCCTGTTCTGTTTGTCTGCCCATGTACCACCTCTGTCCCTTTACCTATTCTAACCATTCACTGTCTGACCTTACTACAGCCTGTTTATCGTGATGACTAGTGTTGGTCGAGCATGCTCGGCTACGCAGCCAATAAATATGAGGGGAGATACTGGCGCTTAGTGTAATGCAGTAGCCATGTTGGTTACTGGCATTACAGTGATTGGCTGACCAGATTGCGTCATCGGGTGCTATATAGCACCCGATGACACGTGGTTCGGCTCAGTCTTAGTCAGGGCAAGCTGCAGCTGTAGGGACAGGAATTGTTGTTTTTTTAATTTTTTAAGGTAGGGTTTAGTGTTGAAAGATGTTAGAGACCCAAAAGTCCTTTTAAGGACTATTGTTTTATATGGCTGCAATATATATTATTAGCGCAACCTGCACTAAATTGCGTGCAATTGTTTGGCCGCTGTTGACAGCGACATTACCTGCGCTACATCTCCTGTATAACATTTGCGCATCCTAAATATCTGTGACATTCAGTGTAATTTATTTGCGCATACACAAAACCTGCGCTACTGTACGTGTGACATACTTGCAAGCATATATACCATTTAATATGCTCAAGGTGAGCAGTAAAGGACAGGGAAGTGGCCTAACTCAGCTTGCCACCTTCCTCACTCTGGTCATCCTCCTGACTTGTTGACCTAACATGAACCTCACTTATTAACAACTGTGTCTCATCCTCATCATCAACCTCTTGAGACACTAATTGCCGTTGACTTATTGGCAACTGTGTCTCTTCATCATCATCCACCTCGTGAAACATTAATTGCTGTTCCCCACCGTCATCTTCTTCTGACGGTGGATGCTCAAGAGTTTGGGAATCAGTGCACAAGATCTCCTCATGACCCTCTTCAAGCGGGCTTGGCAAGAGCAAGTGCTGATAGTGCACGCAGAGACCATGGCCCTTGGTGTGGTGAAACTGTGCCTGCTGCAAGAGCACAAGAAACACACTCATCCACGATACCTAGCTTCATGTCCCAGTTTGCAGGGCGGCACAGGACACCACTCTCGAAGTCACACCAGTGCGACCAGGTGGTCGGTTGGATTTCAGCAGAAAATGCTTTCAGTCGGTTAAGCACCACCCTGTCTTCCACAAAGTCCAGTCTCAGTAGCCAAGAGTCTGGTCAACAGAATCCTCTCCCTGATCCTCCTTCCACCCACCATGGAGAGTCTTGGCAAACAAGTGATCCCACACTCGGATATTCCAATGAGCTCTTTTCATTGCCATTCCTTGATTTGGGCCTCTTGCCAAGCCCGCTTGAAGAAGGTCATGAGGAGATCTTGTGCACTGAATCCCAAACTCTTGAGCATCCACCGTCAGAAGAAGATGACGGTGGGGAACAGCAATTCATGTTTCACGAGGTGGATGATGAGGAAGAGACACAGTTGCCAATAAGTCAACGGCAATTAGTGTCTCAAGAGGTTGATGATGAGGATGAGACACAGTCGTCAATAAGTGAGGTTCATGTTAGGTCAACAAGTCAGGAGAATGACCAGAGTGAGGAAGGTGGAAAGCTGAGTTAGGACAGCAGTACAGAGGGCGAGGGATCCGCAACAGGCTGGAAGAGGCAGTGGGGTGGAAAAAGAGAGAAGGCGGGCCACACAAAACAGGCCCGCAACTGTTCCCCAGGGCACCCCCTTGCAGCAATCTCCCTTGCCAAGGGCTATGTGTTCCGCAGTCTGGCGCCTTTTTGAGGAAAGTGTGGACGAGAAAAGAATTGTCATTTGCAACCTGTGCCGTGCCAAAATGAACTGGGGCGTGAACACTAGCAACCTCACCACCACCAGCATGATCCGCCACATGGCATCAAAACACCCTAATAGATGGGCCGAACGCCTGGGTCCACTATCAGTGTCTGCCGGTCACACCACTGCCTCCTCTTCCCCTGTGTTACGTGCTGGCAAATCCCCTGCCCAAGATGCAGGCCCGGATGCCTCCCGCCCTGCACCTGGACCTTCGCAAGCACCATCAGCTAGCACATCCACTTCTGTGTCCCAGAACAGTGTACAGATGTCCATACCCCAGGCCTTTGAACGAAAGCGCAAATACCCAGCCACCCACCCACAGGCCATAGCACTAAATGTGCACTTTTCCAAATTGCTGACCCTGGAAATGTTGCCATTTAGGCTTGTGGACACTGAGGCTTTCCACAGCCTGATGGCGGCGGCTGTCCCTCGTTACTATTTTTCCCGGTGTGCCGTCTCCGCCTTACACCAGCATGTGTCCCGTAACATCACCTGTGCCCTGACTAACGCAGTTATTGGGAAGGTCCACTTAACGACTGACACATGTAAAAGTGCTTTTAGCCAGGGATGCTACATTTCCCTGACTGCACACTGGGTGAACGTTCTAGAGGCCGGGAGCGGGTCTTACCCTTGAATGGTACAGGTGCTACCGACGCCAAGGATTGCGGGCCCTACTTCCATCAGGATTTCCGCCACCACCTACATTAGTGGCTGCAACCCCCCCTTCTCCTCCTCCTCCTCCACTTCCACCTCTGAATTCTCATCTTGCAGCACCAGTCAGCCATCAGTCAGTAGCTGGAAGCAGTGTAGCACTGCAGTGGGGAAGCGGCAACAGGCCGAGCTGAAACTAATTTGCTTAGGTGACAAACAGCACACCGCCGCAGAGCTGTGGCAGGGTATAAGGCACCAGACTGAGCTGTGGCTCTCGCCACTCAACCTACAACCAGGCATGGTTGTGTCTGATAATGGCCGTAACTTGGTGGCGGCTTTGGAGCTCTGCAAGCTCACACACATCCCATGCCTAGCCCAAATGTTCAACTTAGTGGTTCAGCGGTTTCTCAAAACCTACCCTAATTTGCCTGAGCTACTGGTGAAGGTGGGCCGCGTGTGTGCCCATTTCCGAAAGTCATCTACAACTTCCGCCATTCCACATGTTGGCCAGGCTTTGTGAGCAGCAGAGGGCAGTAGTGGAATACCAGCTGCAACATGGTCGTTGCCTTTCCAGTCAGCTTCCGCTCTTCACAAGCGAGGAGTGGGCATGGATGTCTGACCTCTGTGAGGTTTTTACGCAGTTTTGAGGAATCAACACAGATGGTGAGCGGCGATGCCGCTATTATCAGCCATCCCACTTCTGTGTCTACTGCATGGAGAAGAGGTGGAAATGGGGGAAGACAGTACACATGGTGATAGCCAGACCACCCTCAGTTCGTCTTCTCAGCACGAATTTGATGATGAGGAGGAGGAGGAGCAGGAGACGGTTGCCTCCGCTACAGAGGGTAGTACCCATAGCAGGTTTATTCCATCTGTTCAGCGTGGATGGACCGAAGAGGATGAGGAGATGGAGAGTCATTCTCCTGATGAGGACAGCAAAGTCTTGTCTGTTGGGACTCTAGCACACATGGCTGACTTTATGCTAGGCTGCCTTTCCCGTGACCCTCGTGTTATACGCATTTTGGCCAACACAGATTACTGGTTGTTCAGCCTTCTCGACCCCTGCTACAAAGAGAACTTCTAATCTCTCACTCCTGTGGTGGAGAGGACTAGCAAAATGGTGCAATACCAGAAGGTCCTTGAAAAAATTGTCCCAAAAATCTCCAACTGGCGTCAGAGTAAGTAGTTCCTTGGGCAACTGAGGAGGGGAGACGAGGGGAACACATAGCGGTTCCAACAGAGGCAGGGCAACACTCTCTAAGGCCTGGGACAGTTTCATGACACCCCGCCAGCACCCCCACCCTGATGCGCTGCCTAGTGTCACAAAGAGGGAAAAGTTTTGGAAGATGGTGAAGGACTACGTAGCAGACCGTGTCAGCGTCCTCAGTGGTCCCTCTGTGCCTTGAAACTATTGGGTGTCCAAGCTGGACACGTAGCACAAACTGGCGCTCTACGCCTTGGTGGTGCTGGCCTTCCCTGCCGCCAGCGTTTTGTCAGAGCGGGTATTTAGTTCTGCTGGGGGCATAATAACTGAAAAGCGCATCTGACTGTCAACTGAAAATGCTGAAAGGTTGACTCTTATCAAAATGAACAAGGCCTTGATTTCCCCTGACTTCTCTACTCCACCAGAGGAAAGCGGCTGAACATGAAGGCACTTTAAATGTGGCTTTTATGGTGTATTGAATACACTGTATTCCCATGCACCCCTTCCACCACAAAAATGGGTATATGGTTCAATCTTCCTTTTCTCGCCCTCCTCCTTCATCATATCAACATGCTTATTAGGTTGCCCCCGCTACTAATGTTTTAGAGGGTCAGCTCAGCAGCAGACCCTCACCCCTAATGTTTTAGAGGGTCACCAGCAGGCCCTCGCCCATAATGTTTTAGATGATCAGATCAGCAGCAGACCCTCACCCCTAATGTTTTAGATGGTCAGATCAGCAGCAGGCCCTCGTCACTAATGTTTGAGGGTCAGTTCAGCAGGAAACCCTCACCCCTAATGTTTTAGAGGGTCAACTCAGCAGCAGACCCTCACCCCTAATGTTTTAGATGGTCAGCTCAGCAGCAGGCCCTCGCCCCTAATGTTTTTGAGGGTCACCAGCAGGCCATCAATCATAATTTTTCAAGGGTGTGTATGATGCCCTCCATTATGTGTAATAAAGGATGTATTGGAGTGCCGGTTCCTTGTAATTTTTTGGCAGCCCTTTCACTTAGTGCAATGGCTTTATGAGTGTAGGAGTCCCACTACCTGAACAATTGTACCACAATGTGAATGAGGGCCTCCTTTATGTGATATACAGGTTGTATCGGAGTGCCTCTTCCTTGTAATTTTTGGCAGCACTTGCACTTTATTTACAAGTAAATATACAGGAAAGAATGTTTTCTAGCAATTGTTCCTCTAAAGTCGATTTTATCTTCGGTTTGGTGCGTATTATTGTCAGTCTGTAAAAGTGGCATACTACTCGGACAACATCGTTCCCAGCAGCGACCTGGGAGTCCAAGATGCATCCAGACATCCTCCCCATGCTGTTCCCGAACCATTTCAGTGGTGTTTTCATCAATTTCTGACCTTTTCCTGTGAACCAGACACCCTCCCCTTTTCAGAGCAGGGGGTGCCTGGTTTAATGCTCTGGTTCTCATATTGACATCCCAAAGTGTTCTACTCGAGCACCAGAGCACCTGAGCACTTTGGTGCTTGATCAACACTAGTATTGACCCTTTATTGCCTTCCCAACTTTGTACTTGTTTCCTGGATATGCATATACTCTGCCTGCCCTGAACTTTGCCTGTTTTCTTACTATGAGTATTGCTTGATCCCTCTTTGCTTCGCACCGGTGTCTCTGACCCCTGTGGGTTAGCTGCCAGCCATACCGGGAGTATTCCAAGAGGTAGTGACCTGGTGGCTCTCTTGTAGTGAAGACCAGACCCTGTATACTGTAGGGGTTAAATGGTGAAAACCAGGGGACTGCCAGGATAATGCTCTTAGGTCTAGTCCAAAGTCAAACCGGTTGGTTGTCACAATGATTCCACGCCCACTGGTAGTGATTGTCACTTCACAATCTTCTTCATGGACACTCCATTTTGTAAGGAAAGGATTCATTACAGTTAGTGTAGTCCAGCTATGAAATGCCGTATGCCAAGTAGTAGTCATGGCAGATACCATGACTACATTCAAACAAGGGCTAGATGTTTATCTAATGAGCATTTCATTGAGGTTTATGAATAATTTATAATTGAATGATGTGTAATTGAACTGAGACAGAGGTATACACTAGGGGGTGGTTACATGTCTAAAACCACCTTCTCGAGCTACTCTTGCTCTAGGGGAAGTCTACCCCTAAATGATCGGGCAGAGCTCTACTGAATCGCCCTGTCCTCTCTATCCCCTCCCTGCATTCATCTCTGTAATTAGTGCCAGGAGGAAACTGGAAGATGAATGATTAATGCTTAGAGCCTGAAGAGGTGAGTTCCCACTGAACATCATGTAAGTAGCATTAACTCTTTCACTTCTCCATCAGGATTCTGAAATGTAACTATTTGACAGTCCTTGACCACCAGTGGTCCTTAAATGAACCCCTTAACTGGCCTAGGTCACCAGGGATTCTGGAATTAACACCCTAGTTTCAGTACGCCAAAAGATTGACCGTGCCTTGAGGTTTTCCCATGAAAAGTAATTTTTGTAGCATGGTCCTAAGGACCTTTAAAATAAGGTTTGTAAACTGTGTTCAATATCCTGCCAGAAAAAGAAATTTGGAGTGGAAAGCTATTATCTGACCTGAATAATTGTGGGAAAGAAAAGGTTGGCAAAGAAAATGTATTCAGATATTGGACAGTCAATGGAATTTTGGACCTAAAAATTACATGATGAGAAAAGGTGGAGATTCAACAGAATGGCATTCGTGGTCCATAGGATAATGTATGCCACTCAAAACAAGGAGGACTACAATCTGCTTTTGTTGTAATTTTCACATATGTAACTTGGTGTTTTATACAGGAAGGCCCAGCTGTTACATCTCTGTGTGTCCGAGGGTGATGTGCAAAAGACAAAACTTGAGTTCCACTCTGGCTTTTCTCAGATGGATATTACTTTAGCTCTTCCAAAAATTCAAAGCAGAATGCTCCTCCAGAAATACCTGAGCGACTGGAGAGTTGTAGAGCTGCAGAAAGTGGACCAGCGTATGCAAGAGCGTGAGAAGAAGGTGAGTTGGATTGGGATGTTCAAACATCCTGTGTCAGTTACCTTCATGTATCTAGCAGGTTATTTAACCGCTTCCAGACCAGGTCATTTACCCTCTTCCTGACCAGGCGCATTTTCCATTTTTCAGTACATGCTTCTTTGAAAGTCATAACTTTATTTTCCTCTTGGCTATGTAAATAGTTTTTTTTACTCCCTTATACTTGGAGCTTTATTTTTATTTTAGTTTTAGTTTTTTATTGTTATTTTTTTTTAAACCAGAAGCAATGTTAAAAAACGGTAAAAATAGTCAATTTTTCAAAATTTTTTATTTTTATTTTTGTTAATAAAAATTAACTAACAATCTTGATGTACTGCAGCACTCTTCATATAATCCAGTGAGGATTTTATTTAATCACACGTAGCACCAAACACAGTCCCCCCCCCCCTCCCCACCCTCCATGTTTCTCTGTATATCCCTGTATTCTGTTGAAGTTATAATGTCTCCCCTATGTAAAGAACCTGGAGTGCAGATACATAGTCGGTGAATGTATACAGTGATTAGCTGCAGTTATATTAACCTCGTGACTCAGACTGCCTGCCTGTACTATCTGTGTGTGCAGACTCTCCAGTGTAGTTCTATGAGATGTAGCTTCTCACTGGTCTCCCTGCCTCCTGCATGTAAAAACTGACTTGGGATAGAGAGGATAGGAGGGAAGAGAGACAGGCTCAAGCTGCATCACATAGGAGAACATGAAGACACTGCAGTGTGAGGGGACAGCAGCCCTGTGTTACTAATCTGTCATGGCTGCCATTACACAGAACAGTGTCATGAGACTCCGCCCCTGTTCTCTCTCTGCAAAGCTAAGCATGATTACAAATGTAGGATTTATTTGGCATAAAGGACTGCTATCTTATTCTAATAGCCGATCCTGCACTATATAGGCAAAGAAAAAAATCCTGGAGCATTTATTTCAAATAGATCAAAAATTATCATGTGATAGACTCCATCTGTAAATTAACTGCACATGCCAATTAAACATCAGTGCCTTGATGTGTTCAACACATAGCAGACCAAGAATTATAACTTCTTGTCATATACTGTGGCGTAGGTGGTGGTAGTAATACTTGGGAGTCCACAGTGGGTCTCCCCTCTAGATCTCCCTGGGACCATACAGTGACTGGAGGGCTTACTATTTTTCCCTTAGGGCACACCCTGCTATTGGGGCTCCTTCCTGGTGGTAGTTTAGGTGCCATTGATGATAGGTGTTTTGGCAGGGTGCAAGGAGGCAGTGTAGGTGCAGCAGCCAATGTATGGTGGAGTCAATAACCAGATCAGTTGTTATCAACAAATAAGTCTCATGCAGAATAGGAGTTGTAGTACATCCAGCAATAACAAGGCACAGCTCCAAGTCATATAACACAGTGCAATCCATCCCCAGTAACAGTGTATGGACAGCAGCAATAATGAGGGTTGTAGTACTCTTTCCCTCTGTCTCTCTATAAAGTCTCTCTGCAGAACCTTATGCATGCAATTAGGTTCTTGTTAAGTGTTTCTGTAATTTCCAGGCTGAGTGGTACAGATATTAGATGCAGCTGACCAAACCATCTCAAAGTGTGGAAGGGTGCACTGGCAATCTCTCTCACAGCAGTAAGGTCTCTCTCTACCATAAACGTGCATGATATCTTACTAACTGACTCCACTGCAGAACCTTATAATCCTGGACCCTCTAACTTCCTTCTCTCGCTCTGGAGTACCTTCATGCAACAATTATAAATCTCAAAGGTGATGATCCTCTGGAACTGAAAGTGTTTGTCTGCAGAGCATTCTCAAACACATCTGTCCTTCTCTGCTAACAACAGACTCCTCTGGGAGGTGGACCCAGGTTCCATCTCCCAAGAAACCTAACCTATCAACAGGCTTTAAGGGGTTGTCCGGCCATATATAGATGATGGGGCAGCACGGTGGCTCAGTGGTTAGCACTGGTGCCTTGCAGCAATGGGATCCTAGGTTTGAATCTGACCAAGAATAACATCTGCATGGAGTTTGTATGTTCTCCTGGTGTTTGCGCTTGTTTCCTCCCACACTCCAAAGACAAACTGATAGGGAACTTAGATTGGGAGCCAGATTAGGGACAGTATTGATGCTATAGTCTGTAAAGCGCTGCGGAATACAGCAGTGCTACATAAGTGCGTAAAATAAATAAATGACCTATCTTCAGGATCGGTCATTAATATTAGATTGGCAGGGGTCCGATACCCAGCACCCTACCGATCATCTATTAGAAGAGGAAGCAGCGCTCCATGCATGGAGCACAGTTTCCTCTTCAAACAGCTGATTGGCAGGGGTGCCAGGTGTCGGACACTTACCAATCAAATATTGATGACCTATCCTGATGATAGGTCAGCAATATATGTGGCTAGACAACCCCTTTAACCCTTACTTGTCCATGCAATGCCATTAGGTACACAAGTATAATAAATCACATTTCACTTAACAATATAACACTACTTCAGTTCATCTTTTGCAGTGACCCTATTCTGGGGTACTACACTGCCACTTACATGGCAGATATTTTATAGATATTTTATTTAGATGAATCAGTGACTTGTGCTCATTCTATCCAAAGCGTTTCATCAAAACATCATATGTGGTGTCTGGCCAGTCACAAAAACTTTCCTCTGCAAGTCAGTACGATTATAGAGATCCAAAGTGTATATACTTAAAAAATTTCTTTACATCGCTATATTCTGAGTTCTGACACCCATTCCTTTTTTATTTTTTTATTTCTGTCTACTGAGATGTGTAAGTACTATATTTTTGAGGGAACATCTTTTGTTTTTATTGATATTTTGGGAGTATGTATGACTTTTTGATCACTTTTTATTAATTATTTTTTAAAGTGGTAACTAAAAAATGGTGATTTTAATTTTTTTTATCCATTATGGGGTGCCTTCTTTCTTATTTTGATAGGGCATTTTTGGATGCAGTGGTACCAGTTGTGTTTGTTTATTTTTTTATATGTCAAATGATTAGAATTTTTATTTCCTTTTTTAATTTAACATTTTATTTTTAACTTTTTTATTTTTAATATTGTATGCATATTTTTCGATTTATATTATATTTCATTTGTATTGTTTCTTACAATATTACAATACTACTCATTTCACTTATTCCAAAGCTCCATCTTACCCTTAAACAGGGGTTGTCCAGGATTAGAAAAACATGGCAGCTTTCTTCTAAACATGGGGATCATTCTAAATGAAAGTGGTATTATAAATACTATAAATGGAAAACTAAAAGCTCTTTAGTTTTTGATCAAACGCGTGTCGGGCCCATCTACCAGGCGTCAAGGTGGCTTCCGCAGATGGATACCTAACACTAGAAAACCGCCTCTCTTGGACTTACCTAAGTCTACATTTTTCAGGGCAGTGTAGGAACCATCTACATTTATACTCTGCTCAGAAGCCCCAGGCAGATCGGCGTTGCTCAGTCTAAAAGAGGCGCTACCCTCAATATATACTACAAGAAAATTTAGACTGGCACATTCATATACATAATCACAGGTGCATATCCATCAAGCAAACATGGTTGATAATAAAATGGCTGCACAACATTTATTATCAACCATGTTTGCTTGATGGATATTGACCTGTGATTATGTATATGACTGTGCTACTCTAAACTTTCTTGTAGGTTCCTACGCTGCCCTGAAAATTGTAGGCTTAGGTAGGTCCAAGTGTTAGGTACCCATCTGCGGAAGCCAGCTTGACGCCTTTTTCTATTCCTGGACATCCACTTTAAGCCCTGTGAAACATTATAGAGCAAAGCATGCTGGGATTGGTTAGAAAACCCATCAGGAAGCTGTTAAAAATAGCAAGTTCTGCATGTAAACATCCTGCTAGGATGCACTGATGCTGAAAACAGGGGAAGGAAAGTGCCATTATAAAAAACAGGTATATGGGGGCAAAAATATGCAGTGTTTGTCATAGTCCCGGCAGCTAATTTTTTTTTATTATTTGACTGGAGAACCCCTTTAAGTACTGAGAACCTTGTAATGACATTCTCTGCACTTGAGGGTCTCAGACCAGTCATTTTACCACTGG
Source organism: Bufo bufo (assembly GCF_905171765.1). NCBI lineage: Eukaryota > Metazoa > Chordata > Amphibia > Anura > Bufonidae > Bufo > Bufo bufo. The sequence goes on along the minus strand of NC_053390.1, from coordinate 776,489,940 downwards.
TGCCCCCGTATTTGTCATGCAACCTATGCCTTCTATGGGTACACATGACATATTCTATTCTTAATCAGAAGCAAAATATTCAACTTTCATTAACATTTCCCACAAGGTTTTCTATTGTAATTGGGTTTTCTTTCCGCTAAACGGATTACAGTGCATTGCATTTGCTATCCTGGTAGCAGATATGTTGCCCGTGGACCTATTATTCCCTGACTGTGATGAAGAGTCTTTCTGTCCTTTATCCGGGTCCCACAGGACATAGAGTGAACATTTTTATACTGAGATATCCGAGAAGTGGGAAGAATGTGATTACATAGCCGTGCTTGACAGCCTCCATGGTGTAATCTGCAGTCCCGGAATGGTGTCCTCTGACATTTCATTTGTTTTTCATTTGCTAATTACACTTCAGATCTGTATTCGTAAGAAGGTTTGAGCGCAGAAGCTCCAGATCAATGGCACCCGCCTGCATATTGTTCAGCAGTCTAGATTCAATGACATCGCTGCTGCTTTCATGTCTGGTTTCATTATCCATTACTCTTTGTAACGTGCCAGAGCATTGACTGCAGTCACAGGGACTTTTATATAGTTACATAATTTACAATGGAAACATTGTGATATTGGTATTAGCTAAACCTAGGGTATATGGTGTATAGCAGAACTTGGGGTATCTGCAATTGTTTTGTATTGTATCGTGTTATGTGTATGCTATGCATAGCACACCAGCATGAGAGGTATGCTTGGTAGGTACAGGGTTAACCATCATGTTCCTCTTGGTAGGAGTGGACTGGTCCTACTTCCTGCCAGGAGGGGAAGTTCTAATCTCACCGGTGTGGAGGAAGGAAGCAAATGGGACCTTATCCAGTTCTCCTGTATGATCACTACTCTAGAGAGATTCACAGAACCAAGATATATTTCATATTAGAAGCAGAGTAACCAGCAACCACAGCTTTACATACCCTGCTGCAGGTGAGGGAAATACAGTGCAGACACCCATCACATAAACAACATCCAGGGCAGTCTAACTCCAAGCCTGTATTACACAGTGGACACAAGTGCATACTGCTTTTAGTCAGAATTACAAGAGAGACATCAGCAAGATAGCATATCTGAAGTGCCAGTTAATTGCTACTTATCCAGCCACCATACCTCATCATTTGGTGACAGGAATTGCACTTTGTACTTACCACCTCTGGATGTACAAGTTATATTTTGCATTAAGTGAAGAGAGACTTTTATACTTCTGACCGAATTCTTTCAACCACCTTTCCAACACAACATCTTATCAGGGCCACTACCACCCCCATTCTCTGCACTGGATACTCAGGGGCTCGTTGCAAGTGCAGCAATTTATAGGGGATTTGCAGTACCCCAGAATAGGGAACTTGCAAACTGTTCTTTATGATATCGCATCGCAGCACGGACCCATTGACTTGAATGGGTCCGCGATCTACAACATACAGCAAAAGATAAGACATGTCCTATCTTTTGCAGTGCGGAGGCCCACAGAAACACACAGGAGCCCTTCTGTGGGCTTCTGGGTCCGTGCCTCTGCACTGCATAAGATAAAATATATTCTATCTTTTGCCATAAATTGCATTCAATGAGTCCGCTTCGTGATGCAGAGTTCACATGGTCAGTGCCCGTGTTTTGTGGACCTGCGGTTACACCATGGTCATGGGAATTTCGTCTAATGGCGGTTATATTGGAGATGATATCGCCAAGCAAAATTACACACAGCTAGTTATCCACAAGCTGACCATGCACATGTATCTTGCTGATATTGGTGGGATGAAGTTGGAGATCCATTGTGTATTGTCGAGGAACAGAAAGATTGGACATGTTGGATTCCAGCATGCCCAATCCTGTGTTTTAATGGACTGAATGAAGCATCCATCAAAGACGTTTGGCAGCTGCACAGTCCACTCTCCCCATTGAAATAAAGGTATTTATGTTGGGAGAAATGGCTGCCGGCCAAACAAGCCTTCAGCCCACAGCTTCAGAATCACCATGTACTCATGGACCATGTGCAAGAAGATAATTTTGATATTTGCCCCCAGGCATGAGATTTGGATGCCTCAGTCTTCTGAGAAGTTGCGTTACATCACATTCTCTCCCTTGGAAGTTTGCCTAGAAATGAAATGTGTGATTTGCTTACCTGCAGAACATTATGAAGAACGCTCCAGGATCATTTTTGCAAGCAATGTGATTTTTTGTCCAGATGTTCTTTCCAATTAAGCGGAGATATGTTGTATGTACATAACCTGGTTTGTTCTCTTTGGAATAAGCTCCTGTGCATAATTGTGTGTGTGTGTGTTTTTTTTCCAGTCTGGTTCAAAGACGACAAATCATCCTCAGGACAGAGCCGCAGAAATCGTGAGGAAATCTGTTGAGGATAAAGTCCTGATTTATGAAGCACAAATTGCAGATGACAAGATTAAGCAGGTAGCGAAAATGAGACGTGACCAGATCAGACGGTGAAGACTTATCCAGTTACATGAATGTTTGCTTCTGATTTGTTCTTTCTAGTTCTAGGAAAATAAGACTCGGTTCAAGAAATACAACCTATTTAATGGTGTGCAGGAACTGTTCCCCTGGGAGCTATTCACTGCAGCCTCCTCTGTAGATTGGCTTAGTACATAGGCATATTAAAATAGGTATGAAAATGTCATACACCTAATACTCACCCACCACCTCATATTCCTATTTGGAATAGCAACTAGGAAGATGGAAATGAAGATTGATATAGAAAAGATAGAACTTAAACGTGATTTTATGGGAAAATGCAATGGTTATTCCACATCTCCCCCACCCCCCTGTTTTTTTTCCCCCTTTCCATTTTATATATGAATAGAAAACATATAGAAATAATATGTTTGAAGGAAGCTTACACAATAATGATAAAGAAGTAGAGAGTGTGATCTGCCTCTGTGATGTTTATATGCCTGAAAGAGTCAATGCCGTTTTTTCCACCCATAAATTAATAGTACAGGTGGTGGCAAAAAAGCTTTGTAATATATTTTATTACAAAAAATGCTTCTTTCTCCACTTACCACTTACCGTACTTCTTCCCCCCCCTGCCTCCTGCATTGATCACTCACTCTCATGTTAATGGTAAAATCTTTAGAAAGGCAGAGATGAAGACTGAGTTGCAACTTTTACTGAGAAATCAGGTTACAGCTGCTGCCCATAAAATGATTAAGAATGTGGTGGTGGAAAGGGGGAGGAGGAGAGAGGAGCAGTTGCACACAAAGGGTATGTTTACATGGCAGATTTTGGCACCAGAAGTTTGTCGTTGATTCTGCACCAGAATTCTGTCAGTGGACTTGTGGTGTCTGCATCGTATTATTTTTCATGGCAGGCCTTGCTCCTGTTCCCACAGCCGGCGGATTAAATCCACAATTGCACCAAGAAAGGACACGTACCTTTATTGGTGCAGTGTCCAGACAGATGCCACTGGAAGCCACAGCAAGTGTCTGTTCACAGTTTAGCTACATTTAGTGCAGTTATAGCAGGAGCAGGTCCACAGCATTTGCGGCTATATGTGGCTATACCATATGTAAAAATCCACTGTGTATGACACCGACACACGATGATGCTTCTAGTAACTGTTTTACTACCTCACCCCAGTGCTTGATTCACAGCTACACTGCTCAGTAGTGCTGTATAGTGTCCCCCATGTTGCCGCTTCAGTGTGTTTGGTACAGATTGGGGAGCAGGATACTCCTCTTCTCGATGTGTGCTGTGTATGGGATATGTCGTAGAGGTTAATCTTCGCTCATTGCTGTGGAGCTAAAGGAAAACTGGCAATTAGGGATGGAGTCTGTACAGGCGAAAACTGGTGAAAAATTCTGAGTATTTCATCTAATGGTCAGATATGATGTTATTCCTCATATATACTCATAACAGCTGATATGGGTAAGTAAGTAAAGACTTATCACTGTATAGTTTTCCCCCCACCATTTCAAGAACTCTGTTTAATGTCAGTGAATGATAACTTTATTTACCTTCAGAGTCTGGAATTCTGTCCGTACAGTGCATTAAAGAAAGCTGAGCACTTGCTACAGTATATCAGTCTAGACAATCCTATGTCATTGCTCTTTATGCCAAATTATGGTCTGTTCTGGCGGAAGTTGTACAGATCATTGTGCATTGTAGTATGCATGATTGACAGCAACTCAGGTGGCCAACACAAGAGACAGAGTTGCTGTGCTCAATTTTCATTTTCAGAACCTTTAAACCAATATCTCCACCATCACATGATTCCACTGGCAAGTGCTGTACAAATGAAAATGTTTTTATCATTGTCTGATAGAGGTGGTGACTACCTCTGTGCCTCATACCTATATCTAGAACAGGTTCCCTGTCCTCATTACTCCTGGATGTGGTGGCCAGAGGTGGTAGGGATTACAAAAAGATCCAAGCGGACAGTGCTTCACTGTTACTGTAACTCCCATTCACTCCCGCTTGGCTCTTTCCAGCTCCAATCTCCTCTGGTCTCTGCATCCAGGTGAGAGACGATTGGGAGGCCCTGCTCTAGATGTAGGTGTGGGTCCCAGAAGTGGGACCTGCATCTTAGACACATTTATGGCATGTCCTGTAAAAATGTCATAAATGTCTGAGGTGGGAATACCCCTTTAACCCCTTACCGACATCTGCCATACATGTACAGTGGTTGTCAGGTCTTTAAAGATTGTGCTCTTCCAAGAGCCTCCATAGCTGCCAGGTGCCTGATGTTTTACACAGCAGACACCCAGAGCAGAGTTCATGTTCGGTGATAATGCCGATCACAGACATTTAAGTTAGAATTTTTTAGTTTTTTTATATTATTTCAGGTTAAATCGATTCGCTGACACGAAGTACGAGGAAATTTGGCTTCTAGGCGAATCGAATTTATCCTGAAATTCGGATCGAATTCCACTTCGTGGGATTTGATTCGCTCATCTCTAATCATTAGCATTGGCACACATCAAAACCCCCATGCTATTAAAATTTAAAAGTATTTATCCGGTACAGTGAATGCCATAACTTCACTTCACTTTCCAAAAAATGAATAAAAAGTGATCAAAAAGTCATACACACCCCAAAATGATATTAACAAAAACTACAGATTGCCTCACAAAAAATGAGCCCCCCACATAGACATAAACATAAAAAAGTTATGGGGTCCAAATATGGCAGTGCAAAGAAAAAGTTATTTTTTTCAAAGTTTTAATATTTTTTTAAAGTTCTAAAGCTCCAGAAAACAATATAAATGTTTGTCTGTGATTGTACTTAGCCATAGAATAAGGGTAACGGGTCAGTTTTACTGAATACAAGTTTTCCCACAAAAAAACAAGCCCTCATATGTCTATGTTAATGAAAAAATAAAAATGTCATGGCTCCAGGAACACATCTTGATCCATACTGTATGTCCTGTAGTAATGCCTGCCTCATCCGACCTGCTTACTATTGTGTTTATCTGGTAATGCTTCTTTGATTTCCTTGGCCTACAGAGATGTCTCTTGGGTGAATTTTACTACCAGCAACTCTCTCAATAAGTATCGGTTCAGTTGATTTTACATTGCTGCTCTTTCTCTGAATAATACATGTTCAATTCTCCGTGTAGTATTTGGTATCCAGCGGTTCAGAGATGGGCAATATATACTTGATAACATTCACTGTTAATTTTGGAAGATCATTCATAAGACTATGGGCTGTTAGTTGTTGCATTGTTGTTTATGGAGGGATACAGGGGAATGAGAGAAGTATTTGCCCTCGATTTTTTCCTATATATGTAGTGCCCTAGATATTTGTGGATATTCAGCCTTATTGCTACTATGCAAAGCCAGCAACTCCCTACGTTATTGCACATTGAAGGGTTTAATTTGCAATGTGATTTATGCTGTTTTGTGCACTTATACTGTTTCATATTGTTGAACTGCTTGCACTGTGGAAAGGGTTAGTTCACACCCTAGAGACTTTATGACCTTCTACCTATGCAAACTTTTGGAGGGAAAAATCAGACAAACTGAACTTCTGACTGTCTGTTTTAGCTCCGTTGTTTATGTCTGAAGACCTGTTTATATCTAGAAAAACACCTTGTTCATTCCCATAGATTTGCACTGCAGCTCTATACAAATCTTTGATCGACAGAAATTGTAACAATGTTTCTGTTTAGGCTGTGCTTCTCTATCTCTCCCCTCCCACTAGAAGGTTTTACTTCAGCTAGAAACTGTATATAAGGAGAGTAGTCACAGCCCCTAGCGGTCTACAAGTCAGGACTAGTGCTTAGTAGGAGAGACTCTGGCAGACTGCATGAGTGACCATAAGAAGACGCTGAGATGGGGAGGCTGAGCCACAGACCTCTGGTTACCAACTTGTTCACCAGGGAGCCAGCCAGACAATTAGCCACAGATCCTGGGCCTCCAGCCTTTGGTCAGGGTTCCAACTCTCTGAGAAAAAGAGGGACAGCTAGCTCAGGCCTTTCTTCAGCATGAAACCTTCTTCTGCCAGGGAGGAGAAAGAAGAAGCCTGTTCAGTTCATTGCCTCTATTGTTTTGAGTTTGCTTGAGTTCCTCCAGTAAAGAAGCACACAGGTTTACTTGGAAACCATGACTCTCTAGACTTATCAACCATTAATGTGCACCTTATCATCCCTTCTGGAGAGCAGTAACACGTGGTGGCATCTCGACGGTGTCCGGGTGAGCCAACGTACTGTTTGGGCAAACCCCTAACCAGCCACTGCTTAAATCATGGTTTGTTTGAAATCTAGTGACGTTAAAATTATCCATTGCCAAGTGGTTTCCCCATCTTAAAATTTTTATTCCCAGTTGTACCACCTTGTGCAGCAACAACTGCAGTGAAATGCCTTCTATAACTGGTGATCGCTGTGAAGACATTTTTGCCCACTCTTCCTTGTAGCTTTTCCTGTCCTTTTGTCACTTTTGTTTTCCAACTTAATGTTGGTGAAATGAATCCCATATCTCTCTTCTTTGTATTCCCCAGGCACGAGCAGAGTTACTACTGCAACGAGTGCATCAGTTGAAAGCGAGAGAATATAAATTGGGGGAATATATAACTTATTTACAGTTCCAAGATGTTCATAACGAAGCTAAGACCCTGGAAATCCACAAGGCAATCCTGGAGCTGCAGTCCGTGTTACTGGAAGAAAAGAGCAGATCTGCTATTACTTCAGAATATGAAAATCTTCTGCAGGCTCTGAATCAGGTGAGGGATGAGGAACCTTCTCTAGATAATGTCTAACTTAGACTGTCACTGACGACTCTACAGGAGAAATAAGAAGTCCCAAGTGTTATGAGGAATGCAAGAAATACTTGGGTAGATAAAAGAAGATTAGTAACAAGGAATATAAATAGGGATGAGCGAAACCTACGTTTTCAGGTTCAGGCAGTGGAGGAAAACCAAGTCCTGTCCTGCATAACAGAAATCAGACGGATCCGTTATGCTGCCCATAGACTTCTATTATGACGGAATCTATAACGGAATTCTTCCACTGCCCGAATGCCGAACCCAAACCTGAAAACATCAGGTTCGCTTATCCCTAAATATAAATCATTTGATGTAAAAGATCTGTATTAGGCTTGTTTCACATTTGCATGCCAGATCCGTGACTACCGGGTGCTTCTGTGCACTGCCAAGGTTTCATCCAGCCCCATTCACTATAATGGGGACCGGCGGAGATCCAGCCTCAACCCGGCAAATATACAGAGGGGCGGCAGGACAAATACTGCGTGCAGCAGTTTTCGTCCCACCTTCCCTTTGGCATATTAGTCCCATTATAGTGAATGGGCCCAGACGGAACCTCGGGAGCGCACGGTCAGAGGGGGTCAAGGATTGGAAAATCTGGTGTTTGTCAGAAGCACCAGGTTACAGAGATTTTTTGGTTATGACTAGGGATGAGCGAATCGACTTTAGATGTGCATAAATTGAACCCGAGTTCGGTAAAAGTTTTTTTACAGTAGAAATTAATTTCTGAAGTCTCGCGAGACTTCGAAGTAATAACTTCGGCTCATAGGAGCCAATAAATTTGAATACTGTACGGAGCGTTCGCTCCATACAGTATTCTAACAAAGTTTTCTGCGAATCGACTTCGGATGTTTCATCCGAAGTCGGTTCGCTCATCCCTAGTTATGACCATGCTCACAGCAGTGAGCTTCATTTAATTAATTATCTGGTTAAGAGTCTCAACAAATGAGATTAGTTGTTGGGGGAAATGTATATTTTCGGTGTGTAGAGATTTATATAGATCAGGACTTCTGAACCTTATTCTACTGGTCTTCAGCATGCCCAGCATGGGGATGCTAGACCTGACCACCAGTTGTCAAAATACAACCCCAGTTCCAAAAAAGTTGGAGCGCTGTGTAAAATGTAAATAAAATCAGAATGCAATGATTTGCAAATCTTATAGACCCATATTATATTCACAATGGATGATAGAACACATATCAGATGTTGAAAGTGAGACATTTTACCGTTTCATTAAAAATATAACTTATTTAGAACTTGATGACAGCAACACATCTCAAAAAAGTTGGGACAGGGCCATGTCTACCCTTGTGTATCATCCCCTCTTAACAACAGTCTGTAAACATCTGGGAAGTGAGGAGACCAGTTGCTGGAGTTTTGGGAGAGGAATGCTGCCCCATTATTGTCTGATGTAGGATCACTGGCGTAACTATAGGGGTCGCAGCAGTTGTGGTTGCGACCGGGCCCCTAAGCCAGGGGGGTCAAGAGGGCCCCCCTTGCCAGTGGTACTGTACTTTTTCCTTTATAAGATGCAGTGCTCACTAGTCTGCAGGAGGAGGGGGAGAGAAGCGCTGTGAGCGCTGTACAGTACTTACCCCTCCTCCTGCTCGCTCTTCTCAGGGCCAGCGCTGCTGTGTCCTGGCTGCCTGCAGCGTCAGGACGTACAGAGCGCACTCTGACCTGACGCTGCAGGAGGTCAGGTGACTGCAGTGTGGGCCCTGAGAAGAGAAGACAGCCAGGACAGGGAGAGTGGCGGCAGGAGAGGTAAGTTACTTTATTATTTTACAGTCTGATCTGAGGTCTGATATGGAGGTCTAATGAGGGGTCTGGAGAGGTCTAATGAGGGGTCTGGAGAGGTCTAATGGGGGTCTGGAGTGGTCTATGGGGGTCTGGAGGTCTGACTGGGGAGTCTGGAGGTCTGACTGGGGGTCTGGAGGTCTGACTGGGGGTCTGGAGGTCTGACTGGGGAGTCTGGAGGTCTGACTGGGGGTCTGGAGGTCTGACTGGGGGTCTGAAGGTCTGACTGGGGGTCTGAAGGTCTGGAAGTGTTCCTGAGCCCATGCAGTGATTTCCAGTATGGAATCATGCCTGTTTTTAATGCAGTGCCGCCTGAGGGCCCGCAGATCACAAGCATCCAAAACTGACTATTGGCCTTGTGCCTTGTGCAAATGTATTTTTCCAGACTCTCTGAATCATTTGATTATACTGTATATTGGAGATAGTGGGATATTCAAATTCTTTGCAATGTTACATTGAGAAACATTTTCATGAAAGACACAGTTTTTTGCAGATTGGTGAACCTTTGTCTATCTTTGCTTGTGAAAGACTCTGCCTCTCCAACATGCTCTTTTTATACCCAGTCATGTGACTTAGTTGCAAATTGCTCCTCTAGCTCTATTACATTAGTACCACTTACTTTTCGGGTCTTTTGTTGCCCCTTTCCAACATGTGTTGCGGCCATCAACTTTTAAGTGAGTTAATTTTTCCCATGAAATGGTAAAATGTCTCACTTTCAACATCTAATATGTGTTTTATGATCCATTGTGAATGTCATATGGGTCTATGAGATTAGCAAATCATTGTTTTCTGTTTTTATTCACTGTACATTTATTTACAGGTTATACAGCATTCCAACTTTTTTGGTATTGGTGTTGTAAAAGCAAAAATGGTTCAGCCGGAGAAAGAACTGTGCAGCTTTGTCGAGATCACAAAGCCAACATTTCGGTGGACGCCCATAGGAAAGCTGCTCCTCAGTCCATTGTTAAAGGGAACCTATCAGCCTGTGTTTGCCCTCCAAACCAACTGGAGTACCTGTTCTGGGCTTCTTTATTCCCCAATCCCGCCATATTCTCATTAACCATTTTAAGTGAAGGAAGATGGCAACTACTGCCTTGAAGTCAAGCTAACTCTACCCAAACCCTGCCGCTTAAGAACGCCATTGGAAACCACATCATGAAACCATATAGGTATTCTAGTGTTTGGAGGGCAAAATGAGGCTGACGGGTTCCCTTTAAGCTATGTGGGCAATATCTGCTGACAGTGACACAGAAAAAAACAGCAGATGTAGCATTATACTCCATCAGCAGGGAGATCTAATTTAACACAGTTAATTGTGGAACTTGAAGCCATTGGCTCTCTTTTCCCATAATTGTTAAACACTGTGTTCTATTTGAGCATCATGTCCCCAAATATGTCGAAGAATTTACTTTAGGTTGTTTCTGTCGAATCCTGCAAGAACAAAATGAGACTCTGAGTCAATGGAGGGTAAGGTGGTGCATACATGAAAAAAATAGTATAAAATATATATAAATGGACAGTTGCCATTAGATCACTGTTACCTGTCATCTGTACACTGTGTGCACAATTATTAGGCAAGTTGTATTTTCAAGGATTCATTTTATTATTGAACAGCGACAGTGCTGTCGGTCAATCCAAAATGTTAATAAACCTCAAACCTGGATATTTAAAGAGGCGATGTCAGCATGATCAACCCTATTAAATCAAGCGCAGTGCCTGGTAGGGCTCATCATGCTGATTAAAATGACACCTTTCTTTTTGTCTGTATGATAAACAGCTGCAGAGATACCTGTGTTTATATTCAGATGCAAATGAGCAAGTTGGAGCACCAGGGGGTAAGGCGGAATCCTTTGAGCACTGCTTTATAAAACCCCTTGAGTTCTGACACTCCCCCATCCCCTTCATTGACAGGGCTAGACATCAGCATGCTAGCTGATGTGTGCTAGCGTCTACATGTCATATACACCACATACTGTAGCCTTACCACATTGAGATATGCTCAGAAAGCTAATATACATATTTCTGCTTTATTCACGTGCACAATATGTGATTATACCGGAAGAGAACAGTAACATGTGTTAGCTTCTAAGAACCGAAAAAATGTGGAAAGGCTGCAGTTTAATGGTAAGTGCTCATTCTTGTATGTAGAGATCCTAAGTTCAAGTCTTAGGACTTATACATGTTTTTTTCTGTTACTTTTTTCTCTCTCTCATTTAACCCATAATAAAAGGCTACACTATAATAAATATATATTTTTTTTTTGCTTAGAAATAGTGATGAGCGAACTTTTGAAAAATTAGATTCGCCAGCTTTGCTGAACTTCGTTAAGTAATTTAATTCGTTATGAATGACTTTGTCACAAATCGCTTTTCATTGTATGGAGCGGGCGCAATGACAGGGAACGGCGATCGCACCTCCCCCGTTATTTAATCCCTCGTTCAATGCTGATCGTGGCATCTGCATTCGGGTGCTCAGGGGGTTAATCCAGGGTTAAAATGACGGGCAGCGTGATTACGTGGTGATGTCTTCATGCTCGTCGCAGGTCCTTTGGTGAGTTTTCTTCTATCAAGACGGAGCAGACAGCTGAGTATCATTTTTTTTTATTTTCAGCCACCATTTTAGGAAAAATCTATTTGTTATCACGAAGCACAAGAAAATTTGGCTTTGCGGTGAATCAGATTCCTAAACTTCAGATTACATTCTGATTTGTATGCTTCGATTCGCTCAACAGTACTAAGAAACCTAAAACTTATTATTGGTTTATTTACAGACACAATATATGATTATAAAGAAGCCAGCAATATTTATTAGCCTTTTAACCCTTTGACTACCAGCACCGTACATGTACGGCGTTGAAGTGATAGGCAAATATAGCGCCCGCTCGCATGTGCAGCGGGCGTCATGGCCGTCAAGTCCCTGCTGTTTCAAACAGCAGATACCTGCCGCTAATTATCGCAATAATGCAAATCGCGGTAATTAAAGCCTTTAGATCCTACCGACATCCCCTGCGGCCAATGGGGATGCCGGTAACTAGTTTGAGTGCCTTGGGTCTCTCTCAAGCGACCTAGAGTATTCAAACTGTAATTCTTATTTTGGCCACCAGATGGCAGGCCAACATAAGAAATGAGCAATAGACAGTAATAAAGTCATTTTAAAAATACATATATGAGCTTCAAAATCATTACAAAAAATAAAAATGTAAAAATATATAAGAAATTTTAAAAATATAAAAGTTTAAATCACCCCCCTTTCCGTGTAATAAAAAAATAAATACCTAAATAACAAATAATATAAACGTCATGGGAATCACCGCAACCGAAACCGCCCGTACTATTAAAATATAAAAATATTTTTCCAATACAAAAAATAGCGTAATGGAAAAAAGGGTGAAAATGGCCAATTTACCATATTTTTCATTGCTTCTCTTACCCCAAAAAATGTAATAAAAAAAATGTGCCCCCACACAACTCAGTAGATATAACTATAAAAAAAAAGTTATGGGGGTCAGAATATGGTGATGTGGAATTTTTTTTTTTAAAGTTTACATTTATTTTTACCAGATACATACCTATACATATGGGGTATTGTTGTAATCGTACTGACTCAGAGAATGAAGGGCATGGGTCAGTTTTTCCGCAGGCGAAACGCTGTGGGAACAAAACCCGTAAAATGGTGGAGGAATTGCGTTTTTTTTCTAATTCCACCCTAATTGGAATTTTTTTTACCATTTCCCACTACATTGTATGCCATAATTAATGGTGGCATTAGAAAGTACAACTTGTTCTGCAAAAAATAAGCCCTCATACAGCTATGTGAATGGAAATATAGAAAAGTTATGGCTCAAGGAAGATGAAAACGCAAAAAACCAAAAACCTCCGGTAGTAAAGGGGTTAAGCATTAAAACATATTCTCAATATGATAAGGATATAGACCTTTTATTTTGGGTTAAATGTGGAATAAAAAAAATATCAGAAAAAAAAATCTGGAAGTCTCTCCCAAGATTCATACGTGACCTGGGATCTCTACATACAAGGCTAAGCACTTAGCACTAAGCTATAGTCTTTTCACATAGAGAAGAGTGTTTTTTCTATGTCCTTTCAGCGGCAGCTCTCTCTTTATAACAGCACAGGGGGTGTGTCCATTCTTGAGGGTGTGTTCTTTCTGCTGAAGCTCTCTCTTTATCACAGCTCAAGGGGCGTGTCCATTCTTTGGGGCGTATCCTTTCTGCAGCAGCTCTTCCTATCACAGCTCAGGGGGCGTATCCTTTCTGCAGCAGCTCTTCCTATCACAGCTCAGGGGGCGTATCCTTTCTGCAGCAGCTCTCTCTTTGTAACTGTCACAACATCCAGCAGTAGATCTAGGCGGTGCCAGTTGAAGGATGGAACTGGACATGTGAGGTGGATAGAAAAATATGCAAAAGAACAAACAGCAGGTGGCGCTATACAGATACATTTTTAATTACATGCCATTACAAAATATGTCGCACAACTCTGAGTACATACATGTTGTACAGCCATACCCGGTAGAACTTGATGACTGAGTTCTGTAAGATGAATTACATTTTTCCCTATTTGTCGACTTTATCATAGATCAGGTTCCAATATCTTATCCAAGGAAAGCCTTATCCGTCACAGAGAAAAACTGAGCTGCCAGGAAAGGTTTCATCTAGAGCGATGATCTTTGTGCTTTTCCCCCCCTTGTGTCTCTCTACATGTAAATGAGATCTGTAGGTGTTCTAGCGCGGTGTCCGCTGTCACCCCGTAAGAAGCCACCAGTCAGAAATGAACATTGTCTACAGATGGGAAGAGGCAGGGATTATGTTAGATGACAGGCGATTGATGTGACACAGCAAATCATGCGGTGTCACCAATGGAGGCCTCTACTCACTGGTGTCAGGTCCTGTCCGTCTCTGTCATGTTTCATCTGTCGCTGGGAAAGTACAATGTCTCCATCATTTTCATTTTGTCTAAATCTTATCTCTTCTATTAGCTACATGCTATAATTTTGGGGTACATTTATTAATCTAAATCTAATTTATAAATCTAATTTACTGGCATAAAAAATTGCATATATTTGCACAAGCAGTGTGTGTGCAAATATGACCGCCTTTTTGTAATTTTTCACTGCTCTTTGCAAAAAAAAAAAAAAAAAAGTGGACATGCCTTGTTGGAAAGGGGTGGTGTTACCATTTTTTTATTATTTTTTTTTGGCAATTTATGCGAAAAAAAAACATAAATTATAGAACAAATCTGTGCTATATCATGACTGATTATTATTATATATCTTAGATTTTTCTCCAAAAATTTGTGCTTTTTTAAAAATTTCACCCCCCTCTTTCCACTATAAAAAAAGTAGTGTAGTGGAAGAGGTGATGTCACCATCTGTCCTGCAAAAATGTTATAATTTGTGCAAGATACTGGCATAAACTGCAGAGCAAATGGACACCAGCTCACAGCTCGAGTGGATATGATTTTCTGGTGCACGAAATGCCAAAAGATGTGCCACATTTATCTCCTGACAGGTCTGGTTTAGTAACTACTTGTGTTCTTATCACTCTATGTTGTGCCAGTCCTTTATTATTCCTGCTAGAAGTTATGAATGAATTACTAGAAATTTGCAGTGAAGGTCCAGATGGATGTTACCAGTTGAGGGTGTGCCCTCTCAGTTGACAGCATTGATTTGACCAGTGTCAGACCTGATCACACCTGGCCCTGTCAATGAGAGTGCAGGGGGCGCAGCAGTTGCAGAAAGAGCTAAGTCTCTAGTAGGAGCATCAACGCCCCCGTTGCTCCTAAAGGCTCATTTGCATATATTAAAACTTAATTTTTCTCAGCCATGGGACCAACACAGATGCCTTCAGCTGCCAAGCACACATGTAACAGGTCAGCCAGTGTCATAGGTACAAAACTGCTGACAGATGCCCTTTAAACTATAAAAATGATGCTACCTGTAGGGGTTTCATATGGAGCTACATGGCTGGGATTCACTTTAAAGGGAGTCTGTCACCTCCATATGGCCATATACAGTGCGTACATGGCTCTGTAGCACACCTATACAGGATTGGAACGGTACCTTTTGTTCTTTTCTTTAGACTTGCACCAGCAGGAAAAATGAAGTTTATTTCATATGCAAAGGAGCACTCGCAAGTGCCCAGGGGCGGCCTTCAGTGTGTAGGTGCCCAGGGGCGACGTTCAGTGTGTAGGTGCCCAGGGGCGGCGTTCAGTGTGTAAGTGCCCAGGGGCGGCGTTCAGTGTGTAAGTGCCCAGGGGCGGCGTTCAGTATGTAGGTGCCCAGGGGCGGCGTTCAGTGTGTAGGTGCCCAGGGGCGGCGTTCAGTGTGCAAGTGCCCAGGGGCGGTGTTCAGTGTGTAGGTGCCCAGGGGCGGTGTTCAGTGTGTAGGTGCCCAGGGGCGGCGTTCAGTGTGTAAGTGCCCAGGGGCGGCGTTCAGTATGTAGGTGCCCAGGGGCGGCGTTCAGTGTGTAGGTGCCCAGGGGCGGCGTTCAGTGTGTAGGTGCCCAGGGGCGGTGTTCAGTGTGTAGGTGCCCAGGGGCGGTGTTCAGTGTGTAGGTGCCCAGGGGCGGCGTTCAGTGTGTAAGTGCCCAGGGGCGGTGTTCAGTATGTAGGTGCCCAGGGGCGGCGTTCAGTGTGCAAGTGCCCAGGGGCGGTGTTCAGTGTGTAGGTGCCCAGGGGCGGTGTTCAGTGTGTAGGTGCCCAGGGGCGGCGTTCAGTGTGTAAGTGCCCAGGGGCGGCGTTCAGTGTGTAGGTGCCCAGGGGCGGCGTTCAGTGTGCCTTTTTAACTGTTACTCCTCCCCCAGCCTCTTCCTTTGCCCACCCTTCTATTCCCTTATATCATCGCTAGGTCCGGCCGAGATCCCGCGCCTGTGCACTTCTTCGCCGGCTGGCGCATGCGCACTAGTTGAATTGATGCCATACCCAAAATTGGCATTGCAGTGTGCATGCCCCGACCCGGCGAAGCAGTGCGCAGGCGCGGGATCTTGGCCGGACCCAGCGATGATAAAGGGAATAGAAGGGCGGGCAAAGGAAGAGGCTGGGGGAGGAGTAACGGTTAAAAAGGCACACTTAACGCCACCCCTGGGCACTTACGCACTGAACGCCGCCCCTGGGCACTTACGAGTGCTCATTTGCATATGAAATAAACATCGTTTTTCCTGCTTCTGGATGTCTAAAGAAAATAACAAAGGTACCATTAGACTCCTGTATAGGTGTGCTACAGAGCCATGTAAGTGCTGTATATGGCCATATAGTGGTGACAAATAAAATCCATTCAGTAAGCTCTAAAGCTCCACCTAGTGGTGGCAGAAGTTAGCTACATTTTTCCCATTATGGCTTTGTTAAGAGATGCAGAGCACTGAATACTGTAGCAACATTGTAGTATGTAAATTCGCGGCATGTAAGTCCCGAACCTGCCCAGGAACATTCACTTATGGCAGCACAGTGGCTCAGTGGTTAGCAGCGCTGGGGTCATAAGTTTGAATCCGACCAAGGACAACATCTTCATGGCGTTGGTATGTTCTCCCCGTGTTTGCGTGGGTTTTCTATGGGTACAGTTTTTCGACTTAAGACAAATTTGCCAGGACTGTCTCTGAAAATTAGTCACTGCAAATTTGGGACTGTTGGCAACTATGGCATTGGACTAAACAAAACAATGTTCTATGCTCCATAAGGGTCCATTCACACGTCCGTAAGTGTTTTGCAGATCCACAAAACACGGACACCTGCAATGTGCGATCCGCAATTTGCGGAGCGCACATAGACACTATAAGGCCCCATTCACATGTCCACAATTTCGTTCCGCATTTTGCAGAACGAAATTACGGACCCATTCATTTCTGTGGGGCCGCACGATGTGTGGCCCGGAAATACGGCCCTGCACTTCCGGGTCCGCATTTCTGTTCCCGAAAAAAATGGAACATGTTCTATTCTTGTCCGCAATTGTGGACAAGAATAGGCATATTCTATTAGTGCCGGCGATGGGCGGTCCGCAAAATGCGGAACGCACATTGCCGTGTCCGTGTTTTGCGGATCTGCAGATCCGTGGATCCGCAAAACACGTTAGGGACGTGTGAATGGACGCTAATAGAAAATGCCTTTTCTGGTCCACAATTGCGGACCAAAAATGTTCTATTTTTTTCAGGAACGAAATTGCGGATCCTGAAAAAACGGATCCCGGAAATGCGGATGCGGATCCCGGAAATGCAGATTTGCATCCATTCCAGCCCCATTGAAAGTGAATGGGTCCGCAAATTGCGGACCCAAATTCCGGACGTGTGAATGGATCCTAAAGCTGCATTATGAAATCAGCAGTGAAGTCCTTGCTTTATTCTCTTCCTCTGTTTAGGATCCGTTCTTGATTTGCGTAAAAAAACATAGAAACGACAGAACTGCCTCAGTAGTCCGTGTGATATCATATGATAATCAGATTTAGGAAACCTCTCATTTCCAGTCACATTTTGTAGCACAGAGGGAGAGGCTTATGCAAATTTGCCTTCAAAGAGGATGTTTTTGGTAGGTTTGGGGGCGTTCCTGGGCAGATGGGGGATAGGCGTTAGGCAGGATGGATCGGGGTTAATAATAACCTCTGTGGTAGCTCTAAAATGACTTCTTCATCTCCGCTTCCTCACAGATGCCCAGTTACATACACCAGTACATTCATTTCACTATGTTTCCTGTTCACCCACGCGTTTCAATGAATTGTTTTATTATAATTCTCTACTTAGGAAATAAGAGAACTGGAAAAGAACATGGAAACATGGAGTAGAAATGAGCCATTAGTCAGCAGGGTTCTGGAGGATGATCCGCCCCATGTTCTGGTTGATATCACCGGTGAGGGAGACGGCTTGTCTGTATCAGCAACTCTTTGCAAGGCCATGAACAGGAGGAAAGACGTCATAAATCTCTGTAGAGACAGGTACGCCGCATCCTCAGCATATGGAGGAATATAGAAACAGCGAGTTACAGCGATAAGTGTTAATGGGGTCTTCCAGGCCTTTAATATTGATGACCTATCCTCAGTATAGGTCATCAATATCAGATTGATGGCGTCCGACACCAGGCACCACCGCCAATCGGCTGTATGAAGTGAAGGCATGCGCCGTACACGTGCCGTCTCCTGTCTCTCTTCCTGCTTGTCATAGACATAGCAGCAGCGAGCAGGAAGAGAGACCGGAGACGGCACGTGTACGGCGCATGCCTTCACTTCATACAGCCGATTGGCGGTGGTGCCTGGTCTCGGACCCCGTCAATCTGATATTGATGACCTATACTGAGGATAGGTCATCAATATTAAAAGCCTGGAAAACCCCTTTGAATAATCAATATCTTCTCCTCGATAAATGTAAAGGGTCTCTCCATCTAAATCAGCAGGTGGCGCTATAAAGATACATTTTTATTGAATAGCTCACTGGCTATACTAAGTTTTTAATTACATGCAATTACAAAAATCTTCAAATCCAGGTGCTGGTTTAAAAAATGCAGGCCATTTTTCAATGGACAACCCCTTTAACTCCCTAACGCATAATGCCATACATAAACGGCATTGTATAGGGACAGCCATCCTAGCGCCGATACTCTCACCAGAGTGTCACTGATCGCATCAGGCAGTGACTTACATGTAGCAGCGTCTCTTTCTGTAGGCTCCTGATGAAGTGCCGGCGATACCCAGGCACAGAAACGCGTCGAGCGCACAACATGTCTCCCAAATACTAGAGACAGATACTATGAATGGCGGCAGTAGCCGTGAGTGAGGGTATCTAGGAAACGGTCATTGCTAGTCATAGGCAATAAACATTTATTATTTAGAATTTTAACGTTCCTATCAGGCTTTGATGATTGAACAGGATAAGAAATCAAAAGATCCCATGTACTAGCCCTTAAGGGGGCTAATAGTTATTAAGTAAAAAGTTTTAAAAAAAGTAAAAAAAAAGCAAAAATATTAAAAGTTTAAATCACCTCCCTTTTCCAATTTTACATATAAAAATATATAAGCAATAAAAAGATAAACATATTCGATATAGCCATGTCCAAAACTGTCTGAACTATTAAAATATAAAAAAAAAATGTGTGGTGAATGCCATAATGCAAAAAAAAAAACAACAACATTTAAAACACACGATTCGCCATTTTTAGTGACCTTGTCTCCTCAAAAAAAAAATTTGAATAACAATGATCAAAAAGTTGTACATACCACAAAAATGGTACCAATACAAATTACAGTTCATTCCGCAAAAAACGAGCACCAGACAGATCTGCAGACCGAAATAAAAAAAGTTACGGCTGTCAGAAGGGTGATGTGTTTTTTCGAAGGCTTTTATTTAAAAAAAAAGTAATAAAACGAAATTAAAAACTCTACAAGTTCGGTATCACCGTAATTGTATTGAGCCGCAGAATAAGGACATCGTGTCCTTTTTAGTGCACAATGAACGTCATGATGTCAAAACACGCAAAAAGCTACTTCTTATGTTTGCCGTAAGTGGCACACCTAAAAGGTATCAATCCTAGATCTAATCAGACAGTGTAATAGAGATAAAGGATATACTTTATTTTGTGGGTGGTGTTATGCTTGTGAAGCTCAGCTGCCATACCAGACACTGCCTAAGGTCAAGAGTGGCGCTGTTTCTACAAAATAGAAGCCTGGAGAGCCCCTTAAACTATGAGCACAATACATATCACTGGACGCTCTAATCAGAACCAGAATACATGAACAGATGTTTTTCCCATGGACATTGCAAAGGTTGCAATATTTTCATTATTTCATTTCATGTTACATTTTGGCCAGTCGTTTCTACATGCTATGCTAATGCATCACATCAGGAAAAAATGCAATGATGTCCTATAAATGTCATGAGAACTCATCATCAGCCCCGGGGACACTTCATTGGGCGTAGACATTCCTCTATATTTTGTACATTTTAGGATGCATAGGGAAGAGATGGAGTATGCTCATGGAGAACACCAAGAGGAGAGAGCTCACATGGACTCACTGCTGAGGCTACACAACCAGGTACTTGAGAAACTACTGCTTAAATCCTAGTTACTAAGGTGAATGCTGCATTTTACTTTCTGGAAAAATTACATAATAGCATTTCAGCATCTTGTCTGCAACATCTGTTGACCAAAGATCACTGCGCAGCCATTGACCTGAATCGGGTCACAGTTAGACTTGCACATTGCTGCAACTGTGATCCTGGAAACGCAAGAACTCCAACCCTGCTATCATTTTTGGAATTCTAATGTCACGGTCATGGCCACTTGCAACCCCATTCAGCTCAGTGGCAGCACTGCTACACCTTGATCGTGGGCTGCAGACAAGATGTGGTGTTGTATAGGAAACATGCTGTAAGAAAATCTCCCCCCCCCCCCCCTTCAGATATCACCTATTATTTTTTAATTTACCAGACTGAATGATTTGTGATCCTAAGATTCCAGCACACATACCGAATCTGTCCACAGGTCCCCCCTACACACAGGATCATGCTACTTTTGTTATGCACTTGGCCAGAATGTGTTGGAGCTGCTGGTGCAGTGACCCGCTGGTTGAATGCTAAAGGGTTAATTATATGGTTTAAGCTGTCAAAATGTTTACTGTAATGCTAACGATGCACTATGTATTCCAAAAGGCTATGCATATGGGTAGCGAATAGTCAATAGGCAGTTCTTAGTTCCAGTTGCCAGGTAGTGGACCAGTCCCATTTCACCTGGTTAGTGATCTTCTGGTAGCAAGGCAGAGTTTTGTGTGTACTGCTGGCAAGTAGCCCAATACAGAAGCCTTGTCCAGGGAGACACCATCCCTGTGAGTGAAAGCTGCCAGAGAAGCAACTTTGCTAAGAACCAACCTCTAAGGCCTCATGCACACGACCGTTGTTTTGGTCTGCATCCGAGCCGCAGTTTTTGCAGCTTGGATGAGGACCCATTCACTTCAATGGGGTGGCAAAAGATGCGGACAGCACTCCGTGTGCTTGAAAGAAAGAAGATGGCTCCGGCAGCATTCCGCAGTATCAAATATGCTTTAATCGTACCTCCAGACACAAACAGCAACGTTTCGACTGAACACCAGTCTTTGTCAAGCCTAATAACATCAATGCTGATAGGCATATATATACCCCCCACATAAAATACACACCCCGTTACATCATCAGTACAAATCAATGTATAGTAGAATACATATGTCCACATTCTAACTTACAGCTGGTGATATATCCGCCATACTCGTGTTGTTCGCCTCGGCGTTCTCATGTCTGTATTGCGCAGCCGCGTCTTAATCCATTTGCATATCCGGAAGCGTCATGCGTCACCATGGTACCCGGCGGCGCACGTGTCTCTGGCCAATAAGCTGCCAAAGGCAACCACCGACGTCACAGCCTGCGCGTCCACCCTGTGAACCTCCCCCAAGAGCGCACGTCCGTGCGTCAGTATCGTAGGTCACATGGGGTCCGCAGCCAATAACAACACAGCGCAAACACCGGTGTCATGGAACGATGACGCCTCGGTCAACGCTACTTCCTATACAGATAACAAGTGCAATCTGTATCTAAAACAAACCGGTCTATATGTGATCATACTCATCAAACTCACTGTGGGGCCCATGCCCTCAACAGTGATCACCTGATTATAGAAAAGCATCAATACAGATTGCACGTAGTCACACACAAGACAGTGATGGAAATTACATATATCACCACAGGTGTGGTACACAGCAGCCACACATAGCCAAAGTGTGAATGGTGTACCATATATACATATCCAATATATACATAGATCATCACATTAACCCATTGTCATATGGATTGGGGATTGATCCCCCGGGGATGTGTTACATATATATTAAAAACATGATGTCCCTATACTAAGAGGACAAAACAGTTACCGATATCAATCAATGGATGAGACATTGAACTCTATATTCAAGCCAAAGGGTTGTAGGGACCTAAGGGTATGGATCCATTTAAGTTCCTTTTTCCTCAGGATTCCCTTCCTGTCCCCACCCCTTTTCAAATATCCTACGCTATCAATTGCCCGAAATTTCAATTGATTTATGGAATGTTTGCATTAAATGAAGTGTTTTGCAACCGGTTTGTCGAGTGCACCTGTTCTTATTGTGCTTTTGTGTTTGTTAATTCTTTCCCTTAATTCCATCGTGGTCTTCCCCACATAGATCAAACTACATGGGCACTGTATCATGTACACCACATCAGTGGATTTACATGTATAATGACCTTTGATCTTGAACCGTTTGCCACTGTATGGGTGTGTAAAACCTTCACCTTTCATGATGCCACCGCAGTTGCAACAGGAAACGCAAGGGAAATTACCACTCCTCAGTGGTGCCAATCTTTTCTGTCTCTCGATGTCCTTACCCCCTATATCAGCCTTCACCAATCTATCACGTAGGTTAGGGCTCCGTTTGTATGCCATCATTGGGGGAACTGAAAATTCAGTGACTGCAGGCAATCCTTTCTGCAGGATCTGCCATTCCTGTCGTAGGATGGTGGCAATATTGCCGCTATCACTCCCAAAGATGGATACAAATGGAATTCGGGGGGTCTCCTGTTTTTGTGGTTTCCTTGTAAAGGTGGAACTACGTTCCATAGATACAATCTTATGTTTGGTACGATTGATCAATTTGGTGGGATAACCTCTCTTGCTGAACTTATTGCACATTTCATCCACCCTAAATCCAAAGAGGGTGTCATCCGATACGATACGACGTACCCTAAGTAATTGACTCCACGGTAGGGAGCTTACCATATTCTGGGGATGGCTACTGTCATACATTAACAAGGTATTCCTATCTGTAGGTTTTTGGAAAAGATCAGTACAGATCTTTCCATCGCGCACCTGAATTCGGACGTCAAGGAACTGCACCTCACGGGCAGAATGCATCACGGTGAACTGCAGGTCCCGGGCCCCAGAATTCAGGTGCGCATGAAATTCATCTAACTCAGGTACAGTGCCCGTCCAAATCAAGAAAATGTCGTCGATGTAGCGCCACCAGCACAGAACTCTCTCAGAAAATGTGGAGCGGTACACAAGCCGATCCTCGACCTCCGCCATGAAGATGTTTGCGTAGGTGGGGGCCACATTGGACCCCATCGCCACACCCCGCTTTTGCTGGTAGAATGTGTCCCTGAAGAGAAAGTAATTCCTCCTCAGGACCACCTCCAGGAGGGCGAGGATCAGCCGGCGCGCCCCAAGAGACAGTTCCGTGCTGGCCAGGGCCACATCGACGACATTAAGGCCATAGGAGTGATCAATGGATGTATACAGGGATACAACATCAAAACTCACAAGCAAAAACTCCGCCGGCAAGTCAAGTGATCTCAGCTTTGTCAGGAAATGGCCGGTGTCCCTGACATAGGAGGGAGCCGTGGTCGCGTGGATCCGCAACACCTTATCTAAAAAGATGGACACAGGGTTAAAGATGGAGCCCCTGCCCGACACTATGGGTCGACCAGGGGGATCCACAAGACTCTTGTGGATCTTTGGTAATACATATATCACAGGGGTGATCGGATGGCTCACACGCAAAAAGCTGTTTAGCTCATCATCAATGATTCCTTGGCTAAGAGCCTCATCCAATAACACCCCTATGATATCTGCTATATCCCATATTGGATACTTAATCAACATCTCATAAACATTACCATCTCCTACCTGTCTTTTGATCTCATCAACATATTTACAGGTATCCATCACGACCACGGCACCCCCCTTGTCAGCTGGCTTGATCGTCAATTGTTTATTGTGTTCCAGTTCAAGAACAGCCCGTCTTTCATCTTGAGACAGGTTGTGTTTGAACTTATGGGTTCCCTCAACCCTCAATTGATCGATACGTTTCCTGACAAAGCCGATATATGTTTCAACCACATGATTGTTCTGCGGTGGAGCAAACTGACTTTTATTACGTAATTCGAAGTTTTTACAAGACAGGATATTAGTGGGCGCATCAGGTTGACTGACAGGTACATCAATATTTCTAGCTGAAAAAAAGGCTTTCAATCTCAAGCGCCTAAAAAACTTTTGCAGGTCAAGCTCAAATTCGAACCAGTCCCGTGATGTTGTAGGGCAGAATGTCAGGCCCCGGCTCAGCACATTAATTTGTGCAGTGTCAAGCTGGGAGGAGGAAATATTCACTACCAAGTTCATCATTTCCGCTGTCCGCGTCTCGTTATTCTCCCCTGTGTATGGGTGGAGGCCTCTATCGGTATTGGGGGAAGGGTTCTTGTTGGATCGGTGGTGTTTCCTACCACCCCTTCTATATCGCCCTCCCCTCTTTTTCTGCTTGGGCCTAAAAAATTAGACGCACCTGACTCATCAGCGGAATCAGATTCACCAGTGCTGAAGCCAAATTTGCCTTGATCAAAGCGTTTACCCCGTCTGCGTCTATTAAACCTTTGCGGTTGAGATGACTGCCAGTTGTATATTTTGCCAGACTGGTAATCATCTAAATCTCTATGCCACTTATCTCTCTTGATGTGTTCCACTTCCAACTTATGTCGTGAAATGTGTTGAGTGGTCTTTTCTTTGTATACCGTAAAATCCTCAGCACTCATAAGGTCCTGGATCTGGATTTCCAACTCGGCTGTAGTTTTCTTCAGGTTGTCCACCTCTTTCTGCAAAAAGTCTATGTTTAATAACATTAACTCAAAAGAATATTGATTATTAATTGCTTCAAAGGCTTTACAAAAGTCACCATTAGTGGGAAATAAATTGGGGCGAAGATTAATGTCTCATCCATTGTTCAATGTCTCATCCATTGATTGATATCGGTAACTGTTTTGTCCTCTTAGTATAGGGACATCATGTTTTTAATATATATGTAACACATCCCCGGGGGATCAATCCCCAATCCATATGACAATGGGTTAATGTGATGATCTATGTATATATTGGATATGTATATATGGTACACCATTCACACTTTGGCTATGTGTGGCTGCTGTGTACCACACCTGTGGTGATATATGTAATTTCCATCACTGTCTTGTGTGTGACTACGTGCAATCTGTATTGATGCTTTTCTATAATCAGGTGATCACTGTTGAGGGCATGGGCCCCACAGTGAGTTTGATGAGTATGATCACATATAGACCGGTTTGTTTTAGATACAGATTGCACTTGTTATCTGTATAGGAAGTAGCGTTGACCGAGGCGTCATCGTTACCATGACACCGGTGTTTGCGCTGTGTTGTTATTGGCTGCGGACCCCATGTGACCTACGATACTGACGCACGGACGTGCGCTCTTGGGGGAGGTTCACAGGGTGGACGCGCAGGCTGTGACGTCGGTGGTTGCCTTTGGCAGCTTATTGGCCAGAGACACGTGCGCCGCCGGGTACCATGGTGACGCATGACGCTTCCGGATATGCGAATGCATTGAGACGCAGCTGCGCAATACAGACATGAGAACGCCGAGGCGAACAACACGAGTATGGCGGATATATCACCAGCTGTAAGTTAGAATGTGGACATATGTATTCTACTATACATTGATTTGTACTGATGATGTAACGGGGTGTGTATTTTATGTGGGGGGTATATATATGCCTATCAGCATTGATGTTATTAGGCTTGACAAAGACTGGTGTTCAGTCGAAACGTTGCTGTTTGTGTCTGGAGGTACGATTAAAGCATATTTGATACTGCGGAATGCTGCCGGAGCCATCTTCTTTCTTTCATGTATACTATATGGCCTGATGGATCAAGGGCCTATGGTGAGGCTGTTGCATTGAAACAGACGCATTATCGTGAGACCGCACAGTGCTGCTTCTACACTACTATTTGCAGCACTCCGTGTGCTGTCCGCATCCGTTGCGCCGTTCCGTGGTCTGCAAAAAAAATATAACCTGTCCTATTCTTGTCCGTTTTACGGACAAGAATAGACAGTTAGGAAAAGAGAAATGTAGCAGCTCTCACCTGCCCTTCCTTTAGTTGTGAGCACGGATGGCCCGTGTCAGGTGCGGGCAGCAAATGCAGAAAAGAAGTTGAGAAAAATCCAGCTCCACTTTAAAGGAATGTGCGTTTATTCAGCTTGCGGTTAAAAACTTATCCATGAAATACAAAAATTTAGCAGTCTTGCCTACATGTTTCGGGCTACCAGAGACATTTCCAGCCCTTCTTCATGATGAAGGGCTGGAAATCTCTCTGGTAGCCCGAAACATGTAGACAAGACTGCTACATTTTTGTATTTCATGGATAAGTTTTTAACCGCAAGCTGAATAAACGCACATTCCTTTAAAGTGGAGCTGGATTTTTCTCAACTTCTTTTCAAGAATAGACAGTTATATCAATAACTGTCCGTGCCGTTCCGCAAATCGCGGAACGCACACGGACGCTATCCGTGTTTTGCGGATCCGCAAAACACACAATGGTCGTGTGCATGAGGCCTAAGGGAAAGAATCATTGAATTATTACAGAAGGTTGAGGACCAAGAAGGACAGTTCTTGGACTAGACGAACACCTATGGCTTTAGACTTTACTGCATGTGGTGTGGGTTTTGTTGCTTCTGGTGCCCGCCATACTACTGGGATGGACTGGCCATCTGACATGATACTGTACCCCACAGTTGGCATTGCAGAGAAATATTGAGGGTGATTGCACACCTTTGGTCATTTGGGAAGATTGCATGTATCTATAGAAAGACACTCTGGGAGAACTATCATAGGAACCTTTGGGAAAAGCTTACTCTGTGAATTACTGGAGAACTGTGCCTACTGCTTGTTTTTGCACTGTAACACCCATCATCCACTCAGTAAAAGAGAGAATATATTTGTGCTGTAACTAAGCCGGCCTGGTCTTTTGGTCTCCATATCTGATCTGGGTCTTCTGTTTTCCTGTTTTGCACCCCACTGCTCATCTAACATCAAGGGTAGCCACCACCAGACAGGAGGCCCCAAAATCCAGGGAGTGCCCTGAGTGAAAGAAGGGTTGCGCCCCTTTTTGCACTGCACACCAAACCTGGCAGATCAATGGAGAAAGTAATAGTCACTGTGAGCATTATAACTACCCTCATTGCCACCACCACCACTCTCTTCCTCTCCACCTCCTCCGTGCATCCCCTGTGGGCCTACAAACACACTCTGACAGGTTA
This sequence comes from Bufo bufo, assembly GCF_905171765.1. NCBI lineage: Eukaryota > Metazoa > Chordata > Amphibia > Anura > Bufonidae > Bufo > Bufo bufo. Next base: position 776,462,797 of record NC_053390.1, on the reverse strand, counting down.
GCTGAGCTCCAGGGTGGACATACCTCCTCTGCAGCTCGGGGACTCCTCACGTGCCACAAATGTGCCACGTCTCTCGTTATGCACGTCCAGTGCACCACTCATCAACTGCTAATCTGCCTTCAGCAATCAGTTTCCCTTTCCTTATCCTCAAAACTGACCAAGTCGCCCCACTTGTGTAGTTCTTTGTAGGCAGTGTATCCAGTGTTTGTATAGGAGGAAGGATAAATTTCCATATTGTCGGCGACAGATGGAACGGGCCCCGTCCCTCTCCTTCTGACACAGCAAGAGGAGACCTACTCTGCCCAATGCCGTCACCAATAGGATTTGCCAGTTTCTCCTTCATAAACACAGACCACACTGGCTGCCAACAACTACAAGGGTGCCCCCAGGCTTATCCATACTTGCACATACCCCCTCATAACCTTCTGCCTCCCTCTCCGAACGGGGTGCCTCATCCCCTGTCAGCCAATCCCAGACAGATCCTGCTTTCGGGGGATCTCTCAGGAGTCCCGGCTACCATGGCCAGCAATGGACAGGTGGACAAGTGCTGCTCTGGTAATTTTGCTGGAGGGGGAAGGGGGGCAGGCATTTTTTCTTTGCCAGGGCCCTCTCTGCAGTCTGTATCCGTAATTGGATTACGTGTCTGCGATTGGATTATGTTATCCCACAGAGATCCTCCAACGCGTTCCTGTCTGAAATAGCAGAATAATACCTTGTCTGATTCATTTTTTTCGCTTCATAAATTGCATTACCTCCCATGTATCCCACAGCATAGAACATGAGCATTTATATGGATATTTATTTGCCATGTTGTGCGCTGCCTGACAAATAAATGATAGCTAATCCTGTTTGACATCAGCTGCTTGACACCGTGCCATCTCTTCTTCCCCAGGACATCCGATTGGCAGCGTATCTGTCTAAACGATCCATGATACCGGAGGCAATGCTGCAGCGAGTCCTCAGCCTATTACTTCCCTCCAGCCCCGAGAGTGAAATCGCTTCTCTCGTATATTCAGTAGGTCATAAATATTCAGACAGTGTCACCGAGACTGACAACGGCGAGGATGGGGCTGACAGCTGGAGGAAGAGGTAAGCGCATGGCCGCCCCCGCTGGAAAAATCCAATTGTGTTATATTGTTGGGGTAAAAAAAAAAAATCTTTCCCTGGTCTGATAACCGCATTACCGCTCCTCGTGATTCCTAACGAGAACTGATAATTGTCCGCCTGTTCTTTCCTCTGGACATTAACTTTGAATCGCCCTGTTACTGATGAGCGTAGACTAAGTACTGCCCGTGTTATTACCGCGCATTGCTCGCCTGTTTCCCTTGCTCGAGGGATAGAGCAAGTGACAATTACTGTACATCCAGTCATTCATTCTGCTGCTGCACAGATGCTGCAGAGTTGATTTTGCACACGTCATGAAACCGTAATATTCTCTTTTTACTTTTACATAGGATTGTTGTCATGTCTGTGTTAGGCTGGGTTCACATCTGCACTTCGACAGCAGGGGTGTATCTACCATAGCGGCAGACCATGCGACTGCTAAGGGGCCCGGGGCAAGAGGGGGCCCAGTCTTACTTGGGATCATCCCCTCTTCTACTGGGGGTGAAAACGTGGTCAGGACTCTACCAGCAGGCATGCTCAACCTGCGGCCCTCCAGCTGTTGTAAAACTACAACTCCCACAATGCCCTGCTGTAGGCTTATAGCTGTAGGCTGTTCGGGCATGCGGGGAGTTGTAGTTTTGCAACAGCTGGAGTGCCGCAGGTTGAGCGTGCCTGCTCCAAAGGAACAACTTTTAGCAAATGAGGCAGTGGAAAAAATGGGGGGGATGGAAATAGTTCCTAAAACAGTCATGTCAGTAGAGGTGACAGGTCCTCTTTAATTAGGGCATGGCTTGTGCTACCCACAAATCCCTCTCTCCTAAGATAAAGTAAAAAACGAAAAAAGACTTGGTATAGGTCCTACCTCCCGGTTAGATTCGAACCTGCTCCCTATGACTGACCCAACCGTTGGGTCGGTCATAGGGAGCAGGTTCGAATCTAACCGGGAGGTAGGACCTATACCAAGCTATTTATTTATTTATTTTTTACCATTGTCACACAGTGTCCAGTCTTTTTTCTTTTTTTTACTTTATCTTAGGAGAGAGGGATTTGTGGGTAGCACAAGCCATGCCCTAATTAAAGAGGACCTGTCACCTCTCCTGACATGACTGTTTTAGGAACTATTTCCATCCCCCCCATTTTTTCCACTGCCTCATTTGCTAAAAGTTGTCCATGTATCACCTGGTGGGTAGTGCCGCCAGCTCTCCCTTCTGTCCCCTCAACCCCGATTTAGACAGTCATCACATGTCCCAAAACCTGCTCTCTCTTCTGACCCCCTCTCCATTCCCTCCTTACATTAACCCTAAACCTGCCTTCCCCTTTCATACTTACCATTCTTGTTGGTAAATTTGAGGTATTTATGACCCGCATCCGGGGACACGCACTTCTGGAGGGGCTTAACCCCCCCCCCCCCCCCCTTGACCCAGGACCGCCCACATTTTCCAGGATTGTGTCTGAAAATTCGGGACATTCCCGGCAAATTTGAGACTGATCTTTTTGACAAATGCATGAGGCTTGCGACGTGTGTCAGAGATAAATGTATTATTTGTCCGGACTCATGGTGCTATCTCATAGTTAAACCTAGGTAAACCTCCTGAGTGCTGACCATGGACACAGTTGGAGATCCCGCAGAGGATTCGGCTCTGCTATGTCTGTCTGTGGTCTCCAGTTTACCGTTCTCTAGCTTTGCATTGTGTCAGTGTAGTAATGAATGGTTCCTGACCCACTGCATATGTTCTGAGCAGATGCACCAGGAATGAAGTTCAGGCGACCTGTGGCTTTATTAATGAGGATGAAATGTAATTTGTAGAGCGGGCCGTGATGGTTGGAAGCAGGTGATCAGCCCCCATGTAAACAGTAACCTGAATAAGAAGATTCACTGTAGTTATTTAAAGGGGCTCTCCACTTTCAACAAGGTTTCCTTGATAAGATAATCCTTCCCTTCAGCGGAAAACCAAGACAGATGTGTGACATTTTTCTGCAGCACTGCCACATGGGAAAATAGGTATTAAATAGTACCCGTTGTAATGTACATGTGTAATGACGGTCAGGTCCTCCGGAGCGAGAAGTACTCTCTTTTTAATAGCTCTCCACTGTGGCCAAGAGATAAGATACTAGACAGAGGACCACATTGCGTTTTAAACCATTACACACGCTTTTGTAACGCAATGTACAAAATAATAAACTGCGAACTGTTATAGAAACATAGAATGTGTCGGCAGATAAGAACCATTTGGCCCATCTAGTCTGCCCAATATACTGAATACTATGAATAGCCCCTGGCCCTATCTTATATAAAGGATGGCCTTATGCCTATCCCATGCATGCTTAAACTCCTTCACTGTATTTGCAGCTACCACTTCTGCAGGAAGGCTATTCCATGCATCCACTACTCTCTCAGTAAAGTAATACTTCCTGATATTACTTTTAAACCTTTGCCCCTCTAATTTAAAACTGTGTCCTCTTGTGGTAGTTTTTCTTCTTTTAAATATGCTCTCCTCCTTTACCGAGTTGATTCCCTTTATGTTACACAGTTTGAAAACCACAAAAACAAAACTGCCCCATATGAATATACACATATAACATAGGTTATGGACACCTTCAGTGCAATTTTTTTATAATGCCATTTTAGGCTAAAAATCATTTTTTCAATTGGTTCCTATTAAAAATTTTCAGCAGTTTTTGTGATACATGTGGTTAAAAATCAGTCTATTTGCAGACTGTTCCTCCTCAGTTCTGTCAGCTGATGGCTTACCGTAAGTCAAGCCTTATCTCTGATCTCCTGACCTCATAGAAACACAGTCAAACTCTTATCAGTTTGATAAGGCTTCACATGAGCCGTGGCGGACCTGCCTACAAGATGGAGAGAGAGGAGATATAGATCCTCCTCTTCCTGCTTTACTTCTGTGGGTGACCCCAGGGGGAGGGTAACATGGACTTCTGTGCATGTCCTCCCTCTATGAATCACATTGCACACTTGCTCTCAGATTGTCCCATGTGGGCGTCTTTTATATCCGAAAAGGAGTGACAAGATGAGAGCTTTCCCTTCTAATTACCTCTCTGCCTAATTAGACCGTTTACCAGCGTCTGGATCTTGGTGTAAAATAAGTCAAACAAACACTTGCCCCTCACACACATAAACATCAATAATTGTATTCTTAGGGTACTTTCACACTAGCGTTTTTCTTTTCCGGTATTGAGTTCCGTCCTAGGGGCTCTATACCGGAAAAAAACCTGATCGGTTTTATCCTAATACATTCTGAATGGAGAGCAATCCGTTCAGGATGCATCAGGATGTCTTCAGTTCAGTCACTGTACGGTTTTTGGACGGAGAAAATACCGCATACATGCTGCGGTATTTTCTCCGTCCAAAATTCCGGAACAGTTGCCGGCATGCCGGATCCGGCATTATTTTACATTAAAATTCCTTTACGGCCCTAAGTGTTCCGGAAAAACGGATTTGGTTTTGCGGTCTGCGCATGCGCAGACCTTTAAAAATGTGAAAAAGATAAATACCGGATCCGTTTTTCCAGATGACAACCGGAGAGACTGATCCGGTATTGCAATACATTTGTGAGACGGATCCGTCTACAAATCGTATCCGTTTGCATCCAGATTGCCGGAATCCAGCGACGCTAGTGTGAAAGTACCCTTGTCCTGTCATTTTTCCATGAAATGTGCTGCAATTGTAGAAAGGTGATAAAATGTAAAAAAAAAAAAACACATTATGTATGGTATTACCCTAATTGTACTGATCCAGCAAATTATTACATTATTTACGCCACATGGTAAGGAGACGGCCATATACATATTGCCTTCCTACATCATGCCTGCAACACACCTAACATTAGCAGTGCGGCATCTCATTTCTCCTGCACACAGCAGGGGTGAAGACATCTTTGTCTCCTCTATTAATAAATCTAGGGTGCAGCGTAAAAGGATTAGGGGTTTATCTGAAGGACAGATACAAGCAGCATGCCTTCTTATTTCTATTCTGTACTCCAGGAAGCAGCAGGAGCTGTGGACGGCCCTTGAGAAGAGGATCAGGGAGGGTCTGGTGAACACCGATGAAGACAAAAGTCCATTATCTGCAAGAAAGAAACGAAGGTGAGTAACAAAGCAGCGGGCTTTAATCACAGGTTTAGTATCCATCATTCCTGTAGTTGCTCCTTAGCACTGTATGTAGACAGATCTTTCTCCAATTTAGGGCTGTATTACACAACAGATTGTCTGACCAATCATTGGTCAGATGGCCAATTACACACGCAGATCTTTTGTTATACTGATTGGACAGATATTGGTCAGATAATCTGTTGGTGTAATGCAGCCCTAAAAGGGGTTATGCCATGGAATGAAAATCAGCCATCCTATAGTACAGGGATGGCCAACCTGCGGCTCTCCAGCTGTTGTAAAACTACAACTCCCACCATGCCCTGCTGCAGGCTGATAGCTGTAGGCAGTCTGAGCATGCTGGGAGTTGTAGTTTTGCAACAGCTGGAGAGCCTTAGGTTGGCCATGCCTGCTATAGTACATGACAAAACTAGAACCAGCCTTGTACCTCACATGGATCCAGAGATCTCCCTATTCGTTGTTACAAGTGTTCTGCTAGATTTATTTTAAGCGGGTGTGTCCTTTCTGCTGCAACTCTCTCCCTATTGCAACTCAGAGGACATGTCCTGTCTGCTGCAGCTCTCTCCCTATCACATCTCGGGGGCATGTCCTTTCTGCTGCAGCTCTCTCCCTATTGCAACTCAGAGGACATGTCCTGTCTGCTGCAGCTCTATCCCGATCACATCTCAGGGGGCATGTCCTGTCTGCTGCAGCTCTATCCCGATCACATCTCAGGGGGCATGTCCTGTCTGCTGCAGCTCTATCCCGATCACATCTCAGGGGGCATGTTCTTTCTGCTGCAGCTCTCTCCCTATTGCAACTCAGAGGACATGTCCTGTCTGCTGCAGCTCTATCCCGATCACATCTCAGGGGGCATGTCCTGTCTGCTGCAGCTCTATCCCGATCACATCTCAGGGGGCATGTCCTGTCTGCTGCAGCTCTATCCCGATCACATCTCAGGGGGCATGTTCTTTCTGCTGCAGCTCTCTCCCTATCATGGCTCAGGGGATGTGTCCTTTCTGCTGTAGCTCTTTCCCTGTAACTGCCACAGCCTCTAACAGAAGATATGCCTTATGGCAGTTGAAGATTTAAACTGAGCGCGTGCGACCGCCTCAGTGAGGTGGACAGAGAAGTAAGGAAAAGAACAAAAAGCACAGATACATTTTATTGAACAGAACAGCTCGGTGGGCTATACTAATATCCCCACTTGCTACCCACTGCCACACACAATCACCAATAGTAGAGCATGCCCGACAATGACTGGCCACACCGTGGAAGTTGATGGCTTGTACCCAGAAGCTAACCATCTGTTACCTTTCGCATAGCCAGTTGCTGACGCGGGTGGCAACTTAAAGGGATATTCTTATGAAATCACTATAGGATCAGTGGGGGTCCTGACCTCTGGGATCCCTACCCTTCCTGAGAGTGAAATGGTCATAGAGTTGATTTAGCGACATTGCCCCTGTTGCGCCAGCCACCCCTCGTGCTGAGAACTGAAGTATGGCCGCAATCAAGTGAACTTGGATGGAGACATTCTGCAATCCCTTCTGTCCTAGGATCAGTGGGGTTCCCAGAGGTCAGATCCCCACTCTTCATAAAGTGATTGCATAGCCTTACGAGAAGCCATCATGGGATGCACTAATTATACTGAAACGCGTTGCCATTGGAATAACATATACAGGAAAAACAACGTCATCCTTTCAGATAGAATTCTGCTAGGGCAGGAGGAGGATTTGTAGTCCTGCCCTCAGCATGGTGCAGCTTTGCTGGCGGTGTGGTTCAAATTCCTGCCAGCTTTCTATCATACTGTACTATAATGGTTACGCAGGATCATTGCACAAGGGTATATTCACACAGGGTGTAAAATGCAGATTTGCAGTGGATTTCACCCTTTGCGTAGCACAGGTTTGGCAGGATCGGGACCACACTGAGGATATAGGGCAAGGGTGCAGATCACAGTATGTTATGGAGGAAAATCTTACAACTTGCCCATCTACTATGTGTGCCCAAAACAATCTGGCATGGAGATGCATACCAGCAACCGGCCATGTAGCTGTTGTGGGCTTGATTAAAGGGGTTGTCTCAGCTGTACAAAGGGGTTGTCTCAGCTGTACAAAGGGGTTGTCTCACTTCTGAGAAAATTCAGGATTACACTGTGCCCTGTCAAATGAATGGATGACCATGTAATACAGGTCCTCCGAAGTAGGAGCCACTCTTTATGTTATCTATTGGAGGGAGGACCTCCGACCTTACCCTTTATGTGCTGTATACTGAGGATAGGCCATAAATATATTTTCTTGGATAAGCCAGGCTCGGACTGTGCCATCGGGGAAGCGGGGGATTCTTCGGTGCGCCCCCAGTCTCCTGCACCCAGAGATAAATAGGCTACTTTCACACTGGCGTTTTGGGTTTCCGTTTGTGAGATTCGTTCAGGGCTCTCACAGGCGGTCCAAAACGGATCAGTTTTGCCCTAATGCATTCTGAATGGAAAAGGATTCGCTCAGAATGCATCAGTTTGCCTCCGTTCCGTCTCCGCTCATCTTTGGAGGCGGACACCAAAACGCTGCTTGCAGCGTTTTGGTGTCCGTCTGACGAAACTGAGCCAAACGGATCCGTCCTGACTTACAATGTAAGTCAATGGGGACGGATCCGTTTTCACTGACACAATGTGGCACAACAGAAAACAGATCCGTCCTCCATTGATTTTCAATGGTGTTCAAGACTTATCCGTCTTGGCTATGTTAAAGATAATCCAAACGGATCCGTTCTGAGCGGATGCAGACGGTTGTATTATCTAAACGGATCCGTCTGTGCAGATCCATGACGGATCCGCACCAAACGCGAGTGTGAAAGTAGCCTAAGATGGAGGAGTAATTATTTCTCCTTTCTCAGGAGAGATAATTATTGTATCCACTAGGTGGCAGTATCGCACAGTGATGCAGCCTCCTACTGGTGTAAATTGTACAGGAGGCACCGCAGTATTTTCTAAACTTCCTGGCTGCTGGCAGTGAAGGAGGAGAGAACATGTCTGGCCATCCTCCTGCCCTCCCTGCTGTCAGAAAACTGGCTGCTGGAGAGAAGGACTCCTCTGCGGTGCTGGGCTGATTTCTCAGGTGTGTGACAGTAGTGAGCTGTAGGAGACTGGAAGGGGGAAATAGGGGATTTGTTTATAGCAGACACAGATCTATGAATGTGTGCTGCTCTCTGCAGAGTTCAGAGTGGCATTGGGGGGACTCTTCCCTAGGTCCCCCCAATGCCTCTGCTTTAGCTGCACCCATCTCTAGATGCCCACCAATGTCCCCACTCTAAATGCACCCCTAATATTGCATCTTTTCCAGTTGCCCCCAATACCTCTGCCCCAGGATCCCCACTATTATCCTGCCTCAGGTGACCCTAATGTCTCTGCTTCAGTTATGACCCTCCGTTCGTGCTCACGTTGCTCCTCTAGCACTTTTACTTGGGCTTTGTTAAAGGTTATGTACTACAAAGGGGGTTGGACTTATGCCCGAAAAATTCTGCACAGCGCATCACATTCTCCAGTATTGACACTAATGGTTTACATGGTGGTAATGATGATATTCCGTACTTACAGGCATCACTGCTGCCATGTAAAGAGATACTGGTGAAGGATTTAAAGGGGTTGTTCAGGTTTTCAAGTTATCCTCTCCACACCATAGAGCATAACTATATGATTAGTGGGGTCCGATTCTGCAACCCCCTCCCCCACCCCACACCACCCCCACTGATTCCAGGAATGGGTCCTGTTCCCCCTTTTTGATGGTGTGACAGGCTACACATGCGCTGCTCCATTCATTCTCTTTGGGAAAACTAGAAATAGCCAGCGCTGTACTTTGACATCTCCAGCGACCCCATAGACTAGAGAATGGATAAAGAGGCAGGGCATATGCTCGACCTGCCACTCAATCAAGAAGGGGGATCAGTGGGGGCTCCAGCATTCAGACCCCCACGGATCACTTAGTTATCCCTGATCCTGTGGATAGAGGATAACTAGAAAAGTGGACACAGGCGCTTTAACAGGCGAGCATTTCTATTTTAGTTTGACACATATTTTGGGCCAGATTTTTAATATTTATTTTACTTTTTTTTTTTTTTTTTTTACATCCAAAGAAAACCTTTAAAGATAGGGAATGTAAAAAGGTCCAACAGCTATGACACAACAGGTGATAAGTGCCTGATTGATGGGGATCTGACTGCTGGGACCCCCATGATCAAGGGAACGTGGTTTTAAGACCCTTGTGTACATAGATTGGTGGTAATGTAATTGAATGTCTCAGGACCCCTTTTTTCATGATCAGTGGGTGTTCCAGCAGTCAGACCCCAGCAATATGATATGTATCACCTATCCTGTAGATAGGCGATAGGTCATTATGGTAGGACAACCCTTTTAATTATACTGTAGATTATGTGCAATCTGAGGAGGTTACGATTTGGTAAATTTCATGCCAGACATTTATGCTTAAAGGGGTTAAAGGGTTTGTCTCACTTCAGTAAAAGGCATTTATCATGCAGTTAATACAAGGCACTTGCTAATGTATCGTTATTATCCATATTGCCTCCTTTTCATCACATTATACACAGCACGTATCCATGGTTATTACCACAGTGTAATCCAGCAGTGGTGGCCGTGCTATAGGGAAAGGCTGGAAGTGCTCATAGGCCAACACCTTTCCCTATAGTGTGTAAGCACGGCCACCGCTGCTGGATTACACGGTGGTAATAACCACGGATACGTGCTGTGTATAATGTGATGGAAAGGAGGCAATATGGACAATCACAATACATTGTAGTGAGTGCCTTGTATTAAAGGGTTTCTGTCACCAGAATTAACCCTAATGTCAGCTAAACCTAACTAGTCTATTCCTACTTTTATCTATGCCCCCGTTACTCCAGAAATATAACTTTTATAATATGCTAATTAGCCTCTAGGAGCAGGGGGGGCGTTGTTCCTGCTCCTAGAGGCTCCGTTCTCCCACCTCTGGCCGCGCCCTGCTACCCTAGATTGACAGGGCCGGCCAGCGTTGGTCCCGTTCAGTATTTGGCGCAGGCACAGTGAGTGAAGGGCGCTCGGCGGCTTCCTCACTGCGCCTGCACCGAATACTGAACGGCGCACAATTTCCCCAGGCCTCAGGGCTGGCAGTTGGAGGTGAAGGCTACCTGGCCCTGTCAATCTAGTGTAGCAGGGCGTGGACAAATATGGGAGAGCCCCCCCCCCCCCTCCTAGAGGCTAATTAGCATATTATAAAAGTTAGATTTCTGGCATAACGGGGGCATAGATAAAAGTAGGAATAGACTAGTTAGGTTCAGCTGACATTAGCATATCGCTAATGTCAGCTAGCTTAATAGGGTTAAATCTGGTGACAGAAACCCTTAAACTTTCTCTACATGATAAATGCCAATTGCTGAAGTGAGAGACAACCCCTTTGACCCCTTTAGTGTGCTACACGTAATAGGGCTGGGCATAAATATATTGGTGTGTGCATTGCTTGTTTCCTATGTGTGATTGGTGTGTGCTATATATGTTCTGTGTATCAGTGGTGTATGTGCAGTATGTGACATATGCATCAGTGACATGTGACCAGGGCCGGTTTTAGACAAAATGTGGCCCTAGGCAAAATCAAAAGTGGGGCCCCAAATCTTGTAATAATGTGCTAAAAACACAGTCTGACACCTGACACCCCCGCCGATCAGCTGTTTGAGCAGACTGTGCGTGCTGTTCACTACTGCTGTCCCATAGACATGCAGCGGTGAGCAGGAAGAGAGAAGGGAGACTGCACATGCGCACAGCGCACGCCGTCTCCTCAAACAGCTGATCGGCATGGGGAGCCGGGTGCCCCTACAGTACCCTAGTAGTAATAATAAAACCATAATGTCCCCCTGTAGTGCCCTCCACTAGTTCCAATATATAATGCTCCCCCCCATAGTGCCAGTATATATATATATATACACTGCTCAAAAAAATAAAGGGAACACTTAAACAACACAATGTAACTCCAAGTCAATCACACTTCTGTGAAATCAAACTGTCCACTTAGGAAGCAACACTGAGTGACAATCAATTTCACATGCTGTTGTGCAAATGGGATAGACAACAGGTGGAAATTATAGGCAATTAGCAAGACACCCCCAATAAAGGAGTGGTTCTGCAGGTGGTAACCTGACCACTTCTCAGTTCCTATGCTTCCTGGCTGATGTTTTGGTCACTTTTGAATGCTGCCGGTGCTTTCACTCTAGTGGTAGCATGAGACGGAGTCTACAACCCATACAAGTGGCTCAGGTAGTGCAGCTTATCCAGGATGGCACATCAATGCGAGCTGTGGCAAGAAGGTTTGCTGTGTCTGTCAGCGTAGTGTCCAGAGCATGGAGGCGCTACCAGGAGACAGGCCAGTACATCAGGAGACGTGGAGGAGGCCGTAGGAGGGCAACAACCCAGCAGCAGGACTGCTACCTCCGCCTTTGTGCAAGGAGGAACAGGAGGAGCACTGCCAGAGCCCTGCAAAATGACCTCCAGCAGGCCACAAATGTGCATGTGCTGCTCAAACGGTCAGAAACAGACTCCATGAAGGTGATTGATATGAGGGCCCGACCTCCACAGGTGGGGGTTATGCTTACAGCCCAACACCGTGCAGGACGTTTGGCATTTGCCAGAAAACACCAAAATTTGCAAATTCGCCACTGGCGCCCTGTGCTCTTCACAGATGAAAGCAGGTTCACACTGAGCACATGTGACAGACGTGACAGAGTCCGGAGACGCCGTGGAGAACGTTCTGCTGCCTGCAACATCCTCCAGCATGACCGGTTTGGCATTAGGTCAGTAATGGTGTGGGATGGCATTTCTTTGGAGGGCCGCACAGCCCTCCATGTGCTCGCCAGAGATAACCTGACTGCCATTAGGTGCCGAGATGAGATGCTCAGACCCCTTGTGAGACCATATGCTGGTGCGGTTGGCCATGGGTTCCTCCTAATGCAAGACAATGCTAGACCTCATGTGGCTGGAGTGTGTCAGCAGTTCCTGCAAGACTAAGGCATTGATTCTATGGACTGGCCCGCCCGTTCCCCAGACCTGAATCCAATTGAGCACATCTGGGACATCACGTCTCGCTCTATCCACCAACGTCACGTTGCACCACAGACTGTCCAGGAGTTGGCAGATGCTTTAGTCCAGGTCTGGGAGGAGATCCCTCAGGAGACCGTCCGCCACCTCATCAGGAGCATGCACAGGCGTTGTAGGGAGGTCATACAGGCACGTGGAGGCCACACACACTACTAGCCTCATTTTGACTTGTTTTAAGGACATTACATCAAAGTTGGATCAGCCTGTAGTGTGTTTTTCCACTTTAATTTTGAGGGTGACTCCAAATCCAGACCTCCATGGGTTAAAAAATTTGATTTCCATATTTTTTTTTTGTGTGATTTTGTTGTCAGCACATTCAACTATGTAAAGAACAAAGTATTTCAGAATAATATTTAATTAATTCAGATCTAGGATGTGTTATTTTTGTGTTCCCTTTATTTTTTTGAGCAGTGTATAATGTTCCCCCATCAGAGGTCTCACTATATTTTTTCCAGAAGAGTAAAAATACTCCGACCATTTTTGAGGAGTATTTTTACCCGAGGAGAAGTACGGAATTTGCAGTAATTCAAATACATAATACACTGCGTGCAGAATTATTAGGCAAATGAGTATTTTGACCACATCATCCTCTTCATGCATGTTGTCTTACTCCAAGCTGTATAGGCTCGAAAGCCTACTACCAATTAAGCATATTAGGTGATGTGCATCTCTGTAATGAGAAGGGGTGTGGTCTAATGACATCAACACCCTATATCAGGTGTGCATAATTATTAGGCAACTTCCTTTCCTTTGGCAAAATGGGTCAAAAGAAGGTCTTGACAGGCTCAGAAAAGTCAAAAATAGTGAGATATCTTGCAGAGGGATGCAGCACTCTTAAAATTGCAAAGCTTCTGAAGCGTGATCATCGAACAATCAAGCGTTTCATTCAAAATAGTCAACAGGGTCGCAAGAAGCGTGTGGAAAAACCAAGGCGCAAAATAACTGCCCATGAACTGAGAAAAGTCAAGCGTGCAGCTGCCAAGATGCCACTTGCCACCAGTTTGGCCATATTTCAGAGCTGCAACATCACTGGAGTGCCCAAAAGCACAAGATGTGCAATACTCAGAGACATGGCCAAGGTAAGAAAGGCTGAAAGACGACCACCACTGAACAAGACACACAAGCTGAAACGTCAAGACTGGGCCAAGAAATATCTCAAGACTGATTTTTCTAAGGTTTTATGGACTGATGAAATGAGAGTGAGTCTTGATGGGCCAGATGGATGGGCCCGTGGCTGGATTGGTAAAGGGCAGAGAGCTCCAGTCCGACTCAGACGCCAGCAAGGTGGAGGTGGAGTACTGGTTTGGGCTGGTATCATCAAAGATGAGCTTGTGGGGCCTTTTCGGGTTGAGGATGGAGTCAAGCTCAACTCCCAGTCCTACTGCCAGTTTCTGGAAGACACCTTCTTCAAGCAGTGGTACAGGAAGAAGTCTGCATCCTTCAAGAAAAACATGATTTTCATGCAGGACAATGCTCCATCACACGCGTCCAAGTACTCCACAGCGTGGCTGGCAAGAAAGGGTATAAAAGAAGAAAATCTAATGACATGGCCTCCTTGTTCACCTGATCTGAACCCCATTGAGAACCTGTGGTCCATCATCAAATGTGAGATTAACAAGGAGGGAAAACAGTACACCTCTCTGAACAGTGTCTGGGAGGCTGTGGTTGCTGCTGCACGCAATGTTGATGGTGAACAGATCAAAACACTGACAGAATCCATGGATGGCAGGCTTTTGAGTGTCCTTGCAAAGAAAGGTGGCTATATTGGTCACTGATTTGTTTTTGTTTTGTTTTTGAATGTCAGAAATGTATATTTGTGAATGTTGAGATGTTATATTGGTCTCACTGGTAAAAATAAATAATTGAAATGGGTATATATTTGTTTTTTGTTAAGTTGCCTAATAATTATGCACTTGAATAGTCACCTGCACACACAGATATCCCCCTAAAATAGCTAAAACTAAAAACAAACTAAAAGCTACTTCCAAAAATATTCAGCTTTGATATTAATGAGTTTTTTGGGTTCATTGAGAACATGTTTGTTGTTCTATAATAAAATTAATCCTCAAAAATACAACTTGCCTAATAATTCTGCACTCCCTGTATATCGGGCTACACTTGCTCACATCTGCGTTGGAGGCTGCGTTTGGAACCTCTGTTGCAGATTCCGCCTAAAGACCGGACAAAAAAGCCTTGTATGCAGCCCCTTTTTGGTCTGATAAAAAACAGGCTCGTGAATGGAAACTGAACAAACTCAATCATAGTCGGCGGGGTCTGTTCAGCTTTTTCCCTGTCAGTTAGGCCGGGTTCACATGACATTTTTGCCATATATTAATTGTACACACAAAAAACGTATATACATTGACAGACGCCTCAGACAGACGCCATACTGTGGCATCTGTCACCATAGAATTCCATTGTAAAAAAAAAAAAAAGATACGTTAGCATACATGTTTTTTGCTGGACTTTACAGGATGGAAAAACATGGTACACTACACTTTTCCATCCTGCCGAGTCCTCCCAAAAAGTATTTTTTTTTTTTTTACTATGAAACTCCATGGTGATGGATGTCACAGTATGGCATCTGTTGTGTATGTTGATGGTATTACAAAAACCCAGCCTTACGTGCCTGATCCAGCACTTCCGTTATTTTTGTTGTTCTGCTCCATTAGATGAGCAGAACAACAGAAATAAATAGTGGTGATGTGAACGGGGCCTAAGAGGTGGGGATTTATGCAGGGACCATTACTGGTCTAAATAGCATCAAGCTAAGTTATAAAGTCCAGTCCAATATGGCGGATCTTCCCTGTACTTGACCACTTGGCTATAATAGCCTGTCTGCATTCACTACATACTGCACCACATACATGCATGTGATGCATACATGTGTGTGATGTATGTAGTGCATCGTGTGATATATACATATGTGTGATGTATGTAGTGCAGTGTGTGATGTATACATATGTGTGATGTATGTAGTGCATCGTGTGATGTGTACATGTGTGTGATGTATGTAGTGCATCGTGTGATGTATACATGTGTGTGATGTATGTAGTGCAGCGTGTGATGCATACATGTGTGTGATGTATGTAGTGCATCGTGTGATATATACATGTGTGTGATGTATGTAGTGCATCGTGTGATATATACATGTGTGTGATGTATGTAGTGCAGCGTGTGATGTATACATGTGTGTGATGTATGTAGGGCAGCGTGTGATGTATACATGTGTGTGATGTATGTAGGGCAGCGTGTGATGTATACATGTGTGTGATGTATGTAGGGCAGCGTGTGATGTATACATGTGTGTGATGTATGTAGGGCAGCGTGTGATGTATACATGTGTGTGATGTATGTAGGGCAGTGTGTGACGTATACATGTGTGTGATGTATTTAGTGCAGCGTGTGATGTATACATGTGTGTGATGTATGTAGGGCAGTGTGTGATGTATACATGTGTGTGTCGTATGTAGTGCAGCCTGTGATGTATACATGTGTGTGATGTATATATATGTGTGATGTATGTAGTGCAGCGTGATGTATACATGTGTGATGTATGTAGTGCATCGTGTGATGTGTACATGTGTGTGATGTATGTAGTGCAGGGTGTGATGTATACATATGTGTGATGTATGTAGGGCAGCGTGTGATGTATACATGTGTGTGATGTATGTAGGGCAGCGTGTGATGTATACATGTGTGATGTATGTAGGGCAGCGTGTGATGTATACATGTGTGATGTATGTAGTGCAGCGTGTGATGTATACATGTGTGTGATGTATGTAGGGCAGCGTGTGATGTATACATGTGTGTGATGTATGTAGGGCAGCGTGTGATGTATACATGTGTGATGTATGTAGGGCAGCGTGTGATGTATACATGTGTGATGTATGTAGTGCAGCGTGTGATGTGTACATGTGTGTGATGATCACACACTGCACTACATACGTCACCATCACCGTTATGTTACATTCTGCGTCCATCTTCATGTCCGAGCCCAGTCTTTAGCTCCACCGCTGCCATGGTCCTTGTGTAGCGCGCCCGCCACTCCATATTCAAACATCCCCCGGGAGCCGGCCCCTCCTCCTTCCAGCGCCCGCCGGCTTCTCCTGATGCAGGACCTCTATCGCTCCTGTGCCTGCCCAAACTAACCAATAGCAAAGCTCCTTGCTGTCCTGAGCTTTGCTATTGGTTACTGCGGGCAAAGGCAGCATCGCTGCGCTGCCTGTACCGATCACAGCGCACCATATGCTGATGAAAAGCAGGGAAAAGTCTAATGTCTATTAGTGCGCCTTAGACTTTTTCCAGGGAGTAAAATGGGCTGAACAGGCGTCTATGACGCTTGTACAGGCGTTATTGCGACCTCTGTTCCCCGTAGTGTCAGTATGTATAAAATGCTCCTCCATTCCTCCCCAGTAGTGCCAGGTATATATAATGATCTCCATCCCCCCTTTCCTGGTGCCCCCAGCAGTGTAGACATTTAGGATAAAAAATAAATAAACACCTCCCTCCCGTCCCCCCGCGCTGTCTGCGATGCAGACCACAGTTTTATCTGTAGCTTGTGTTGCTGCGTCCTGATGCATGCAGCCCCAATGACATCACCACTCCTGCTTCGGGTCTTACGTGATGACGTCATCATGCGAGACCCAGAGCAGGAGGTTGCAGTGATGTCATTGCGGCTTCTTGCTCTGTTCTAATGCCTCACAGGCTTGAGGCCTAGCGGCCTGAGGCTTGTGAAGTTGGACGGCCATGAATGTGCCCCCCTTTATGGGGCGAACTGGTGCCCTAGGCAGAGGACTACCCTCCCCTATCCATTGTCCCGGCCCGAAGGCCCCTTTCAGACGAGCGAGTTTTCCGTGCTGACCTCCCTATCATGTGACCAGAACAGGAGGCGGAGCTATGCAGTAAAGTAAAGAAGAAGAAGACCGGTGATGCATTGGAGGAAGTGAAGGATTCAATGTAACTGCCAGGGAAGTGCTGGGAGTTGTAGTCCTCTCCTCTTTTACCTCCTGTTATGTAATATCAGAGTACATTAAAAGATGAGGTATGAGGAGAGGACTAAAACTCCCAGCATGTCCAGCTTGTTATGTAATATGTATGTCATGGCATCTTAAAGGTAGTCTGTCATCAAAAAATTCACTGATAAACCCCTCCCAATGCCTTGTAGGGCTAGCTCTGCTGAATGTAATTATACCTTTCACGTAGTGATCTGTTGCTTCATTCAGGAGAAAAAGTACTTTTAATCCATATGCAAATGAGCAGTTAAGTGCAGTGAAGGTGGGGCTAAGCTCCTTTGTGAATCCTTTCGCCTCCTGCTTCCTCTGCCAACCCCTCCCTCTCCTTCTTGATTGGACAACGACAGGTTCCTGAATAGTCATCTCAATCAAGGAGGGGGGGGCAGGCAGAGGGAGCAGGAAGGGCAAGGGTGCACAGAGCAGTTAAGTGCAGTGAAGGTGGGGCTAAGCTGCTCTGTGCACCCTTGCCCTTCCTGCTCCCTCTGCCTGCCCCCCCCTCCTTGATTGAGAGGACTATTCAGGAACCTGTCGTTGTCCAATCAAGAAGGAGAGGGAGGGGTTGGCAGAGGAAGCAGGAGGCGAAAGGATTCACAAAGGAGCTTAGCCCCACCTTCAGTGCACTTAACTGCTCATTTACATATGGATTAAAAGTACCTTTTTTCCCAGAATGAAGCAGCAGATCACAAAGTGAAAGGTATCCTTACATTCAGCTGAGCTAGCCCTACAGGGCGTTGTGCCTGGTTTATCCGGTGACACACTCCCTTTAATTACTCAGTCTTCTCCTGTGGTTAGACACATATATACTGTTTCCAATTATAAGAATCCTATTTAGCTAAAAAAAAAAATGTTTCTGGGTGAAAATTGGAGTACCTGGAATAAGACAGTGTTTGATCCAAACCCATGGCCTCCTTGCTGCAGTGCCCGCACTGGCCAGCTGATGGTGGTGATTCATAGTGGTGTATAGTGCCAGTGCTGTAATTAGACGTTTCTAGGGTAATGCATATTAATGAGGCTGGCATTGTCCAGGCTACTGACGTGCTCTCTGCCTGCAGTGTTTCATTATTATAATAACGCTTTTTAAAAAAAAAATTTGAAGCAGTGTACGTCAGTGGACAGCAGGTTATTAGTGATCCCGTCAGATAGCTAACATCGATACTAATTATACTCAGCAATGAATCAACTCAATATTCAATTTTTTTTTCATTTCCGCACCAGATTTTTTAAATAGCATATGGCTGGATGACTGGTACAGGTTTTAAAAGTGTTATCCCATGATTAAAGGGGTTTTCCGGGAGTATATCTGATCGGGAATCTGACTCCCGGCACCCCAGGCCACTGACATCATGTTCACTGGTCACATGGCCTATGTGCAGCTTAGGCCTCTTTCACACTTGCGTTGTCCGGATCCGGCGTGTACTCCACTTGCCGGAATTACACGCCGGATCCGGAAAAACGCAAGTGTACTGAAAGCATTTGAAGACGGAACCGTCTTCCAAATGCGTTCAGTGTTACTATGGCACCCAGGACGCTATTAAAGTCCTGGTTGCCATAGTAGTAGTGGGGAGCGGGGGAGCAGTATACTTACAGTCCGTGCGGCTCCCGGGGCGCTCCAGAATGACGTCAGAGCGTCCCATGCACATGATCCATGCGCTTGGGGCGCCCTGACGTCACTCTGGAGCGCCCGGGGAGCCGCACGGACGGTAAGTATGCTGCTCCCCCGCTCCCCACTACACTTTACCATGGCTGCCAGGACTTTAGCGTCCCGGCAGCCATGGTAACCACTCTGAAAAAGCTAAATGTCGGCTCCGGCAATGCGCCGAAACGACGTTTAGCTTAAGGCCGGATCCGGATCAATGCCTTTCAATGGGCATTAATTCCGGATCCGGCCTTGCGGCAAGTGTTCCGGATTTTTGGCCGGAGCAAAAAGCGCAGCATGCTGCGGTATTTTCTCCGGCCAAAAAACGTTCTGGTCCGGAACTGAAGACATCCTGATGCATCCTGAACGGATTTCTCTCCATTCAGAATGCATTAGGATAAAACTGATCAGGATTCTTCCGGCATAGAGCCCCGACGACGGAACTCTATGCCGGAAGACAAGAACGCAAGTGTGAAAGAGCCCTTAGTCCCATTCAACTGAATGAGCCAGGGCTTCAATACCAAGAACAGCCACTATAGAATGCAAGGCGCTGTGCTTGGTAAGCTGTGATGAGGCCACAGTGCTCACTGGAGTGCAACAGCTGATCACCAGGGGCTCCAGGAGTCCGACCACTGATCAAATATTGATGACCTATCCTGAGGATAGGTCATCAGTATTCTACCCTCAGAAAACTCTTTTAATGTAAAAAATTAAACCAGACATCATATAGTACATAACAATGTCTTTCTAACAAAGCTAGAACCAGCCCTGCACCTCACCTGAATCCAGAGATCTCCACATTCATTGCTCTGCTTGATTTATTTTAGGCTAGCAGCGGGTGCGTCCTTGCTCAGTTCCTAGGGGTGTGCCCTTTCTGCTGCAGTGCTCTGCCTATCACAGCTCTCAGGGTGCATGTCCTTTCTTCTGCAACTCTCTCCCTATCACAGCTCAGGGGGGGTTTCTTTTCTGCGACAGCTCTCTGCCTATCACAGCTCAGGGGGCACGTCCTTTCTCAGAGGCGTGTCCTTTCTGCTGCAGCTCTCTCCTTGCAACTGTCACAGCTTCTAACAGTAGATATGGCTGGTGGCAGTTCAAGGATGTAACTGAGCATGTGCGACCACCTCTTCGATGTTACTGAGGTGGACAGAGAAATAGGGGGGAAAAAAACAGCAGGTGGAACTATACAGATACATTTTATTGAATAACTCAGTGGCTATACTACATTTTTAATTACATGCAATTACAAAATTTATCAGATTCAGAATATTTTTGTGGGACAACCCTTTTAAGGATTGTTCTTTGTCCCTCTCAAGCTCACATAATATGATGCCATAAAACTTGACTAGCAAAATGTTTTAACGATTTGCTAGTTTACCTTGCCAAATTACCAGTCCGCGTAATGCCGATTATTCTCTTACATTTGCCGACGCTCAAACATGGCAAATTCTATTGACCAATGAATCCTAATGGTCAGGGAATCGATCCCTGAACTGGTAAGATTCAAATTGCCAGGGGTTCCCCATACACTTGGCCAACATTAGTCTAAGGCCTCATGCACACGACAGTATTTTTTCACGGTCCGCAAAATGGGGTTCCGTTTTTCCGTTATCCGTGACCGTTTTTTCGTCCGTGGGTCTTCCTTGATTTTTGGAGGATCCACGGACATGAAAAAAAAAAAATCGTTTTGGTGTCCGCCTGGCCGTGCGGAGCCAAACGGATCCGTCCTGAATTACAATGCAAGTCAATGGGGACGGATCCGTTTGACGTTGACACAATATGGTGCAATTGCAAACGGATCCGTCCCCCATTGACTTTCAATGTAAAGTCAGGAGTTTATATACCATAGGATCAGAGTTTTCTCCAATCCGATAGTATATTTTAACTTGAAGCGTCCCCATCACCATGGGAACGCCTCTATGTTAGAATATACCATCGGATTTGAGTTAGATCGTGAAACACCAATGATAATACAATACAGGGAGGGAGGCCGCACACTGTGCCACCAATGAAAATAATACAATAGAGGGAGGGGGGGCCGCACACTGTGCCACCAATGAAAATAATACAATAGAGGGAGGGGGGGCCGCACACTGTGCCACCAATGAAAATAATACAATAGAGGGAGGGAGGGGGCCGCACTGGCCACCAATGAAATTAAAACTGGGGAGGGAGGGGGGTCTGCCCCCTGCTGCCTGGCAGCCCCTGATCTCTTATAGGGGGCTATGATATGCACAATTAACCCCTTCAGGTGCAGCACCTGAGGGGTTAATTGTGCGGATCACAGCCCCCTGTAAGAGATCGGGTGCTTCCAGGCAGCAGGGGGCAGTCATGTACACAGTTCTCAGTATATTCTAACTAGAAGCGTCCCCATCACTATGGGAACGCCTCTGTGTTAAAATATACTGTCAGCTCTGAAAAAGCTTTCATACAGACGGATCTTCGGATCCGTCTGTATGAAAGTAACCTACGGCGACGGAGGACGCGGATGCCAATCTTGTGTGCATCCGTGTTCTTTCACAGACCCATTGACTTGAATGGGTCCGTGAACCGTTGTCCGTCAAAAAAATAGGACAGGTCAGATTTTTTTGACGGACAGGAAACACGGATCATGGATGCGGCTGCAAAACGGTGCATTTTCCGATTTTTCCACGGACCCATTGAAAGTCAATGGGTCCGCAAAAAAAAAAAAAAACGGAAAACGGCACATTGGCCACGGATGCACACAACGGTCGTGTGCATGAGGCCTAATTGTGAGAGAAATGCATCTAGCTGTGCAGCTGAAAATGGGAATAATTAGGCTGAAAAAGACATGGGAAAGACCAGTTCCTTCACAGTTATGATTGTACCGAGAAGGACCACCATTATGCAAACTTTTTTTTTTTAAACTCAGCTACGCTTTAAGTTTGCTTGTGAAGAATGGCAAAGATGCCACCATAATATGGATGTTAATATGCAGCTGTTTTATTATCACCTGAAACCAGCCTTAGTCGGCACAGTAATTCACTTTCTGTGGCAGCAGTTTATACTCCAGAGTGCACTTTCTGTCATCAGGGTTTATTCACACAGTGCAGTTTAGGTGCAGCTCTAATGCTAACTGCTGTGGTTTCATGGAAATTGTGGGTTCATTTTCAGCACAATTTTCACCCCAAGGACTCATTCACATGTAATACGAAATGCATATCGTTGCAGATCCATTATGCCTGCAGCCTATAAGTGGCCAGAAAGTTGCAGCCAAAATTAGATATTACACAGTCTATGCAGAGCTGTCTTTAAATCTAGAATTGGGACTCTAGTTACTTATTCTAGCAAGTCTGCCACCTGCAAGAGTTTCCATCTTGTATGGATTTACTACAATGCTAGGTTGTTGAAATTGTGACCTATAAAATGTACAACTCAATTGAAAAACAAACTGAAATCTTTTAGGTAGAGGGAAGAAAAAATATTAAAAAAAAATAACATGGTTGCATAAGTGTGCACACCCTTAAACTAATACTTTGTTGAAGCACCTTTTGATTTTATTACAGCACTCAGTCTTTTTGGGTATGAGTCTATCAGCATGGCACATTTTGACTTGGCAAGATTTGCCCACTCTTCTTTGCAAAAACACTCCAAATCTGTCAGATTGCGAGGGCATCCCCTGGGCAGTGCCCTCTTCAGATCACCCCACAGATTTTCAATCTGATTCAGGTCTGGGCTCTGGCTGGGCCATTCCAAAACTTTAATCTTCTTCTGGTGAAGCCATTCCTTTGTTGATTTGGATGTATGCTTTGGGTCGTTGTCATGCTGAAAGATGAAGTTCCTCTTCATGTTCAGCTTTCTAGCAGAAGCCTGAAGGTTTTGTGCCAATATTGACTGGTATTTGGAACTGTTCAGAATTCCCTCTAGCTTAACTTAGGCCCCAGTTCTAGCTGAAGCCCCTTGGCATGATGCTGCCACCACCATGCTTCCCTGTGGGCATGGTGTTCTTTTGGTGATGTGCAGTGTTGTTTTTGCACCAAACATATCTTTTGGAATTAAGGCCAAAAAGTTCAACCTTGGTTTCATCAGACCATAACACCTTTTCCCACATGCTTTTGGGAGACTTCAGATGTGTTTTTGCAAAATGTAGCCTGGCTTGGATGTTTTTCTTCGTAAGAAAAGGCTTTCGTCTTCCACTCTACCCCATAGCCCAGACATATGACGAATACGGGAGATTGTTGTCACATGTACCACACATCCAGTACTTGCCAGATATTCCTGCAGCTCCTTTAATGTTGCTGTAGGCCTCTTGGTCGCCTCCCAGACTAGTTTTCTTCTCGTCTTTTCATCAATTTTGGAGGGACGTCCAGTTCTTGGTAATGTCACTGTTGTGCCATATTTTCTCCACTTGATGATGACTGTCTTCACTGTGTTCCATGGTATATCTAATCCTGACTGATGCCTTCTAACAATGAGATCCCTCTGATGCTTTGGAAGCTCTCTGTGGACCATGGCTTTTGCTGTGGGATGCGACTAAGAAAATTTCAGGAAAGACCAACTAGAGCAGCTGAACTTTATTTGGGGTTAATCAGAGGCACTTTAAATAATGGCAGGTGTATGCTGACTCCTATTTAACATGATTGTGAATGTGATTGCTTAATTCTGAACACAGCTACATCACCAGTTATAAGAGGGTGTGCACACTTATGCAACCACATTATTTTAGTTTTTGTTTTGTTTTGTTTTCTTCCCTCCCCCTAAAAGAGTTCAGTTTGTTTTTCACCTGAGTTGTACAGTTTATAGGTCACATTAAAGGTGGAAAAAGTTCTGAAATGATTTATCTTTGTCTAATTTTTTTACAGCACAGAAACCTGACCTTTTACCAGGGGTGTGTAGACTTTTTATATCCACTGTATAAGTAGATATTACATTTTGAGCCTCACTGGTGACAGGGAATATGAGAAAGTAATTATTTAGTACATGGATATGTAAAGGTTACATTTGGTAAAGGCTTTCTTCGGATTATGGATCAGTGCACTAGAGATCCTGAGATCAATTTTTACTCCCTGTGGCATGAAATATACAGTTATGTGGAGACAGATGATTTGTTGTGTTTTTTCCCCCCATCCATTTGTGCTTATGAAGTATCTGAAGCTTCATCTATTGGCGTGGTAGCCTCAGCCTCACTAGGGGTTCCTTCTGTGCAGCGGCAGTAACCACTGACACACCTAAGAGGTTTTCTAGATTCTCATCATTGTTGAAATGTATTTCCATTGCTCTGATCTCCACATTAATTACATGCTGGAGAGCAGAGCTTTGGGTTTTCTTTGTAATTTATTTGAAAGGGTCTAGTAATTACTCTGCCACTTCATCTGCGGCTGAGCTGCTGGGCTGGTAAAGTCTAGTCACTTGGCCTTGTGGTGCTTCGGTCAGGGCCGGCTCCAGGTTCATGTGGGCCCTTGGGCGATAAAGCCTCAGTGGGCCCCTTGTGGCATTTTACACCACAACACGAGGCAATAAAACTGCATGTATTAGGCTACTTTCACATTAGCGTATTTGCTGGATCCGGCAGGGTTCAGCAAAAACGCTTCCGGCAGGGTTCAGCAAAAACGCTTCCTGATAATACAACCATCTGCATCTGAACTCCACTGAAAGTCAATGGGGGACGGATCCGTTTTCTATTGTGTCAGATTGTGTCAGAGAAAACGGATCCGTCCCCATTGACTTGCATTGGGGGTCATGACAGATTCGTCTTGCTCCGCATCCCAGTACGGAAAGAAAACCGCTGCATGCTGCGGTTTTCTTTCCGGTCTGGGAATGCAACTGAACGAAACGGAATGCATTTTGGAGCGCTCCGTTCTGTTCAGTTACGTTTCGTCCTCATTGACAATGAATGGGGACAAAATGGAGCTGTTTTTTTCCGGTATTGATCCCCTATGACGGACCTCAATACCGGAAAACTTTAATGCTAGTGTGAAAGTAGCCTAATATATGGTGCCCAATACAATAGACAGAACACGCTACAGAGTGGATATATTAGGCCTGCCTCTCATTACTGATTACCACAGGACTGTACTGGTAGAGAGTATGGCAGAGAACTACAAGGCTCAGCATGTCCAGCCTGTGTCATTACTGATTACCAAAGAACAGTACTAGGAGGGAGCATAAGAGCAGAGAACTACAAGGCTCAGCATGTCCAGTCTGTCATTACTGATTATCAGAGGACAGTACTGGGAAGGCATATAAGGGCAGAGAACTACAAGGCTCAGCATAATAATCTTCAAAGGAGAGAAACAAAACGAGCGGCACTCACCGATTTGTAGAAAGGTATACTTTAATCCAAAGCAGGAGGGGGGTGCATGGGATGCAAACACAGCATCAAGCAACAGCCGTTTCGTGCGTGTATGCGCTTCTTCTACCTTTCTACAAATCGGTGAGTGCCGCTCGTTTTGTTTCTCTCCTTTGAAGATTATTTTGCATACGTACAGCTGCTACAGGCTGAGCACCACCGCAAGGCATCACTCCTTGGTATTTATTTCCAATAGCACATAGGTTTGGTGTAGTGCCACTGATTTACCTTTTCTACAGTTTCATACAAGGCTCAGCATGTCCAGCCTGTCATTACTGATTACCACAGGATAGTACTAGGAAGGAGCATAAGAGCAAAGAACTACAAGGCTCAGCTCAGTACTGATGGATACTATAGCAGAGATACTATCCACCAGTACTGTCCTCTGGTAATCAATAATGACAGCCTGGAAATGCTGAGCCTTGTAGTTCTCCGCCCTTATACGCCTTCCCAGTACTTGTCCTCAGATACAGTAATCAGTAATGACAGGCTGGACATGCTGAGCCTTCTCTGAGAGAACTACAAGACTCAGCAGGTTGATTAAATGTTGATTTACCTTACGGTAAAAGCTTACACTGGCGCTGGTAGGTAGAAATGTGACACATAAAATACAGTGGCCGGATGAATATTCCGCTATAGTAAAAGATGGATGTCAATTGACAATCCAATGAATTAATCACCGCAATGATAATTACCTTTTCTCTGGATGTGGGCTGGAGAAATAGTCTAAGTTCTTTAAATATTTGCACGGTTCCCGTTCCTGTGTGTAGAGGGGTGTGAAGAGAGGCAAAACTTCACTGCTCACCTACCAGCATTCACACTGCTCCGGCCGGTAGCTGTGTGGTGCGAGGGAGCAGACTATGGTTTCGGCGTCCAGGATTTTCTGTGCGTGTGACGTCACCGCGAAGTACTACTGGTGCTCCCAGAGATCAAAGTTCATCCTTCAAGACTCAGCAGGTCCAGCCTCAGCAGCCTGTCATTATTGATTACCAAGAATAACATGTCAGTGCAACTAAGGCTCAGC
Organism: Bufo bufo; assembly: GCF_905171765.1. Taxonomy (NCBI): domain Eukaryota; kingdom Metazoa; phylum Chordata; class Amphibia; order Anura; family Bufonidae; genus Bufo; species Bufo bufo. The sequence continues at coordinate 776,436,472 of NC_053390.1, read as the reverse complement.
AAAGGGAGAACTACTGCCTGTGTCTGAAACCAGTTACTCACCACCAGGGGCGGATTAAGTGCATGATAGGCTCGGGGCTGTCTACCCAATTTGGGCCCCTACCTCTATTTTAGTTTCGTTTTTTTCTGTATGAAGAGGCTGCGGTGCTTCATGAGCGCCACAGTCTCTTCCTAGGCCATATGAGGATTGTGCAGATGACAGGTTCTGTAGTTGTTTCTATTGTTTGGTCATTCTGGGACTTCAATCCCTCACTCTTTTTTTATTTGTTGTGTTTCAGCATCCTGAAAAAGAAGAGATTACGGCCTGTGAAGCGCGTCTCGTTTTCACACTCGGACAGTCTCTCCAGGCTCCTCCAGGCTGGCCCGCGCTTTGACCAGTTTGGAAGCGCAGAAGCTTTAAATGTCTCAGATACTGGAGAAAAACTGTTTATTTTCCGAGTTCCCAGTGTTTCCCCCTCTCCTCAGTCTCGGCCCAAAAAGAAGCGGAACTTTCTCAATTCCAAGAAGTCCAGCCTTGTTTCTACATAATGTGAATAAAGAGCAAAATATTTTATTTTATTTTTTTGCTAATATTTATAAGGTATATAAGCAATGATGGTTGATGTCTGTAAATAAATAAGTACATACAGAAAATCTTATTAAAATTGTACACAAATGATGGAAATGCTGAGTATACTGCAGTATCTTGATTGCAGAGATGTGAATATTTTGTACTCTACAACCTGGTTTATTCAGGACGCCTGTCTTAATTTGAAGTCATTAAGGCCGGGGCAACATGCACATTAGAGATGAGCGAATTTCAAAAAAATTTGATTCGGCCGGTTCACCGAATTTTTCAAAAAAATTTGGTTCGATACGAATTTATTTGTGGCAAATCGCGTTAAAAAATTGCTATTTTCTTCCTGCAGAGAGCATTTATAGTGGTGTAGAACACTGTGCCTTGCAGTAACACGCATAGGGAGTCTGCTGTGAGTCAGTATGACATGCAGATGACAGACGTTGCTCTTAGAATCACTTATTTGGGCATTTCACTTATTTGGGCAGTCACGGGGCCAAAACTGACCAAATAACTCAAGTGTGAACTCAGCCTTACAGGTCAATGTTAGCGTCAAGAAGAAGCGCACTCCTTTTACACCGTCCGCAGCTGATTCCACATAGATGTCTACAGAACCTGTTCTATTAAACGCTTATACAAGTAGAGCCCCCCCTGACAGAGTGGAGAGGGTGTCAGCAGTAAGTTTGTGTTGACGTCACTGATTATTTTACCCTTCCTCTGATCCGTCAGAACTATAACCCCCAAAAAACGGATCCTGTCAGTGGAGCATTCGCCTTCACTCGGTCAGCATTTGGTCAGTAATTCATCAGTATTGCTAAACCCAAAAGAAACAGGAGTGGATCCAAAACAGAGATGACACGTGAATGGAATATTTGCATGTCTTCTATGTTTTGTACCCACTCCTGCTTTTGGCTACCAAATCATAAGCCAATTCTGATGCAAAATAGGGAACATGTCATGCAGGCCTTACAGCTGTTACTGTTCTGTCTTCATACACGTTCACACAGTGTGCAGTCTGACATTCAGCATAAACCATTCCTGTCTTCCAAATAAGAGGACTGTTCTTTGTAGTCTACCTTGTTTATTGGTCAACAGGTCGTACATGTGATTGATTGATTGCAAAAACAGGATTGTTTGGTAAAACTACAAGAATACAAATAGCATGTGTGAAGAATACCGCGCCTTGTGCCGGCTTGACGTCACCTACGTCGAGCTCACGAGACGCAGTATGGTCACTTGTTACCAACGCGTGACATTACGCCCTCCAGAGGAGCAGGTAAGGTGAGCTTGGTACAATTTACACAGACACCTCCTGTCCACGCGGGCACAAAGAGGCAACAAGCTGAGAGAGCATTTTCACTGTCGCAGTGAAAACAGCGCCTCCTCAGCCCGGGAAATCTGCCACCAGCTTCTCGTTTGATATTAGCCCGGTCCGTTAACAGGATTATATAGGGTGAGAAACCAACCCGCGGTAGCTTATAATAGGCCGAAACACTGATGTGGGGATTCGTGATCAAGATACAAGATAGCACAAGATTAAATTATATATTTAATCGCCTTAAGGGCACACTAGATATAACACAATATACACAGAGGATATATACAGTGGTCTGAGGTTACAGATACAGGTGATATAGATACAACAAGGTAAAGCCGAGCAAAAGTCAGTTACCGGGTAGATAAAAGTTCCTTAGGGTGATAAGGTTGGAATAGTCCTTGGCTGCAGTCACGTGGGGGCAGTGATGTCAGCTGGTTCCTGGTCTCTCCAAACACATTGACACGATGTGATCCCCTTTAGAAAAGACACCGCCCGCTGGCTTGCATGGGCTTATGACCTGTAGCCGGCTGCTCCCCTCCCCGCCTATGGGTAGGGTCCACCCCTCCTTTTCTGGTGCTGGCAGCAAATGACCCATAAAACCCCTTAGGGCTCATAGCCCCAGACCAGAATGTCGTAGGAAGATGGTTAAGCCCTTGCTCTCCTCACATGAACTAGCAGGACCAATCACATCGCAGATAACTTCCCACAGTACCCAGAGCAGTGTATATCCTCACATACAGCTAACCAGAGACAAGCCCTGCAATTACATTAAATCAATAAGCATTTCTTTTAACCTCTTAGGGCTGTTTCACATGAGCGGATGCCGTGCGTGACATCCACTCCGTGAATGACAGCCAAGACCCAATGCAGACTGCAGAGGCACGGAGCATTAACATGATTGATAATGCTCCGTGCCTCTCTGTGAACTCTTTACTACGAAATCACAGTGATATAAAGTTGTCACTGTGATTTCGTAGTAAAGAGTTCACAGAGAGGCACGGAGCATTATCAATCATGTTAATTATCCGTGCTTCTGCAGTTCGCATCGGGTCTTGGCTGTCATTCACGGAGCGGATGTCACACACGGCATCCGCTCGTGTGAAACAGCCCTTAGGGCTGTTTCACATGAGTGAGTCCATTACGGGATTCACGCTCCGTGTGTGAGTGTGATCCTTTGCTCTGGACTTGCAGGAGCGCACGGCATTATTATGATTTATAATGCTATGTGTCTCTGCATGGCTTTTTCTCCACAGAATCATAGTGACATAAAGCTGTCAGTAGGAATCTGAAGAAATAAGGTCAAGCGGAGGCACATAGCATTATAAATCATGATAATGCATTGGGCTCGTTCAAGTCCAGAGCGGAGGATCACACTCACACATTTGGCTGTGATTCCCGCAATGGACTCGCTCGCGTGAAACAGCCCTTAATAGTCAGCTGTCCCTGGGGGGCTGCTTTAGCTGCCTATATCTCTGGTTTGGTACCAGCTAGAAATATGGCCTTTGTATTGTCTGTCCAAGCTTTCAGACAATACCAGAATAACATAAATCTGTTCAGTACAGGGGAAGATATCAATTATAGAATATGCGATGCTGTGAATGAAGGTGAAAGTAAAAGCAGATTTTACCCGCGATTATTCCTAACTCTATTTCTAACAGTGATTTATCCTCTGTTGCTTGGACTAGAGCGGTCATGGTTTTGTATGAATGCCTTGACTGTCAGCTTTCAAACAAGACCAGTTGCACATTTCTAGCTGCTACTATTGAGAAGATATCACCATCTAAAGCAGCCCTCCCCCTCCACTTTCTGCCTCAGCCCAGCTCCATGCTATCAGGGCTGAGCTCCTTCTCCCAGAGCTCATCAGTCTTGTTATAATACTGAGAAGACGGACTGCACATGGCAACGCTGTGAGATGAGAGCTGCTGAATAGGAAAGTAGCATGCATTTGTGGGAGTTATTAGCAGGTAAAACTGAAAATGATCAAATTTTAAATCACAAAAGCACTTATACAGCAGGGTGTACTATACCATTAGGGAATAAAAAATGAAACGGCAGTTACACTTTAAGTAGAAAAAAACTACTGACTTTATAGATGGGCTCCTTCACGTGATCTTCAGTTTATTTTGTCTTTTCTCACCACCTTTTCAATCTCTGTACCGACATCGCATATACAATAAAAATGCTGCCCGACCCAGGTTTCGCTCCTGGGGTCAGGGAGCATTTTTATTGTATATGCGATGTTGAAAGAAAAAAACTGAGTATAATAAAGTATACCGAATGCTTTTACCAAAGGGTCTGCTCTATGTGGGATTCCTCTTTAAAGGAGTGCATGAAAGCGGTGTCCGCAGGTCAATCTATATACTGTGGAGGAAATGAATATGCTCGTTGCTGGTCGGTACAGAGATTGAAAAGGTGGTGAGAAAAGACAAAATAAACTGAAGATCAAGTGAAGGAGCCACCTGAAAATCAATAGTTTTGTGCAAGTTTTTACTTAAGTGCATAGCGCAGATAGGCAACTGCCAAATGACTACATAGGATGTCTCTATAGTAGTTCAGTTTGTCATCCCTCTCAGTGGGTGTAAAAAAGACCCCATATGAGGGTCCAACAAGGTAGAGAGCCAGAAGTCATCCCTCTGCTGAGTGGTGACAATTCAGCTGTCACTACGCAAGCAAGTGAGCATGCATCGGGATGTTTGTGCAACTGACTCGGAGGGTCTCCCGGCCTTCATCTCCACTGCATACTGCCACGGTGTGTCTGGGTCCTCTGCCTCATCTTCCTCATCGCCCTGTAGATCTCCTGGCTGCTACTGCTTCTCCTCTCCTGTCACTTGTGTAGAAAAAGCACCAATTTTGCTACACATTGCTTGTGCTCCAATGTCCTCCTCCTCTAGTTCAGCCCCCACAGGGTCATGTGGCCGTGAGATCTAGACGACACGTCTCCAGTCCCCTGACCAGCCAGATTTACCAGCATCTGTTCCAGGACATGAAGCAGTGGAATGACGTTGATCATCCCGTAGTTCTGGTAACTGACAAATAATGTGGCCTCCTCAAAGGGCCTGAGCAAATGGCAGGTGTCACGCATGAGCTGCCACTGGCTAACATCGAAGTTACACAGGGGAGTACTCCTGTCCGCTTGGATCATCAAGAAATCGTTTATGGCCTTTTTATGTTGGTATAGTCGGTCCAACATATGGAGGGTGGAATCCCAACGGGTGGAAACGTTGCATATCAGCCTATGTTGGGGGATGCCGTTCTGCCACTGCAGCTCAAGGAGGGTGTGCTTTGCGCTGTACAAGTGACTAAAGTGCATGTATAGTTTCCTGGCCATTTTTAGGATGTCTTGCAGATTGGTGGAAGACTTCAGGAACCGCTTAACAACCAGATTGAACACGTGTGCGATGCAGGGCGCATGGCTCAGCCCTCCTTGACTCAGCGCCGACACCATGTTCTTCCCGTTATCAGTCACCATGGTTCCGATTTTGAGTTGCCGCAGAGAAAGCCAGGATTCGATTGCTTGATGAAGGACATGGAGCAGTTCCTCCCCTGTGTGACTCCGTTCACCCAGGCAAACGAGGTGAAGAACAGCATGACACCGCTGTGCCCTGCACGTGGTATGCTGGAGGGGCACTGTGAATTGTCACCCAGTGGGCTGTAAAGGACATGTGTTGTCCCTGACCGTAGTTACAGCTCCACACGTTGGCACTGCCGTGCACTTTGGCAGACATATGTGTGCAGGGCTGGTACTGCCTTTTTGGCAAAGAAATGACGGCTTGGGACTCTCCACCTCGGCACAAGCCATCAGTTCTCTGAAAGGTGCAGAGTCCACCACTTGGAAAGGGAGGGACTGCAGAACCAGCAACTTGGCCAAGAGCACATTCAGCTTCTGCTCCATTGGATGAGTGCACGCATACTGTTGTCTCTTGGAAATCGCTTCAGTGATGATTGCTGACGGAATGACTGACAAGGAGTAGTAGGAGGAGCAGGAGCATCAGGACCAGCAGATGATGGGAAGGACAGACAGCTCCCTTCGGCTGAGGTGGTGGAGCCTTGACTGCCTGAAATCGGGTGCCTGCCACTGGGTGATGCAGAGGTTGCTGCGGCAGGCTGGACCACCACATCGGAGCCACGGTTCTCCCAGGCCACTTCATGGTGACACTGCATATGTTGACGCAGGGCCGTAGTGCCAACATTAGCACCCTGGCCACGCTTCACCTTTTGCCCACAGATTTTACAAATGGCCATGTTCAACACCTCCGGCAGCTTATCAAAAAACTGCCACACCGCCGAGTAGGTGATTTTACCCCAAACACTACGCACTGACTGACTGCTACCACCGCTGCTTCCATGAACCCCTGCACCACTACTTTCCGGGCAGGTAGGCTCCTGCGAAATGTGTGGTCTAACCCGGGCACATTTGGCTCCCGACCTCCCACTGCTAGCACCCTGCTGACTCCCGGCCATGCTAGCGACTTGCTGGCTACGCCGCTGCCTCACGGGCAAGCTGCCACGCTCTTCCCCCGATGATGATGAAGCCCCAAATTCACCCAACTCCCAAGTGCGATCAGCTACATCATCATCGAGTACTGTCTGCACGTCACTGATGTCCTCCTCAATGGTCTCTGGGTAAGGAGCCTGACCGCTCGCAACACCAGCTCCCACGTCACTCTCCTCATTACTACGTGCCCGCCTACCGGAGGAAGCGGCGGATGTCTCCTCCACATCTTGGCTGGCCAGTAGCTGCTGACTGTCCTCTAGTAGCTCGTCCTCGCTGTATAGTGGAGCTGAGCCCACAGCATATAATACTTCTCTGGCTCAGGGAACAGAAAAGGACAGAGGCAGGTTGAGGACAGGTGAGGGCACAGGGCCTGCTCCTGGGCCTTGCCAACTAAGGGTTGTGTCTGACGAACCCACCGACTCTTGGCTGGGGGTGTCTGATGTCACTTGGGACGAAGTAGATGACGGAGTCAACCATTCAAGAACCGCTGGGTTGCTAGTCAAGACACGACCGCTAGATGACACCGGGAGCTTAGGCCTCTCGCTGCGACTCCTGCTGCCACGCCACCTTACTTTTCTGCGACCTGTGTCTGCGCCAGAAACATTTAGGCCTCTGCCACTCCCCTGTGCAGGCCCTGGCACTTCTCTGACTGACATACTGTTAGATCAAGTAAATAAATAAAAAGGAAATTAAAACAACCCAAAAAAGTCTGTCATTTTCGCACTTCACCACACAATGGCTAATAAAGCCCTTTTTTTTTCACTTATACACGCCAAAAAGGGCTTTAGAACATATAACTGCACCGCTGAACGGCAAATAGTATCTATTTTTGTGGCACTAATACACGCCAAAAAGGGCTGTAATTTTCTCACTTCACCACACAACGGCAAATAAATTTTTTGTGCCACTAATACACGCCAAAAAGGGCTTTAGAACATATAAGTACACTGCTGAACGGCAAATAATATATATTTTTTTGCCACCAATACACGCCAAAAAGGGCTGTAATTTTCTCACTTCACCACACAACAGCTAACAAGCCCTATTTTCCCACTAATACAAGCCAAAAAATGCTTAAGAACATATATATAACTGCACCGCACAAGGGCTAATAAGATGCAGAAATATTTCCTTGTAATAAACCCTGTTAATGGCTGTATTAAACAGCACTTTCACCCCAATAACAAGAACGGTTTGCTGGAATTACAGAGCTGTATGATGCCAATTTGGATCCCCAGTCAGTGCTGCAAGGTGTAATAGGATTGTTCCTATTACCAAGGCTGTAAACACCCCTACTGAACCCTGTTCTGCTTTAATACTGTGGAATGATTCCTCCCTATCCCTGAACTTCTATTGAGCAAAATAAAAGTTTTAAAGTCTTTCCTAGCACTGTCCCTAGCGCCTGCTGACGTCACTCCCTGCACTAAGTACACTGGAAAATGGCAGAATCCAAGATGGCTGAGGGTATTTATAGGGCTATGACATCACAGGGCTGGCTGGCTGCTGATTGGCTGCATGCATGGCATTGTGGGTGATCCCTCGTTCCCAGAGTTCCTTGCTCCATGTCCTAACATGTGCAGCAGCCATTTTAGGAAAAAATGTGTTTCGTTACCACGAAGCGTGACGAAATTCGGAGCAAATAAAATTTTTCCTGAAATTCGGATCAACTTCGATTCGCTCATCTCTAATGCACACATTTGTAGAAATTTTCCAAATTTTTATCTAAATAAATCGAATAACAGCAGAATGCCTGAGGAATACATGGAGTTGCATACAAAATGTCTGTGCATTAGTGATGACAGAATGGATTCTTTTACAGGGGTTTTTACAAATCTGGATCTGTTAAAGGGGTTCTATAGAATTAGTAAAACATGGCTGCTTTCTTCTAGAAACAGCTCCACACCTTTTCAGGGTTTTGTCTGGTATCGAACTCAGTGTTATTGAAGTAATTTGTCACAAGTCACAGCTCCTGGACAGGTGTGGTACTGTTTTTGAAGGTAGCATTCATTTTTTTTCATCCTGGACAACCTCTTTACCTCAGGGAAATTTATAAAAAAAAACAGGAAAATGTCTTGCAGGCTAGCTCAGCTCATTGTAATGATACCTTTCATTTAGTAATCCGCTGCTTCATTCTGGAGAAACAGTATTTTCAATCCATATGCACATGATCAGTTAAGTGTACTGAGGTCCGGTGCAAATCACTCTGTTCACCCTTGCTTCTCTTCCTGCTATATCTGCCAGCTCCACCCTCTCCTTCATAATTGAGTTCATTATCTATTAACCAGGCAATGTCAATGAAGAAGGAGATGGATGGACTAGCAGAGGAAGCAGGAGGAGCAAGGGTGTACAGAGTGGCTTGAGCCTGCCCTCAGTGTACTTAAAGAGTTTATCTAACACTATAAGAGACCTCCTAGATGGTCCGACCTGTGGTGGTGATCATACTTACCTGGTACCCACTGCTGGGTTCGGTCTCCATTGCTCCACAGGTCATAGGTATGATCACCACTGCAGTATGATCACCCTGGGAGGACTGTTACAGTTTTGTTTTTTGCAATTATTTAGCAATTTTTGGAAGTCCCAGTTTTTACCTCACACCAGTACTCTTCCGGGCCTAGAATTAGAAACATATTCGTAAATTAACATACGTTAACACCTGCATCATGATGGACCCAGACAGATGCCATCATACAGTGGTGCTTGAAAATGTGTGAACCCTTTGGAATTTCCTATATTTTTACGTAAATTTGACCTAAACTAACATCAGATTTTAAAAGTAAATAAAGATAACCAAATCAAATGAGTCAAAAATATGGTCATTTATTTATTGAGGAAAATGATCCATTATCACATGTCTGTGAGGGTCAAATGTATTTGAACCTTTAGGATTGGCAGATAATTGGAAGGTGAAATTAGAGTCAAGTGTTCAATCAATGGGATGACAATCAGGTGTGAATAGGCGACCTGTTTTAAGTAAAGAACAGGGATCTATCGTCTGACAACATGTTTATGGACATGTATCATGACACGAACAAAGGAGATTTCTGAGAGGACCTCAGAAGAAGAGTTGTTCATGCTCATCAAGCTGAAAAGGTTACAAAACCGGTCAGACAGATTATGTACAAATGGAGGAAATTCAAGACCATTATTATAATCCCCAGGGGTGGTCTACCAACAAAGATCACGCCAAGGACAAGAGGTGTAATAATCACAAAGGAAACCAAGATAACCTCTAAGCAACTAAAAGCCTTTCTCACAATAGCTAATGTTAATGTTCATGACTCCACCAACAAGAGGACACTGAACAACAATGGTGTGCATGACAGGATTTAAAGGAGAAAGCTGCTGCTCTCCAAACAGAACATTGCTGCCTGTCTGCAGTTTGCTAAAGATCACCCCTGACAAACCAGAAGACTAATGGAACAATGTTTTTTTAGATGAATGAGATCAAAATATAACTTATTGGTTTAAAAGAGAAATGTCATGTTTTTGACTTATTTGTTTAATTTGGCTATCTTTACCTAGTTTTAGGGGGCTGTGTGAAAATGTGATTGATGTAGTTGTACCTGAATTGTATGCAGAAATATAGAAAATTCTGAAGGATTCCCAAACGTTGAAGTAAGTCAGTTGGTTCTGTAGATGCTGGTGATATCCATGATGTGTCTGATTTGGTAGTGCATCATGGTTTACTTTAGAACTGGCAACCACAAAAGAAAACAGAGCCTTATATATGCAGTGAAAAAAAAACAAAAAAAACATGTCCTTAAAAAGGACACCCCTTTATGTAGACCGGATTTCCTAGGTCAGAATTTCTGTTCCATCTATGGTTGTCAACCATAAACTGGACAGTCCATAAAAATATGACTTTTAGTTTTCTTAAGAAAAAAAATGCATCTAAGATTTTCTTTGAAGCTGGAGGATTGTGTCAATTATTGTAATTATCATCATTACACAGATGAGAGTGAATGTTGCTCCCATGGTCATACCAGTTTTCTACATTACTTCTAATCTTTGATTCACTATAGATTTCCTATATGGTTTTAAAAAATGTTGGCAGTCCATGATTTTTTGATAAATTGCCCAGAGAAAATAAATAGGTGGTTCCATCTGGTGATGAGTGGCAGAGACCATATTCGAATTCGCAATATTTCGCGAAAATTTTGTAGAATATTCGTCATATATTTGCGAATTTCGAGAATTTGAGATTATTTTATTGAATGCAATAAATCGGCAATATAAAAATCGCGTAATGCGAATTCGTAACGCGAAATACAGGCGTGGGTCAATTTGGCTACATTTTTCAAGCTGGTATAAGTTTCCTGAGACTGAAGAAAATGGTTGGCACGGCAGAACATTACAATAGCTTTATATGCAGATAGAGTCAAGTGCTTCAATATATTCACGATTGCGCTAATCGGCAGTGATTAGAATATTTTATCACACTACGTGCAACTTCACATTTTAGCAGGTCTGACTACAGATTACTGATTGGTGCACTAAGTATTGTTGTGAACTTGACATTGCTTCCTTCTCATTGGCCCACAAGCAAAAAGCAGAGAGGAATCATGTGTTCAGATGGAAAAAAAATGCTGAATATTTGATATAACGAATATATAGCACTATATTCTAAATATTTGCGAATTCTCAAAGTGGCGATATTCGCGATAAAAATTTGCTATTCAAATATTCGTGCTCAACACTAGTTCCATCATATATTTTGCATAGTGACCTCAACTTTAATGGAATACCTGTGCAGAAGACAGTTTTTAACACAATGTTAGGTGTTCTCCTCAATGAGAACATTGTTAGAACATTACAACCATTTCTGGCCTCACAAAAATTAAGAACATTTAATTGCCATACACCCGAAGTCTGACTAGTATTTTTAAATGTTCTTAATTTTTGTGAGGCCAGAAATGGTTGTAACTCTGTAAGTACAAAAAAAATTGATGATTATTTAAATGCAATTATTGATGGAGTTATAATTTGTGATTAAATTTGATCTATGTATCTAAGTATTGGTTTCGCTAATGGTGATACTGGATCGCTGATATAGCAAGTTAAAGGGAAACAAGTGTTGGTTGTTTATGAATATTTCTTTTGTTTTAGGATTTCCCGAATAATATGGACTTTCGTGCCAAGGAAAGTGATTGGCTGTCACAGGTCACCACAATATTCAGGGATGGTGCTGCACCGACAAGTAACGCTGCCCAGCCGGATGTGTTTGAGACACAAAAATTACTGAAATATCTGTACAAAAGTCGCACCAAGACTTGGTGGAATAAAGTCGCATTGGAGCAATATCTTATTAAGGACCTAACTCCACGTGGTCTTCGTGTACAGGTATACCCTTCATTTCCTCTGGAAGATGAGATACTAAAACAAAGATGGGAGGATGCATGTAAATTATGCTCCCGCACGTTTATAGAGCTTCTAATCGGATATGAGAGGAAACATCTGGAGGAAATTGAGAAATCAATTAGCCCTCTACAGGAGAAATTGCGTGGCCTTGCAGACCCTGAGGCATTGAATCGCTTTGAACAAGAACTGAATTCTGATCATGGACGTTGGGATAAGGAAATTCAGGACATGAAGGCCAAGAAATTTCAGCGTGATGTTGCGGACCACCAACAAAGTAATTTGTTCCGCTGGCAATATAAACGAAGGCTGACAGCCTCGGGCAATAGCTCTTCAGTATCTGTAAATAGCAACATATCTCAACAATCCCAACGATCCCTAGTACCACCTCAGGATGGACAGAGATCGAATGCCCTGCCCCAGGATTTATCTAAAGTCGTGGCCAAAAGTTTTGAGAATTACATAAATATTGGAAATTGGAAAAGTTGCTGCTTAAGTTTTTATAATAGCAATTTGCATATACTCCAAAATGTTATGAAGAGTGATCAGATGAATTGCATAGTCCATCTTTGCCATGAAAATTAACTTAATCCCAAAAAAAACTTTCCACTGCATTTCATTGCTGTCACTAAAGGACCTGCTGAGATCATTTCAGTAATCGTCTTGTTAACTCAGGTGAGAATGTTGACGAGCACAAGGCTGGAGATCATTATGTCAGGCTGATTGGGTTAAAATGGCAGACTTGACATGTTAAAAGGAGGGTGATGCTTGAAATCATTGTTCTTCCATTGTTAACCATGGTGACCTGCAAAGAAACGCGTGCAGCCATCATTGCGTTGCATAAAAATGGCTTCACAGGCAAGGATATTGTGGCTACTAAGATTGCACCTCAATCAACAATTTATAGGATCATCAAGAACTTCAAGGAAAGAGGTTCAATTCTTGTTAAGAAGGCTTCAGGGCGTCCAAGAAAATCCAGCAAGTGCCAGGATTGTCTCCTAAAGAGGATTCAGCTGTGGGATCAGAGTGCCACCAGTGCAGAGCTTGCTCAGGAATGGCAGCAGGCAGGTGTGAGCGCATCTGCACGCACAGTGAGGCGAAGACTTTTGGAAGATGGCCTGGTGTCAAGAAGGGCAGCAAAGAAGCCACTTCTCTTAAAAAAACCCCATCAGGGACAGATTGATCTTCTGCAGAAAGTATGGTGAATGGACTGCTGAGGACTGGGGCAAAGTCATATTCTCTGATGAAGCCTCTTTACGATTGTATGGGGCATCTGGAAAAAGGCTTGTCCGGAGAAGAAAAGGTGAGCGCTATCATCAGTCCTGTGTCATGCCAACAGTAAAGCATCCTGAGACCATTCATGTGTGGGGTTACTTCTCATCCAAGGGAGTGGGCTCACTCACAATTTTGCCCAAAAATACAGCCATAAATAAAGAATGGTACCAAAATACCCTCCAACAGCAACTTCTTCCAACAATCCAACAACAGTTTGGTGAAGAACAATGCAATAAGGCAAAAGTGATAACTAAGTGGCTCGGGGACCAAAACGTTGACATTTTGGGTCCATGGCCTGGAAACTCCCCAGATCTTAATCCCATTGAGAACTTGTGGTCAATCCTCAAGAGGCGGGTGGACAAACAAAAACCCACTGATTCTGACAAACTCCAAGAAGTGATTATGAAAGAATGGGTTGCTATCAGTCAGGAATTGGCCCAGAAGTTGATTGAGAGCATGCCCAGTCGAATTGCAGAGGTCCTGAAAAAGAAGGGCCAACACTGCAAATACTGACTTTTTGCATAAATGTCATGTAATTGTCGATAAAAGCCTTTGAAACGTATGAAGTGCGTGTAATTATATTTCACTACATCACAGAAACAACTGAAACAAAGATCTAAAAGCAGTTTAGCAGCAAACTTTGTGAAAACTAATATTTGTGTCATTCTCAAAACTTTTGGCCACGACTGTAGGCATCATCATGTACGAACACCTATGAAACGCAAATATAACAACTCTGATGATAATCGTGGTGGTGAATTGAAGGTAATTAACCTATCTCATGTACCACTAACCGCTGCACAGGTGGAGGTCTTATCACTTGGACTGACTTTCAGTCCGGTCTCCACCTATGACAATTTTGCTGCAATTAAAGGGAACCTGTCATGTGGATATTTGATTATAATCAAACTAATTATATACAATCATTAACTACTAAAAAGTGCCTTAGATGTATTCACTTACTGGTGTGACAGATGGTTACCTCATAATAAACACACAAAGATGCTGCTTGCCGCATGCTAATGAGCTGATTGGAGTCCAGCGTGATGTCATTGAGTCCAGCGTATATTTAATTCAGAGCTATAGCCACTCCCCTGCCCACCTGCTGCTGATTCCTGTCATTCAGCAGCAGGTGGGCGGCGAGAGGCAGGAGCTCATAAATATTCATGACTCATCATTATCAGCTGGAGCTTTTCAATACAAGATGTTGGCAGATTGACTGGGTCAATTAAAGAAAGTGACCCAGCATTGTGCTAAGAGAATCAATCACTTATTTATGTTGCCCTTAGTTAGGACACCATAAAACTGGTGACAGGTTCCCTTTAAGGACACATTCCTTTTTGCACGCAAATTGATCTATAAAAAAAATGTCTCTAAAAATGATCAGGATGTCTTTTCAGCCCCGGAGGAATTGGAGGCGCTTCGAGCGTTAGAGTCACTACTGCTGGAAAAAGAGGTAGGCACACCCAAATTTCCTCCGTTTACCCGTGGTCGGTCGACCACATTTCCACCCTTGTCCTGTAATTCCGCCATTGAAACATTTGTTAAGATGGTGGTGCAGGAGTTATATAAACTACCTGCAAGGAGGCGCTATGATAATATCTCTAGAAACCAGCGGCTAGCCATACAGGAACTTAAAAAGATGAAGAACGTGGTGATAAAACCAGCTGACAAGGGTGGAAATGTGGTCGTCTGGCCGACGGAAATGTATGAGACCGAAGTCTTTAGACAATTGCGTGATAGGGCATGCTATGAACGTTTGCCCAATAATCCAACCAATGGGTTTAAATCCCAGCTGGAGGATATCTTAATGAGGGCGGTGGAAGATGGTATCATCACAAAGTCTGTATACCATAGTCTTTTAATAAAATTTCCGGTCATACCAACATTATACATACTGCTGAAAATTCATAAATCCATCACAAAACCCCCGGGGAGACCGATTGTCTCCGGCTGTGGAGGTCTGAATGAACCCATATGTGGGTTCTTGGATTATTATCTGAAGCCCTGTGTGGAAAGTTTGCCCTCATATATCCGTGATTCAACTGACGTTTTGAAACATCTAGAAAATATCAAAATGGAAGACAACATGTTTCTAATAACGTGTGATGTCGAATCATTATATACATGCATGACAAGGGCTTGGAGTCCTCATGTTTTTTCCTACACACCAGAAGTTTGTCATCGGATCTGATTGATCTTCTGATGAGGTTATTGGATTATGTATTGAGGCATAATTATTTTTTATTTAAAGATCATTATTATTTACAATTGCGCGGGGTGGCGATGGGTGCGACATGCGCACCCTCGTATGCAAACGTGTTTCTAAGCAATTGGGAACGACAGTGTGTACAGGCACCCATTGATGAAGTAGATGGGGAGGTGATTTCATGGATGCGATTTATAGATGATGTTTTGTTTATATGGCAGGGGTCACGGGAGTCTTTGAATTTATTTTTGGAAAAACTGAATGAGAACAAATGGAACATCATCCTAACTAAAACGGTGAGTCAAAAGGAAATAGAATTTCTGGATATAAATATTAAAGTAACGACAAATGGTGACCTAGAAACTTCGGTCCATAGAAAATCCACTGTCAACTCTCTGCTCCATGCTACTTCGTTTCACCCTAAGCATCAGAAAAACTCAATACCTATTGGCCAATTTTTAAGGGCAAAACGTATCTGTACATCAAGAGAAGACTTTGAAAGGGAGTCGGACACCCTGAAAAACCGGTTCACACAATGGGGTTATAATCAATGCGACATACAGCATGGCTATATGCCTGCTATTAACACATCGAGGGAGTCTCTATTATCCTCAAAAACTCGAGATGATTCATCGGCGCTGTCCACTGTACGTATGATAACCAACTACAATACACAGTGGTACAATATGAGAGGTGTCTTTAAGAAATTCTGGCCAATCCTGAAATCGGATGCTGATTTGGGGAAAATACTAACACCTACTCCATGTTTGTGGCTAAACGCAGTAGGAATCTCAAGGATATCCTGGTGAGGAGCCACTATATACCAACAAAGTCTGGATTCATTTTTGAGTCCAAGGGCCCCAAATGGGGATCAGTACCATGTGGACATTGTACAATATGTAGGGCCATCGTAAAGACTAAAACCTTTGAGGACTCCTTTGGTAGAGTGAGTTATAACATTGTGCACTTCATCAATTGCAGTGTCACAGGTGTTATATATCATGCCACATGTCCATGTGGCCTGATATATATTGGTATGACGACCCGAGAATTACGGATCTGCATACAGGAACATCAAAAAGATATTCGGGCGGCAGCTAAAATAGGCGATGGAGATAGGGACAAACTCTTAAAGCTAAAACCGATTGCGAAACATTTTCGCCAAAAACACAACAACTGTTGGCAAGATTTAAAATTTAGGGGGATAGATAGGGTTTCTCTAGGTGCGCGAGGCTGAGATTTGTTCAGACGGCTGGAGCAGGTTGAAAGCAAGTGGATTGTAAATCTGAATACGCAAGTGCCATATGACCTGAATGACAAGATCCCATTTGCTTCGTTCTTGTAGGGTGCAGCATCATCCTTGAATTGTGGGGTTTTAAGTAGTTTAATTAATAAAGATTTATTGTATTTTAGTGTTCTCGTAGCCGGAATATTGTGGTCGTGGTTTGTGATATCTACTAATGTGTTTTTCCTTTATCCTTATATGTAGGATATATGTGTAGTTTGGCCATGGAATATGAATACAGGAAGTCCATCCTCTCCATGATGACTTTATCACCACTATCCGCTTTATGTGGGATTTGTGATAAACATAATAGTGCGAATCAATTTAATTTATGTAATCACATATGCTTATGTACACGATTAATATGCTTTTTGTTTTTTACTTTTGTGTGTCCATATGGTGGTGAATGTAAGGGTTGAGTTTGAGGCTGTGTGATCCGGTTCCCCGGATTGCACACTCCCAGATCCCATGGATCCCTTGTATTCATATGTGTACTCCCTTCACTTATACGTATATACTTTTTTACCCTTGTCCTCTTTCTGTCACTTTGACACAATCATTTTATATCAGGGATCACAATGATGCTGGTTTGTGTAGTCACACTCATATATACGTTTCCTTATTCGTCACTTTATTATCTCCTCTCCCCCTTTTCTCTTATTTTTTCTCATTTCACTTATGATTAATTATTTTGTGCTGGACTATATACTTAACACAAAGGGTTACTATGTGATGGAGGAATCAAAACTTTGAACTAATATATGCACTGTCACTTTAAATGAATTGATAATGAATTTTTTATGTATATTTTTTTAGGACACAATATATATTGTCAGTTATAATGTGTGAACACAATTGAACACTGTCAGATCTTTATGATCATTACACATATTATATGTAATACTGTTACTT
Source organism: Bufo bufo (assembly GCF_905171765.1). Taxonomy (NCBI): domain Eukaryota; kingdom Metazoa; phylum Chordata; class Amphibia; order Anura; family Bufonidae; genus Bufo; species Bufo bufo. Next base: position 776,419,068 of record NC_053390.1, on the reverse strand, counting down.
TATCAGTATCCTTATGATTATCTAGGATTTTCTATGGAATGAAACGATTGGAGATATTGTATGTATGTTCACTACCATAGAATGCACAGAGTGTATCTATTGGCATTCTTTTGAGAAGTCTGTTGGATTTTATATATATCTATGGAGAAACATGCTATACTCTATACATGCGTCCATATAATGATTGTAAAATGTGACATATATGGACGATGGATATACACACTGTATGGATGGCCCGTGAGATACTTTTTTCCCTTACCCAAGATGGGGCTCGTGGTGCGCGCGTCCTTCTGCGCAGCCGCGGGCGTGCTAACGCGGTCGTGGCTCTGACGTGGGACGCTCTGTGCTCTAAGGAGCGCGGCCGTCCTGCGTCATCGCTGCGACCGAGTACGCAGGCACCGGCGGTGCGCGGCGGTTCGCGCGCCATACCAGACGATGCCATCAATTTAAATCCACACAGGTGAGGATTTATATCACCTGGCCCACTATCGATTTGACCATTATTCATTGGTCTAATACAAAACACTCCGCCCACTCCTGTGACCATATATACCCGGCTATTTAATTATTATCATTACCCCTTGAAAAAGCTGACGGCGAAACGCGCGTCGGGGCACAGTCTGCCGGTGTTGTGGCAGATACTTGGGTTAGTATGCTTGATTTTCTGCCGATTATATGATCATTTAGTAAGACAGTGTGTTTGACAATGTCCGTAGGATCCAGGGTCGGAAGTCTGACTCTGTGACCATACATTGTGGACAGGATAACACTTTCTGTATGCACTGATTGTATTTTCCCATATATACTGTTGCACTTGCACTTTACATGTATGAATTGTAATTGCCATACACCCGAAGTCTGACTAGTATTTTTAAATGTTCTTAATTTTTGTGAGGCCAGAAATGGTTGTAACTCTGTAAGTACTAATAAAATTGATGATTATTTAAATGCAATTATTGATGGAGTTATAATTTGTGATTAAATTTGATCTATGTATCTAAGTATTGGTTTCGCTAATGGTGATACTGGATCGCTGATATAGCAAGTTAAAGGGAAACAAGTGTTGGTTGTTTATGGTTAGAACATTATCTTGGTAACTGCTAAGGGCCCTGCTGTTTTTTGTTTTTCCCATTTTACTGAACGTTAAATATCTTTTTTAAATGTACAGGTTATTTCACTTCATTGTCTAAAGGAGAGACTTTGGGAGTATCAGAACAATCATTGGGGGTCATTTATCAAAGACCTGAGTTTTACACTGGTCTTTGATATCCCCTGCACTGCCAGAGGATGTGCCTAATTTATGACGAGACGCCATGTGTCTTTTTTGTGCCAAAGACTGGCAGAGAAAGTCTTAATAAATGACTCCCATTGTCTTTCTGCTTGAGGGTTCTCTTTAGTTACCTTCACGCTAGGACGTTCCTATACTTCTGAAATCAGCAGCAGACTTACTATAGTTTCTGACAGAAGGTTCTGAATGTAAAAGGATCATTTTAATTTAACATAACATTCAAATCTCCTCAGATGACAGGATAACTAAATTATAGAGCTGCACAGATGGTTGTAACACTGGAGACACTGAGCCAGAGAGAAAGATCTCATTTAAAAATCACATTACCTGCAAACATTTCCTCCTGTTGTTGTTTATGAAAGGCTTCACTTTTGAAGAAGACATTAAGTGGCATCAGGCAGAGAGCTTGATATGTATGTTGTGTTCTAACGTTGAGGATAAGTTATTATTATGATGTTGAGTAACGACATTGAATCACATTGGATTTAAAGGATATGTCCACCTTTGATCACAGTCTTACAACTTACAGCATTACTTATATTGTGCTGGTCCCGAGTTACAGTCTGTATTATAATTCAGAGCAGCATTCACAATTTTGCAGGTTTAAAGGCTGTACACACGTGCCGCTGTGAGCTCTGCTCTGGGTCTAGTGTAAACAAGCCTAATTTGATACCTCAACAAACCAGAAAATGGGCAAAATCTTGAGCGACAGGTCCAAAGACACCCTAGGACCGAATAAACCCGGTACCAGACATGGAGAAATGGACAAATTTGTCCGAAAGCAGAGCGCCGCTGGGGGAAAGCAGGTTTCCAAGATGGCGCCTAGAGTGGAAACCCCTGCAGCTTCGGAGATGTCCGCAGACTCAGACAGAGAAAGTGAACAAGAGATAGAACATGAGGGAGAGAACTTGCCGATCTCCAGAAAGTTCATGAAAGATCTCCTGGCGAACACAATAGCTCCTCTCCGCAAAGACCTGCAGGACTTTAAGCGCAACCTCAGGCAAGTGAAGGAAAGAGTGGATGTGGTGGAGGGCCAACAAGACGCCATTATAAATCATAGTTCGGCAGTGGCTAGTAGCCTGGACAGAACCCAGGCACATATCAACCACCTATACAATATGGTGGAAGATCAAGACAACTGCAGGCCCCGCAACAACCTACGGCTGAAAGGCCTGCCAGAAGCAATAGGGCCGGACGCTCTGCGTGGTTCAGTAACTGAACTTTTCACAATGCTTGTAGGCCCCGACTCTGTGGGAGATCTCACCATGGACAGAGTGCGTAGGGTAAAAATCCAGCTAATTTATAGATACTTATAATAGGATCAGAAAATCGAAAGTGTTCCAGCAAAATAGACCCCTATAAATCGTAACTTTTATTCATAAACAATTGATACGACAAACCCACCACAGTGGTTCACCAGTGGAATCTGTGAAGGGAAGATAGTGCCCAGAAAAAGTGGATATCTACATAGGGTACCCAGCCATTTAGACGGTCATTCAGATAAACGTAACAAGGGCGAAAATTGGGGAGTGTCAGAAGTCTCACCTGTCCCTGCATTTGCGTTCCATAGACCGGTAGTGACGCACTAGGGGACACTACGTGACCAGCAGTGACTCTTCCGGCGTCCCAGCGCTTAAATTGAACACCTGAACATGGGGATATTTATAAGGATCAAGCAGACCTTACATTGTGTGACGATTTGGAGGAGCAGGATGGCACTAGAACGGAAGGCATTTTGAGGACTGGACCTTTACTTGGTGTAGCAAGGTTTATCTCATGTCAACATTGGAGTGATTTATTATTCTTTTACAGCTTTGGGCAGACAGTTTGCCCCTTATCCTTGTGGGTTTCTGGTTTATCTGACCTCATGCTTTAAGCTAAGTAAGTGTTGTACTGGGGGTAATCAGTGGTAATTATCTTTAAGCTCTCTCCCCCTGATACATGTGTACCTTTTATTCACAGGTGGGACTAATCTGTTGTTCCCCTTGGTCCTGTGTTCACATCAGTATCCTCGCTATCTGGCTGCGGATCCTCCATTTGTATCATGAGTATATCTCACTTGATTGATTTTTGACACTTTTACACCCATGACTGGTTATATACCTACCCCCTGATGAACCTATGAATAGGGGAAACGCTTCAGGGTTGTGTTTACTAAGCCGAGGGAGATATAAGATACCTTTGCACCCTGTTAGGGATTTGTGTATGGTGCTGTAGGTGATACTATACACCCCAGCACCTTTTTAAATTTATTTACATGGGCTGTATCTCATTACGGGTGACATTGTGAACCCCTGATACGGTTTCTGTCTTATCATAGCGTACCCCCATATCGTATGGCTGTTATTTAGCAGAAGGGTGTGCTAAGGGCAGTTAGTCCAGGCTCGAGGACAGGGAGTTCCTACCATCAGGGGATGTCCCTGGGCTGAGGTCTAGCTTAGGGAGATTGCAGGGACTGGTGAGACTTCTGACACTCCCCAATTTTCGCCCTTGTTAAGTTTATCTGAATGACCCTATGTAGGGTACCCTATGTAGATATCCACTTTATCTGGGCACTATCTTCCCTTCACAGATTCAACTGGTGAACCACTGTGGTGGGTTCGTCGTATCAACAGAGTGCATAGGACCTTGAGGCCCCCCTAAACAGGGGGAACCCCCGAAACATGTGATCTGCCGATTGTCCAGCTTCCTGGCTAAATATCAAATAATGAGGGCGTCTAGAGCCAAAAAATCCATCCCCTTCGGAGATGCAGAAGTGCTAATATTTCAAGATCTGTCTCCTATTACCCTCCTAAAGCGTAGGATGCTAAAGCCGCTCTTGGACATCTTAAAGGGAAAAAATATAATTTACCTTTTGGGCTACTGATAAATGCCCCGGGCCGGAAAATAGGCGTGCGTTCACCGGCAGACCTACCTGTGGTATGCGATGTTCTGGAAATCGCCTCCTTGGACATTCCTGACTGGAACTCGGCGAAAGACCTGACAGACCTACCGAACTTGCCAGGAGTGGACCCATGGATACCCACTGGTCGTTTGAGGGATCGTCGCAGGGGGAAGAATTTGGATGACCCCCTGCCGAACAACCCAAGATTGTAAATAGAGTGATTCGGCTCACTTCTGCTATTATCAAAAGTGGGACAATCCCCCGTTGTAGGTATACTACCGGCTCGACAATGTCTTGATTGGGCCTGAAGTTCCGGAAGTCACCCAGTTACTCGGACAGTTGAGAAATAAGTTACCCAAGTTTAAGCACACATGTTAATTTTGTGGCTTCTTTTCCATTACGGCATAGTATATTTACTGTATTCCGCCTCTAATAGCCCTCAGTGGTAGTTGGAAAATTCACAATGTCATATGTAGATAGATTACAGCTCAGTTATCCCCATTTAGGTCTATCTACTCGTTCTCCACACAAAGGATCCGGTATTTGGTCCTTTTCACCCCCACTAGATGACCATGATAGCATTTCTGTCTCGGAAATTCAGTGTTAGTTTCACGCTATTGGTCATCAACGCTTTAACAAGACTAGACTTAAAGATGTTAACATGTATTGCATGTATTATACTCTCCCTCCCCCTCTACCTACTACTAGCACTGACGTCATAAGACAGGATAGACCTAAACATAGCTGGAAGATAGCTCCCACTCTTGAATTACTATGGCAGAGATAAAACTATGCACTTATAATGTTCGGGGATTGAATGCACCACCCAAGCGAACCCAAATCTGTCAGCTCCTTAATAAACAGAAAGTGAGCATTGCATTTCTGCAAGAAACTCACTTCAGAAAAGCTCATGTCCTGCAATTGTCGCACATGATATATAACCAGTGGTTTCATAGTACATCCTCTTCTGGAGCCTCGAAAGGCGTATCTATAGCAATTCACAAAAACTGCTGGTGGTGCATTCAACTCTCCAAAATGAAGAGGGGCGTTATTTATTCCTAAAAGGGTCTTTAGGCACTCAAAAAATAACATTAGGTCATTTATATACGCCTAATGTAGCGCAAGCTGTCTGGATGGAGAATACCTTGTCAATCCTACAGAGCTTCGCCGAAGGTATAATAATAGTAGGAGGAGATATCAATGTAGCCTTAAACCCCCCAATAGATACATCAACAGGTTCCACTTCACTGTCTCTGATCACTCTCCGAAACCCTACAACAAGAGACTACACATATTACTCAGTGACTCATGTCTCATACCAACGTTTGGACGACCTATTTGTCCCCCCACTGCTGTTAGGTGAATGCTCCCAGGCTTCAATAGGCAATATATTGCTATCAGATCACGCCCCTGTGTACTTAACTGTAAAAGTAAAATCCCTTCCTAAAACTCACTTTACATGGAGGTTGGATGAAACCCTATTTAGCGCACAAGAGAATATTCATACTATACAAAACCACATTGAAGTGTACTTCAGTCTCAATGAGACGGTGGGAATGTCTTCGGGTCTGGTCTGGGAGGCGTGCAAGGCGGTAGTGAGAGGCCATTTCATTGCCCTAAATTCGCATATATAAAAAAAAAAAAGAGAAACCTTAATACTATCACTACAGGGTCAAATACAAAAACTGGAATTTTATCTCAAGACACGGAGGCTCCTATTGCTTAACCCTGCCTTTACTGTACCACACAGCAGCAAAGAAAAAAGGAACATAACCATAACAATGAGGTAATAGCCCCTCCCCATAATCCCAGTATAAAGGGACCTCCCCCAATTGGATCTTCCTCTTTCTTTGCCTGCTGCCACCTCAGCTAAGTATTACTCTCATGCCTGTTTCTTCAGGCTTTCGTGTTTTTTATTGTCACGTTTTATCCCTTATCTTTGAGGGAGTGTTTCTCTACCATTTTCCTACATTGCTTGGATAGTGCTGTGTTTTTCCTGTGTCCTATCTATTTTATTATCTATATATATATTTTCGGCTCTGCCCCACCTCCTGCTTTACTGGGGGGGGGGGGGGTATTTATAGATTTTTTACCAGCGTTTTTCTCTGCCCGTGCCTCCCACCGCACCTATAGGGGGTTTATTCTTACTGCAAGTTGCTGTTCTCACACACCGCCTCCTGCTTCGGCGCCATCTTTGCTCTCTGGCGCTTCTTCTCCGTTCGGCTCTGCGCCCGAGATCTCGCGACCTTTTGCGGGATCTCGGGCGCCATCTTAGTTTTCAACTCACCGCCGTCTCTTCATACTGGTCGTGCGAGATCTCGCGAGATTTCGGACGCCATCTTCTCATGCATCGGCCGCACCGCTGAGTGTATTTTCAGCGAGCGGCCCTTGCACTGCGTTTTGTCTTCAGCTCCCAGTCTTTTGCTTAGTTTGGGGTGACTAACCCCTATCAGGTACACCAATCATGTCCTCTGCACCCCCCCATAGGCCCGCTACACCGGCCCAAGTTATGCAGGAAATACGTGCTCATGAGACCAACTCCCCTCCTTCTAGACAGGATGTCATGCCCGCATCTATGGGGATACTACCGTTCTCTTCTGAGGCGCAGGCCCTAGGCCTTCAGCAGTCAATATCCAATGCTATCATGACTGCCATGGGCTCCATGTCCTCAGTGCTGATGTTGTCAATATCCCAAGTGCTTATTACTAACCCGTCCATTAGCCTGAGCTCCAATCCACCTCCTTTGCCGGTCCCAGATGCCTCCAGAATTAATAGCATTGATGGCCTTGCCCCACCCCAGGCAGAACTTGCACGGAATTGGAAATCGGCTCGGTCGCAGCCGGAGGCTGATTCTGACTCATGTGTAGAGTCTGAGGAGGAGGCCTTGCTGGAATCTCCACGCGATTCCGAAGAGGAGGGTATGGATTTGGCAGTGGACCCGGTTGCGTCAGGTTCTGATGCCCCTGGGTCGCTATGGCCTAATGCTTCCAAGTCGGCAACGACTTCGGCTTCATCCGCTCCCCTTATGGACCCAACGGGTGAACCTTTATTTTATCCAGACTCCCTCCACAACCCTAGGTCCGCGGAATGGCTTCCGGCTACCCATGTGGCCAGTTTTCTAGAGGCCATGGTCCGTAAGCCCCTCAGCAAGGAGACACGGAATAAACTACGTGCCGAGTGCCCACGACTGGCTATCCCGAAAAAGGTCTGTGAGACACCTGTGTTGGACCCTAAGATGGTCCAGTTTTTATCAAAATCGGGTTTTAGTCCCCGTAGAGGTCTGGATTCGGCTCTACGAGCCTGCCAAGACAAAATTACTGGATATCTTGGGGTCGCTAGCAAAAATCTTCGATCTGGCAGAGTCTGCCAAGACAGAAGGCTGACAGGTCGACCCAGAGGAACTCCGAGGTTGGGTCCAAAGAGCCATTTGCATGGCAGGAAATGCAAACACATCGCTTGCCATTGAGTGGCGCAAGGCCATTTTAATTAAAATAGAGCCAAAGCTAGCCAATATGGCCCTGACGGAATCGGGAAAGGAGGCCCAGGGGGTTTCTCTTCGGAGACCCATTTATAAAGGACCTCGGAAAATTAGTAGGAACCTTCACTGCCCTAGATAAAGCGCAAACATCCATGCGCAGGGTTTTTCACGGTAAGGTTTCCTCCAGGGACGGCAGTGCAAGGGGCCGTCTGTCCGGCCGGTCATCCTTTTAGACTCGGGGCTCGGGTCGAGGCTCCTTCTCCTACCAGACTTCAGATCAGGATCCAAGGCACCAGCAATCCTTCTTCCCATCCCGTGGTGTTCCAGGAAGAGCGAGAGCCTACAGATGAACCCCGAATCTCAGGCGTCCCTTTGGTGAGTCTTCAACCTCATCCCCTTTCTTTAGCCAGTTGTCTAGGGGGCAGACTCCAGCTTTTTTCTCATGTTTGGGCCACCATCACCACAACCCCAGGGTTTTAGCGACGGTTCGGGGCTTTTACATAGACCTCGTGGATGTTCCTCTAGTTGTGCCCCAGCCGCACCCCATGTTCCGGTCCCAATCGGCGCGATCCCTCATGGACGCGGAATTACAGGCTTTATGCCAAAAGGGAGCAGTGGAGCGGGCCCCCCATACTCACGAAGGTGTGATCAGCAACATTTTTCTGGTCGAAAAGAAAGGAGGTCAACAGCGACCTGTCATCAACCTCAAGGCTCTGAACGCTTTCATCAGGTACCGCCATTTCAAAATGGAGGGCATCCACCTTCTCGGGGACATGCTTCTACCAGACGATTGGATGGTGAAGTTGGATCTCAAAGATGCGTACCTAACGGTCCCGATCGCATCTTCGTCCAGGGATCTGCTCCAGTTTCTCTGGAAGGGGAACGTTTGGCGCTTCACTTGCCTTCCATTCGGCCTGTCTTCCGCCCCCTGGTGCTTCACCAAGCTCATGCGTTCTGTGGTGGCGTGGCTGCGCAGCCGAGGAGTGAGACTCATAATTTACCTGGACGACATTCTGATCATGGCCAGGGATTGTTCCACCCTCCTGGTCCATCTGCAGATGTCTATCACCCTCCTGTCCGACTTAGGTTTCATTATCAACCACGAGAAATCATGCCTAACCCCATCCAGAACCATGGAATTTCTAGGCTTCATGGTAGATTCGTCATCAATGACGCTCAGTCTCCCTTCAGCGAAAGTACGGGCAATTCGCAAGGAATTGCGCCACACTCTGGCACTGCCCCAGGTTTCTCTCCGTCATCTGGCTCAGGTGATAGGTCTCTTATCTTCGTCTATTCAGGCGATTTTCCCTGCACCTCTGCATTATCGCGCCCTCCAGCGACTCAAGATCGCCCACCTGCAGACGGGAGCGTCATATGCGGACCTGATCTCGCTGGATCCGGAAACCCGAGACGAGCTAACATGGTGGATCGGCAACCTCTCCGCATGGAACGGCAAGGCGATCGTCGGTCCTCAACCGGATTTGATTGTGGAGTCGGATGCCAGTCTCCACGGCTGGGGGGCCCACTGCGAGGGAGTTTCCACTGGAGGCCCATGGTCGATGGACGAGTCGCACCTACATATCAATGCCCTGGAGCTCCTGGCAGGTTCCTTCACGATTCGCAGTTTCACCAGCGGGAGGGCCAGGGTATGCATCAATTGACCTTTTTGCGTCCCGCTGGAACGCCCAGCTTCCCAGATATTTCAGTTGGAGGCCGGATCCAGGCGCAGAGGCGGTAGACGCCTTTCTTCAGCAGTGGTCCGGTGCCCTGATGTATGCCTTCCCGCCATTCTCTCTGATTCCTCGAGTCCTGGCCAACGTCCGTCTCCAAGCATCAGAGCTTACCCTAATATTACCTTTTTGGGGGACCCAATCCTGGTTCCCACAACTGCTAGAATTGCTGGTGGACAAGCCCCTCCTGCTTCCCAGCTACCCGGCACTTCTGCCTCACCCGTTGCTTTTGGAGGGCTCCTTACGTCTTCTGGCATGCAGAGTATCAGGGGTTCCTGGGAGATCACGGAATTTTCGGAGACGGCTCGATTCCTTTTGGAAAGTGCATGGGCCCCCGGCACCAGAAGGGCCTATCGGGCAGCCTGGCAGTCTTGTCTCGTTGGTGCTTCCTTCGGGACCTGGATCCCGTTACTACATCTGTGAATAATGTTATCCAATTCCTCACCTCCCTATATGAGGAAGGCAAGGCCTACCGCACTATTAATGTCTTTAGGTCGGCCATCTCATCCGGGCATAGGGGTTTTGAGGGCTGTCCTGCGGGACGCCACCAGCTCGTATGTCGGTTGCTTAAAGGTTCCCGTCTCACTCGCCCTCGCTTCGGCCTCTTAGGACGTCTCCACGGTTCTGTCTTTTCTTTCGGCTTGCTCGGCTAATGATGTTTTGTCACTTTGCCAATTGTCAGCCAAACTAGCTACCCTGTTTTGTCTTATCTCGTGCAAGAGGGTTTCGGATGTCCGAGCTTTGGATTATGACGCCAGGTCCTTTACCCCTGAAGGGGTCACGTTTAATATTTCTCGCTGTACTAAGACCAATAATAGTTCGGTCTCTTATCCCAGTTTCCCATCGTCTTTTGCTCTCTGCCCAGTCGCATGCTTGAAAGAGTATGAGTCCAGGACCCTATCACTTCGGTCCACAGCTTTTTCACAATTGTTTATTTCTTTCCGTCGACCCTATACCCCGGTTACCAGTGTCACGCTGTCGCGATGGATTAAGTGGATCCTCTCCTTGTCGGGAATAGACACTTCCATTTTTACAGCACATTCTGTTCGTGGGGCATCCGCCACTTCTTTGTCAATGTCAGGGGCTCGTCTGGAGGATGTCATGAAACTGGTGGACTGGTCACGCGTTTCCACTTTTAGGGAGTTTTATTTTATACCGGATCCGCACGTGTTCGCCTCTATCATAAACCGGCTTTAAACTAGCAATAGGAGCCTCCGTGTCTTGAGATAAAATTGCATGATTTTCCTAGTTTATGACTAGAGTTGAGCGGACACCTGGATGTTAGGGTTCGACGGGTTCAGCCGAACTTCGGAAAAAAGTTTGAGTTCGGGACCCGAACTTGACCCCGAACCCGAACCCCATTGAAGTCAATGGGGACCCGAACTTTTGAGCACTAAAATGGCTGTAAAAATGTCATGGAAAGGGCTAGAGGGCTGCAAATGGCCTCAAAATGTGGTTAAGAGCATGGCAAGTGCTCTTCAAACAAATGTGGATAGGGAAATTACTTTAAATAACATAAAATACGTAAAAATAAAAAATAATAATCTTGATCTAGGAGGACCAGGTCCATATGGTGTAGGAGATTGCAGAGGCGGTGGATGTGGCGGTGTCGGTGGAAGCGGCGGTGGAGGAGGAGGTAGCCTACACTGGTTTTTGGTTTTAAATTTTATTTTTAAAATTAGGGTACACCCCAAAACATTGGGAAATATAACCTGTGATAACCCCCTCCAGTCATGCTAAACACACGTTCAGACAATACACTGGCTGCAGGGCAGGCCAGCACCTCCAAGGGGTAAAGGGCAAGCTCAGACCATGTGCCCAATTTGGAGACCCAGAAGTTGCAGGGGCTGACCCCTGTCAGTCAGTTTGTGTAGGCGTGTGCACACTTACTGCCCCACCATGTCGCACGTCCCCGTGATGTTCACGATCCAATTTGATATCTGCTCTATCAACTTTCGATGTTCTTTTATGCGCCTACCATGGTGTTTACGGGTGGCGGGGAATCAGGGTTCCAGGCCGGAGAGGGAGCGTGAGAAAAAGAGACCAAGTTTAAGGGAGGATCCATTTTATAAATTTAAAATTAGAGTTGAAATATGGGAGAAAATATTAAAGCATAAAAGTGTGACAACTTTTCAAAGTTTAAGCATTGAATGAAAGGATGTGGTGCGCATTAATTACTGAATAATTTATTACATTTTATTCCCTGTCACCTATGCATAGCAGGCGTTTATTCAGGTCTAAAATTGTATAATGTCAACCCAAGAATGTAACAGAAAAACTATTGAAATTTATTAAGCGGTCAACTAGGTAGAGGAGGGGTATATTACACCCAAAAATTGGTGAATTTCACCAAAAAATGTAACTGACAATTTTTTTTTTCCCCGGTCTACTAGGTATAGGAGTGGTACATTACACTCAAAAAATTTTATTTCCCCAGAAAATGTAACTGACAATTTTTTATTTTTTTTTACCGTTGTACTAGCTATAGCAGTGGTATTATACACCCAAAAATTGGTTAATTTCACCCGAAAAAGTAAATGACAATTTTTTATTTTTTTGTTTAACCTGTCTACTAGGTATAGCAGTCGTACTATACACACCAAAATTGGTGAATTTCACCCAAAAATGTAAATGACAATAATTTTTTTTTAACTGGCCTACTAGGTATAGCAGTGGTACTATACACCCAAAAATTTGTTAATTTCACCATAAAATGTAACTGGCAATTTATTTTTATTTTTTACCGGTCTACTAGGTATAGCAGTGGTACTATACACACCAAAATTGGTGAATTTCACCCGAAAATGTAAATGACAAAGTAGTCAAATTCTATAAAATAAAACACGTCCAAAAAAAAAAAAAAAAAAAAAAAAAATGGATTTATGAGGTGGAGTTCCATATGGAGTAGGAGTTTGAGGAGGCGGTAGAAGTAGCGGAGTAGGTGGAAGCGGCGGTGGAGGAGGACGAGATAGCCAACACAGGTTTTTGGTTTTAATTTAATTTTGTAAAATTAAGATACACTCCAAAAGAGTGTGAAATATCCAAAATACAAACAAGAGCAATTGTAGTGTACGGGGGCTGTAATGCCCGTCACTACAGAAGGGTCACTGGTGTGCTGTCGTTTCTCCTTATTTAAGGGAAAGTTGGTATAAGACATCTTTATAAAATGTAATGTAATGTAATGCTATGTACTTCCCTGTTACTGTAAAATGTGCGTGTACAGGCCTGCTAGGGGTGTCATTTCAGCTCTTAGTCACTAGAGGGAGCTAGGGAGCCCTAGTTTATATAAGGCCCAGTCAGGGTAAGGAGAGGCAGTCTTGAGTCTAGAGTTAAAGAGTTGGAGTTGGAGATTAGACTATGTCAGAGTCAAGTCCAGGCCTGAAGCCTGTAGACCAGGAGAGGGTATTGCAGTCCCTGTAATCGGGTTCCAGATCCAAGGAGAAGGTTCCCCTCCTGAGTTCATATATGCAGAAGCAGGAATACCACAGTTAACCCGCCTGAGGAAACTGAGAGAGACAGAGGCAAGTCCAGAAAAGCAAGAGGTACTAAAGACAACAGAGGAGGTACTTGATAATTATAAAACCAAGGATATACGCCAGAACTAGGGCATTGGGCCTTGGAGAAGAGTTTCTATGTTCCAGGATCAGTCAGGAATAGAGTGCAAGCCGCCTGTACTACAAATCCTGTGTTTAACACTCTGAAGTCACCTTGCTATATATATTGCCTGCATCAAATGTACTGCAACCAACTGTCTGCAAAGGAGCTGCGCTTCCATCTATGTCCATGCATGATGACTACTAAAGTTTGAGTTCTGTTTTAACATCACGTGGTTCCTCAGTTATTCCTGCTATCAGCAAACGGCGTGCCACCGTTTAATTGGCACTGGCGTCACGAACATTACTTATCATCACCTGCCCTTGCAGAGAGTCAGCTGTCTCAGGTTAGTGTCACAATTGCACTACAACACCCAGGAACATTTCTACACCTAACTTGAGTACGCTGCACCTCTCTTTTGGCGTCACGAACAGGATGCGCACGCTTTCTAGTGCAAGAAGCGTGAACTTTGTGCCTTATACAGTTGCCCTGTGACCAAAGTGACATATTGCCTGTTTTATTAAAGTGGACTTTGGGGACTGAAAAACATACCAAAAGTGTCCCTAAAACCTCCAAAAAGCGCTGTGCAGTGTTGCGCTATCAAGAGGAAGGAAATCGCCACATCGGAGTGTGGTTTTATGGACTTTTTACCATCCTGCTTGCTGTCAGTGAATAGACAGCGTCTCTTGCTAAAAGATGGCCGCTGAGCTTGCTGGATTTTCTGCTGCGTCATCTTCATCCCGAAAATGCGGGAAAAGTTGGCGCCTTTTTACTGAAAAAGCGGGAAAAGGTTCAAGGTCAGGCGCCACCGCCTGTCTGGACATTTTTTATGTCTGCCAGCATGGACTCCGCCTTCCACATACTGGAATACCTGGGGGGCGACCTCCCAGTGCAATGGGAGGAGCTGGCTGAACTTGTGGGCGCCGCCCTGTCGCTCTCCAGAGAAGGATCGAGCATGTTGGCGAGTGAGGACTGCTTTGCTGCGACGTCTGCGCCTGAGTTACCAAAAATGACTGATATCGGTGTAGAGCCAGAGGACGCTCCACCGGCCTACTCTCCGGGACCGGAGAGACCCGCCTGCCCGGCACTGGGGAAAGAACCAGAGCACCATTATGGCTCCTGGAGAGACTTCTTTCAGCCCTCATTCAAGTGGTCAACACTTATGGCAGAGATCCGGGAGGCCGCTATAAAGAGGAATACCAAAACTAAAATTTACTATGAGGAACTAACCAAGACTATTCATGAGCGCCACACCAGTACCCAACCCCGCCTGGAAAGGAGAAAGGGGTTGGTGGTGTCCTTTGACAAAACCCGTGGCTACGGGTTCATACAAGACTACCTAACTGGCAGAGACTTATACGTCAACAGGAGATCTGTCAAGAGAGACTACCTCCCTTCGTATCAGCATAGCCTCCGCGAGGGAGAGGAAGTGGAGTTCACCCCTGCCGAGAGCCTGAGAGGCCCATATGCGACTGCCGTGACCCGTCCCAAGAGAGAGCCTGAGGACTGGGAGGCAGAAGAGGACTATTCTGGCTGCGAGCGGGAACCTGAACGCTCTCCAGAACCGGCCCATCACGCTTTCCAAGAGAGGGGCTCCTTCATTGGTCCTAACGTGTTTTGGCAGCCAACCGTGTTGGAGAAGTGGGTGAGTCCCTATCCGTCCCCCGAGCTGCCTCGCCGGGAGAAGACCATCCAAGACCTGGAAAATCTCAAAGGACTCCGTGTTACCCTGGAGAATATCCGGAAGGGTAGGAGACCCGATGCGCCACCGGAGCCTGCCGCGGCCGCGTCCGATGCATCGTTGACTGTACCTGCGCCGGCGGCGCCAGCAGAGGACAGCGATTCCGACACGGAAAGCATCGGTGACCAGATCGTCCGGCTGGAGGAAAAGTTGCGGGAGCTGCGCCAGATTGCCACCGCCAGGATCCAGACGCCGCCTAAGAAGGACGAGGTAAGGGTGCCTGTCACCACCCGTAAACCACCTTCTGCTAATATTGCTCCGTCAAGGCCCCAAAGAAGACCCACTATTGCTGTGAATTGCTGCACAGAACCCACCGGACCGCTTGCGGCGGCGGTACCCAATGCAGCACAACCCACAATCCTTATGCCGGGACCGGTACGGTCCACCAGTGTGTGTACCCCTAGGCCTATGGGGCCAATACCTATTAGGGGTCCCTTCACGTTGCAGCTGCCCCCTAATACTGTAATGTGGGCACATCCTCCTGTAGAGGACTACTACAGGCCATATTTGCCAGCAGAGCCGGGTGATTATGACATGCCTCTGTGAAACAGCCTGCTAGGCCTTTGATTGTTTTTTTTTTTATTTTTTTGCCAAGGGATTGCTCAAAAGATTTAACCCTTCCAGGACAGGAGTCCTATGTTTCCTGGTCTTTTGTTGCTGCTGCCAGTTCATCCACGGCTCAGTGGTAGGTGTCAATCACTGAAATATTAAAGTCAACAAAGCCAAGTTTGTTTCCAGGACCTCCTGCCTGCTTTTGCTATCCCACACCACGTTGTGCCTGTTCCGTTGTTGCACCTTTTACCCTAACCCCCTTTTCAGGTTGATCAGGGGTATTACAGCACTTGTTTAATATTATGCAACTTGATATTAAGGAACCGTGCCCAGAGATAGACTCAAAAGAACCTGAGCCTCTGAGATTTTTGCTCTTTTAAAAGGAATGTGCCCAGAGATGGACTCCACCGCACGAGAGCCTCTGTGATTTACAAGAAAGGTACCTGGGTACGGACTCATATTTGTTCTTTGAGCCTCCACGAACTTTTATACTGTTTTACCGTTTTTGCTGTTCTATTTAGGACAATTTGCACATATGGACTATCCTGGTATTAATGTCACGCTGTGCCAGGTCAGCGCCGCAGTTCCATTCACTATCCTGAGAGAAGAGAACGACGCCCCTTGTCACCACCCTTCACCTTTGTCAATTGGACCTGATATGAATGTAAATGCAGATGAATTACATATATGTATGCCTGCATGTGTCTTTTTCTGTTTCAGGTAGAAATTCCAGTTGGGCGGGCCCTGATGGAGTACGAGGTCGTACTCAGCTTAAAGCAGTGGGGTATGTAGTGTACGGGGGCTGTAATGCCCGTCACTACAGAAGGGTCACTGGTGTGCTGTCGTTTCTCCTTATTTAAGGGAAAGTTGGTATAAGACATCTTTATAAAATGTAATGTAATGTAATGCTATGTACTTCCCTGTTACTGTAAAATGTGCATGTACAGGCCTGCTAGGGGTGTCATTTCAGCTCTTAGTCACTAGAGGGAGCTAGGGAGCCCTAGTTTATATAAGGCCCAGTCAGGGTAAGGAGAGGCAGTCTTGAGTCTAGAGTTAAAGAGTTGGAGTTGGAGATTAGACTATGTCAGAGTCAAGTCCAGGCCTGAAGCCTGTAGACCAGGAGAGGGTATTGCAGTCCCTGTAATCGGGTTCCAGATCCAAGGAGAAGGTTCCCATCCTGAGTTCATATATGCAGAAGCAGGAATACCACAGTTAACCCGTCTGAGGAAACTGAGAGAGACAGAGGCAAGTCCAGAAAAGCAAGAGGTACTAAAGACAACAGAGGAGGTACTTGATAATTATAAAACCAAGGATATACGCCAGAACTAGGGCATTGGGCCTTGGAGAAGAGTTTCTATGTTCCAGGATCAGTCAGGAATAGAGTGCAAGCCGCCTGTACTACAAATCCTGTGTTTAACACTCTGAAGTCACCTTGCTATATATATTGCCTGCATCAAATGTACTGCAACCAACTGTCTGCAAAGGAACTGCGCTTCCATCTATGTCCATGCATGATGACTACTAAAGTTTGAGTTCTGTTTTAACATCACGTGGTTCCTCAGTTATTCCTGCTATCAGCAAACGGCGTGCCACCGTTTAATTGGCACTGGCGTCACGAACATTACTTATCATCACCTGCCCTTGCAGAGAGTCAGCTGTCTCAGGTTAGTGTCACAATTGCACTACAACACCCAGGAACATTTCTACACCTAACTTGAGTACGCTGCACAATTGCGCTGCAGTATAACAATGGCTGCTTAGTGCCGGTATACAGGGAGTGCAGAATTATTAGGCAAATGAGTATTTTGACCACATCATCCTCTTTATGCATGTTGTCTTACTCCAAGCTGTATAGGCTCGAAAGCCTACTACCAATTAAGCATATTAGGTGATGTGCATCTCTGTAATGAGAAGGGGTGTGGTCTAATGACATCAACACCCTATATCAGGTGTGCATAATTATTAGGCAACTTCCTTTCCTTTGACAAAATGGGTCAAAAGAAGGACTTGACAGGCTCAGAAAAGTCAAAAATAGTGAGATATCTTGCAGAGGGATGCAGCACTCTTAAAATTGCAAAGCTTCTGAAGCGTGATCATCGAACAATCAAGCGTTTCATTCAAAATAGTCAACAGGGTCGCAAGAAGCGTGTGGAAAAACCAAGGCGCAAAATAACTGCCCATGAACTGAGAAAAGTCAAGCGTGCAGCTGCCAAGATGCCACTTGCCACCAGTTTGGCCATATTTCAGAGCTGCAACATGGACTGATGAAATGAGAGTGAGTCTTGATGGGCCAGATGGATGGGCCCGTGGCTGGATTGGTAAAGGGCAGAGAGCTCCAGTCCGACTCAGACGCCAGCAAGGTGGAGGTGGAGTACTGGTTTGGGCTGGTATCATCAAAGATGAGCTTGTGGGGCCTTTTCGGGTTGAGGATGGAGTCAAGCTCAACTCCCAGTCCTACTGCCAGTTTCTGGAAGACACCTTCTTCAAGCAGTGGTACAGGAAGAAGTCTGCATCCTTCAAGAAAAACATGATTTTCATGCAGGACAATGCTCCATCACACGCGTCCAAGTACTCCACAGCGTGGCTAGCAAGAAAGGGTATAAAAGAAGAAAATCTAATGACATGGCCTCCTTGTTCACCTGATCTGAACCCCATTGAGAACCTGTGGTCCATCATCAAATGTGAGATTTACAAGGAGGGAAAACAGTACACCTCTCTGAACAGTGTCTGGGAGGCTGTGGTTGCTGCTGCACGCAATGTTGATGGTGAACAGATCAAAACACTGACAGAATCCATGGATGGCAGGCTTTTGACTGTCCTTGCAAAGAAAGGTGGCTATATTGGTCACTGATTTGTTTTTGTTTTGTTTTTGAATGTCAGAAATGTATATTTGTGAATGTTGAGATGTTATATTGGTTTCACTGGTAAAAATAAATAATTGAAATGGGTAAATATTTGTTTTTTGTTAAGTTGCCTAATAATTATGCACAGTAATAGTCACCTGCACACACAGATATCCCCCTAAAATAGCTAAAACTAAAAACAAACTAAAAACTACTTCCAAAAATATTCAGCTTTGATATTAATGAGTTTTTTGGGTTCATTGAGAACATGGTTGTTGTTCAATAATAAAATGAATCCTCAAAAATACAACTTGCCTAATAATTCTGCACTCCCTGTACATGTCTATTCTGCACAAGGTACGGACAAGTCCTGAGGGATCCATTTCTGGTTCATTTTAATGAACGCGAGCTTGTCCACATTGGATGTGGAGAGGCGGCTGCGCTTGTCTGTGATGACGCCACCTGCCGTGCTAAACACACGTTCAGATAATACACTGGCTGTAGGGCAGGCCAGCACCTCCAAAGCGTAAAGGGCAAGCTCAGGCCATGTGGCCAATTTGGAGACCCAGAAGTTGAAGGGGGCAGACCCGTCATTCAGTACGTGTAGGCGTGTGCACACATACTGCTCCACCATGTTGTTGAAATGCTGCCTCCTGCGAAGATGTTCCGTTTCAGCTGGTAGTGCTGGTTGTTGTGGCGTGCTGACAAAGCTTTTCCACATTTCGGCCATGCTAACCCTGCCTTCTGAGGTGCTGGCGGTGCCCCAGCTGCGTTGTCGACCTCTTCCTCTGCCTTCGCCTTGTGCTTCCACTGTGCCCCCGCTGTCAGGTGGGAATGCCACCAGCAGCGAGTCTACCAGCGTGCGCTTGTACTCACGCATCTTACGATCACGCTCCAGTGACGGAATTAAGGACGGTACGTTGTCCTTTTAACGGGGATCCAGCAGCATGGCCACCCAGTAATCAGCACAAGTTAGAATGTGAGCAACTCGGTGGTTGTTGCGGAGACACTGCAGCATGTAATTGCTCATGTGTGCCAGGCTGCCCAGAGGCAACGAAAAGCTGTCCTCTGTGGGAGGTGTATCGTCTGTGTCCTCTGTATCCCCCCATCCACGCACCAGTGATGGCCATGAGCTGGTCTGGGTGCCACCCTGCTGTGAACATGGTTCCTCCTCCTCCATCTCCTCCATCTCCTCCTCCTCCTCCTGCACCTCCTCATCCTCCAGAACTGTGCCCTGGCTGGACAATTGTGTACCTTGGGTTTGTGGGTGCAGGAACACACCCTCGGAGCCACTTGGGAATGACTGGCCGGAAACCCTACGAAATGATCCCTCTTCCTCCTCCTCCTCCTGTGCCACATCCTCTTCCATCATCGCCAGGAGCGTTTTTTCAAGGAGGCATAGAAGTGGGATAGTTATGCTGAGAACGGCGTATTCGGCACTGGCCATGTTGGTGGAGTACTCGAAACAGCGCAACAAGGAACACAGGTCTCGCATGGAGGCCCAGTCATTGGTGGTGAAGTGGTGCTGTTCCGCCGAGCGACTCACCCGTGCGTGCTGCAGCTGAAACTCCACTATCGCCTGCTGCTGCTTGCAGTCTGGCCAGCATGTGCAAGGTGGAGTTCCACCTTGTGGGTACGTCGCATATGAGGCGTTGAGCGGGAAGGCCGAAGTTACACTGCAGCGCTGACAGGCGAGCAGCAGCAGGGCGAGAACGCCGAAAGCGCGCACAGACGGCCCGCACTTTATGCAGCAGCTCTGACATGTCGGGGTAATTTTTAAGGAATCTCTGCACCACCAAATTCAGCGCATGCGCCAGGCAAGGGATGTGCGTCAAACCGGCTAGTCCCAGAGCTGCTACGAGATTTCGCCCATTATCGCACACCACCTGGCCGGGTTTGAGGCTGACTGGCACAAACCACTCATCGGTCTGTTGTTCAAGACCCGTCCACAGCTCCCGAGCGGTGTGGGGTTTGTCCCCCAAACAGATAAGTTTTAAAACTGCCTGCTGTTGTTTACCCCTGGCTGTGCTGAAGTTGGTGGTGAAGGTGTTACGCTGACCGGATGAGGAGCTGGTAGAGGATGAGGAAGCAGAGTAGGAGGAGGAAGCAACAGGAGGCAAACTGAAGTGCCCTGCAATCCTCGGTGGTGGAAGGACATGCGCCAAACTGCTATCCGCCTCAGGCCCAGCCGCCACTGCATTTACCCAGTGTGCTGTTATGGAGATATAACGGCCCTGACCGTGCTTACCAGTCCACGTATCCATAGTCAGATGAACCTTGCCACAGATGGCGTTGTGCAGTGCACACCTGATTTTGTCCCCTACTTGGTTGTGAAGGGAAGGGATGGCTCGCCTTGAAAAGTAGTGGCGGCTGGGCACGACATACTGTGGGACAGCCACCGCCATAAGGTCTTCAAAACTATCCGTCTCCACCAGACGGAATGAAAGCATTTCAAAGGCAAGTAATTTAGAAATGCTGGCATTCAGGGCTAGGGATCGCGGGTGGGTAGGGGGGTACTTCCTCTTCCTCTCCAGCGTTTGGGATATGGAGAGCTGAACGCTTCCGTGGGACATTGTGGAGATGCTTGGTGACCCAGGTGTTGGTGTTGCTGGAAGATCCTCTGTTTGCGGGGTGCCAGGTGGCACTGTCACTCCAGAGGTGGATGAAGAGGCCGCGACTGCAGCAGAAGAGGAAGCAGGAGGAGCCAGAGACCTTTCTTGGTTTTTGAGGTGTTTACTCCACTGCAGCTCGTGCTTTGCACTTAAATGCCTGGTCATGCAGGTTGTGCTCAGGTTGAGAACGTTTATGCCTCGCTTCAGGCTCTGATTGCACAGCGTGCAAACCACTCGTGTCTTGTCGTCAGCAAATTGTCTGAAGAACTGCCACGCCAGGGAACTCCTTGGAGCTGGCTTTGGTGTGCTCAGTCCCTTGCTGCGGTGGGCAGTAGGAGGCGTACTGTTTAGAGGACGGCCGCTCCGCTTTTGCACCCTGCTCCCTCTTCTGCTGTGCTGGTGGCTCTGTGCGACCACCGCCTCTTCCTCCAAACTACATCGGTCACTCGCATGACCTTGATTCCATGTGGGGTCGAGGACCTCATCGTCCTCCACATCATCTTCCACCCAGTCTTCATCCCTGACTTCCTTGTCGGTCTGCACACTTTCGAAAGCCCCAGCAGTTGGCACATGTGTTTCGTCATCATCCGAGACGTGCTGCGATGGTCCTCCCATGTACTCATCTTGAAAAATAAGTGGTTGGGCATCTCTTCCACTTCTGGGGGAGGGCTAGGTGAATGGCCCTGGAAAACCTTGCTAACAGAGTCATCAAAAAGCAGAAGAGACTGCTGCATGACTTGGGGCTCAGACTGCTTGGCTGATTTGCAAGGGGGTGAGGTGAAAGACTGATGGACATCGGCTTCAGGTGCCAACTGTGGTCTTTCAGCAGGAGACTGGGTGGGAGACAATGTGAAGGAACTGGATGCACTGTCAGCAACCCATTCTACTATTGTCTGTACTTGTTCATGGCTCACCATTCGTAGAGCAGCATTAGGCCTGACCAAATACCGCTGCAGCTTTTGTCGCCTACTTGCACCTGAGGAAGGGGTTTCACTTGTGCGTGTAGCTGGCACAGATCGACCATGTCCTCTCCCTGCAACAGGAGCTCCACCAGCAGCACCACGACCTGGGCCATGTCCCTTATTTGACGCTCTCCTCATATTTTTCAAATTTAGGATCTTGCCCTAAATGGGTGTTAAATTAATAGTAGAATAGAATGACAGTATGTAAAGGGTGTAACTCACACGGTCTGAACCAGTGTACGCCTAAATTAAATATTTCTTTGCCCAAAATGGCTGTATTTCAAATGCCTGATTCAAACCCCTGTATGTAGAGGGGGTATCTCACAGGGCCTGAACCACTGTAGGCCTGAAGTAAATATATCTTTGCACAAAATGGCTGTATTTCAAATGGCTGTATTTCTAATGCCAGATTCAAACCCCTGTATGCAGGGCTGCCATCAGAAATTTGGGGGCCCCTTACACAGCTCAAGGCCTGGGCCCCCCCCTTTTACCCCGCCCCTTTAGAATCTGTCCTGACTCCGCCTCCCGGCCCCCCTCCACCCCCAATTTCATTATTTTTTTACAACTACAAAGACAGTAAAAAGTGCACCTCTTCCGAGCTCCGCCACAGTGCTACTGAGGTAAGGTAACGAGTGACATCATAGCGCAGTGGACGTACCTCAGTGGACAGACCCAGAGGTATGACCGGGTGCTGCATGAAAGTGTATGATGTCAGTGTGTGTGAGTGTGACTGATCGATTGACTGCACTGAGTACAAATTGCAATCAGTCAGTCAGGTCAGTAGCAACTCTAGTAACAATATATAGGGGGGGCACATAAGATACCACAGTCAAAAAGGGGGGGGGGCACTAATAATTTTCACCGCTTAATCATACTACTGAAAAAACTAAATAAGTATATATAAATAAGATATATAAATACGAGAGTATTGCAGTATGCAGGGATGCCACATTATAGCACCACTGGCACTACATTTACATTTATTTATTATCAAAAAGCATCATACATAACTAAAAAAAAAACTTTTTTACTGTCCCTTTAAGCAAAAGACAGAATATAATAAAAGACAAAAACAGACATTAAACTGCATTTATAATAAAGCAATTTACTTACAAAAGAAGCTATTCAGTCGTCTGCTGTGCTTGCTTTTGAGGATTCTTTCCCCTCCTTTCTCTCTCTTCCTCAGTGCGCAGGCACACTGTTATGGGGGCTCTGTGGAGAACACACTGTTATGGGGGATCTGTTGAGGGCACACTGTTATGGGGGATCTGTGGATGACACACTGTTATGGGGGGGATCTGTGGATGACACACTGTTATGGGGGGATCTGTGGATGATGCACTGTTATGGGGGATCTGTTGAGGGCACACTGTTATGGGGGATCTGTGGATGACACACTGTTATGGGGGGATCTGTGGATGACACACTGTTATGGGGGGATCTGTGGATGACACACTGTTATGGGGGGGGATCTGTGGATGACACACTGTTATGGGGGGGATCTGTGGATGACACACTGTTATGGGGGGGATCTGTGGATGACACACTGTTATGGGGGGGATCTGTGGATGACACACTGTTATGGGGGGGATCTGTGGATGACACACTGTGACACTGTTATGGGAGGGATCTGTGGATGACACACTGACACTGTTATGGGATGGATCTGTGGATGACACACTGTTATGGGGGATCTGTGGATGACACACTTATGGGGGGGATCTGTGGATGACACACTTATGGGGGGATCTGTGGATGACACACTTATGGGGGGGATCTGTGGATGACACACTTATGGGGGGGATCTGTGGATGACACACTTATGGGGGGATCTGTGGATGACACACTTATGGGGGGGATCTGTGGATGACACACTGTGACACTGTTATGGGATGGATCTGTGGATGACACACTGTTATGGGGGGATCTGTGGATGACACACTGTGACACTGTTATGGGATGGATCTGTGGATGACACACTTATGGGGGATCTGTGGATGACACACTGTTATGGGGGATCTGTGGATGACACACTGTTATGGGGGATCTGTGGATGACACACTGTTATGGGGGATCTGTGGATTACACACTGTTATGGGGGGGATCTGTGGATGACACACTGTTATGGGGGGGATCTTTGGATGACACACTGTTATGGGGGGGATCTGTGGATGACACACTGTCATGGGGGGGATCTGTGGAGGACACACTGTCATGGGGGGGATCTGTGGATGACACACTGGCAATGGGGGCATCTGTGGATGACACACTGGCAATGGGGGCATCTGTGGATGACACACTGTTATGGGGGGATCTGTGGATGACACACTGTTATGGGGGGATCTGTGGATGACACACTGTAATGGGGGGATCTGTGGATGACACACTGTTATGGGGGGGATCTGTGGATGACACACTATTATGGGGGGGGATCTGTGGATGACACACTGTTATGGGGGATCTGTGGATGACACACTGTTATGGGGGATCTGTGGATGACGCACTGTTATGGGGAGGATCTGTGGATGACGCACTGTTATGGGGGGATCTGTGGATGACGGACACTGTTATGGGGGGGATCTGTGGATGACACACTGTTATAGGGGGATCTGTGGATGACACACTGTTATGGGGGGGATCTGTGGATGACACACTGTTATGGGGGGGATCTGTGGATGACACACTGTTATGGGGGGATCTGTGGATGACACACTGTTATGGGGGGATCTGTGGATGACACATTTTTATGGGGGATCTGTGGATGACACATTTTTATGGGGGATCTGTGGATGACACATTTTTATGGGGGATCTGTGGATGACACATTTTTATGGGGGGATCTGTGGATGACACTCAACCACTCTCAAACCCAACTGGTCAAACTTGTTAAATGGATCCCAAACACAATATGCACAATAATAACACCCCCACCCCCTCCAACACTTAATTAACCCCTTCAGGGCCTAAAAATTTTTTTTCAAAGCAGAACACACAGCGACAGCTAAATGGGGCTGGGTGGGCTGGCAAGGGAGGGGTTAATAACAATAAGTGATGGATCATGGAGGATCATAATGGCCCTGGATAATGTTGCAAAGCTGTTTTCTGGATTATATCCCACAGGGCCATGATCCTCCATCACTTATTGTTATTAACCCCTCCCCTGCCAGCCCACCCAGCCCCCTTGCCTTATGGAAACAAGACAAGTAAAAGTAATAACCTAACCTAATGGACCTAATGAATCATTATGGGGGTCCATCCAAGTCCAAGATCATGTGTGTGATGGAGGAGGGGCGAGGGCACTAGGGCAGCTGGGCAGGCTTCCACAACTTAGTTACCTCCACAAATTATTTTTTCCAGATTTGATTATTCCAGGGCCAGGCAGTCCGTCCCTCCCTCTCCCAGGCTAGCCAGTCAGCCAGAGGCCAGAACAGAAGTTCCCGCCGCGCTAATCTGAATGCCGGCGGCGTCCAGGCGTGAGGCAGCAGCAGGCAGTGACAGGCTACAGGCACAGCGTCTGACGTCACCTGCCGTTGCGCAGCCACGTTCCTCTGCGCAAGTGCGCAGCGGCTCCAGAACCTTTTAAAGGGGAATGCAGCCAGAATACGTCCGCAGGTTAGGTTGTACTACTACACAGCTACTAGGTATAAATTATAATAATACGGCCGAATCAGCGCAGCGGGGGGAGGGTCGGGCAACGGGGCAAGGAATAATTAATTGCCCCCCTGCTGACACAAAAAATAAAATAAAAAAATATGTATTTAGAACTGGCCGGGCCCCCCCGGGGTCCGGGCCCCTTACTGGGGTATCGGCTGTACCCCCCTGATGGCGGCCCTGCCTGTATGTAGAGGGTGTATCTCACAGGGCCTGAACCAGTGTAGGCCTGAATTCAATATTGGTGCACCAAATGGCGGTATTTAAAATCTCTGAATGTAACCCAAATGTATTAAGGGTGTATCTCACAATAACATCTGCATCAAAGGCTGCCAACTAAATTTTTTGTGCCCAAACGAGTGTTTGTTTAACAACTGAATTTGACAGCAGTATATAAGCCTGTAATTTCACACGTGCTGATGCTGCAAGGGCTGAAAATAGTGTTTTTGTCAAAAAAGTGTGTTTTTTAATCCCCAGAAAATGATGGGTGTATTTCTATCTTAAATTGCACACTGACTAATCAAGATGTTGTAGATTGCCAAAATTGTATTTTTTTGGTAACAGAAATATGAAAGATGTGTATATTACACTTGAAATTAACACTTGCAGATCTGGAAAATACAGTTTTTTGAAAAAAAAAAATTGTGTTTTTCAAACCCCAGAAAATGATGGGTGTATTTCTACCTTAAATTGCACACTGACTAATACAGATGTTGTAGATTGCCAGAAAAGTGGTTTTTTTTGGGTAACAGAATATGAAAGCTGTATATATTAAACTTGAGTTTAACACTTGCAGATCTGGAAAATACCGTTTTTTGGGGGAAAAAAGTGTGTTTTTCAAACCCCAGAAAATAATGGGTGTATTTCTACCTTAAATTGCACACTGACTAATCCAGATGTTGTAGTTTCCCAAAAAAATTGTGATTTGCAATGTCCCAAAAGCTCAGAAGCAGTGCTGGTGCACTGAGCATGCATAAAATGGCCGCCGCCGCCGTCGCCACCCACCTAACTAACAGAATTATAAAAGTTATATTTTTTTTGGTCAATGGCCTCAGGGCATGGTAAAACGATTGTGTCCTGCACCCAACAACTATTTCTAGGTAGATCGCTGAGCTAGATTCTCTATTTTCTCCCTGAAATCACAAGTCCAGCAGCATCCTCTCCCTACACTTGTAACAGCAGAGTGACGTGCAGCGCTACGTGACTCAAGCTTATATAGAGACTGGTTTACATGCTGCTCTGGCCAATCACAGCCATGCCATTAGTAGGCATGGCTGTGATGGCCTCTTGGGGCAAGTAGTATGACGCTTGTTGATTGGCTGCTGTGCAGCCTTTCAAAAAGCGCCAAGAAAGCACCGAACATCGAACCCGAACTTTTACGGAAATGTTCGGGTTCGGGTCCGGGGTCCAAAAATCCTAAAGTTCGGTACGAACCCGAACTTTACAGTTCGGGTTCGCTCAACCCTATTTATGACGTAAAGTCATGATTTTGTGAAAGACACGGAGACGAGTATTGACCCACCCAGCTCCCTCCCTCTTTCTTTTGCCCGTACCTATTTAGTTGTCCGTTCTGAGGGCTATATTTTTATCTATTTATTTATGTGTTTATTGCTTATTATTTATTACAATTTTTTGTTCTTACTTGCCTATGTCTGTGCTGATAAGATATACGCTTTGGTCGCGTTTTCTCTCTACTATTACCTGTTTTTTATTTCTATTAACACCTAAGAAGAGGGTGTTTTTCCATCCTACTCAAGAAGCTCGTTGCAGTTTGGTGTTGGCAGCTGGCCAGTTGTTTATCTTGCCGGATCGGTTCGGTTCTCCAAGTTGGTTCATCATCCATTGTAGTTGGTTCCTCCTCCAGTTGACGGCTGTTTCGGTTCCGTTGATGAGGGTGTCAAGTTGACAAAGAAAGAGGAAGATCCAATTGGGGGAGGTCCCTTTATACTGGGACTATGGGGAGGGGCTATTACCTCATTGTTATGGTTATGTTGCTTTTTTCTTTGCTGATGTGTGGTACAGTAAAGGAAGGGTTAAGCAATACTCGCCTCCGTGTCTTTCATAAAATCATGACTTTACGTCATAAACTAGGAAAATCATGCAATTATTACACAAAAAGCAAGTTTCCCCTGAAGTGTTGGATAATCTAAACAGATTGAGAGCTGAACTAAAGAATATCCTAAACGCCCGTGCTGCCAAACTATATTTATCAGCAAAATTTAAATCTTATGTGCATGGGGATAAAGCCTCGAAGTTTATGATTGCCAGTTTAAAAAAACACAAAGGTAAATCATACATATACTCTATCTTCCCGGTCACTTATGTCCACAGACCTTATAGCAAAAAATTTAGCAATTTCTATAGCTCTTTATATAATCTCAGGGAACGGGGAAGCCCGCAAGAAAATGAAAAGAGATCAGACAAGATAGAGAAATGGCTTTCCCAGCTGCAGCTGCCAGCTCTCTCCCAAGAACAGGCCATGCTCCGTGCTAAACCCTTTACACTGCAAGAAATAAATAAGGCTCTCAAAACAGTTCCCAAACACAAATGCCCCGGACCCGACGGATTAACCTCTAGTTACTACAACACATTCTCCTCGATATTACTACCTAAATTGCTTAGAGTGTACAATAAGGTGTATAATGGCAACTCGCTTCCACCGCAGATGTTAGCAGCCTTATTACCATTACCATTCTGCCGAAGGAGGGCAAAGACCCGTCTTCATGTGCCAGCTACAGACCCATCTCGTTATTAAATGCGGATCTAAAGCTGTACGCTAAAATACTGGCACTAAGATTACAGCCCTTTTTGCCTCGGCTTATTAACGCGGAACAGGTGGGTTTTGTGGCTGGCAGGGAGGGAAGTATGAATACTACTCGGCTAGTGAATCTCATACATCATGCCAGGGAGAAATCCATTCCTCTAGTTCTTTTAGGAACGGACGCTGAGAAAGCGTTTGATTGCATTGATTGGCTTTTTATGCAACCTAGAATCACAATACCCGTACCAATGATCAACGCAATCAATTAAAATTTTAGGGGTAAACATAACATCAGATCCTAACGACTTGTACGAAGAAAACTTCCGAAAGGTTCCCAAGAACATTACAGCAACCATAGATTCATGGGGTACCCCCTTTACCTCTTGGTTCAAAAGCTGTACCTTAATTAAGTCCATATTAGTACCCAAAATTCTGTACCACTTGTCAGCACTACCCATTCCCTTACCAAGGGCCTTCTTCACACAATTAAGGCAATGCTTTTCCAGCTTCCTCTGGAAAAAATCACATCCGCGACTCCCTCACTCAACATTGATACAACCAAATAGGCTTGGAGGGATGGGCCTTCCCGATATGTCAGTCTACTATAGGGCGGTACAGGGGATGAGGTGCCTAGAATGGATCAGGTGCACAGATGATAGACTAGATATCTTAGCAGAAGCAGGAGATATGAGGCCTCCTCTGAGAACCTTCCTGCTTTCACCCCCCAGTGACATGATTCGGCAGACTAACTTACTAAGCAGCATGGCGAAAACCACCATGAAATTATGGCATTCTGATCTGGCTAAAATATTACTCTCCACCCAGGAAATATCACCTGCGCTTCAGGTGAGAGATATTTTATGGGATTCTGGGAGGGCCTTCAGCTCCACTTTGCCGGATGACACTCTAAACCTGTCCCTTCCAGTAGTCGACCTGTTGGACCCCTCAGGGCTTCTCATAGAAAGCTGGGATTCACATCCTAAACTGAAATCACTAACTTTTATCTACAAAATGCATATCAAACAATATCTAGGGAAAAGAAAAGCTTTGCCCAACGCTTCCAAAACACAATTTGAAAACATTATCCTATCTAAAACAGCCCCTGGAAAGAAAGTGGCACAAATATATTCCTTGCTGGTTTCCCAGGCCAGACCCGACACATATAGCTTCATCCTCAAGTGGGAAAAAGACCTAGTCACTCAGTTCTCAAATAGAGAAATCTCACAACTTTGCTCCAACGCCCCTAAAGTATCCAGATGCGTAAAGCTTCAGGAAAACTCATACAAAGTGACCTCTAGGTGGTACTACACGCCTCAAAGGCTACACCTCATTTACCCGGAATGTGACCCTAAGTGCTGGAGGTGACATAGTGCTGAGGGTACATTCCTCCACATCTGGTGGTCTTGCCCCAGCATCACCATCTTCTGGCAGCAAGTATGTTCATTAAGTTCAAAAATAAGCAACACACAGGTCTTACCTTCAGAAAAAAGATGTTTATTGGGATTATTGGGAGATATCAAATGCAACAGACAAACCACTTCTCTGATAAGCCAACTCTTAGCGGCTGCTAGGGTTCTGATCGCATACAATTGGAAAAGGCAAATGGCCCTCTTTTGCTCTCAATGGAAAACGAAATGTAATGCCATATATAGGATGGAACAGATAGCAGGGTGGGAATCCAAGAGAACACATATGTTTAAGGCCATCTGGTCACCATGTACAAAATTCAGAAAGTTTTCTTCTTAACGCCCAAATAACAAGCTTCCAGATTGTATCATTTCTAGTAGAAAGGTACCTACCACCCCCCCCCCCCCATTGAAGGTACTTTACTGTAACTGCAGACAATTACTGTAATATGTGATGATTGTACCCTCTTGTGGGGACTGGTTTTCTCAGTATTTTCTCTGCTCATCATTTCTCAATAAACATTTTAAAACAATTAAAATAAAAAATAAGTTAAAAGGCTGTACAGAATTTGTTCTGGTGGTTTGGACTTTGAAAAACTGCCACCTTTACATCAAGCATTGTACGGTATAGTGGTCTGATGTCTCACTGCATTTAAGGAGATCAACAAAGCTATGGAGTGGAGTATCTAACAAATAGTAACTGGCCGCAGTGTTAAAGGGGTTGTCCAAGTGTTTTATACTGATGACCTATCCTCGGAATAGTGAATAGGGCTGAGATGCGATACCAAGCACAACTGCTATCCAAAGGATGACGTTGTGCTTGGTAAGCCGCGAGGAGTCCTCCTCAAACAGCTGATTGTTGGGAGTGCCGGGTGTTGGACCCCCACAGAGCAGATACTGATGACCTATCAGTTGGGAAACCCCTGTAATGCAGCTGTGGACTAATATGGCTTACAGAAGGGGCCCTCTCCCAGCACATTGACTTTTACTGAAGAAATGATTTTACAGGTCTTCATCAAATATCAAACCCCAGACCTTCTGTATGACAAATAGGAGAGTTACCATTACACTACAGGCCTGCTCTTTTGAAATGAATGTATTTTATGTGCTTAAAAGACATCTGTCAACAGATTTGTACCCATAAACTGGTATACTTGTTGCATATTGCTGAGAAAAATGATGTTTTGATATATGCAAATTACCCTCTAGGAGCAACGGAGGCATTGCCGTTACACCAGGAGGCTCTGCTCTCCCTGCAACTGCCGCACTCTCTGCACTTTCATTAACAGGGTCAGGCATTGTAAACGTGATCATGTCTGGCCCTGTCAATCAAAGTGACGAGGGCGTGACATTTGCACAGAGAGCAGAGCCTCTAGGTGTAACAGCAACATTGTTCCTAGAGGCTCATTTGCATATATTAAAACTGTACTTTTCTCAGCAATGCGGGCGCATATGAACATGGGACCAACACAGATGTCTTCAGCTGCCTAGTGCACATGTAACAGGTAAACTAAATAAATAGCATTTGAATTTCAAAATCGGAAAAAAACATTTAAATACATTAACAAAAAAAAAAAACATGTTACGGTGGTTTGATTGCTCAGCTGTTTTATTTCTGTGTGCTGTGTTCTGACTGGAGATGAGCAAAGTTTTAAAAAATCGGATTCCGCAGCTTCACCGAAATTCTACATGAAATGTGATTCTTTAAAAATTAATTGGTCTCGAATCGCTATAAATCAGGTATACCCAGGCCACTTTGCCTTAGGGTACAGCGACAAGGAGTGGCCATGCTGCGGGTGGGTTGCAACCAGGCTGCGGTGAAGAAACATGCGGCCAATCACCTTGTAGCTGTCTTTCATCTAGTAATGAAGACAGCACTGTATAGTCCGTCTTCATTGTTAATGGCCGTGTTGCCCCTTTAATGCTCCTTTACACAGGGGCTGTACCCATTTCTCCAACCCCAAGATTCTCCTGCCCTAAAGGTGGGAGCCCTTCTTCTGCCATCTGCATTTCCTCCTTTTCCACATCATCTAATATCGATGAGAATATGTTATTAGGAACCATCCAGCTCCTCCTATCTCTGCATCTTGCTGACTTTTCTAGGACAAAGATGAGGATGTCATCATTAAGACCAGGCCCACTATCATCTGCTGACCATACATTGTGACGTCATAATGGAATCCGGAATACTACCATCTTCAGACCATACATTGTGACATCATAATGGAATCCTGGATACTATCATCTGCTGACAATACATTGTGACATCATAATGGAATCCGGGATACTATCATCTGCTGACCATACATTGTGACGTCACGTCATAATGGAATCAGGGATACTACCATCTTCTGACCATACATTGTGACATCATAATGAAATCCTAAATACTACTATCGGCTGACCATACATTGCGACATCATAATGGAATCCTGGATACTATTATCTGCTGACCATACATTGTGACATCATAATGGAATCCAGGATACTATCATCTGATGACCATACATTGTGACGTCATAATGGAATCCAGGATACTACCATCTAATAGCTATACATTGTGACATCATAATGGAATCCTGGATACTAATATCTGCTGACCATACATTGTGACAACATAATGGAATCTTGGATACTATCATCTGATGACCACACATTGTGACATCATAATGGAATCCAGGATACTATTATTTGCTGACAATAAATTGTGATATCATAATGCATTCCCATATACTACCCTCTACTGATCATACATTGTGACATCATATCTAAATCCGGGATACTATTATCTGCTGACCAAACATTGCGACATCATAATGGAATCTGGGATACTACCATTTGCTAGCCATACATTGTGACATCATAATGGAATCCCGGATATTATTATCTGCTGACCATACATTGTGACATCATAATGGAATCCGGTATACTAACATCTGATGACCATACATTGTGACGTCATAATGGAATACAGGATACTATTATCTGCTGACAATACATTATGATATCAAAATGCATTCCCATATGCTACCATCTACTGACCACACATTGTGACATCATAACTGAATCCGGGATACTATTATCTGCTGAATATACATTGTGACATCATAATGGAATCCTGGATACTATTATCTGCTGACCATACATTGTGACGTCATAATGGAATCCAGAATAATACTATCTGCTAGCAATACATTGTGACATCATAATGGAATCCTGGATACTATTATCTGCTGACCATACATTGTGACATGATAATGGAATCCGGGATACTATCATCTGATGACCATACAGTTGCAAGAAAAAGTATGTGAACCCTTTGGAATGATATGGATTTCTGCACAAATTGGTCATAAAATGTCATCTGATCTTCATCTAAGTCACAACAATAGACAATCACAGTCTGCTTAAACTAATAACACACAAAGAATTAAATGTTACCATGTTTTTATTGAACACACCATGTAAACATTCGCAGTGCAGGTGGAAAAAGTATGTGAACGCTTGGATTTAATAACTGGTTGAACCTCCTTTGGCAGCAATAACTTCAAACAAATGATTCCAGTAGTTGCAGATCAGATGTGCACAACGGTCAGGAGTAATTCTTGACCATTCCTCTTTACAGAACTGTTTCAGTTCAGCAATATTCTTGGGATGTCTGGTGTGAATCGCTTTCTTGAGGTCATGCCACAGCATCTCAATCGGGTTGAGGTCGGGACTCAGACTGGGCCACTCCAGAAGACGTATTTTCTTCTGTTGAATCCATTCTGTTGTTGATTTACTTCTTTGCTTTGAGCCGTTGTCCTGTTGCAACACCCATCTTCTGTTGAGCTTCAGCTGGTGGACAGATGGCCTTAAGTTCTCATGCAAAATGTCTTGATAAACTTGGGAATTCATTTTTCCTTCCATGATAGCAATCGTTCCAGGCCCTGACGCAGCAAAGCAGCCCCAAACCATGATGCCCCCACCACCATACTTCACAGTTGGGATGAGGTTTTTATGTTGGTGTGTTGTGCCTCTTTTTCTCCACACATAGTATTGTGTGTTTCTTCCAAACAACTCAACTTTGGTTTCATTTGTCCACAGAATATTTTGCCAGTACTGCTGTGGAACATCCAGGTGCTCTTGTGCAAACTGTAAACGTGCAGCAATGTTTTTAGACAGCAGTGGCTTCCTCTGTGGCATCCTCCCATGAAATCCATTCTTGTTTAGTGTTTTACGTATCGTAGATTCGCCAACAGGGATGTTAGAATATGC
This sequence comes from Bufo bufo, assembly GCF_905171765.1. Classification (NCBI taxonomy): domain Eukaryota; kingdom Metazoa; phylum Chordata; class Amphibia; order Anura; family Bufonidae; genus Bufo; species Bufo bufo. The sequence continues at coordinate 776,385,309 of NC_053390.1, read as the reverse complement.
CAGAGACTTTTGTAAGTCTTTAGCTGACACTCTAGGATTCTTCTTCACCTCATTGAGCAGTCTGCACTGTGCTCTTGCAGTCATCTTTACAGGACAGCCACTCTTAGGGAGAGTAGCAGCAGTGCTGAACTTTCTCCATTTATAGACAATTTGTCTTACCATGGACTGATGAACAGCAAGGCTTTTGGAGATACTTTTCTAACCCTTTCCAGCTTTATGCAAGTCTACAATTCTTAATCGTAGGTCTTCTGAGAGCTCTTTTGTGCGTGGCATCATTCACATCAGGCAATGTTTCTTGTGAAAAGCAAATTAAGAACTGGTGTGTGTTTTTTTTATAGGGCAGGGCAGCTGTAACCAACAGCTCCAATCTCATCTCATTGATTGGACTCCAGTTGGCTGACACCTCACTCCAATTAGCTCTTGGAGGTGTCATTAGTCTAGGGGTTTACATACTTTTTCCACCTGCACTGTGAATATTTACATGGTGTGTTCAATAATAACATGGTAACATTTAATTCTTTGTGTGTTATTAGTTTAAGCAGACTGTGATTGTCTATTGTTGTGACTTAGATGAAGATCAAATCACATTTTATGACCAATTTGTGTAGAAATCCATATCATTCCAAAGGGTTTACATACTTTTTCTTGCAACTGTACATTGTGACATCATAATGGAATCCTGGATACTATTATCTGCTGACCATACATTGTGACATCATAAAGGAATCTGGGATACTACCATCTGCTAGCCATACATTGCGACATCATAATGGAATCCTGGATACTATTATCTGCTGACAATACATTGTGACATCATAATGGAATCCTTGATACTACCATCTGCTGACCATACTTTGTGACGCCATAATGGAATCCGGGATACTATTATCTAATGACAATACATTGTGACATTATAATGGAGTCAATGATATTACCATCTGCTGATCATAAATTGTGACGTCATAATGGAATCCGGGATACTACCATCTGCTAGCCATACATTGTGACATTATAATGGAATCCAGGATACTATCATCTGATGACCATACATTGTGACATCATAATGGAATCCTGTATACTATTATCTAATGACAATACATTGTGACATCAAAATGGAATCCTTGATACTACTATCTGCTGACCATACATTGTAATGTCATAATGGAATCCGGGATACTACTTTCTGGTAGCCAAACATTGTGACATCATAATGGAATCCGGGATACTATCATCTGATGTCCATTTATTGTGACATCATAATGAAATCCTGGATACTGTTATCTACTGACATACATTGTGACTTCATAAAGGAATCCGGGATACTACCATCTGCTAGCCATACATTGCGACATCATAATAGAATCCGGGATACTACCATCTGCTGAACATACATTGTGACATCCTAATGGAATCCTGTAAACTATTATCTGCTGAACATACATTGTGACATTATAATGGAAACCGGGATACTATCATCTGCTGACCATACATTGCAACGTCATAATGGAATCTGGGATACTACCATTTGCTAGCCATACATTGTGACATCATAATGGAATCCGGGATACTATCATCTGATGACCATTCATTGTGACATCATAATGGAATACTGGATACTATTATCTACTGTCCATACATTGTGACTTCATAAAGGAATACGGGATACTACCATTCGCTAGCCATACATTGAGATATCATAAAGGAATCCTTGAAACTACCATCTGCTGACCATACATTGTGACGCCATAATAGAATCCGGGATACTATTATCTGCTGACCATAACATTGTGACATCATAATGAAATCCGGAATACTATCATCTGATGACCATACATTGTGACATCATAATGGAATCCAGGATGCTATTGGATACTATTATCTGCTGACCATACATTGTGACATCATAATGGAAACCGAAATACTACCATCTAAAGACCATATATTGTGACATCATAATGGAATTTAGGATGCTATTATCTGCTGACCATACATTGTGACATCATAATGGAATCCGGGATACTATTATCTAATGACAATACATTGTGACACCATAATGGAATCAATGATACTACCATCTGCTGAACATACATTGTGACGTCATAATGGAATCCGGTATACTACCATCTGCTGACCATACATTGTGACATCATAATGGAATCCGGGATACTATTATCTAATGACAATACATTGTGACATTATAATGGAGTCAATGATATTACCATCTGCTGATCATAAATTGTGACGTCATAATGGAATCCGGGATACTACCATCTGATGTCCATTTATTGTGACATCATAATGAAATCCTGGATACTGTTATCTACTGACATACATTGTGACTTCATAAAGGAATCCGGGATACTACCATCTGCTAGCCATACATTGCGACATCATAATAGAATCCGGGATACTACCATCTGCTGAACATACATTGTGACATCCTAATGGAATCCTGTAAACTATTATCTGCTGAACATACATTTTGACATCATAATGGAATCCAGGATACTATCATCTGCTGACCATACATTGCAACGTCATAATGGAATCTGGGATACTACCATTTGCTAGCCATACATTGTGACATCATAATGGAATCCCGGATACTATTATCTGCTGACCATACATTGTGACGTCATAATGGAATACAGGATACTATTATCTGCTGACAATACATTATGATATCAAAATGCATTCCCATATGCTACCATCTACTGACCACACATTGTGACATCATAACTGAATCCGGGATACTATTATCTGCTGAATATACATTGTGACATCATAATGGAATCCTGGATACTATTATCTGCTGACCATACATTGTGACGTCATAATGGAATCCAGGATAATACTATCTGCTAGCAATACATTGTGACATCATAATGGAATCCTGGATACTATTATCTGCTGACCATACATTGTGACATCATAATGGAATCCGGGATACTATCATCTGATGACCATACATTGTGACATCATAATGGAATCCTGTATACTATTATCTAATGACAATACATTGTGACATCAAAATGGAATCCTTGATACTACTATCTGCTGACCATACATTGTATCGTCATAATGGAATCCGGGATACTACCATCTGCTAGCCATACATTGTGACATTATAATGAAATCCGGGATACTATCATCTGATGACCATACATTGTGACATCATAATGGAATCCTGTATACTATTATCTACTTACATACATTGTGACTTCATAAAGGAATCCGGGATACTATCATCTGATGACCATACATTGTGACATCATAATGGAATCCTGGATACTGTTATCTAATGACAATACATTGTGACATCATAATGGAATCCGGGATACTACCATCTGTTGACCATATATTGTGACATCATAATGGAATCCAGGATAATATTATCTAATGACAATACATTGTGACATCAAAATGGAATCCTTGATACTACTATCTGCTGACCATACATTGTATCGTCATAATGGAATCCGGGATACTACCATCTGCTAGCCATACATTGTGACATTATAATGAAATCCGGGATACTATCATCTGATGACCATACATTGTGACATCATAATGGAATCCTGTATACTATTATCTACTTACATACATTGTGACTTCATAAAGGAATCCGGGATACTATCATCTGATGACCATACATTGTGACATCATAATGGAATCCTGGATACTGTTATCTAATGACAATACATTGTGACATCATAATGGAATCCGGGATACTACCATCTGTTGACCATATATTGTGACATCATAATGGAATCCAGGATAATATTATCTAATGACAATACATTGTGACATCATAATGGAATCCAGGATGCTATTGGATACTATTATCTGCTAGCCAAACATTGTGACATCATAATGGAATCCGGAATACTATCATCTGATGACCATACATAGTGACATCATAATGGAATCCAGGATGCTATTGGATACTATTATCTGCTGACCATACATTGTGACATCATAATGGAATCCGGAATACGATCATCTGATGACCATACATTGTGACATCATAATGGAATTTAGGATGCTATTATCTGCTGACCATACATTGTGACGTCATAATGGAATCCGGGATACTACCATCTGCTAGCCATACATTGTGACATCATAATGAAATCCGGGATACTACCATCTTCTGACCATACATTGTGACATCATAATGGAATCCTGGATGCTATTATCTGCTGACCAAGCATTGTGACATCATAAAGGAATCCGGGATACTATCATCTGATGACCATACATTGTGACATCATAATGGAATCCTGGATACTATTATCTAATGACAATACATTGTGACATCATAATGGAATCCTTGATACTACCATCTGCTGACCATACATTGTGACGTCATAATGGAATCCGGGATACTACCATCTGCTGACCATACATTGTGACATCATAATGGAATCCGGGATACTATCATCTGCTGACCATACATTGTGACATCATAATGGAATCCGGGATACTATCATCTGATTACCATACATTGTGACATCATAATAAAAATCAAGGATAATATTATCTGCTGACCATACATTGTGACATCCTAATGGAATCCGGGATACTACCATTTGCTAGCCAAACATTGTGACATTATAATGGAATCCGGGATTCTATCATCTGATGAAAATTCATTGTGACATCATAATGGAATACTGGATACTATTATCTACTGACCATATATTGTGACTTCATAAAGGAATACGGGATACTACCATTTGCTAGCCATACATTGCGACATCATAATGGAATCCTGGATAATATTATCTGCTGACAATACATTGTGACATCATAATGGAATCCTTGATACTACCATCTGCTGACCATACATTGTGACATCATAATGGAATCCAGGATGCTATTGGATTCTATTATCTGCTGACCATACATTGTGACGCCATAATGGAATCCGAGATATACTACCATCTTCTAGCCATACATTGTGACATCATAATGGAATTCAGGATACTACCATCTTCTGACCATACATTGTGACATCATAATGGAATCCTGTAAACTATTATCTGCAGACCATACATTGTGACATCATAATGGAATCCAGGATACTATCCTCTGCTGACCATACATTGTGATGTCATAATAGAATCCGGAATACTATCATCTGATGACTATACATTGTGACATCATAATGGAATCCAGGATGCTATTGGATTCTATTATCTGCTGACCATACATTGTGACATCATAATGGAATCTGGAATACTATCATCTGATTACCATACATTGTGACATCATAATAGAATTTTGGATGCTATTATCTGCTGACCATACATTGTGACATCATAATGGAATCTGGGATACTATTATCTAATGACAATACATTGTGACATCATAATGGAATCAATGATACTACCATCTGCTGACCATACATTGTGACGTCATAATGGAATCCGGGATACTACCATCTTCTGACTATACATTGTGACATCATAATGGAATCCTGTAAACTATTATCTGCTGAGCATACATTGTGACATCATAATGGAATCTGGGTTACTATCATCTGCTGACCATACATTGTGACGACATAATGAAATCTGGGATACTACCATCTGCTAGCCATACATTGTGACATAATAATGGAATCCCGGATACTATTATATGCTGACTATACATTGTGACATTATAATGGAATCCGGAATGCTATCATCTGATGACCATACATTGTGACATCATAATGGAATCCAGGATACTATTATCTGCTGACAATGCATTATGATATCATAATGCATTCCCATATGCTACCATCTACTGACCACACATTGTGACATCATAACTGAATCCGGGATACTATTATCTGCTGATCATACATTGTGACATCATAATGGAATCCTGGATACTATTATCTGCTGACCATACATTGGGACATCATAAGCGACTCCTGGATGCTATTATCTGCTTACAAAACATTGTGACATCAAAATGGATTCTGGGATACTACCCTCTGCTAGCCATACATTGTGACATAATAATGGAATCCCGGATACTATTATATGCTGACCATACATTGTGACATCATAATGGAATGCGGGATACTATCATCTGATGACCATACATTGTGACGTCATAATGGAATCCAGGATACTATTATCTGCTGACAATACATTATGATATCATAATGCATTCCCATATGCTACCATCTACTGACCACACATTGTGACATCATAATGGAATCCTGGATACAATTATCTGCTGACCATACATTGTGACATCATAATGGAATCCAGGATGCTATTGGATTCTATTATCGGCTGACCATACATTGTGACATCAAAATGGAATCCGGAATACTATCATCTGATTACCATACATTGTGACATCATAATGGAATTTTGGATGCTATTATCTGCTGACCATACATTGTAACGTCATAATGGAATCTGGGATACTACCATCTGCTTACCAAACATTGTGACATCATAATAGAGATGGCCCGAACTATCCGACGGCGAACAGTTCCCGGCGAACATAGCTTGTTCGCGTTCGCCTCTGCCGGGCGAACACATGCGATGTTCGGTCCGCCCCCTATACATCATCATTGAGCAAACTTTGACCCTGTACCTCACAGTCAGCAGACACATTCCAGCCAATCAGCAGCATACCCTCCCTCCCAGACCCTCCCACCTCCTGCACAGCATCCATTTTAGATTCATTCTGAAGCTGCAGTCTTAGTGAGAGGAGGGAGACTGTAACTGCTGCTGATTTAATTGGGAAATCGATAGCTAGGCTAGTGAATTCAGTGTCCACTCCAGTCCTGAAAGACTCATCTGATCTCTGCTGTAAGGACAGCGTCCTGACAGCACCCCAAAAAGCCCTTTTTAGGGCTGCAACATTAGTCTGCTTTTTTTTTTTCCTTTATATACATATTGCAGTTGCCTGGCCTGCCTGTGTGTGAGGAGCTGCAGGCCCACAGACTGTAGTGTGCCCACTGCCAGTGCTCACCCCTGTCATTCCGTGTGGCACAGGACTTTGCTTAAAAAAAGGCACTTAATTTTTACACTTTAATCTAAGGTTAGTTGCCTGCCAGTGTGTGTCAGGCTGACTTCCACTGACTGTAGTGTGCCCACTGCCAGTGCCCACCACTCATACCGGCTGGCACAGGACTTTGCATAAAAAAGGCATTTAATTTTTACACTTTAGTGTAATTTCAGCTGCTTGCCTGCTGCTAGTGTGTGTCAGGGCGACTTCAACTGACTGTAGTGTGCCCACTGCCAGTGCCCACCCCTGTCATCCCGTGTGGCACAGGACTTTGCTTAAAAAAAAGGCACTTCATTTTTACACTTTAATCTAAGGTTAGTTGCCTGCCAGTGTGTGTCAGGCCGACTTCAACTGACTGTAGTGTGCCCACTGCCAGTGCCCACCCCTGTCATCCCGAGTGGCACAGGACTTTGCTTAAAAAATAGGCACTTAATTTTTACACTTTAATCTAAGGTTAGTTGCCTGCCAGTGTGTGTCAGGCTGACTTCCACTGACTGTAGTGTGCCCACTGCCAGTGCCCACCACTCATACCGGCTGGCACAGGACTTTGCTTAAAAAAAAGGCACTTCATTTTTACACTTTAATCTAAGGTTAGTTGCCTGCCAGTGTGTGTCAGGCCGACTTCAACTGCCTGTAGTGTGCCCACTGCCAGTGCCCACCCCTGTCATCCCGAGTGGCACAGGACTTTGCTTAAAAAATAGGCACTTAATTTTTACACTTTAATCTAAGGTTAGTTGCCTGCCAGTGTGTGTCAGGCTGACTTCCACTGACTGTAGTGTGCCCACTGCCAGTGCCCACCACTCATACCGGCTGGCACAGGACTTTGCTTAAAAAAGGCATTTAATTTTTACACTTTAATGTAATTTCAGCTGCTTGCCTGCTGCTAGTGTGTGTCAGGCCGACTTCAACTGACTGTAGTGTGCCCACTGCCAGTGCCCACCCCTGTCATCCCGTGTGGCACAGGACTTTGCTTAAAAAAAAGGCACTTCATTTTTACACTTTAATCTAAGGTTAGTTGCCTGCCAGTGTGTGTCAGGCCGACTTCAACTGACTGTAGTGTGCCCACTGCCAGTGCCCACCCCTGTCATCCCGAGTGGCACAGGACTTTGCTTAAAAAATAGGCACTTAATTTTTACACTTTAATCTAAGGTTAGTTGCCTGCCAGTGTGTGTCAGGCTGACTTCCACTGACTGTAGTGTGCCCACTGCCAGTGCCCACCACTCATACCGGCTGGCACAGGACTTTGCTTAAAAAAAAGGCACTTCATTTTTACACTTTAATCTAAGGTTAGTTGCCTGCCAGTGTGTGTCAGGCCGACTTCAACTGACTGTAGTGTGCCCACTGCCAGTGCCCACCCCTGTCATCCCGAGTGGCACAGGACTTTGCTTAAAAAATAGGCACTTAATTTTTACACTTTAATCTAAGGTTAGTTGCCTGCCAGTGTGTGTCAGGCTGACTTCCACTGACTGTAGTGTGCCCACTGCCAGTGCCCACCACTCATACCGGCTGGCACAGGACTTTGCTTAAAAAAGGCATTTAATTTTTACACTTTAGTGTAATTTCAGCTGCTTGCCTGCTGCTAGTGTGTGTCAGGCCGACTTCAACTGACTGTAGTGTGCCCACTGCCAGTGCCCACCCCTGTCATCCCGTGTGGCACAGGACTTTGCTTAAAAAAAAGGCACTTCATTTTTACACTTTAATCTAAGGTTAGTTGCCTGCCAGTGTGTGTCAGGCCGACTTCAACTGACTGTAGTGTGCCCACTGCCAGTGCCCACCCCTGTCATCCCGAGTGGCACAGGACTTTGCTTAAAAAATAGGCACTTAATTTTTACACTTTAATCTAAGGTTAGTTGCCTGCCAGTGTGTGTCAGGCTGACTTCCACTGACTGTAGTGTGCCCACTGCCAGTGCCCACCACTCATACCGGCTGGCACAGGACTTTGCTTAAAAAAGGCATTTAATTTTTACACTTTAATGTAATTTCAGCTGCTTGCCTGCTGCTAGTGTGTGTCAGGCCGACTTCAACTGACTGTAGTGTGCCCACTGCCAGTGCCCACCCCTGTCATACCGAGTGGCACAGGACTTTGCTTAAAAAATAGGCACTTAATTTTTACACTTTAATCTAAGGTTAGTTGCCTGCCAGTGTGTGTCAGGCTGACTTCCACTGACTGTAGTGTGCCCACTGCCAGTGCCCACCACTCATACCGGCTGGCACAGGACTTTGCATAAAAAAGGCATTTAATTTTTACACTTTAGTGTAATTTCAGCTGCTTGCCTGCTGCTAGTGTGTGTCAGGCCGACTTCAACTGACTGTAGTGTGCCCACTGCCAGTGCCAACCACTGATACCGGGTGGCACAGTAGCTTGCCGATAAATAAGGCATTTAATTTTTAGACAGTAGTCTAAATTCAGTTGCTTGCCTGCTGCCAGTGTGTGTCAGGCCCGCTTCCACTGACTGTAGTGTGCCCACTGCCAGTGCCAACCACTGATACCGGGTGGCACAGTAGCTTGCCGATAAATAAGGCATTTAATTTTTAGACAGTAGTCTAAATTCAGTTGCTTGCCTGCTGCCAGTGTGTGTCAGGCCCTCTTCCACTGACTGTAGTGTGCCCACTGCCAGTGCCAACCACTCATACCGGGTGGCACAGTAGCTTGCCGATAAATAAGGCATTTAATTTTTACACTTTAGTGTAATTTCAGTTGCTTGCCTGCTGCCAGTGTGTGTCAGGCCCGCTTCTACTGACTGTAGTGTGCCCACTGCCAGTGCCAACCACTGATACCATCTCCCCGTTCGAAAAATCTATTCAATAAATGGCACCCAGATTGGGGACGTTAGAGGGATTAAACTGATGAGAATAGTACTACAGAAAATACCACTCATATCGGGTGTGACAGTAAATTGCACGGCGCAGACGCAGTCACCGTGGATAAAAACAAAGGGGAGGGAGCCAGCGTTTTTTTAACCATCTCCCCGTTCGAAAAATCAATTCAATTGACCTTTCGGGGACCCTTGGTGTTGTACGTGGCTGGGTGGAGGAAGAAACCTTCAATGACATCACCGGGACGTGGCTAGCTTGGTATCCAACCTTGTGCAAATGGGGAGTTTGCGGTTGTGCAAATGAACTGTTTGCGGTGCATTAAAAGGGGAGTTTGGTCTGTCAATGTCTGTGATGCGGGCGTAACCCTTACACTACCTGATCGATACAACATCATACCTGATCGTATACACACACTGGATGTTTTAAAGCACGTTATTCCAAACAATTTAGGAATGTTAGTTGATTTATGCCCTTTATGGATTAAAACCCGACTCTGCGTCCACTACGTAATTTTCCATGGGAGTTTTGCCATAGATCCCCCTCCGGCATGCCACAGTCCAGGTGTTAGACCCCTTGAAACAACTTTCTCATCACTATTGTGGCCAGAAAGAGTCCCTGTGGGTTTTAAAATTCGCCTGTCTATTGAAGTCTATGGCGGTTCGCCCGGTTCGCCAGTTCGCGAACATTTGCGGAAGTTCTCGTTCGCTGTTCGCGAACTGAAAATTTTATGTTCGCGACATCACTACATCATAATGGAATCCGGGATACTATCATCCGAAGACCATTTATTGTGACATCATAATATACATTGTGACATCATAATGGAATTTTGGATGCTATTATCTGCTGACCAAACATTGTGACATCATAATGGAATCTGGGATACTACCCTCTGCTAGCCATACTTTGTGACATCATAATGGAATCCTGGATACAATTATCTGCTGACCATACTTTGTGACATCATAATGGAATCCTGGATACTACTATCTGCTGACCATACATTGTAACGTCATAATGGAATCTGGGATACTACCATCTGCTTACCAAACATTGTGACATCATAATGGAATCCGGGATACTATCATCCGAAGACCATTTATTGTGACATCATAATAAAATCATGGATACTATTATCTACTGACATACATTGTGACTTCATAAAGGAATCCGGGATACTACCATCTGCTAGGCATACATTGCGACATCATAATGGAATCCTGGATACAATTATCTGCTGACAATACATTGTGATATCATAATGGAATCCTTGATACTACCATCTGCTGACCATACATTGTGACATCATAATGGAATCCGGGATACTACCATCTGCTGAACATACATTGTGACATCATAATGGAATCCTTGATACTACCATCTGCTGACCATACATTGTGACATCATAATGGAATATGGGATACTACCATCTTCTGACCATACATTGTGACATCATAATGGAATCCTGTAAACTATTATCTGCTGACCATACATTGAGACATCATAATGGAATCCGGGCTACTATCATCTGATGGCCATACATTGTGACGTCATAATGTAATACAGGATACTATTATCTGCTGACAATACATTATGATATCAAAATGCATTCCCATATGCTACCATTTACTGAGCACACATTGTGACATCATAACTGAATCCGGGATACTGTTAACTGCTGACCACACATTGTGACATCATAATGGAATCCTGGATACTATTTTCTGTTGACCATTCATTGTGACATCATAATGGAATCCTGGTGTCACGGCTGAGGATGGGGGAAATCCTCAGCCGTGCGCTGCCATGTGCTGTAGGCCTACTCGGCCCAGGAGAACAGGATAGGGAGCAGGTCACCTCCTACAGCGTCCCTACCCTGACCCTAACTCCTAACTGCATGGGCCGACCTTAAAGGTAGGAGGACCCATGCGCAGGAACCTCGGATCCCTAACTCACCCTCCGTCCGGTCCCTGCGCTAGGAGTCTGGGTAAGACGACCTACTCCTCCTAGGCACGGAGGAGCAGGAGTCTCAATGGCCAAGCTGTTGGGAAAAGGAGAACTCATACAGCCTTACGGGAATGACAGGCGAACTATTAGTTCCACCAACCTGTCACAGCCTTGCTGACTGGATCCCTGCGCAAACAGGAATCCAGAACCGTTAGCTGCACCAAACACATAGAAAGGTCCCAACAGAAGATAACATACAACATCAACACACAGCAGACATAAACATAAGGACAATATCTTTATGACCACAGGGGTGGCTCTCACTCGCAGATAGTAACACAGGAGGCTGCTCCAGCAAGCATGGCTGAAACAACCCCCAGAGCCATGCTAACAGTGAGGCTATAAAGGCTAGGAAGCCACACCCCACAGTCGGACACACCCAGTGACACATACACACACTGGGAAGGAAGTTAACCCTTCCAACACCCGGGAAGGGAAAACACAACATTAAAGGGAAAGTGTCCAAGAGTAGCAACCCACTGTGGTTGTTGCCGCTGGCCACGACATGGGTGGCAACCGTGTCCTGGGGAATAGCCCAGAGGCCGGGACACTGCCACCACATGTACAGACAGCCAAACGTTGCCACAGGCAACCACAGTGCAGGAAAAGTGTCAGTGCACACAACACACTACACAGAGTGCACACAGACAAACAACACAGTGAACACAATACACACACACCTAACATAGGGGTTGCTAGGTGCAACCGCATGCACAGCAGGAAAGCTGCCACAAGCAAGCGTTGTCAGCGGCAACCACAGGTGAGACAAATACCACTGCCCTCACCTGTGATTGACAACAAAACCAAACCGCTGACAATCGCATGCGGTTGAAGAGTCACGGTCATAGCCATGGCCGTGACACCTGGATGCTATTATCTGCTGACCAAACATTGTGACATCATAATGGAATCTGGGATACTACCCTCTGCTAGCCATACATTGTGACATCATAATGGAATCCTGGATACAATTATCTGCTGACCATACATTGTGACATCATAATGGAATCCTGGATACAATTATCTGCTGACCATACATTGTGACGTCATAATGGAATACAGGATACTATTATCTAATGACAATACATTGTGACATCATAATGGAATCCAGGATACTATTATCTAATGACAATACATTGTGACATCATAATGGAATCCTTGATACTACTATCTGCTGACCATACATTGTGACGTCATAATGGAATCCGGGATACTACCATGTGCTGACCATACATTGTGACGTCATAATGGAATCCGGGATACTATCATCTGATGACCATACATTGTGACATCATAATGGAATCCAGGATAATTTTATCTAATGACAATACATTGAGACATCATAATGGAATCCTTGATACTACCATCTGCTGACCATACATTGTGACGTCATAATGGCATCCGGGATACTACCATTTGCTAGCCAAACATTGTGACATCATAATGGAATCCAGGATACTATCATCTGATGACAATTCATTGTGACATCATAATGGAATACTGGACACTATTATCTACTGACCATACATTGTGACTTCATAAAGGAATACGGGATACTACCATTTGCTAGCCATACATTGCGACATCATAATGGAATCCAGGATACTATTATCTGCTGACAATACATTGTGACATCATAATGGAATCCTTGATACTACCATCTGCTGACAATATATTGTTACATCATAATGGAATCCTGGATACTACCATCTGATGACTATACATTGTGACGCCATAATGCAATCCGGGATACTATTATCTGCTGACCATACATTGTGACATCATAATGGAATCCTGGATACTACCATCTGATGACCATACATTGTGACGTCATAAGGGAGTCAATGATACTACCATCTGCTGACCATACATTGTGACGTCAATGGAATCCGGGATACTACCATCTGCTAGCCATACATTGTGACATCATAATGGAATCCCGGATATTATTATCTGCTGACCATACATTGTGACATCATAATGGAATCCGGTATACTAACATCTGATGACCATACATTGTGACGTCATAATGGAATGCAGGATACTATTATCTGCTGACAATACATTATGATATCAAAATGCATTCCCATATGCTACCATCTACTGACCACACATTGTGACATCATAACTGAATCCGGGATACTATTATCTGCTGAATATACATTGTGACATCATAATGGAATCGTGGATACTATTATCTAATGACAATACATTGTGACATCAAAATGGAATCCTTGATACTACTATCTGCTGACCATACATTGTATCGTCATAATGGAATCCGGGATACTACCATTTCTAGCCATACATTGTGACATTATAATGAAATCCGGGATACTATCATCTGATGACCATACATTGTGACATCATAATGGAATCCTGTATACTATTATCTAATGACAATACATTGTGACATCAAAATGGAATCCTTGATACTACTATCTGCTGACCATACATTGTATCGTCATAATGGAATCCGGGATACTACCTTCTGCTAGCCAAACATTGTGACATCATAATGGAATCCGGGATACTATCATCTGATGTCCATTTATTGTGACATCATAATGAAATCCTAGATACTATTATCTACTTACATACATTGTGACTTCATAAAGGAATCCGGGATACTACCATCTGCTAGCCATACATTGTGACATCATAATGGAATCCTGGATACTATTATCTGCTGACAATACATTGTGACATCATAATGGAATCCTTGATACTGCCATCTGCTGAACATACATTGTGACATCATAATGGAATCCGGGATTCTATAATCTGCTGACCATACTTTGGGACGTCATAATGGAATCCGGGATACTACCATCTTCTGACCATACATTGTGACATCATAATGGCATCCTGTAAACTATTATCTGCTGACCATACATTGTGACATCATAATTGAATCCTGGATACTATCATCTGCTGACCATACATTGTGACGTCATAATGGAATCTGGGATACTACCATTTGCTAGCCATACATTGTGACATCATAATGGAATCCTGTAAACTATTATCTGCTGACCATACATTGTGACATCATAATGGAATCCGGGCTACTATCATCTGATGACCATACATTGTAACGTCATAATGGAATACAGGATACTATTATCTGCTGACAATACATTATGATATCAAAATGCATTCCCATATGCTACCATTTACTGACCACACATTGTGACATCATAATGGAATCCTGGATACTATTATCTGTTGACCACTCATTGTGACATCATAATGGAATCCTGGTGTCACGGCTGAGGATGGGGGAAATCCTCAGCCGTGCGCTGCCATGTGCTGTAGGCCTACTCGGCCCAGGAGAACAGGATAGGGAGCAGGTCACCTCCTACAGCGTCCCTACCCTGACCCTAACTCCTAACTGCATGGGCCGACCTTAAAGGTAGGAGGACCCATGCGCAGGAACCTCGGATCCCTAACTCACCCTTTGTCCGGTCCCTGCGCTAGGAGTCTGGGTAAGACGACCAACTCCTCCTAGGCACGGAGGAGCAGGAGTCTCAATGGCCAAGCTGTTGGGAAAAGATGAACTCATACAGCCTTACGGGAATGACAGGCGAACTATTAGTTCCACCATCCTGTCACAGCCTTGCTGACTGGATCCCTGCGCAAACAGGAATCCAGAACCGTAAGCTGCACCAAACACATAGAAAGGTCCCAACAGAAGATAACATACAACATCAACACACAGCAGACATAAACATAAGGACAATATCTTTATGACCACAGGGGTGGCTCTCACTCGCAGATAGTAACACAGGAGGCTGCTCCAGCAAGCATGGCTGAAACAACCCCCAGAGCCATGCTAACAGTGAGGCTATAAAGGCTAGGAAGCCACACCCCACAGTCGGACACACCCAGTGACACATACACACACTGGGAAGGAAGTTAACCCTTCCAACACCCGGGAAGGGAAAACACAACATTAAAGGGAAAGTGTCCAAGAGTAGCAACCCACTGTGGTTGTTGCCGCTGGCCACGACATGGGTGGCAACCGTGTCCTGGGGAATAGCCCAGAGGCCGGGACACTGCCACCACATGTACAGACAGCCAAACGTTGCCACGGGCAACCACAGTGCAGGAAAAGTGTCAGTGCACACAACACACTACACAGAGTGCACACAGACAAACAACACAGTGAACACAATACACACACACCTAACATAGGGGTTGCTAGGTGCAACCGCATGCACAGCAGGAAATCTGCCACAAGCAAGCGTTGTCAGCGGCAACCACAGGTGAGACAAATACCACTGCCCTCACCTGTGATTGACAACAAAACCAAACCGCTGACAATCGCATGCGGTTGAAGAGTCACGGTCATAGCCATGGCCGTGACACCTGGATGCTATTATCTGCTGACCAAACATTGTGACATCATAATGGAATCTGGGATACTACCCTCTGCTAGCCATACATTGTGACATCATAATGGAATCCTGGATACAATTATCTGCTGACCATACATTGTGACATCATAATGGAATCCTGGATACAATTATCTGCTGACCATACATTGTGACATCATAATGGAATCCTGGATACAATTATCTGCTGACCATACATTGTGACATCATAATGGAATCCAGGATACTATCACCTGCTGACCATACATTGTGACGTCATAATGGAATACAGGATACTATTATCTAATGACAATACATTGTGACATCATAATGGAATCCAGGATACTACTATCTGCTGACCATACATTGTGACGTCATAATGGAATCCGGGATACTACCATCTGCTGACCATACATTGTGACGTCATAATAGAATCCGGGATACTATCATCTGATGACCATACATTGTGACATCATAATGGAATCCAGGATAATTTTATCTAATGACAATACATTGTGACATCATAATGGAATCCTTGATACTACCATCTGCTGACCATACATTGTGACGTCATAATGGCATCCGGGATACTACCATTTGCTAGCCAAACATTGTGACATCATAATGGAATCCAGGATACTATCATCTGATGACCATTCATTGTGACATCATAATGGAATACTGGACACTATTATCTACTGACTATACATTGTGACTTCATAAAGGAATACGGGATACTACCATTTGCTAGCCATACATTGCGACATCATAATGGAATCCAGGATACTATTATCTGCTGACAATACATTGTGACATCATAATGGAATCCTTGATACTACCATCTGCTGACAATATATTGTTACATCATAATGGAATCCTGGATACTACCATCTGATGACTATACATTGTGACGCCATAATGGAATCCGGGATACTATTATCTGCTGACCATACATTGTGACATCATAATAGAATCCTGGATACTACCATCTGATGACCATTCATTGTGACGCCATAATGGAATCCGGAATACTATCATCTGATGACTATATATTGTGACATCATAATGGAATCCAGGATGCTATTGGATACTATTATCTGCTAACCATACATTGTGACATCATAATGGAATCCGGAATACTATCATCTGATGACCATATTGTCACGGCTGAGGATGGGGGAAACCCTCAGCCGTGAGGTGCCAGGTGTTTAAGTAGCTACTCGGCCATGAAGCCACAGGACAGGGAGCAGGTCACCTCCTAAAGCGTCCCTACCCTGACCCTAACTCCTAACCTGCATGGGCCGACCTTTAAGGTAGGAGGGCCCATGCGCCGGAACCTCGGAGCCCTGTCTTACCCTCCGCAGATCCCTGAGCTAGGAGCTGGGTAAGGCAACCTACTCCTCCTTGACACGGAGGAGCAGGAGCCTCAATGGCCAAGCTGTTGGGAAAAGGGGAACAGAAACAGCAATACGGAAATGGCAGGTGAACAGACATTCACCAACCTGCCACAGCCCTGCTGACTGGATCCCTAAACAGACAGGGATCCAGAACCGTTATGCTGCACAAACACATATGAAAATCCCAACAGACAAACTTGCTACAACACACACATAAAGACATAGGCAAACATAAAACTATACTATGAACTGTAAACTCAAACTCAAACTTAAACTATGACCACAGTGGTGGCTCTCACTGGCGGATGACAAACACAGGAGGCTGCTATCAGCAAGCATGCTGAAGCAACCTACTGAGCTCTGCAAGAGAGAGGGTCTTTATAGGCCCAAGTGGCCACACCCAAGGATTGGACACACCCAGTGACATCACACACACACTGGGAAGGAAGTTAACCCTTCCAGTAACACAGAAGGGAAAACAAACATACATAAAGGGAAAGTGCACACAATAACTAACAACAAGTGCACACATACACACATCACACAAAACCGCATGCACAACGTAGCAAGCTGCAATGGCACAGCTCCGACTGCTACGCTGCCCATACACACTGTTGCCAGCGGCAACCACAGGTGAGGCAAATACCACAGCCCTCACCTGTGATTGAACACCAAAGAGAACCGCTGACAACCGCATGCGGTTCAGGAGTCACGGTCATAGCCATGGCCGTGACACATAAATTGTGACATCATAATGGAAATTTGGATGCTATTATCTGCTGACCATACATTGTGACATCATAATGGAATCCGGGATACTACCATCTACTGACCATACATTGTGACGTCATAATGGAGTCAATGATACTACCATCTGCTGACCATACATTGTGACGTCAATGGAATCCGGGATACTACCATCTGCTAGCCATACATTGTGACATTATAATGAAATCCGGGATACTATCATCTGATGACCATACATTGTGACATCATAATGGAATCCTGTATACTATTATCTAATGACAATACATTGTGACATCAAAATGGAATCCTTGATACTACTATCTGCTGACCATACATTGTATCGTCATAATGGAATCCGGGATACTACCTTTTGCTAGCCAAACATTGTGACATCATAATGGAATCCGGGATACTATCATCTGAAGTCCATTTATTGTGACATCATAATGAAATCCTAGATACTATTATCTACTTACATACATTGTGACTTCATAAAGGAATCCGGGATACTACCATCTGCTAGCCATACATTGCGACATCATAATGGAATCCTGGATACTATTATCTGCTGACAATACATTGTGACATCATAATGGAATTCTTGATACTACCATCTGCTGAACATACATTGTGACATCATAATGGAATCCGGGATTCTATAATCTGCTGACCATACTTTGGGACGTCATAATGGAATCCGGGATACTACCATCTTCTGACCATACATTGTGACATCATAATGGCATCCTGTAAACTATTATCTGCTGACCATACATTGTGACATCATAATTGAATCCTGGATACTATCATCTGCTGACCATACATTGTGACGTCATAATGGAATCTGGGATACTACCATTTGCTAGCCATACATTGTGACATCATAATGGAATCCCGGATATTATTATCTGCTGACCATACATTGTGACATCATAATGGAATCCTGGATACAATTATCTGCTGACCATACATTGTGACATCATAATGGAATCCAGGATACTATCACCTGCTGACCATACATTGTGACGTCATAATGGAATACAGGATACTATTATCTAATGACAATACATTGTGACATCATAATGGAATCCAGGATACTATTATCTAATGACAATACATTGTGACATCATAATGGAATCCTTGATACTACTATCTGCTGACCATACATTGTGACATCATAATGGAATCCGGGATACTATCATCTGATGACCATACATTGTGACATCATAATGGAATCCAGGATAATTTTATCTAATGACAATACATTGAGACATCATAATGGAATCCTTGATACTACCATCTGCTGACTATACATTGTGACGTCATAATGGCATCCGGGATACTACCATTTGCTAGCCAAACATTGTGACATCATAATGGAATCCAGGATACTATCATCTGATGACAATTCATTGTGACATCATAATGGAATACTGGACACTATTATCTACTGACCATACATTGTGACTTCATAAAGGAATACGGGATACTACCATTTGCTAGCCATACATTGCGACATCATAATGGAATCCAGGATACTATTATCTGCTGACAATACATTGTGACATAATAATGGAATCCTTGATACTACCATCTGCTGACAATATATTGTTACATCATAATGGAATCCTGGATACTACCATCTGATAACTATACATTGTTGACTGTGCCGGCATACATACATTATTCCTCTGGGTAGCCATTTTGTATGCTTCTGGCCTATGTAAAATAACAGTGAACTCTCATCTTCCTGAAGCCTGGGTCAAGTATGATATAGATGGACACTTTTATTACCACTACTCTGTGAGGCCGGCTATAAAAGGTCATAAAGGCCATACCAGGCCCAGCTCATCCTGTCCTATAAGATAAAGATCAGCTCGCTGTCAAGCCTGGCTGGAGCGTGACGTCATTAATTTCCAGGTCTGGTTTGAGGAGAGCTAATAGCCCTTAATTAGCTCTGGGCATAAAACCAGTCCACTTTCATATTTCAGTTATGAATCAACTTATGCCCTTTCTGACACCAGATCCAGGCTCTACAGAGTATTGTGGTTAATTGGGTATCAAATATGACCAGAGGATGTGATTCTGTAGCTCACCTATGGGTGGTAGAAGAACTACAGGTCCCAGCATTACCGTGTGTGGTCTCATTCTGTATGTAAATAAATAAGGATCGCAAATATGTATTCTGTATAAAAATATGCCGATGTATCAGGGAGATACAGGCTTAAGTATAATCCTCATTGTAGGAACTGAACTTTGATGGGGGTCATAAAACCCTTGGAGGCCAATCCCTAGGCTTCACAGTCACTCTGCTGCCATTGGCTGACAGGAGTATGTCTCCTGCCCATGGCAGAGTTCATAAAAATCTGTGCACAAGGACAGAGGAGAGAGACCCATGGAACATCACCAGACACTTAATTGGACATTGACGGCATATCCCTGTATCAGAAGAACTTTGAGGGTCTCCCCTGATACATACTGAATGGGGTTTGCAAGGATTCAAAAAGGACATATGAGCGACCATCTGAAACCCTCCAGAGAAACTAAGTATTCTTTCACCTTTTTCCCTTTCATTTGAACTGCCGTGATTATTTATATTGTTATTATTATTCTGTAGATTTATAGTCATTTTCATTAGATTTGTATGCACTGCTTTTTACCTCTTATTAAAGATTATAAAATCTAAGTGGCCAAGTCTTCCATATTCTAGGCTGCTGAACAACGTACCTTGCCTTTGAAGAGACGTTACCAGGTAGTTAGTTAAATTGCATTTAGGAATTGTAGCTGGGGGTGATTGACTGCGGTTGGTCAGTAAGTGATATCCGGTTCATCCACTGATCTGTGTGATAGTGAATGACCCGGATAGTCGGCTCGTGGACCGGGAACCCACGTGGTGGCAGTTACCGA
Organism: Bufo bufo; assembly: GCF_905171765.1. Classification (NCBI taxonomy): domain Eukaryota; kingdom Metazoa; phylum Chordata; class Amphibia; order Anura; family Bufonidae; genus Bufo; species Bufo bufo. The sequence goes on along the minus strand of NC_053390.1, from coordinate 776,364,038 downwards.
AGTGTAGTGTGGGGGTGTTAGCCGAATGGTAATACCCCGGTCACGTGAGGTCTCTGTATGTGCGCAGACTCCGTCACAGACCACTACGTCAGAGCTGTGGGATCCGGAGCGATCGGATCCATAGTTCGTGACAGTGACGCCATAATGGAATCCGGGATACTATTATCTGCTGACCATACATTGTGACATCATAATGGAATCCTGGATACTACCATCTGATGACCATTCATTGTGATGCCATAATGGAATCCGGAATACTATCATCTGATGACTATACATTGTGACATCATAATGGAATCCAGGATGCTATTGGATACTATTATCTGCTAACCATACATTGTGACATCATAATGGAATCCGGAATACTATCATCTGATGACCATAAATTGTAACATCATAATGGAAATTTGGATGCTATTATCTGCTGACCATACATTGTGACATCATAATGGAATCCGGGATACTACCATCTACTGACCATACATTGTGACGTCATAATGGAGTCAATGATACTACCATCTGCTGACCATACATTGTGACGTCAATGGAATCCGGGATACTACCATCTGCTAGCCATACATTGTGACATTATAATGAAATCCGGGATACTATCATCTGATGACCATACATTGTGACATCATAATGGAATCCTGTATACTATTATCTAATGACAATACATTGTGACATCAAAATGGAATCCTTGATACTACTATCTGCTGACCATACATTGTATCGTCATAATGGAATCCGGGATACTACCTTCTGCTAGCCAAACATTGTGACATCATAATGGAATCCGGGATACTATCATCTGATGTCCATTTATTGTGACATCATAATGAAATCCTAGATACTATTATCTACTTACATACATTGTGACTTCATAAAGGAATCCGGGATACTACGATCTGCTAGCCATACATTGTGACATCCTAATGGAATCCTTGATACTACCATCTGCTGAACATACATTGTGACATCATAATGGAATCCGGGATTCTATAATCTGCTGACCATACTTTGGGACGTCATAATGGAATCCGGGATACTACCATCTTCTGACCATACATTGTGACATCATAATGGCATCCTGTAAACTATTACCTGCTGACCATACATTGTGACATCATAATTGAATCCTGGATACTATCATCTGCTGACCATACATTGTGACGTCATAATGGAATCTGGGATACTACCATTTGCTAGCCATACATTGTGACATCATAATGGAATCCCGGATATTATTATCTGCTGACCATACATTGTGACATCATAATGGAATCCGGTATACTAACATCTGATGACCATACATTGTGACGTCATAATGGAATGCAGGATACTATTATCTGCTGACAATACATTATGATATCAAAATGCATTCCCATATGCTACCATCTACTGACCACACATTGTGACATCATAACTGAATCCGGGATACTATTATCTGCTGAATATACATTGTGACATCATAATGGAATCGTGGATACTATTATCTGCTGACCATACATTGTGACGTCATAATGGAATCCAGGATAATACTATCTGCTAGCAATACATTGTGACATCATAATGGAATCCTGGATACTATTATCTGCTGACCATACATTGTGACATCATAATGGAATCCGGGATACTATCATCTGATGACCATACATTGTGACATCATAATGGAATCCTGTATACTATTATCTAATGACAATACATTGTGACATCAAAATGGAATCCTTGATACTACTATCTGCTGACCATACATTGTATCGTCATAATGGAATCCGGGATACTACCATCTGCTAGCCATACATTGTGACATTATAATGAAATCCGGGATACTATCATCTGATGACCATACATTGTGACATCATAATGGAATCCTGTATACTATTATCTAATGACAATACATTGTGACATCAAAATGGAATCCTTGATACTACTATCTGCTGACCATACATTGTATCGTCATAATGGAATCCGGGATACTACCATCTGCTAGCCAAACATTGTGACATCATAATGGAATCCGGGATACTATCATCTGATGTCCATTTATTGTGACATCATAATGAAATCCTAGATACTATTATCTACTTACATACATTGTGACTTCATAAAGGAATCCGGGATACTACCATCTGCTAGCCATTCATTGAGACATCATAATGGAATCCTGGATACTATTATCTGCTGACAATACATTGTGACATCATAATGGAATCCTTGATACTACCATCTGCTGAACATACATTGTGACATCATAATGGAATCCGGGATTCTATAATCTGCTGACCATACTTTGGGACGTCATAATGGAATCCGGGATACTACCATCTTCTGACCATACATTGTGACATCATAATGGCATCCTGTAAACTATTATCTGCTGACCATACATTGTGACATCATAATTGAATCCTGGATACTATCATCTGCTGACCATACATTGTGACGTCATAATGGAATCTGGGATACTACCATTTGCTAGCCATACATTGTGACATCATAATGGAATCCTGTAAACTATTATCTGCTGACCATACATTGTGACATCATAATGGAATCCGGGCTACTATCATCTGATGACCATACATTGTGACGTCATAATGGAATACAGGATACTATTATCTGCTGACAATACATTATGATATCAAAATGCATTCCCATATGCTACCATTTACTGAGCACACATTGTGACATCATAACTGAATCCGGGATACTGTTAACTGCTGACCACACATTGTGACGTCATAATGGAATCCTGGATACTATCATCTGTTGACCATTCATTGTGACATCATAATGGAATCCTGGTGTCACGGCTGAGGATGGGGGAAATCCTCAGCCGTGCGCTGCCATGTGCTGTAGGCCTACTCGGCCCAGGAGAACAGGATAGGGAGCAGGTCACCTCCTACAGCGTCCCTACCCTGACCCTAACTCCTAACTGCATGGGCCGACCTTAAAGGTAGGAGGACCCATGCGCAGGAACCTCGGATCCCTAACTCACCCTCCGTCCGGTCCCTGCGCTAGGAGTCTGGGTAAGACGACCTACTCCTCCTAGGCACGGAGGAGCAGGAGTCTCAATGGCCAAGCTGTTGGGAAAAGGGGAACTCATACAGCCTTACGGGAATGACAGGCGAACTATTAGTTCCACCAACCTGTCACAGCCTTGCTGACTGGATCCCTGCGCAAACAGGAATCCAGAACCGTAAGCTGCACCAAACACATAGAAAGGTCCCAACAGAAGATAACATACAACATCAACACACAGCAGACATAAACATAAGGACAATATCTTTATGACCACAGGGGTGGCTCTCACTCGCAGATAGTAACACAGGAGGCTGCTCCAGCAAGCATGGCTGAAACAACCCCCAGAGCCATGCTAACAGTGAGGCTATAAAGGCTAGGAAGCCACACCCCACAGTCGGACACACCCAGTGACACATACACACACTGGGAAGGAAGTTAACCCTTCCAACACCCGGGAAGGGAAAACACAACATTAAAGGGAAAGTGTCCAAGAGTAGCAACCCACTGTGGTTGTTGCCGCTGGCCACGACATGGGTGGCAACCGTGTCCTGGGGAATAGCCCAGAGGCCGGGACACTGCCACCACATGTACAGACAGCCAAACGTTGCCACGGGCAACCACAGTGCAGGAAAAGTGTCAGTGCACACTAGGGTGACCACGTGTCCCGGTTTGCCCGGGATCGTCCCGTAATTTACGTTTTTGTCCCGTGTCCCGGGAGCCTTCAAACCGGGACAATAGAGAGTCCCGGAATCAACTGCCTGCCAGTCAGTGGCGTCGCCAGGGGGGGGCCAGAGGGGGCCACGGCCCCCCCTACATCATGCTGTGCCCCCCCAACTAAAATGCCCCCCCAAGTGAGCCGCCGCCGCCGGGCACAGGGAGATGAGCGCTTCCATTGCGCTCATCTCCTTAGTAATCTGCCTGTGCCAGCGGAGGTGCAGGGGAGGGAGAGGCGTGTCCCTTCCCCTTCCTCTGATAGGCTGCCGGCCTAGTGCCTGCAGCCTATCAGAGGCCGGCGAAGGCGGGGCGATGACGTCATCGCACCGCCCGAGCCTTACAGCGCGGGACACAGGAAGAGTCTCCATCGCATCGCTGACACTGAGGTAAGTATAAGTGTTTTTTTTTGTTGTTTTTTTTTTTTACAATAGTGTTACTGGCATTGGGGGGGCTTATTACAATGGGGGGGCTTATTACAATGGGGGGCTTATTACAATGGGGGGGCTTAATACTGGCACATGATGGGGGGGCTTAATACTGGCACATGATGATGGGGGGGCTTAATACTGGCACATGATGATGGGGGGACTTAATACTGGCACATGATGGGGGGCTTAATACTGGCAAGTGATGGGGGGGCTTAATACTGGCACGTAATGGGGGGCTTATTACAAGCACGTAATGGGGGGCTTATTGCTGGCACGTAATGGGGGGGCTTATTACTGACACGTAATGGGGGGCTTATTACTGGCACGTAATGGGGGGCTTATTACTGGCACGTAATGGGGGGCTTATTACTGGCACGTAATGGGGGGGCTTATTACTGGCACGTAATGGGGGGGCCTATTACTGGCACGTGATGGGGGGCTTATTACTGGCACGTGATGGGGGGCTTATTACTGGCACGTGATGGGGGGCTTATTACTGGCACGTGATGGGGGGCTTATTACTCGCACGTGATGGGGGGCTTATTACTGGCACGTGATGGGGGGCTTATTACTGGCACGTGATGGGGCTCTTGTTACTGGCACATTGGGGGGCTCTTGTTACTGGCAGTGGCACGTTATTGAGGGCACTTATTACTGGCACATTATTGGTGGGCACTATAGGGGCATCTACTGAGGCCACAAAGAAGGGGTGTTTTATATGGGGGGCTCTGTAGAGTAGCATTTTATACTGGGACACATTATGGTGGGTACTATGGAGAAGGGGAGACAGGAGTACTATGGAGTCATCTACGGGGGGCACTAAGAAGGGGTATTTTATACTTGCAAATTATGGGGGACACTGAGGGCATCTACTGGGGCACGATATATGGGGCATTTTATACTGGTACATTATGGGGGGCACTAGCAGGAAGGGGGGAGAGGAGCACTATGGAGCCATTTACTGGGGCACTATATAGGGGTATTTTATACTGGCACATTATGGGGGACATTAGCTCAACTGGGGGCATTACAAGGGGGTATGTTTTGCACATTATAAAGAAAATTCTTTCTACTGGGGGGCATTATGGTGGGCTTTATTACTCCCCCATGGTATGACCCCCTAGTAGCAGCACCAGTCTCTCCCTGCTCTGCGACCCCTCTGCCCCTTCTCCAAATCCTTATTATGAAATCTTTCTCATTAGGATAAAACACAACATCAGCTCCGCCGAGCCCCCGGCCAAAGTGTTGAAGTGGCGTCCGAGATCCCCAAGGGCCAAGCCAAGTAACTGTAAGTGTTCATGTGAAATATGCTTTTTTTATATATGTACACTCCTGTGAGAGGCGGGGAGGGAGATCTGTGGATGACACTGTTATAGGGAGGGAGATCTGTGGATGACACTGTTATAGGGAGGGAGATCTGTGGATGACACTGTTATAGGGAGGGAGATCTGTGGATGACACTGTTATGGAGGGGGAAATGGGGATGACACTGTCATGGGGTGGATCTGGGGATGACACATATAGCATAAGATGCTATATACGGTATGTGGCATCCACAGATCCCCCCCATAGCAGTGTCATCCACAGATCCCCCTCTCTATAAAAGGGGATTAAGAGATGTCTAACACATTAAAAATATGACCTGTTTTAGGTAGCCAGTGATTGTGTGCAGGGCACAATCACAAATTACTGAACAATGCACAGGCAGTTATGTTTATAGCAATCTCAAGCATAACTTCGATGCAATGAACTTGCCAGCGTAAGTACAAAGTACGCCGCTGTCACTAAGTGACTTAATTTTTTTTAAAAAGTATCAAAAATCATATTTTTTGGGGAGTGGACATGGGTGCGGGGGGGCCGGGGCGGGTGTCCCTGAATGGCAGTTTGGAAATGTGGTCACCCTAGTGCACACAACACACTACACAGAGTGCACACAGACAAACAACACAGTGAACACAATACACACACACCTAACATAGGGGTTGCTAGGTGCAACCGCATGCACAGCAGGAAAGCTGCCACAAGCAAGCGTTGTCAGCGGCAACCACAGGTGAGACAAATACCACTGCCATCACCTGTGATTGACAACAAAACCAAACCGCTGACAATCGCATGCGGTTGAAGAGTCACGGTCATAGCCATGGCCGTGACACCTGGATGCTATTATCTGCTGACCATACATTGTGACATCATAATGGAATCCAGGATGCTATTGGATACTATTATCTGCTGACCATACATTGTGATCTCATAATGGAATCCGGAATACATACGATCATCTGATGACCATACATTGTGACATCATAATGGAATTTAGGATGCTATTATCTGCTGACCATACATTGTGACGTCATAATGGAATCCGGGATACTACCATCTGCTAGCCATACATTGTGACATCATAATGGAATCCGGGATACTACCATCTTCTGACCATACATTGTGACATCATAATGGAATCCTGGATACTATTATCTGCTGACCATACATTGTGACATCATAATGGAATCCTGGATGCTATTATCTGCTGACCAAGCATTGTGACATCATAAAGGAATCTGGGATACTACCCTCTGATAGCCATACATTGTGACATCATAATGGAATCCTGGTTATTATTATCTGCTGACCATACATTGTGACATCATAATGGAATCCGGGATACTATCATCTGATGACCATACATTGTGACATCATAATGGAATCCTGGATACTATTATCTAATGACAATACATTGTGACATCATAATGGAATCCTTGATACTACCATCTGCTGACTATACATTGTGACGTCATAATGGAATCCGGGATACTACCATCTGCTGACCATACATTGTGACATCATAATGGAATCCGGGATACTATCATCTGATGACCATACATTGTGACATTATAATGGAATCCAGGATACTATCATCTGCTGACCATACATTGTGACATCATAATGGAATCCGGGATACTATCATCTGATTACCATACATTGTGACATCATAATAAAAATCAAGGATAATATTATCTGCTGACCATACATTGTGACATCCTAATGGAATCCGGGATACTACCATTTGCTAGCCAAACATTGTGACATTATAATGGAATCCGGGATACTATCATCTGATGAAAATTCATTGTGACATCATAACGGAATACTGGATACTATTATCTACTGACCATATATTGTGACTTCATAAAGGAATACGGGATACTACCATTTGCTAGCCATACATTGCGACATCATAATGGAATCCTGGATAATATTATCTGCTGACAATACATTGTGACATCATAATGGAATCCTTGATACTACCATCTGCTGACCATACATTGTGACATCATAATGGAATCCGGGAAGCTATTATCTGCTGACCATACATTGTGACATCATAATGGAATCCAGGATGCTATTGGATTCTATTATCTGCTGACCATACATTGTGACGCCATAATGGAATCCGAGATATACTACCATCTTCTAGCCATACATTGTGACATCATAATGGAATTCAGGATACTACCATCTTCTGACCATACATTGTGACATCATAATGGAATCCTGTAAACTATTATCTGCAGACCATACATTGTGACATCATAATGGAATCTGGGTTACTATCATCTGCTGACCATACATTGTGACGACATAATGAAATCTGGGATACTACCATCTGCTAGCCATACATTGTGACATAATAATTGAATCCCGGATACTATTATATGCTGACTATACATTGTGACATCATAATGGAATCTGGAATACTATCATCTGATGACCATACATTGTGACATCATAATGGAATCCAGGATACTATTATCTACTGACAATACATTATGATATCATAATGCATTCCTATATGCTACCATCTACTGACCACACATTGTGACATCATAACTGAATCCGGGATACTATTATCTGCTGATCATACATTGTGACATCATAATGGAATGCTGAATACTATTATCTGCTGACCATACATTGTGAAATCATAAGGGACTCCTCGATGCTATTATCTGCTAACCAAACATTGTGACATCATAATGGAATCTGGGATACTACCCTCTGCTAGCCATACATTGTGACATAATAATGGAATCCCGGATACTATTATATGCTGACCATACATTGTGACATCATAATGGAATCTGGGATACTATCATCTGATGACCATACATTGTGACGTCATAATGGAATCCAGGATACTATTATCTGCTGACAATACATTATGATATCATAATGCATTCCCATATGCTACCATTTACTAACCACACATTGTGACATCATAATGGAATCCTGGATACAATTATCTGCTGACCATACATTGTGACATCATAATGGAATCCAGGATACTATCCTCTGCTGACCATACATTGTGATGTCATAATAGAATCCGGAATACTATCATCTGATGACTATACATTGTGACATCATAATGGAATCCAGGATGCTATTGGATTCTATTATCTGCTGACCATACATTGTGACATCATAATGGAATCCGGAATACTATCATCTGATTACCATACATTGTGACATCATAATAGAATTTTGGATGCTATTATCTGCTGACCAAACATTGTGACATCATAATGGAATCCGGGATACTATTATCTAATGACAATACATTGTGACATCATAATGGAATCAATGATACTACCATCTGCTGACCATACATTGTGACGTCATAATGGAATCCGGGATACTACCATCTGGTAGCCATACATTGTGACATCATAATGGAATTCGGGATACTACCATCTTCTGACTATACATTGTGACATCATAATGGAATCCTGTAAACTATTATCTGCTGAGTATACATTGTGACATCATAATGGAATCTGGGTTACTATCATCTGCTAACCATACATTGTGACGACATAATGAAATCTGGGATACTACCATCTGCTAGCCATACATTGTGACATAATAATGGAATCCCGGATACTATTATATGCTGACTATATATTGTGACATCATAATGGAATCCGGAATGCTATCATCTGATGACCATACATTGTGACATCATAATGGAATCCAGGATACTATTATCTGCTGACAATGCATTATGATATCATAATGCATTCCCATATGCTACCATCTACTGACCACACATTGTGACATCATAATGGAATCCTGGATACAATTATCTGCTGACCATACATTGGGACATCATAAGGGACTCCTGGATGCTATTATCTGCTTACAAAACATTGTGACATCATAATGGATTCTGGGATACTACCCTCTGCTAGCCATACATTGTGACATAATAATGGAATCCCGGATACTATTATATGCTGACCATACATTGTGACATCATAATGGAATGCGGGATACTATCATCTGATGACCATACATTGTGACGTCATAATGGAATCCAGGATACTATTATCTGCTGACAATACATTATGATATCATAATGCATTCCCATATGCTACCATCTACTGACCACACATTGTGACATCATAATGGAATCCTGGATACAATTTTCTGCTGACCATACATTGTGACATCATAATGGAATCCAGGATGCTATTGGATTCTATTATCGGCTGACCATACATTGTGACATCATAATGGAATCCGGGATACTATTATCTAATGACAATACATTGTGACATCATTATGGAATCAATGATTCTACCATCTGCTGACCATACATTGTGACGTCATAATGGAATCTGGGATACTACCATCTGCTAGCCATACATTGTGACATCATAATGGAATCCGGGATACTATCATCTGCTGACCATACATTGTGACGACATAATGAAATCTGGGATACTACCATTTGCTAGCCATACATTGTGACATAATAATGGAATCCCGGATACTATTATATGCTGACCATACATTGTGACATCATAATGGAATCCGGGATACTATCATCTGATGACCATACATTGTGACGTCATAATGGAATACAGGATACTATTATCTGCTGACAATACATTATGATATCATAATGCATTCCCATATGCTACCATCTACTGACCACACATTGTGACATCATAACTGAATCCAGGATACTATTATCTGCTGATCATACATTGTGACATCATAATGGAATCCTGGATACTAATATCTGCTGACCATACATTGTGACATCATAATGGAATGCGGGATACTATCATCTGATGACCATACATTGTGACGTCATAATGGAATCCGGGATACTATTATCTGCTGACCATACATTGTGACATCATAATGGAATCCGGAATACTATCATCTGATGACTATACATTGTGACATCATAATGGAATCCAGGATGCTATTGGATACTATTATCTGCTGACCATACATTGTGACATCATAATGGAATCCGGAATACTATCATCTGATTACCACATACATTGTGACATCATAATGGAGTCAATGATACTATTATCTGCTGAGCATACATTGTGACGTCATAATGGAATCTGGGATACTACCATCTGCTAGCCATACATTGTGACATCATAATGGAATCCGGGATACTATCATCTGATGACCATACATTGTGACATCATAATGGAATCCTGGATACTATTATCTAATGACAATACATTGTGACATCATAATGGAGTCCTTGATACTACCATCTGCTGACCATACATTGTGACGTCATAATGGAATCCGGGATACTACCATCTGCTAGCCATACATTGTGACATCCTTCTGAAATCCGGGATACTATCATCTGATGACCATACAATGTGACATCATAATGGATTCATGGATAGTATTATCTAATGACAATACATTGTAACATCAAAATGGAATTCTTGATACTATCATCTGCTAACCATACATTGTGACGTCATAATGGAATCCGGGATACTACTATCTGCTAGCCATACATTGTGACATCATAATGGAATAGTGGATACTATCATCTAATGACCATTCATTGTGACATTATTATGGAATCCTGGATACTATTATCTACTGATCATACATTGTGACATCATAATAGAATCTGGGATACTATCATCTGCTGAACATAAATTGTGACTTCATAAAGGAATCTGGGATACTGCAATCTGCTAGCCATACATTGTGACATCATAATGGAATCCTGGATAGTATTATCTGCTGACAATACATTGTGACGTCATAATGGAATCCTTGTAACTACCATCTGCTGACCATACATTGTGACGTCATAATGGAATCTGGGATACTACTATCTGCTAGCCATACATTGTGATATCATAATGGAATCCGGGATACTACCATCTGCTGACCCTACATTGTGACATCATAATGGAATCCGGGATACTATTATCTAATGACAATACATTGTGACATCATAATGGTGTCCTTGATACTACCATCTCCTGACTATACATTGTGACATTATAATGGAATCCGGGATACTATCATCTGATGACACTACATTGTGACATCATAATGGAATTCTTGATACTACCATCTGTTAACCATACATTGTGATGTCATAATGGAATCCGGGATACTACTATCTGATAGCCATACATTGTAACATCATAATGGAATCCTGGATACTTTCATCTGATGACCATTCATTGTGACATCATTATGGAATCCTGGATACTATTATCTACTGATCATACATTGTGTCATCATAATAGAATCTGGGATACTATCATCTGCTGACAATACATTGTGACTTCATAATGGAATCCTGGATACTATTATCTAATGACAATACATTGTGACATTATAATGGAATCCTTTATACTACCATCTGCTGACCATACATTGTGACATCATAATGGAATCTGAGATACTACCCTCTTCTAGCCATACTTTGTGACATCATATTGGAATCCAGGATACAATTATCTGCTGACGATACATTGTGACATCATAATGGAATCCAGGATACTATCATCTGCTGACCATACATTGTGATGTCATAATAGAATCCAGGTTATTCTATCTGCTAGTAATACATTGTGACATCATAATGGAATCCTTGATACTATTATCTGCTGACCATACGTTGTGACATCATAATGGAATCCAGGATGCTATTGGATTCTATTATTTGCTGACCATACATTGTGACATCATAATGGAATTTTGGATGCTATTATCTGCTGACCATACATTGTGACATCATAATGGAATCCGGGATACTATTATCTAATGACAATACATTGTGACATCATAATGGAATCCTGTAAACTATCATCTGCTGACCATACATTGTGACGTCATAATGGAATCCGGGATACTACCATCTGCTAGCCATACATTGTGACATCATAATGGAATCCGGGATACTACCATCTTCTGACCATACATTGTGACATCATAATGGAATCCTGTAAACTACCATCTGATGGCCATACATTGTGACGTCATAATGGAATCCAGGATACTATTATCTGCTGACAATACATTATGATATCATAATGCATAACCATATGTTACCATCTACTGACCACACATTGTGACATCATAACTGAATCCGGGATACTATTATCTGCTGACCATACATTGTGACATCATAATGGAGTCCGGGATACTATCATCTGATGACCATACATTGTGACATCATAATAGAATTCTGAATACTATTATCTAATGACAATACATTGTGACATTATAATGGAATCCATGATACTACCATCTGCTGACCATACATTATGACGTCATAATGGAATCCGGGATACTACTATCTGCTGACCATACATTGTGACGACATAATGAAATCTGGGATACTACCATCTGCTAGCCATACATTGTGACATAATAATGGAATCCCGGATACTATTATATGCTGACCATACATTGTGACATCATAATGGAATCCGGGAGACTATCATCTTATGACCATACATTGTGACGTCATAATGGAATCCAGAATACTATTATCTGCTGACAGTACATTATGAAATCATAATGCACTTCCATATGCTACCATCTACTGACCACACATTGTGACATCATAACTGAATTCGGGATACTTTTATCTGCTGACCATACATTGTGACATCATAATGGAATCCAGGATACTATCATCTGCTGACCATACATTGTGATGTCATAATAGAATCCAGGATACTACTATCTGCTAGCCATACATTGTGACATCATAATGGAATCCTGGATACTATTATCTGCTGACCATATATTGTGACATCATAATGGAGTCCGGGATACTATCATCTGATGACCATACATTGTGACATCATAATGTAATCCTGGATACTATTATCTAATGACCATACATTGTGACATCATAATGAAATCTGGGATACTACCATCTGCTAGACATACATTGTGACATCATAATGGAATCCGGGAAACTATCATCTGATGACCATACATTGTGACGTCATAATGGAATCCAGGATACTATTATCTGCTGACAGTACATTATGATATCATAATGCATTCCCATATGCTACCATCTACTGACCACACATTGTGACATCATAACTGAATTCGGGATACTATTATCTGCTGACCATACATTGTGACATCATAATGTTATCCTGGATGCTATTATCTGCTGATCATACATTGTGACATCATAATGGAATCCAGGATACTATCATCTGCTGACCATACATTGTGATGTCATAATAGAATCCAGGATACTACTATCTGCTAGCAATACATTGTGACATCATAATGGAATCCTGGATACTATTATCTGCAGACCATATATTGTGACATCATAATGGAGTCCGGGATACTATCATCTGATGACCATACATTGTGACATCATAATGGAATCCTGGATACTATTATCTAATGACAATACATTGTGACATTATAATGGAATCCTTGATACTACCATCTGCTGACCATACATTGTGACGTCATAATGGAATCCGGGATACTACCATCTGCTGACCATACATTGTGACATCATAATGGAATCCAGGATAATATTATCTAATGACAATACATTGTGGCATCATAATGTCATCCTTGATACTACCATCTGCTGACCACACATTGTGACGTCATAATGGAATCCGGGATACTATCATCTGATGACCATTCATTGTGTCATCAAAATGGAATACTGGCTACTATTATCTACTGACCATACATTGTGAATTCATAAAGGAATACGGGATAATACCATTTGCTAGCCATACATTGCGACATCATAATGGAATCCTGGATACTATTATCTGCTGACAATACATTGTGACATCATAATGGAATCCTTGATACTACCATCAGCTGACCATACATTGTGACGCCATAATGGAATCCGGGATACTATTATCTTCTGACCATACATTGTGACATCATAATGGAATCCGGAATACTATCATCTGATGACCATACATTGTGACATCATAATGGAATCCAGGATGCTATTGGATACTATTATTTGCTGATCATACATTGTGACGTTATAATGGAATCCGGGATACTACCATCTGCTAGCCATACATTGTGACATCATAATGGAATCCGGGATACTATTATCTTCTGACAATACATTGTGACATCATAATGGAATCCTGTAAACTATTATCTGCTGACCATACATTGTGACATCATAATGGAATCTGGGATACTAACATTTGCTAGCCATACATTGTGACATCATAATGGAATCCCAGATATTATTATCTGCTGACCATACATTGTGACATCATAATGGAATCCGGGATACTACCATCTGATGACCATACATTGTGACGTCATAATGGAATACAGGATACTATTATCTGCTGACAATACATAATGATATCAAAATGCATTCCTATATGCTACCATCTACTGACCACACATTGTGACATCATAACTGGATCCGGGATACTATTATCTGCTGAAAATACATTGTGACATCATAATGGAATCCTGGAAACTAATATTATCTGCTGACCATACATTGTGACATCATAATGGAATCCGGAATACTATCATCTGATGACCATACATTGTGACATCATAATGGAATCCTGGATATTATTATCTAATGACAATACATTGTGACATCATAATGGAATCCTTGATACTACCATCTGCTGACCATACATTGTGATGTCATAATGGAATCCGGGATACTACCTTCTGCTGACCATACATTGTGACATCATAATGGAATCCGGGATACTATCATCTGATGACCATACATTGTGACATCATAATGGAATCCAGGATAATATTATCTAATGACAATACATTGTGACATCATAAAGGAATCCTTGATACTACCATCTGCTGACCATACATTGTGACGCCATAATGGAATCCGGGATACTATTATCTGCTGACCATACATTGTGACATCATAATGGAATCCGGAATACTATCATCTGATGACTATATATTGTGACATCATAATGGAATCCAGGATGCTATTAGATACTATTATCTGCTGACCATACATTGTGACATCATAATGGAATCCGGAATACTATCATCTGATTACCATACATTGTGACATCATAATGGAATCCAGGATGCTATTGGATACTATTATTTGCTAATCATACATTGTGACGTCATAATAGAATTTTGGATGCTATTATCTGTTGACCATATATTGTGACATCATAATGGAATCCGGGATACTATTATTATCTGCTGACCATACATTGTGACATCATAATGGAATCCAGGATAATATTATCTAATGACAATACATTGTGACATCATTATGGAATCCTTGATACTACCATCTGCTGACCATACATTGTGACATCATAATGGAATCCGGGATACTATTATCTAATGACAATACATTGTGACATCATAATGGACTCAATGATACTACCATCTGCCGACTATACATTGTGACATCATAATGGAATCCTGTAAACTATTATCTGCTGACCATACATTGTGACGACATAATGAAATCTGGGATACTACCATCTGCTAGCCATACATTGTGACATAATAATGGAATCCCGGATACTATTATATGCTGACCATACATTGTGACATCATAATGGAATCCGGGATACTATCATCTGATGACCATACATTATGACGTCATAATCGAATACAGGATACTATTATCTGCTGACAATACATTATGATATCAAAATGCATTTCTATATGCTACCATCTACTGACCACACATTGTGACATCAAAACTCAATCCGGGATACTATTATCTGCTGAAAATACATTGTGACATCATAATGGAATCCAGGATAATATTATCTAATGACAATACATTGTGACATCATAAAGGAATCCTTGATACTACCATCTGCTGACCATACATTGTGACATCATAATGGAATCCTGGATACTATTATCTGCTGACCATACATTGAGACATCATAATGGAATCCGGGATACTAACATCTGATGACCATACATTGTGACATCATAATGGAATCCTGGATACTATTATCTAATGACAATACATTGTGACATCATAATGGAATCCTTGATACTACCATCTGCTGACCATACATTGTGACTTCATAATGGAATCCGGGATACTACTATCTGCTGACCATACATTGTGACGCCATAATGGAATCCGGGATAATATTATCTAATGACAATACAATGTGACATCATAATGGAATCCTTGATACTACCATCTGCTGACCATACATTGTGACGCCATAATGGAATCCGGGATACTATTATCTGCTGACCATACATTGTGACATCATAATGGAATCCGGAATACTATCATCTGATGACTATGCATTGTGACATCATAATGGAATCCGGGATACTAATATTATCTGCTGACCATACATTGTGACGTCATAATGGAATACAGGATACTATTATCTGCTGACAATACATTATGATATCAAAATGCATTCCTATATGCTACCATCTACTGACCACACATTGTGACATCATAACTGAATCTGGGATACTATTATCTGCTGAAAATACATTGTGACATCATAATGGAATCCTGGATACTAATATTATCTGCTGACCATACATTGTGACATCATAATGGAATCCGGGATACTATCATCTGATGACCATACATTGTGACATCATAATGGAATCCAGGATAATATTATCTAATGACAATATATTGTGACATCATAAAGGAATCCTTGATACTACCATCTGCTGACCATACATTGTGACGCCATAATGGAATCTGGGATACTATTATCTGCTGACCATACATTGTGACATCATAATGGAATCCGGAATACTATCATCTGATGACTATACATTGTGACATCATAATGGAATCCGGAATACTATCATCTGATTACCATACATTGTGACATCATAATGGAATTTTGGATGCTATTATCTGCTGACCATATATTGTGACATCATAATAGTAACATAGTAACATAGTACATAAGGCCGAAAAAAGACAATTGTCCATCCAGTTCGGCCTGTTATCCTGCAAGTTGATCCAGAGGAAGGCAAAAAAACCCTGTGAGGTAGAAGCCAATTTTCCTCACTTTAAGGGATTAAAAATTCTTTCCCGACTCCAATCAGGCTATCAGAATAACTCCCTGGATCAACGACCCCTCTCTAGTAGCTGTAGCCTGTAATATTATTACACTCTAGAAATACATTCAGGCCCCTCTTGAATTCCTTTATTGTACTCACCATCACCATATCCTCAGGCAGAGAGTTCCATAGTCTCACTGCTCTTACCGTAAAGAATCCTTTTCTATGTTTGTGTACAAACCTTCTTTCCTCCAGACGCAGAGGATGTCCCCTCGTCACAGTTACAGTCCTGGGGATAAATAGATGATGGGATAGATCTCTGTACTGACCCCTGATTTATTTATACATAGTAATTAGATCTCCCCTCAGTCGTCTTTTTTCTAACGTGAATAACCCTAATTTTGATAATCTTTCAGGGTACTGTAGTTGGGATACTATTATTATCTGCTAACCATACATTGTGACATCATAATGGAATCCGGGATACTATCATCTGCTGACCATACATTGTGACATCATAATGGAATCCAGGATAATATTATCTAATGACAATACATTGTCACATCATTATGGAATCCTTGATACTACCATCTGCTGACCATACATTGTGACATCATAATGGAATCCGGGATACTATTATCTAATGACAATACATTGTGACATCATAATGGAATCCTGTAAACGATTATCTGCTGACCATACATTGTGACGACATAATGAAATCTGGGATACTACCATCTGCTAGCCATACATTGTGACATCATAATGGAATCCGGGATACTACCATCTTCTGACCATACATTGTGACATCATAATGGAATCCTGTAAACGATTATCTGCTGACCATACATTGTGACGACATAATGAAATCTGGGATACTACCATCTGCTAGCCATGCATTGTGACATAATAATGGAATCCCGGATACTATTATATGCTGACCATACATTGTGACATCATAATAGAATCCGGGATACTATCATCTGATGACCATACATTGTGACGTCATAATGGAATCCAGGATACTATTATCTGCTGACAATACATTATGATATCAAAATGCATTCCTATATGCTACCATCTACTGACCACACATTGTGACATCATAACTGAATCCGGGATACTATTATCTGCTGAAAATACATTGTGACATCATAATGGAATCCTGGATGCTATTATCTGCTGACCAAACATTGTGACATCATAAAGGAATCTGGGATACTACCCTCTGCTAGCCATACATTGTGACATCATAATGGAATCCTGGATACTATTATCTGCTGACCATACATTGTGACATCATAATGGAATCCGGGATACTAACATCTGATGACCATACATTGTGACATCATAATGGAATCCTGGATATTATTATCTAATGACAATACATTGTGACATCATAATGGAATCCTTGATACTACCATCTGCTGACCATACATTGTGACTTCATAATGGAATCCGGGATACTACTATCTGCTGACCATACATTGTGACATCATAATGGAATCCGGGATACTATCATCTGATGACCATACATTGTGACATCATAATGGAATCCAAAATAATATTATCTAATGACAATACAATGTGACATCATAATAGAATCCTTGATACTACCATCTGCTGACCATACATTGTGACGCCATAATGGAATCCGGAATACTATTATTTGCTGACCATACATTGTGACATCATAATGGAATCCGGAATACTATCATCTGATGATTATGCATTGTGACATCATAATGGAATCCGGGATACTAATATTATCTGCTGACCATACATTGTGACATCATAATGGAATTCGGGATACTATCATCTGATGACCATACATTGTGACATCATAATGGAATTCGGGATACTATCATCTGATGACCATACATTGTGACATCATAATGGAATCCTGGATATTATTATCTAATGACAATACATTGTGACATCATAATGGAATCCTTGATACTACCATCTGCTGACCATACATTGTGACGTCATAATGGAATCCGTTATACTACCATCTGCTGACCATACATTGTGACATCATAATGGAATCCGGGATACTATCATCTGATGACCATACATTGTGACATCATAATGGAATCCAGGATAATATTATCTAATGACAATACATTGTGACATCATAAAGGAATCCTTGATATTACCATCTGCTGACCATACATTGTGACGCCATAATGGAATCCGGGATACTATTATCTGTTGACCATACATTGTGACATCATAATGGAATCCGGAATACTATCATCTGATGACTATACATTGTGACATCATAATGGAATCCAGGATGCTATTGGATACTATTATCTGCTGACCATACATTGTGACATCATAATGGAATCCAGGATAATATTATCTAATGACAATACATTGTGACATCATTATGGAATCCTTGATACTACCATCTGCTGACCATACATTGTGACATCATAATGGAATCCGGGATACTATTATCTAATGACAATACATTGTGACATCATAATGGAGTCAATGATACTACCATCTGCCGACTATACATTGTGACGTCATAATGGAATCTGGGATACTACCATTTGCTAGCCATACATTGTGACATCATAATGGAATCCGGGATACTACCATCTTCTGACCATACATTGTGACATCATAATGGAATCCTGTAAACTATTATCTGCTGACCATACATTGTGACGACATAATGAAATCTGGGATACTACCATCTGCTAGCCATACATTGTGACATAATAATGGAATCCCGGATACTATTATATGCTGACCATACATTGTGACATCATAATAGAATCCGGGATACTATCATCTGATGACCATACATTGTGACGTCATAATGGAATCCAGGATACTATTATCTGCTGACAATACATTATGATATCAAAATGCATTCCTATATGCTACCATCTACTGACCACACATTGTGACATCATAACTGAATCCGGGATACTATTATCTGCTGAAAATACATTGTGACATCATAATGGAATCCTGGATGCTATTATCTGCTGACCAAACATTGTGACATCATAAAGGAATCTGGGATACTACCCTCTGCTAGCCATACATTGTGACATCATAATGGAATCCTGGATACTATTATCTGCTGACCATACATTGTGACATCATAATGGAATCCGGGATACTAACATCTGATGACCATACATTGTGACATCATAATGGAATCCTGGATACTATTATCTAATGACAATACATTGTGACATCATAATGGAATCCTTGATACTACCATCTGCTGACCATACATTGTGACTTCATAATGGAATCCGGGATACTACTATCTGCTGACCATACATTGTGACATCATAATGTAATCCGGGATACTATCATCTGATGACCATACATTGTGACATCATAATGGAATCCAGGATAATATTATCTAATGACAATACAATGTGACATCATAATGGAATCCTTGATACTACCATCCGCTGACAATACATTGTGACGCCATAATGGAATCCGGGATACTATTATCTGCTGACCATACATTGTGACATCATAATGGAATCCGGAATACTATCATCTGATGACTATGCATTGTGACATCATAATGGAATCCGGGATACTAATATTATCTGCTGACCATACATTGTGACATCATAATGGAATCCGGGATACTATTATCTGCTAACCATACATTGTGACATCATAATGGAATCCGGAATACTATCATCTGATGACTATACATTGTGACATCATAATGGAATCCAGGATGCTATTGGATACTATTATCTGCTGACCATACATTGTGACATCATAATGGAATCCGGAATACTATCATCTGATTACCATACATTGTGACATCATAATGGAATTTTGGATGCTATTATCTGCTGACCATATATTGTGACATCATAATGGAATCCGGGATACTATTATTATCTGCTGACCATACATTGTGACATCATAATGGAATCCGGGATACTATTATCTGCTGACCATACATTGTGACATCATAATGGAATCCAGGATAATATTATCTAATGACAATACATTGTGACATCATTATGGAATCCTTGATACTACCATCTGCTGACTATACATTGTGACATCATAATGGAATCCGGGATACTATTATCTAATGACAATACATTGTGACATCATAATGGAGTCAATGATACTACCATCTGCCGACTATACATTGTGACGTCATAATGGAATCTGGGATACTACCATCTGCTAGCCATACATTGTGACATCATAATGGAATCCGGGATACTACCATCTTCTGACCATACATTGTGACATCATAATGGAATCCTGTAAACTATTATCTGCTGACCATACATTGTGACGACATAATGAAATCTGGGATACTACCATCTGCTAGCCATACATTGTGACATAATAATGGAATCCCGGATACTATTATATGCTGACCATACATTGTGACATCATAATGGAATCCGGGATACTATCATCTGATGACCATACATTGTGACGTCATAATGGAATACAGGATACTATTATCTGCTGACAATACATTATGATATCAAAATGCATTCCTATATGCTACCATCTACTGACCACACATTGTGACATCATAACTGAATCCGGGATACTATTATCTGCTGAAAATACATTGTGACATCATAATGGAATCCTGGATGCTATTATCTGCTGACCAAACATTGTGACATCATAAAGGAATCTGGGATACTACCCTCTGCTAGCCATACATTGTGACATCATAATGGAATCCTGGATACTATTATCTGCTGACCATACATTGTGACATCATAATGGAATCTGGGATACTAACATCTGATGACCATACATTGTGACATCATAATGGAATCCTGGATACTATTATCTAATGACAATACATTGTGACATCATAATGGAATCCTTGATACTACCATCTGCTGACCATACATTGTGACTTCATAATGGAATCCGGGATACTACTATCTGCTGACCATACATTGTGACATCATAATGGGATCCGGGATACTATCATCTGATGACCATACATTGTGACATCATAATGGAATCCTGGATAGTATTTCCTGCTGACAATACATTGTGACATCATAATGGAATCTTTGATACTACCATCTGCTGACCATACATTGTGACGTCATAATGGAATCTGGGATACTACTATCTGCTAGCCATACATTGTGATATCATAATGGAATCCGGGATACTACCATCTGCTGACCCTACATTGTGACATCATAATGGAATCCAGGATACTTGTCACCACTAGACATCTGAGAAGCTCTGACAGACGTCCTTCAGAACCTCCTCCTTGAGGTTCCTTTTGTTTTGCTTTAATTTTCTCATCTCATTAGCCTCTCAGCTGTTATTTAGTTGCACTGATTGCACCCCTTTAAATCCCTTCCCATACTGCTTCACTTTGCGGTTTATACAACTTCCTGGAGTGTATGCATGCTGGATGCTACTACTGAGTCTTCTACAGATAAGTTTTGTTCATTCATTTGTATTTTCCTGTTTGCTGGATCCAGGTGACCCTGACTCCCTCCGTATCAAGTGTAGGGAGCCGGTGGTCGTGTCCCCTCACTATTATAGGGTGTTCAGGGGTTATACAGTCGAGGTACGAGGATATGCGATCTTCTACCATTGAGAATTTTGCATAGGCTGAGCAGCTAGGGAGAGAGCCAGGTCTGTTGCAGGGCTATCACTTTGGTTCCTTAGTTTTGGATCCAGTCAGTCGGATCTTCCTTTTGTGTCTTCTAGTTTGCTGTACACCTTCCGTGACATTATAAACCGCCAAAACCGTCTTAAGCATGAATCCGGTTTCAACCTTGATTGACCGCATGCAGGGTCTTTCACTGGAGGTAGAAGATCTCTGGAAAACTGTCTCTCAGTTTGAGGTGACCGTTTCTGCTTGCGTTCATGGAGTTTGTTCTGAGCCTAAGATCTCACTTCCGGATACGTTCTCCGGGGTAGTGAGAATTTTGTTTGTTTTAAAGAGGCTTGCAAACTCCATTTTCGCTTACTTCCCCATTCCTCTGGTGATGAGGAGCGGAGGGTGGGGATCATCATCTCGTTGGTCAGGGATAACGCTCAGTCTTGGGCTTTCTCGCTGCCGGTGGGGGCACGGCCCCTCCGTTCAGTGGATGAATTCTTTTTTAGCCCTGGGTCAGATATATGATGATCCGGATCGTATTGCTCTGGCTGAGTCTAGACTACGTCTTTTATGCCAGGGTAAACAACCCGCAGAGATATACTGCTCAGAATTTCGGAGATGGGCAGCTGATACTGGTTGGAATGATGCTGCACTCTGAAGTAAATTTTGCCATGGTCTTTCAGAGGGATTGAAAGATGCATTTGCCTTTTTATGAGAGACCTACCTCCTTGGACTCTGCCATGTCTCGGGCCGTTCGTATTGACAGGCGTCTTAGAGAGAGAGGAGACTACTCCTTCCTGTCATACTCAGTCCAAGGACAGTGCGGCGGTCTCATTCAGTGCACAGGGGTCTCAGTCGCTCTCAATCCCTTCTGAGCAGGGGCCCATGCAGCTGGGTTTGCTTGCCTCTGACAATAGAGGATTCAGCTCTCATGGGAAGGTTTGTTTCTGTTGTGGAGGTATAAATCATTTGGCAAATGTTTGTCCCTCTAGGAGATTCAGGCAGTTTTTTGAGAGTAATAAAGAAACAAAAAGAAAAAAATCCTCTAAAAATGTTCCATCTGTTACTATTGGCAAGGTTGATGCGGAAATTGAAGATTTTCCGTTTGCTTGTAGTTCCCGTTTTGTCCTACCTGCCAGGGTGGCGCTAGAGAGCAAGAATATTTTTTGTGAGATTTTTGTAGATAGTGGAGCAGCTGTCAATCTTATTGATAATCAATTTGCTATAACTCATGGTTTCCAGGTAGGCACTTTGGGAAAGGATATACCTGTTTTTGCTATTGATTCCGTTCCACTTTCTCAGAAATCGTTAAAGGGCATAGTTCACAATATCCGTTTGATTGTGAGTGATACTCATGTTGAGGATGTGTCATGTTTCGTCCTAAACGGGTTGCCTACTCCTCTAGTGTTGGGGCTACCCTGGCTCACTAAACATAACCCCACCATTGATTGGCAAGCGAGGCAAATAAATGGACTTTTGCAGAGAGAATTGCCTCACGACATCTGTTTCAGAGGTTTCTACTAAGACTGTACCATCTTTTCTCTCAGAATTTTCGGATGTGTTTTCTGAGAGTGGTGTTCAGGAATTGCCCCCTCACAGGGAGTACGATTGCCCTATTAATCTCACCCCATTTAGGCGCCAAGCTGCCTAAATCTCGTTTATACAATCTCTCCCAACCTGAAAGGGTCGCTATGCGTGCTTATATCTCTGAGAGTCTGAGAAAGGGACACATACGACCCTCGAAGTCACCTGTTGCCGCTGGTTTTTTCTTTGTTAAAGGGTTTCTATCACTTCATATGACATAATTAGCTGGCAGACACTAGCGATCTGCTAGTGTCTGCTCTGGCCAACCATCCTACTATAATCACTTGTGGGGCAGCGGTTTAGCTAAAAAACTAACTTTTATAAATATGCTAATGAGCCTCTAGGTGCTATGTGGGCGTCATTAGCACCTAGAGGCTCCGTCTACCTTCATACACAGCGGCCGCCCAGCACGTCCCTCCAGCCCGCCCATGTCCTCCTCCGTGTGACGCAGCGGCCGAATTCTCGCGCATGCGCCGTGCGCGGCTGTATTCGGCGCATTAGAGATGTCTGAGCTCGGAGCGGTCAGACATTCAATGCGCATGCGAGGCTGTATTCGGCGCATGCGCATTGAATGTCTGACCGCTCCGAGCTCAGACATCTCTAATGCGCCGAATACAGCCGCGGACGGCGCATGCGCGAGAATTCGGCCGCTGCGTCACACGGAGGAGGACATAAGCGGGCTGGAGGGACGTGCTGGGCGGCCGCTGTGTATGAAGGTAGACGGAGCCTCTAGGTGCTAATGACGCCCACATAGCACCTAGAGGCTCATTAGCATATTTATAAAAGTTAGTTTTTTAGCAAAACCGCTGCCCCACAAGTGATTATAGTAGGATGGTTGGCCAGAGCAGACACTAGCAGATCGCTAGTGTCTGCCAGCTAATTATGTCATATGAAGTGATAGAAACCCTTTAAGAAAAAAGATGGTTCTTTAAGACCATGTCTGGATTTCAGGGAGCTGAACAGTATCACAATTCGTGACCCTTATCCGCTTCCTCCGACCCCGGACCTGTTTAACCAGATTGTGGGGGCTAAAGTTTTTTCCAAATTGGATCTAAGAGGGGCATACAACCTGGTCAGGGTCAGAGAAGGAGACGAATGGAAGACGGCCTTCAATACCCCTGAGGGCCATTTTGAGAATTTGGTTATGCCTTTTGGTTTGATGAATGCTCCAGCCGTCTTTCATCATTTTGTGAACAGCATTTTTTATCATTTAAATGGGGAAATTTGTATTGGTGTATCTGGATGACATTTTTATATTTTCTCCTGATTTCAAAACTCATAAGGAACATTTACGTCAGGTCTTGCTCATCCTGCGGGAGAATAAATTGTACGCTAAACTGGAAAAATGTGTGTTTGCGGTTCCAGAAATTCAATTTCTGGGGTTTCTTCTCTCCGCTTCTGGTTTTCGCATGGACCCCGAGAAGGTCTGCTCTGTGCTTGAGTGGGAGCTTCCTGAGAATCAGAAGGCGCTGATGCGTTTTCTGGGTTTTGCCAATTATTACAGGAAGTTTATTTTGAATTATTCCTCTGTTGTTAAACCACTCACTGATATGACTAGAAAGGGGGTAGATTTTTCCTCCTGGTCGGTAGAGGCGCGTAAGGCCTTTTCTAATATCAAGGAGAGTTTTGCTTCCGCTCCCATCTTGGTACAACCTGATATTTCTCTACCCTTCATAGTTGAGGTTGATGCTTCTGAGGTGGGTGCGGTCTTGTCTCAGGGTCCCTCTTCTGCCAAATGGCGACCGTGTGCCTTTTTTTCGAAGAAACTCTCCTCCGCAGAGAGAAATTACGATGTGGGAGATAGGGAGTTGTTGGCCATCAAGTTAGCTTTTGAGAAATGGCGCCATTGGCTAGAGGGAGCCAGACACCCTATTACCGTGTTTACTGACCATAAGAATCTGGCCTACTTGGAGTCAGCCAAGCGTCTGAACCCGAGACAGGCCAGATGGTCTTTGTTCTTTTCAAGGTTTAATTTTGTTGTCACCTTCCGCCCTGGGGTTAAGAATGTGAAGGCGAATGCCCTGTCACGTTGTTTTCCGGGAGGTGGGAATTTTGAAGACCCGGGTCCCATTTTGGCTGAAGGTGTGGTGGTCTATATCCTGAATTGGAGGCAGAGGTTCAGGTAGCCCAGTCAGAGGCTCCTGATCTTTGTCCTCCTGGGAGGTTGTTTGTGCCTCTCGCTTCAAGACACAAGATTTTTAAGGAGCACCACGATACTGTCCTTGCTGGGCACCCGGGGGCAAGAGCCACAGTGGATCTCATCGCTCGGAGATTCTGGTGGCCGGCGCTTCGTAAGTCGGTTGAGGGTTTTGTGGCAGCCTGCGAGACCTGCGCTCGTGCCAAAATCCCTGATTCACGGCCATCAGGTCCTCTCCTTTCCGTTACCCATTCCTTCCCGTCCTTGGACACATCTGTCCATGGACTTCATTACGGACCTGCCTCGTTCCTCGGGGAAGACTGTGATTCTGGTGGTGGTGGACCGTTTTAGCAAAATGGTGCATTTCATTCCTTTTCCTGGCTTGCCCAATGCTAAGACGCTGGCACAGGCATTTATTGATCACATTGTCAAATTGCATGGTATTCCTTCAGACATAGTCTCTAAAAGGGGCACACAGTTTGTTTCCAGATTCTGGAAGGCTTTCTGTTCTCGCTTGGGGGTTCGGTTGTCATTCTCTTCTGCTTTCCACCCGCAGTCGAATGGTCAGACAGAGCGCGTCAATCAGAATCTGGAGACATATCTGCGCTGTTTTGTGGCGGAGAATCAGGAGGATTGGTGTTCTTTTTTGTCCCTTGCTGAGTTTGCTTTAAATAACCGTCGTCAGGAGTCCTCTGATAAGTCACCATTTTTTGGTGCATATGGGTTTCATCCGCAGTTTGGGACATTCTCTGGAGAGGATTCTTCTGGTTTGCCTGATGAGGACAGATTCTCCTCATCTTTGTCATCGATTTGGCAAAAGATTCAGGATAATCTAAAGAGCATGAGTGAGAGATATAAGCGTGTGGCGGATAAGAGACGTGTGCCTGGTCCGGACCTGAATGTTGGTGATCTGGTGTGGTTGTCTACTAAGAATATCAAATTGAAGGTTCCCTCCTGGAAGTTGGGTCCTAAGTTTATTGGGCCTTAAAAAATCTTGTCCGTCATCAATCCTGTTGCCTACCGTCTTGATCTTCCTCAGACTTGGAAGATCCATAATGTTTTTCATAAGTCCTTATTAAAACCTTATGTCCAACCCATTGTACCCTCGTCTTTGCCTCCTCCTCCGATTGAGGTTGATGGTATTCTTGAATTTCAGGTCTCTAGGATTGTGGATTCTCGTGTTGTCCGCGGTTCTCTCCAGTACCTCATTCATTGGGTGGGTTATGGTCCTGAGGAGAGGATGTGGGTCCCAGTGACGGACATTAAGGCCACTTGTCTCATCAGGGCTTTCCATAGGTCCCATCCTGAGAAAGTGGGCTCTGAGTGTCCGGAGTCCACTCGTAGAAGGAGGGGTACTGTCACCACCAGACATCTGAGAAGCTCTGACAGACGTCCTTCAGAACCTCCTCCTTGAGGTTCCTTTTGTTTTGCTTTCATTTTCTCATCTCGTTAGCCTCTCTCAGCTGTCATGTAGTTGCACTGATTGCATCCCTTTAAATCCCTTCCCATACTGCTTCACTTTGCGGTTTATACAACTTCCTGGAGTG
Organism: Bufo bufo; assembly: GCF_905171765.1. Taxonomy (NCBI): domain Eukaryota; kingdom Metazoa; phylum Chordata; class Amphibia; order Anura; family Bufonidae; genus Bufo; species Bufo bufo. Next base: position 776,335,631 of record NC_053390.1, on the reverse strand, counting down.
TATGCATGCTGGGTGCTACTACTGAGTCTTCCACAAATAAGTTTTGTTCATTCATTTGTATTTTACTGTTTGCTGGATCCAGGTGACCCTGACTCCCTCCGTATCAAGTGTAGGGAGCCGGTGGTCGTGTCCCCTCACTATTATAGGGTGTTCAGGGGTTATACAGTCGAGGTACGAGGATATGCGATCTTCTACCATTGAGAATTTTGCATAGGCTAAGCAGTTAGGGAGAGAGCCAGGTCTGTTGCAGGGCTATCCCTTTGGTTCCTTAGTTTTGGATCCAGTCAGTCAGATCTTCCTTTTGTGTCTTCTAGTTTGCTGTACACCTTCCGTGACAATACTATTATCTAATGACAATACATTGTGACATCATAATGGTGTCCTTGATACTACCATCTCCTGACCATACATTGTGACATTATAATGGAATCCGGGATACTATCATCTGATGACCATACATTGTGACATCATAATGGAATCCTGGATACTATTATCTAATGACAATACATTGTGACATCATAATGGAATTCTTGATACTACCATCTGTTAACCATACATTGTGATGTCATAACGGAATCCGGGATACTACTATCTGATAGCCATACATTGTAACATCATAATTGAATCCTGGATACTTTCATCTGATGACCATACATTGTGACATCATTATGGAATCCTGGATACTATTATCTAATGACAATACATTGTGACATCATAATAGAATCTGGGATACTATCATCTGCTGACCATACATTGTGACTTCATAATGGAATCCTGGATACTATTATCTAATGACAATACATTGTGACATTATAATGGAATCCTTTATACTACCATCTGCTGACCATACATTGTGACGTCATAATGGAATCCGGGATACTACCATCTGCTAGCCATACATTGTGACATCATAATGGAATCCGGGATACTATCATCTGATGACCATAAATTGTGACATCATAATGGAATCCGGGATACTATTATCTAATGACAATACATTGTGACATCAAAATGGAATCCTTGATACTATCATCTGCTAACCATACATTGTGACGTCAAAATGGAATCCGGGATACTACTATCTGCTAGCCTATACATTGTGACATCATAATGGAATCCTGGATACTATCATCTAGTGACCATTCATTGTGACATCATTATGGAATCCTGGATACTATTATCTACTGATCATACATTGTGATGTCATAATAGAATCTGGGATACTATCATCTGCTGACCATACATTGTGACTTCATAATGGAATCTGGGATACTGCAATCTGCTAGCCATACATTGTGACATCATAATGGAATCCTTGATACTACCATCTGCTGACCATACATTGTGATATCATAATGGAATCTGGGATACTAACATCTGCTAGCCATACATTGTGATATCATAATGGAATCCGGGATACTACTATCTGCTGACCATACATTGTGACATCATAATGGAATCCGGGATACTACCATCTGCTGACCATACATTGTGACATCATAATGGAATCCGGGATACTATTATCTAATGACAATACATTGTGACATCATAATAGAGTCCTTGATACTACCATCTGCTGATCATACATTGTGACATCATAATGGAATCCGGGATACTATCATCTGATGACCATACATTGTGACATCATTATGGAATCCTGGATACTATTATCTGTTAACCATACATTGTGACGTCATAATGGAATCTGGGATACTACTATCTGATTGCCATACATTGTGACATCATAATGGCATCCTGGATACTATCATCTGATGACCATTTATTGTGACATCATTATGGAATCCTGGATACTATTATCTACTGATCATACATTGTGACGTCATAATAGAATCTGGGGGGGCGTGGCTTGGCGATGGAGGAGTAGGACGCACTTCGCTTCAGCTCCTGTGCTCCGCTCTATAAGGAGACAATATCGCATCAATCGGAGAATAAAACTACTTACAAGATGGTCATCAAGAAGAAGAAGCCCACCCAGGCTACCCCCAGCCAGCCGGTATCCACTCCCTCCTCCCAGAGCATTGAGAAATTCTTCTTTGCCGGAGACCAGCGTTCCTCACTTGCGGCCCCAAGATGGCCGACGCACGCGCCGGAATAGACAGAAGAAGACGAGTCTCTTCAGCAGTCTGGAATAGAATCTTCGGCTGAAACGGCGGGAGCAATCGGGGTGGAACCCATTTATGAGGTACTGGGAAGGGAGGCACAGACGGAGGCTTACTCACCACCTCCATGTCCCCCTAACACAGAAAGGCGGGAAAACGCCATCTACGAAGAATGGAGTGAGTGGGAGCGGGACTTTCCTCCTCTGGGCCCACCAGATATACCGCTGGCTTCCTCTACTTTACCCCCTACTGTCTCACATGCCTCGGTTAGAGGCTTTTCTGAGGTGGCATCACGCAATACCCCTTCTCAACCTGAGGCAGTGGCTACGGCTGAGATAAGAGACATCCGCAAACAGATCTCATCTATGCCCACTAAGTCTGACATGGAGTCATATATTGCCAGGCTGGAGAGGGTCTATAGGGCAGAAATGAACACCATTAAACATGAGCTGCTCATGCTCGCAATAGGAGAGAGGGTTACGGAGGTGGAGCATTCAGTGCTAACTGTCAGTACTAAACAGGATTCACAGGAGGCCATCTTAGAATCCCACTCCTTTCAAATACAGTATTTGGCTGATGTGGTGGATAATGCAGAAAATAGGGGCAGGCGAAATAACATAAGAATCAGGGGCCTTCCTGAAGAGGTGACTCCCAAGGATCTTGACAGCACGCTTCAACACATATTTAATGATATTTTAGGATCCTCTCCTGACGCCCCGCTGGAGCTGGATAGAGCTCATCGTGCCTTAGGCCCTAAGTCCACCGACTCTGACAGGATCAGAGATGTCATCTGCCGCGTATACCATTACAAACAAAAGGCGGACATTATGCAGAAAGTAAGAGAAGCAGGGCAAGTGCTCTATAAAGGCGCTCCAATCCAGATTTTATCTGATCTCTCACGCCGTACTTTGCTGAAAAGGAAGGCCCTGCGTCCTTTACTATCCATTTTTCAACAGCATAGTATTGCTTACACCTGGGGATTCCCCTTCCGCCTTCAGGTTCGAGTTAATGGGCGAATGATATCTCTCTCACATCCTAGAGATGTTCCATCTTTTTCTGCTGCTGTAGGTATTCCACCTGTGAAGATCACGACTGGCCTTCCTTGCCAGACAACACCAGGATGGACTTGCCACCCAGACCCCAGAGGGAGCCCAAAACCCTGCGTCGTAACCCTCACCGCACCATAACGAGCCAAGGTCTGAGGGACTCTCAAGATGGAATAGACATTTCTTAACAGCTCAGAGTTGGTTGTTCATTATGATCTCTATAGGGTAGTTCTGTAGATATGCCCTTTATGTCCAAAATGGAGGATGACACGTTGTCCTCAAACTCAGGATTGTTATGCTATGAATAGTGTTTACCTATATAATGTTTGGGTGTTCAGATAGCAATTGTCTCAGCTCATGTATACGTGGATCCCGTGGTGGCCCATCTTCTATAGATCGGCCTCTAGGCTTGTCCGGGGAGGGTGGGTCATCGCAGAATCAGTATTGTTCCGGATAATGTCATATCACATGCAGAAACTCCTCTAGCTTCCTAGGTTATCATTCCTAACCTTAACGGGACATTGCTTAACGGCTCAGAGTCGGTTGTTCATTATGATTTCTATAGGGTAGTTCTGTAGATATGCCCTTTATGTACAAAATGGAGGATGACACGTTGTCCTCAAACTCAGGATTGTTACACTATGAATAGTGTTTACTTGTATAATGTTTGTGTTTTCAGATAGCAATTGTCTCCGCCCATGCATACGTGGATCCCGTGGTGGCCCATCTTCTATGGATCGGCCTTTAGGCTTGTCCAGGGGAGGGTGGGTCATCGCGGAATCAGTATTGTTCCGGATAATATCATATCACATGCAGAAACTCCTCTAGCCTCCTAGATTATCATTTCTAACCTTGACGGTTCTCAGGTTTCTGGTTCTGGTGGGGAGCGTCTTGGTTGGGGCTGAGGGGATTTGTGCGAACCGTGAGCTTGTTTTTAGCAACATACATTGTTGCTTACGCGCGGGTCGCTTTCCTCAATGTGCAGATACTCAGATGGGTTCTGTCAGGGGGAAGTGGCTCTGTCAAGTTTAATTGGGCCATCTGTTTGCAGGAATCCACTAATGGTTTCATATGTTCTTCTGGTTTTTCAATTTTGACCTCTGTATTGATTAGTTCAAAATATGATAAGTCTTACATAAGTCTCTTATAGAGTTGGAGCCGGGTGCGGCTCTTCTGTCGAAAACTCGTCTCCCATAGGGACGCACACAATTTTTGTTTGTGTAGAATAATTGTCCCATTATCTTTCTAGTAGAACACCATCCCACAAAGTATTTTGGTACTTCTACTACCTATTGTCTCTCCAATAGGTGACATTTCTAACTTCTCTCACTTCACCCCCCCTTCTTATTTCTCATTTTTTCCTTCCTAACTTCCTCATTCATATTTCCTCTCCCTGTCCCTATCCACTTCCCTGGTAGAATGAGTACTTTAAAGGTTGCATCCTTAAATGTTAGGGGGTTCAGTACCCCGCAGAAAAGATATCAGGTCCTCTATCATATGCACAAACAAAAGGTCAATATTCTACTGTTGCAGGAGACTCACTTTAGAGTGGGACATGTGCCGACACTTAAGAATAGATATTTTTCTCAGTGGTATCATAACCCTAGTCCGGATTCACGTTCTAGAGGGGTTTCTGTGGCTCTACATAGATCATTTCAGGGTACCATTGTTGATGTCTGTATGGATGGAGAGGGGCATTATATCTTTATCAAATTGAAGATCAACTCGTCAATATTCACAATAGTAAACTGGTATCTACCTAATGTAAAACAGCTTTCTACTTTCAGATGCTTCCTGAGCAAATTAGAAGACTTTATGGAGGGTCAGGTGATTGTCGGTGGAGATTTTAATTTCACTCTGAATCCAGCTTTAGACTCTTCGGCAAGACAGAACACTGCTCCCTGTAGACAATTACGATCACTACTTACCCGCTTTCACTCCTTCCAACTCACTGATGTTTGGAGGATTCTACACCTGCAAGGTAGGGATTACACCTTCTTTTCACCCCCTTATCAGTCATACAGCCGTACTGACCTCTTTCTTGTTAGTCATCACATATTGGCTTGGGATCCTGAAGCCTCCATTGGGGACATTTTAATATCCGACCATGCACCTATTTTTTTCCGGTTAAATTGCCTAATACTCTGGCTAAACCGTGGAACTGGAGATTAAACAATAATCTTCTGAAGGATGTGGTTTGCATGACGGATGTACGAAATGTTATTAATGAATTCCTACAAATTCACTCCTCCGACCCCACTCCCCTTCCGATCCAATGGGAGGCATTAAAATGCGTCCTTAGAGGCACATTCATAAAGCATGGTTCTAGATTAAAAAAAGAAAAGGCGCTGTCACTCACAAAATTACTTACTCGAGCTCATGAGCTTGAAACACTACATAAACAGACACTTTCCAACGTCACACATGTTGAACTTCTTAAGGTTAGAAACTCCATTAAAACCCTATTAGACCAGAAGTTCAGGAAATATCGTGAATGTGGGAAAAGATTATTTTATGAGTTCTCAAACAAGTGTGGTAGACCTCTAGCACGCCTGTTACATCCCAGGGGCCCACAAACCTTTATACCATACATTAAAAACAAAAATGGCAGTAATGCACATAATCCAACAGACATTTTAGAGGTCTTTCGGGACTATTATTCCAAATTATATAATCTTAAAGGCCAGTTCGCTGACATGTCACCAACCTCATTAGAGAAGCGGATCCGAAAATATATAGCGGAAACGGCTTTACCTACAATATCCGCGTCGGATAGAGATTTACTAGACTCTGACATCACTGAGGGAGATGTTAAGAATGTTATAAAAAATTCCCCTGCAGGGAAATGCCCAGGCCCTGACGGCTTCACAACAGCTTTTTATAAACAATTAAATGATCTCTTGTCCCCTTTCCTCGCGAAGGTTTTCAATAGCATTGGTCCAGAAACTCTATTCACCAGGCAATCATTAGAAGCTCATATTAGCGTACTACCCAAGCCAGGGAAAGATCACTCCCTCTCCTCAAATTTCCGGCCAATCTCATTGATCATTATAGATATCAAGTTATACTCTAAAATACTTGCAGACAGATTAGCCCCTTTAATTCCTAACATCGTGCATACAGACCAGGTGGGGTTTGTCCGCGGGAGAGAAGCTCGTGACAACACGATCAAAACTTTACTCCTCACAGACATAGCAAGGAATAGTGCCTCCCCCCTATGTCTGCTCTCAATTGATGCGGAGAAGGCCTTTGATAGGGTCCACTGGTCTTTTCTTGATCACACTTTACAACAAATCGGGATTGGTTCCAAATTTTTGAATAGTATTCGTGCCTTATATTCAGACCCCACTGCTAAGGTACGAATTAATGGACTCTTGTCTTCACCCATACCAATTCAGAATGGAACTCGGCAGGGTTGTCCCCTCTCTCCATTGCTATATGTGTTAGTAATGGAACATCTGGCCACAGCCCTTCGTAAGAATCCATCCTGTCATGGCCTCGCAGTTGAGGGTAAACAGTACAAGACGGCTTTATATGCCGATGATCTTCTACTGTATATCACTCAGCCACATATTTCCATTCCTTCGATTCTAAAGGAATTCGAACAGTTTGGTCACTTAAGTAATTTTAAAGTCAATTACACTAAATCGGAAATTCTCAACGTAACGGTCCCCCACGGTGAATTTGCTGGGACTATTGTCCTCTTTCAAATTCAAACATCAACCATCTGCCATTAAATATCTAGGTGTCTATATATCAGCTGATAGTAAACATCTACTAAAACTAAACTATTTTCCTTTATTAGATAGGTTGTTGAAGGACCTTGAAGCTTTTAATAAAAAGGAACTTTCGTGGTTTGGGCGAATTAATGCATTAAAAATGGACACCTTGCCCAAATTATTATACATATTTCAGGCGGTCCCACTTTCACCACCATCTTCTTTTTTTCGGAAAGCTAAAACTGCATTTTCGCGCTTCATTTGGGGACGGGGTAGTCCGCGCATAGGTCATTCCACTCTGGTTAGATCGAAATCTCTTGGGGGCGTGGGCCTGCCTGATCTAAAATTATAGCATACGGCCGCAATACTCACCAGAGCACTAGACTGGAAGCACAATGAATACACAAAACAATGGGTAGGTTTGGAGCAGACTTTGTGCTCTCTCCCTCTCAAACATATTCCTTGGCTCTCGCCTGTAGACCGTCCTCAGACACTTAGTCATCACATATTATTGCAACATACACTCAAAATATGGGATTCCTTAACCAGCAGGGGGTGGGTATCAGAAGACTTAGCCCGCTTATCCCCATTTTCCGTAATCCTGCATTTCTTGCCAGTTTGGGAAAAGACTCATTCTTAGGCATGAAAGCCTCGGATGATCCTCGTTTTTACCATTTGATGTCAGGGAATACATTCTCATCTCTTTCTTCCATTTCATCTAAATTTCCAGATACACGGATTTCCTGGCTAGAGTATGAACAAATCAAATCCTTCGTCTTGTCCAGGGGTGCTCAGTGTTCTTTTGGAGCCACACTAACAGAGTTTGAAATTGTTCACAGTGTCTTCTCCTCCGACACATCTCCTTTCACATCTATATCAGATTCTTCTAACAAGCTCTCACAAGGACCTCCCTAATTTCTTTAGTGGTTTGGAATCAGATTTAGGTATTGTCTTAGGAGAAGCTGACTGTCAAAAAACATTCTTGTACTCTCACAAGCTCTCAATGGCATGTACCGCTCAAGAAAAGAACTATAAGATTTTATCCCGATGGTATAGATACCCAGTGAGACTTCATAGAATTTTCCCTTCGGTGCCGGAGCTTTGCTGGCGCTGTTGTAAGGAAAGAGGCACGATGCTTCATGTTTGGTGGGGCTGCGACTTAATTCAACCCTTTTTGGACTCAGTATTTAAAGCCTTTAATAAAATCTCACTAAAAAAGGTGGATAAGTCTCCTCAAATAGCGCTCCTCTCCATCCTACCGGGCTCTATATCATCCCAAAAAGGGTCCCTCCTAAGATTTTTTATTACGGCTGCTAGAACAGTGATTCCTAGATATTGGCGTTCGACACATGTCCCCACTATGAGGGAATGGTTCCAAGAAATGCAACAGATAGCTAGGATGGAGGAAATTTCAGCTGACGCAGCTGATTGATCCATTAAATACTGCAAGGTTTGGGCGTGTTGGATAAATGCACTAGAATCTCCCGATTTCCTTTCTTTGCTGGCTGTATAAAGCGATACAAAGTCTGCTGAATACAATATAATGTGACTCTTTCCATGTGTTAGTGACTCGCAATGTACTCTGTTCACCTTCCTTTACCTCTTTCCTTCCCTCTTTCCCCTCCCCCCCCCATTTTTTTTCTCTTCTCTCTTTCTTTCTCCTTTATTTTTCTTTCTAGTCCAAGGACCTGATGTCAAACGGGTTTATGGATTAATCCTTGATATATGAAAACTGATTTGTCATATATTTTCTCTGTAAACTCTTGTTGTTCTCTCATGATTCAGAATTATTGTAACTTAACATGGAGTGCCTAGTGTGTAGGTGTCTCCTTGCTGTATTGTACACTTTATTCTTCCGAAAATTAATAAAATATGATTAAAAATAATAGAATCTGGGATACTATCATCTGCTGACCATACATTGTGACTTCATAATGGAATCCGGGATACTGCAATCTGCTAGCCATACATTGTGACATCATAATGGAATCCTGGATAGTATTATCTGCTGACAATACATTGTGACATCATAATGGAATTCGGAAAACTATCATCTGATGACCATACATTGTGACATCATAATGGAGTCCTTGATACTACCATCTGCTGACCATACATTGTGACGTCATAATGGAATCCGGGATACTACCATCTGCTAGCCATACATTGTGACATCATAATGGAATCCGGGATACTATCATCTGATGACCATACATTGTGACATCATAATGGAATCCGGGATACTATTATCTAATGACAATACATTGTAATATCATAATGGAATACTTGATACTACTATCTGCTAGCCATACATTGTGACATCATAATGGAATCCTGGATACTATCATCTAATGACCATTCATTTTGACATCATAATGGAATCCTGGATACTATTATCTACTGATCATACATTGTGACGTCATAATAGAATCTGGGATACTATCATCTGCTGACCATACATTGTGACTTCATAATGGAATCCGGGATAGTATTATCTGCTGACAATGCATTGTGACATCATAATGGAATCCTTGATACTACCATCTGCTGACCATACATTGTGACGTAATAATGGAATCTGGGATACTACCATCTGCTAGCCACACATTATGATATCATAATGGAATCCGGGATACTATTATCTGCTGATCATACATTGTGACATCATAATGGAATCCAGGATACTATTGGATACTATTATCTGCTGACCATACATTGTGACATCATAATGGAATCCAGGATACTATTGGATACTATTATCTGCTGACCATACATTGTGACATCATAATGGAATCCAGGATACTATTGGATACTATTATCTGATGACCATACATTGTGACATCATAATGGAATCCAGAATGCTATTATCTGCTGAACATACATTGTGACATCATAATGGAATCCGGGATATTATTATCTAATGACAATACATTGTGACATCATAATGGAGTCCTTGATACTACCATCTGCTGACCATACATTGTGACGTCATAATAGAATCCGGGATACTACCATCTGCTAGCCATACATTGTGACAGTATAATGGAATCCTGGAAACTATCATCTAATGACCATTCATTGTGACATCATAATGGAATCCTGGATACTATTATCTACTGATCATACAATGTGACGTCATAATGGAATCTGGGATACTATCATCTGCTGACTATACATTGTGACTTCATAATGGAATCCGGGATACTGCAATCTGCTAGCCATACATTGTGACATCATAATGGAATCCTGGATAGTATTATCTGCTGACAATACATTGTGACATCCTAATGGAATCCTTGATATTACCATCTGCTGACCATACATTGTGACGACATAATGGAATCCGGGATACTACTATTTGCTAGCCATACATTGTGACATCATAATGGAAACCAGGATGCTATTATCTGCTGACCACACATTGTGACATCATAATAAAATCTGGGATACTATCATCTGATGACAATACATTGTGACATCATAATGGAATCCTTGATACTACCATCTGCTAACCATACATTGTGACGTCATAATGGAATCCGGGATACTACTATTTGCTAGCCAAACATTGTGACATCATAATGGAATCCTGGATACCATCATCTGATGACCAGGCAACAGAGGGTTGTAGTCAATGGAGTATATTCAGACCAAGGTCTTGTTACCAGTGGGGTACCTCAGGGATCTGTTCTGGGACCCATATTGTTTAATATCTTTATCAGCGAAATTGCAGAAGGCCTCGATGGTAAGGTGTCTCTTTTTGCTGATGACACAAAGATTTGTAACAGGGTTGATGTTCCTGGAGGGATACACCAAATGGAAAAGGACTTAGGAAAACTAGAGGAATGGTCAAAAATATGGCAACTAAAATTTAATGTTGATAAGTGCAAGATAATGCACCTGGGCCGTAAAAACCCAAGAGCAGAATATAAAATCAGTGATACAGTCCTAACCTCAGTATCTGAGGAAAGGGATTTAGGGGTCATTATTTCAGAAGACTTAAAGGCAGGCAGACAATGTCATAGAGCAGCAGGAAATGCTAGCAGAATGCTTGGGTGTATAGGGAGAGGCATTACTAGTAGAAAGAGGGAGGTGCTCATGCCGCTCTACAGAGCACTAGTGAGACCTCATTTGGAGTATTGTGCTCAGTACTGGAGACCATATCTCCAGAAGGATATTGATACTTTGGAGAGAGTTCAGAGAAGAGCTACTAAACTGGTACATGGATTGCAGGATAAAACTTACCAGGAAAGATTAAAGGACCTTAACATGTATAGCTTGGAAGAAAGACGAGACAGAGGGGATATGATAGAAACTTTTAAATACATAAAGGGAATCAACAAAGTAAAAGAGGAGAGAATATTTAAAAGAAGAAAAACTGCTACAAGAGGACATAGTTTTAAATTAGAGGGGCAAAGGTTTAAAAGTAATATCAGGAAGTATTACTTTACTGAGAGAGTAGTGGATGCATGGAATAGCCTTCCTGCAGAAGTGGTAGCTGCAAATACAGTGGAGGAGTTTAAGCATGCATGGGATAGGCATAAGGCCATCCTTCATATAAGATAGGGCCAGGGGCTATCCATAGTATTTAGTATATTGGGCAGACTGGATGGGCCAAATGGTTCTTATCTGCCGACACATTCTATGTTTCTATGTTTCTATGTTTCTATGTTTCTATGTTTCTATGTTTCTATTCATTGTGACATCATAATGGAATCCTGGATACTATTATCTCCTGACCATACATTGTGACTTCATAAAGAAATACGGGATACTACCATCTGCTAGCCATACATTGTGACGCCATAATGGAATCCGGGATACAACCATCTGCTGACCATACATTGTGACTTCATAATGGAATCCTGGATACTATTATCTAATGACAATGCATTGTAACATCATAATGGAGTCCTTGATACTACTATCTGCTGACCATACATTGTGACATCATAATGGAATCCGGCATACTATCATCTGATGACCATACATTGTGACATCATAATGAAATCCTGGATACTAATATCTAATGACAATACATTGTGACATCATAATGGAATCCTTGATACTACCATCTGCGGACCATACATTGTGACGTAATAATGGAATCTGGGATACTACCATCTGCTAGCCATACATTGTGATATCATAATGGAATCCGTTATACTATTATCTGCTGACCATACATTGTGACATCATAATGGAATCCAGGATACTATTGGATACTATTATCTGCTGACCATACATTGTGACATACTAATGGAATCCTTGATACTACAATCTGCGGACCATACATTGTGACGTAATAATGGAATCTGGGATACTACCATCTGCTAGCCATACATTGTGATATCATAATGGAATCCGGGATACTATTATCTAATGACAATACATTGTGAGATCATAATGGAAACCTTGATACTACCATCTGCTGACCATATATTGTGACGTCATAATGGAATCCGGGATACTACCATCTGCTAGCCATACATTGTGACATCATAATGGAATCCGGGATACTATCATCTGATGACCATACATTGTGACATCATAATGGAATCCGGGATACTATTATCTAATGACAATACATTGTAATATCATAATGGAATACTTGATACTACTATCTGCTAGCCATACATTGTGACATCATAATGGAATCCTGGATACTATCATCTAATGACCATTCATTTTGACATCATAATGGAATCCTGGATACTATTATCTACTGATCATACATTGTGACGTCATAATAGAATCTGGGATACTATCATCTGCTGACCATACATTGTGACTTCATAATGGAATCCGGGATAGTATTATCTGCTGACAATGCATTGTGACATCATAATGGAATCCTTGATACTACCATCTGCTGACCATACATTGTGACGTAATAATGGAATCTGGGATACTACCATCTGCTAGCCACACATTATGATATCATAATGGAATCCGGGATACTATTATCTGCTGATCATACATTGTGACATCATAATGGAATCCAGGATACTATTGGATACTATTATCTGCTGACCATACATTGTGACATCATAATGGAATCCAGGATACTATTGGATACTATTATCTGCTGACCATACATTGTGACATCATAATGGAATCCAGGATACTATTGGATACTATTATCTGATGACCATACATTGTGACATCATAATGGAATCCAGAATGCTATTATCTGCTGAACATACATTGTGACATCATAATGGAATCCGGGATATTATTATCTAATGACAATACATTGTGACATCATAATGGAGTCCTTGATACTACCATCTGCTGACCATACATTGTGACGTCATAATAGAATCCGGGATACTACCATCTGCTAGCCATACATTGTGACAGTATAATGGAATCCTGGAAACTATCATCTAATGACCATTCATTGTGACATCATAATGGAATCCTGGATACTATTATCTACTGATCATACAATGTGACGTCATAATGGAATCTGGGATACTATCATCTGCTGACTATACATTGTGACTTCATAATGGAATCCGGGATACTGCAATCTGCTAGCCATACATTGTGACATCATAATGGAATCCTGGATAGTATTATCTGCTGACAATACATTGTGACATCCTAATGGAATCCTTGATATTACCATCTGCTGACCATACATTGTGACGACATAATGGAATCCGGGATACTACTATTTGCTAGCCATACATTGTGACATCATAATGGAAACCAGGATGCTATTATCTGCTGACCACACATTGTGACATCATAATAAAATCTGGGATACTATCATCTGATGACAATACATTGTGACATCATAATGGAATCCTTGATACTACCATCTGCTAACCATACATTGTGACGTCATAATGGAATCCGGGATACTACTATTTGCTAGCCAAACATTGTGACATCATAATGGAATCCTGGATACCATCATCTGATGACCAGGCAACAGAGGGTTGTAGTCAATGGAGTATATTCAGACCAAGGTCTTGTTACCAGTGGGGTACCTCAGGGATCTGTTCTGGGACCCATATTGTTTAATATCTTTATCAGCGAAATTGCAGAAGGCCTCGATGGTAAGGTGTCTCTTTTTGCTGATGACACAAAGATTTGTAACAGGGTTGATGTTCCTGGAGGGATACACCAAATGGAAAAGGACTTAGGAAAACTAGAGGAATGGTCAAAAATATGGCAACTAAAATTTAATGTTGATAAGTGCAAGATAATGCACCTGGGCCGTAAAAACCCAAGAGCAGAATATAAAATCAGTGATACAGTCCTAACCTCAGTATCTGAGGAAAGGGATTTAGGGGTCATTATTTCAGAAGACTTAAAGGCAGGCAGACAATGTCATAGAGCAGCAGGAAATGCTAGCAGAATGCTTGGGTGTATAGGGAGAGGCATTACTAGTAGAAAGAGGGAGGTGCTCATGCCGCTCTACAGAGCACTAGTGAGACCTCATTTGGAGTATTGTGCTCAGTACTGGAGACCATATCTCCAGAAGGATATTGATACTTTGGAGAGAGTTCAGAGAAGAGCTACTAAACTGGTACATGGATTGCAGGATAAAACTTACCAGGAAAGATTAAAGGACCTTAACATGTATAGCTTGGAAGAAAGACGAGACAGAGGGGATATGATAGAAACTTTTAAATACATAAAGGGAATCAACAAAGTAAAAGAGGAGAGAATATTTAAAAGAAGAAAAACTGCTACAAGAGGACATAGTTTTAAATTAGAGGGGCAAAGGTTTAAAAGTAATATCAGGAAGTATTACTTTACTGAGAGAGTAGTGGATGCATGGAATAGCCTTCCTGCAGAAGTGGTAGCTGCAAATACAGTGGAGGAGTTTAAGCATGCATGGGATAGGCATAAGGCCATCCTTCATATAAGATAGGGCCAGGGGCTATCCATAGTATTTAGTATATTGGGCAGACTGGATGGGCCAAATGGTTCTTATCTGCCGACACATTCTATGTTTCTATGTTTCTATGTTTCTATGTTTCTATGTTTCTATGTTTCTATTCATTGTGACATCATAATGGAATCCTGGATACTATTATCTCCTGACCATACATTGTGACTTCATAAAGAAATACGGGATACTACCATCTGCTAGCCATACATTGTGACGCCATAATGGAATCCGGGATACAACCATCTGCTGACCATACATTGTGACTTCATAATGGAATCCTGGATACTATTATCTAATGACAATGCATTGTAACATCATAATGGAGTCCTTGATACTACTATCTGCTGACCATACATTGTGACATCATAATGGAATCCGGCATACTATCATCTGATGACCATACATTGTGACATCATAATGAAATCCTGGATACTAATATCTAATGACAATACATTGTGACATCATAATGGAATCCTTGATACTACCATCTGCGGACCATACATTGTGACGTAATAATGGAATCTGGGATACTACCATCTGCTAGCCATACATTGTGATATCATAATGGAATCCGTTATACTATTATCTGCTGACCATACATTGTGACATCATAATGGAATCCAGGATACTATTGGATACTATTATCTGCTGACCATACATTGTGACATACTAATGGAATCCTTGATACTACAATCTGCGGACCATACATTGTGACGTAATAATGGAATCTGGGATACTACCATCTGCTAGCCATACATTGTGATATCATAATGGAATCCGGGATACTATTATCTAATGACAATACATTGTGAGATCATAATGGAAACCTTGATACTACCATCTGCTGACCATATATTGTGACGTCATAATGGAATCCGAGATACTAACATTTGCTAGCCAAACAATGTAACATCATAATGGAATCCGGGATACTATCATCTGATGACCATACATTGTGACATCATAATGAAATCCTGGATACTAATATCTAATGACAATACATTGTGACATCATAATGGAATCCTTGATACTACCATCTGCGGACCATACATTGTGACGTAATAATGGAATCTGGGATACTACCATCTGCTAGCCATACATTGTGATATCATAATGGAATCCGTTATACTATTATCTGCTGACCATACATTGTGACATCATAATGGAATCCAGGATACTATTGGATACTATTATCTGCTGACCATACATTGTGACATACTAATGGAATCCTTGATACTACAATCTGCGGACCATACATTGTGACGTAATAATGGAATCTGGGATACTACCATCTGCTAGCCATACATTGTGATATCATAATGGAATCCGGGATACTATTATCTAATGACAATACATTGTGAGATCATAATGGAAACCTTGATACTACCATCTGCTGACCATATATTGTGACGTCATAATGGAATCCGAGATACTAACATTTGCTAGCCAAACAATGTAACATCATAATGGAATCCGGGATACTATCATCTGATGACCATACATTGTGACTTCATAAAGGAATCCGGGATACTATCATCTGATGACCATACATTGTGACATCATAATCGAATCCTGGATACTATTATCTAATGATAATACATTGTGACGTCATAAAGGAATCCGGGATACTACTATCTGCTCGCCATACATTGTGACATCATAATGGAATCCTGGATACTATCATCTAATGACCATTCATTTTGACATCATAATGGAATCCGGGATACTACCATCTGCTAGCCATACATTGTGACATCATAATGGAATCCGGGATACTATTATCTACTGATCATACATTGTAACGTCATAATAGAATCTGGGATACTATCATCTGCTGAGCATACATTGTGACGTCATAATGGAATCCGGGATACTACCATCTGCTAGCCATACATTGTGACATCATAATGGAATCCGGGATACTATCATCTGATAACCATACATTTTGACATCATAATGGAATCCTGGATACTACCATCTGCTGACCACACATTGTAACTTCATAATAAAATCTGGGATACTATCATCTGATGACAATATATTGTGACATCATAATGGAATCCTTGATACTACCATCTGCTAACCATACATTGTGACGTCATAATGGAATCCGGGATACTACCATTTTCTAGCCAAACATTGTGACATCATAATGGAATCCTCGATACTATCATCTGATGACCATTCATTGTGACATCATAATGGAATCCTGGATACTATCATCTGCTAACCATACATTGTGATGTCATAATGGAATCTGGGATACTATTATCTGCTGACCATACATTGTGACATCATAATGGAATCCGGAATACTATCATCTGCTGACCATACATTGTGACATCATAATGGAATTCGGAATACTATTATCTGATGACCATATATTGTGACATCATAATGGAATCCGGCATACTATCTTCTGATGACCATACATTGTGAGATCATAATGGAATCCGGCAAACTATCTTCTGATGACCATACATTGTGAGATCATAATTGAATCCAGGATGCTATTATCTAATGACAAGACATTGTGACATCATAATTGAGTCCTTGATACTACCATCTGCATACATTGTGACGTCATAATGAAATCCGGGATACTACCATCTGCTAGCCATACATTGTGACATCATAATGGAATCTGAGATACTATAATCTGATGACCATACATTGTGACGTCATAATGGAATCCTTGATACTATCATCTGCTAACCATACATTGTGATGTCATAATGGAATCCGGGATACTACTATCTGCTAGCCATACATTGTGACATTATAATGGAATCCTGGATACTATCATCTAATGACCATTCATTGTGACATCGGTATGGAATCCTGGATACTATTATCTACTGATCATACATTGTGACGTCATAATAGAATCTGGGATACTATCATCTGCTGACCATACATTGTGACTTCATAATGGAATCTGGGATACTGCAATCTGCTAGCCATACATTGTGACATCATTATGGAATCCTGGATAGTATTATCTGCTGACAATACATTGTAACATCATAATCGAATCCTTGATACTACCATCTGCTGACCATACATTGTGACGTCATAATGGAATCTGGGATACTACCCTCTGCTGACCATACATTGTGACATCATAATGGAATCCTGGATACTAATATCTAATGACAATACATTGTGACATCATAATGGAATACTTGATACTATCATCTGATAACCATACATTGTGACTTCTTAATGGAATCCGGGATACTACCATCTGCTAGCCATACATTGTGACTTCATAAAGGAATCCGGGATACTATCATCTGATGACCATACATTTTGACATCATAATGGAATCCTGGATACTATTATCAAATGACATCACATTGTGACATCATAATGGAATCCTTAATACTACCATCTGCTGAACATACATTGTGACGTCATAATGGAATCCGGGATACTACTATCTGCTAGCCATACAGTGTGACGTCATAATGGAATCCAGGATACTATTGGATACTACCATCTGCTGACCATACATTGTGACATCATAATGTAATACGGGATACTACCATTTGCTAGCCAAACATTGTGACATTATAATAGAATTCGGGATACTATTATCTACTGACCATCCATTGTGACTTCATAAAAGGAATACGGGATACTACCATCTGCTAGCCATACATTGTGAAGCCATAATGGAATCCAGGATGCTATTATCTGCTGACCATACATTGTGACATCATAATGGAATCCAGGATACTATTATACAATGACAATACATTGTGACATCATAATGGAATCCTTGATACTATCATCTGCTAACCATACATTCTGATGTTATAATGGAATCCGGGATACTACTATCTGCTAGCCATACATTGTGACATCATAATGGAATCCTGGATACTATCATCTAATGACCATTCATTGTGACATCATTATGGAATCCGGGATACTATTATCTACTGATCATACATTGTGACGTCATAATAGAATCTGGGATACTATCATCTGCTGACCATACATTGAGACTTCATAATGGAATCTGGGATACTGCAATGTGCTAGCCATACATTGTGACATCATAATAGAATCCTGGATAGTATTATCTGCTGACAATACATTGTGACATCATAATGGAATCCTTGATACTTCCATCTGATGACCATACATTGTGATGTCATAATGGAATCTGGGATACTACCATCTGCTAGCCATACATTATGATATCATAGAATCCGGGATACTACCATCTGCTGACCATACATTGTGACATCATAATTGAGTCCGGGATACTATTATCTAATGACAATACATTGTGACATCATAATGGAGTCCTTGATACTACTATCTGCCGACTATACATTGTGACATCTTAATAGAATCTGGGATACTATCATCTGCTGACCATACATTGTGACTTCATAAAGGAATCCTGGATACTATTATCTAATGACAATACATTGTGATATCATAATGGAGCCCTTGATACTACCATCTGCTGACCATACATTGTGACATCATAATGGAATTCTGGATACTATCATCTAATGACCATTTATTTTGACATTATAATGGAATCCGGGATACTACCATCTGCTAGCCATACATTGTGACATCATAATGGAATCCGGGATACTATTATCTCCTGATCATACATTGTGATGTCATAATAGAATCTGGGATACTATCATCTGCTGACCATACATTGTTACTTCATAATGGAATCCTGGATACTGCAATCTGCTAGCTATACATTGTGACATCATAATGGAATCCTTGATACTACCATCTGCTGACCATACATTGTGACGTAATAATGGAATCTGGGATACTACCATCTGCTAGCTAAACATTGTGATATCATAATGGAATTCGGGATACTATTATCTGCTGACCATACATTGTGACATCATAATGGAGTCCTTGATATTACCATCTGCTGAACATACATTGTGACATCATAATTGAATCCGGGATACTATCATCTGATGACCACACATTGTGACATGATAATGGAATCCTGGATACTATTATCTAATGACAATACATTGTGACATCATAATGGAATACTTGATACTATCATCTGCTAACCATACATTGTGATGTCATAATGGATTCCGGGATATTACTATCTGCTAGCCATACATTGTGACATCATAATGGAATCCTGGATACTATTATCTAATGACAATACATTGTGACATCATAATGGAATACTTGATACCATCATCTGCTGACCATACATTGTGACTTCATAATGGAATCCGGGATACTGCAATCTGCTAGCCATACATTGTGACATCATAATGGAATCCTGGATATTACCATCTGCTGACCATACATTGTGATATCATAATGGAATCCGGGATACTATTATCTGCTGACCATACATTGTGACATCATAATGGAATCCAGGATACTATTGGATACTATTATCTGCTAACCATACATTGTGACATCATAATGGAATCCAGGATGCTATTATCTGCTGACATTACATTGTGACATCATAATGGAATCCGGGATACTATTATCTAATGACAATACATTGTGACATCATAATGGAGTCCTTGATACTACTATCTGCCGACTATACATTGTGACGTCATAATGGAATCCGTTATACTACTATCTGCTGACCATACATTGTGACCTCATAATAGAATCCTGCATAGTATTATCTGCTGACAATACATTGTGACATCATAATGGAATCCTTGATACTTCCATCTGATGACCATACATTGTGATGTCATAATGGAATCTGGGATACTACCATCTGCTAGCCATACATTATGATATCATAATAGAATCTGGGATACTACCATCTGATAGCCATACATTGTGATATTATAATGGAATCCTGGATACTATCATCTGCTGACTATACATTGTGACTTCATAATGGAATCCGGGATACTGCAATCTGCTAGCCATATGTAACATCCCAGAGTGGGGTTACTATACGCTTTTACCCCGCTACAATCTGCTAAGAGCATTAATATTGTCATCTGATGTGATTTCCCTCATGTCATTCACTACTGTGCATTTGAAACCATTTTAAATGTTATATTTTCCTTTGTAATGTCTCAGGTCTACCAGCAGGTGGCGGCATCATTGGTAGGCATAGTTTTAATGTTATGGCCATTCAGAATGGAACATTCCAGTTCTGTTCTGCCCCCCTGCTTAAGGGAAGTGGAGTTTCCCACGCCCTGCAGCAAGGGAGGGAAGAAACCAGTTAGATCCGGTGTGTTCCAGCTCTCCCTGCTAGGGGAAGGCTGTGTGAAGAGGAGCTCCCAGAGAAACAGAGATCCCAACCAAGGATTCAGGCTTTTGCTGAGGCCCAAAGCAATCTTCCCAGCCTGAGTTCCTTACCTCAGCTGGATGACAAAGAAAGCAGCCATCTTCAGAACTATCAGATCTCCAGGAAGAAACCACCATTCCCAGCGAGCAGTCCTGTAAGTACAGATTCCAAATACAAGGAGAAGATAAGTACCTCCATAGCTAGTCAGGCCCAAACAAAGCAGAAGATAGACAGAGAAGAAGACAGATACCTGCCAGATTCTTAAAGGTGTATGTACTAGATGCAGAAGATATATATAATTCCTGCCACATATTGCCAATACCTGCTGGGACCCTAGACTATTGCTGTAGCATTGTATGGATCTAGAGCTGCATAAGATAACCTCAAGTAAAGACAAGTTGGACCCTATTCTCTGTGTGGAATTCCATCATTCCTCAGTTACTCCTATTTACAACACTCAATTTGTTGCATGTGAGCCAGGATACAGGAGTCCGGCCGTACTAAGGTAGGAGACACCGTTGACACAATACAGAGACAATATCCCCCTCTGGCATTCCTAACCTAGTACATGAGCTATACCATCTTAAAGGGCCCTTTTACAGTACCTGCGCAAGCTGCAAATGCGTCACAAACTTAGTTACACCTAAATCTGACCCACTGCATAGCAGCCCCAATGACCCAGTGTCCTGCTCATTGCATAAAGTGGCGTCACGGGAACAGGATCGGATATAATTGTCTGCCTACATCTGTCCAACAGAACCGGATCCAATAGTGTCCCCCACCAGGATTTACCTTTGTGCCTTACTGCATGTACTTATTGCTGAGGAGTGTGGACTTGCATCAGTTGCAGCACAGTGGCAGCGCAGGGGTTAAGCGGCTATCCCAGATATCTCCACCCAGCAGAGGGGAGGGAACCAAACAGCCTGTCTCCACAGAGAAAGCATTCCTACAGCATCAGAAACAAAAGGGTTGAATACAAGTTCCTAGGAGGACAAAGAGATTGCTGCCCATACAGGAAGCAGGAAGTAAAGCGGCAGCCATTTTAAGAAAGGGAAAACAGCATTGTCTTCATTGTATAAGGGAGAATCGTCTGCTATTACACCTGAGTGAGTACAATTGTGCAAATAACCTTGCTAAAGACTGTTAATAGTTGTTATCTGTCTGCCAGAGCACCATACGTCCCGAAATTGAGCAGTTGCAGCGACTCTTAAAGGAGCCACGCACCAATTTCTCTGCAGTCACCCATAGCAACCTGCATCTAAAATTGCATTGTAGCCAGTACTAATCCCTCTAATCTGGTACTGGGCATCAAGGGACATGTCTGACAATGAAGATAGCACCCACTTTGACCGCAGCGATCCACCAGCGGCAGCCACCTGCATTATGCCTCTCACTATGCCATACTATTTTGGGGCACCCTGGCTCCCAAGTTACTCAGGAGAACCCCATTCACTCATGGAATTCCATGATAAAATGCTAGCCACGTTTAAGCTATATCCTGTATGACAGGATCAGAAATGGAAATCCTGATTGGCCAATTACAGGGAGCTGCGCTCCAGGAGGTCAAGTCCTGGCCCCAGTCAGAGCGGAAAACCGCTGAGCAGATCCTAGACCGACTCAGTACCACCTTTGAGACTAGGACCGCCTCTGAACTTAAAATGCGCTTCTTTGGAAAGCGGCAGAAGGCAAAGGAGACCTTGAGAGACTTTGCCCTGTCCCTGCAGGAAGCACTGCGAACTGTTATTCAGATTGATCCTCGTAAAACTGAGGGACAAGACCAAACCCTCAGGGAACAGTTTATTGAAGGTGTCCTTGATGAATCCCTCAAACGTCAGCTGAAGATGCTTTCAGCTCAGCACCCAGATACCCCTTTCTTGGACTTTAAAGAACTTGCTATTGGCATTCTAGGGGAAAGTCACCAAGCTGAACCTCCTGAATACAAGAAGGCAGAGACCGCACTACGGCCTGCTACTCACAGCCAAATAGCTGAGCACAGAGCTCAGGCACCCGTTCCAGATACTGTAGCAGCTCTGACCGCTCAAGTCTCCCTCTTAGCTGAGAATATGGAGAGGATGAGGAAACAGCTAGAGCGACTAGAACAGCAACCCAAGGTGGGGAAAGGAACTTTTGCAAACAGAGGCCGCTCTACACCCAGTCCACAAGAATATCAACGTCAGCCAGTCAGTAGATTGCCAGACCCCGGTTATCAAAACATCAGGGAACAGCGATGCCTGCATTGTCAGAAGTATGGACACATTGCAAAGGACTGCCGTCAGTTAAACGGGCATCCCCTGAGGTCGAGGACCGCCCCTCGGGAGGAAGAATACTAGGTCCCAAAGATCCAGCCTTTATGCCAAGGTATGTGGGCGCCCGCCCCATGGTGGAAGTCGACATTAACGGAGTGAAGTTTTCTGATTTAATTGATACCGGATCTCAAGGGACTACCATCCGCCAAACAGCATTTGACACACGCCGAAACGGAGCCCAACTGATACAACCTCCTGAATCTTGGCTCCAGATCATAGCTACCAATGGCAAACCAGTGCCTATACTAGGTTATTGGGAACCTACCTTACAGATTGAGGATACTGAACTCTCATGTCAAGGAGTAATCGTGATTCAGGTCCCAGATGATGACAATTGCCCTGTGGTCCTGGGAATGAATGTACTCAGCAATTGCTACCCTGAAGTGCTGAAAGCCTTAAAGAAAACCCTGCTGACTACACCACAGGAAACTCAGTGGGTTATACACCAGACCATTCGAGTGCTATCCGCCCAATCTGCCGTGTCCGCATCAAGGATGCTTATCCTATCAAACTCCAGCCTGGAGCAGAGACTCTGATATGGTGCAAGGCTTGCATTGGTATCCAAAGTCAAGATTATCAGGCCCTTGTGGAGCCAATACATCTTCAGGATCATCCCCTCGTCCTCGCCGCTAGGAGCGTGGTCACCGTGTCCCAAGATAAGGTACCTATACGCTTCGTCAATCTGGGTGATGAAGCTGTGAAATTTAAAAAAGCACTATCCAGTGGCCTGCTTATACCACATCTGCCAGCAGGATATCCTGGATTATCCCACTGCTGCGGCTCAACAATCACTCCAAACAGTGGAGGAAGCCAAAGACCCGCCAGAACAGCACTGGTGGACCAAACTACACATCGGGGATACTACAACCTCTGCCGAGCAACTCAACGGTGTGCTGGACTTAGTCAAACAACACCATCAAGTCTTCAGCAAACATTCTCTGGACTATGGTCAGACTCGCTTAATACAGCACACCATTCCAACCGGCACTCATCCTCCAATCAAAGAGAGATACCGACCAGTCCCTCCTGCCATGTACCAGCAAGTGAAGAAGATGGTTCAGGATATGAAGACAGCTAATGTCATCCAGGATAGTCACAGCCCCTGGGCTGCCCCCTTAGTCCTGGTAAAGAAGAAGGATGGAACCATCTGTTTTTGTGTGGACTACCGTAAGATCAACAACATTACGCACAAGGATGCGTACCCCCTGCCACGAATTGAAGAATCCCTGGCAGCTCTGGGATCCGCTGCCTACTTTTCAACTCTTGATCTAACCAGTGGCTATTGGCAAGTTCCCATGGCACCAGAAGATAAAGAAAATACAGCGTTTGCCACCCCAATGGGTCTGTTTGAGTTCAACAACATGCCATTCGGGCTATGCAACGCCCCTGGGACATTTCAGAGACTCATGGAAAGATGTCTTGGACACAAAACTTTGAGACTGTGTTGTTGTACCTGGATGACGTGATCATCTACTCTAAGACCTATGAGGAACATTTACAGCACCTGGCAGAAGTGTTCCAGACTTTGACTCAGCATGGACTGAAAGTGAAACCTTCAAAGTGTCACTTACTGAAGCCCCAAGTGAAATATCTGGGACATGTTGTGAGTGCAGAAGGTGTGAGACCGGACCCTGACAAAATAGCAGCAGTACAAAGCTGGCCGGCTCCCAAAACAGTCAAAGAGGTCAAGAGCTTCCTCGGATTTGCAAGTTACTATCGTAGATTTATCCCACACTTTGCTCAGATTGCGGAACCTATCCAGGAGCTTGTGAAAGGGCACCCTAAAGGATGTCAGAATTCCAAAATACCAGTGGAGTGGAATGAAGAGAGAGAAGCTGCTTTCCAACTGTTGAAAGGAAAAAAAACTGAACCTCCAGTCCTGGGTTATCCTGACTACAGCCATTTTGCCTATATACCGATGCAAGTAAGAAAGGTTTGGGAGCGGTACTATCTCAGACGCAAGCTGGAACTGAAAGAGTCATCGCCTATGCAAGCAGATCTTTACGAGAGCCAGAGCGGAATGACCATAACTACAGTTCGTTCAAACTGGAGTTCCTAGCCTTGGTCTGGGCTGTCACTGAGAAATTCAAGGACTACCTAGCTGCTACACCTTTCACAGTCTACACCGACAATAATCCGCTAGCTCACTTGAACACTGCACGTCTGGGAGCTCTAGAACAAAGATGGGCCTCTAGACTGGCCAACTTCAACTTTACCATTAAGTACCGTACTGGGAAATCTAATGACAATGCCGATGCTTTGTCTAGGCTACCTGCCCAGAAAGAACCAATTTCTACTGATGATCAGTGGGAAGATGTGGAGATGCCAATATTCTACTCCCGATTTGCCCGACAGGAGGCCCTACACACTAGGCGCCTGACCTCTAAAGTCACTTGTTTTCCACAGACCTGTGACCCCTCACCTCCAGTCGAGAAAGAACTGTGGATTAAACTACAATCAGAGAGCAGAGCCATTGGAGAACTGTTGGATTATTTTTACAGCGGGCGCATACCGGAGAGAATCCGACGGTGGAGAGCTGACTCAGAACTAGTTCGCCTCTGGCGACAACGGAAACTACTCTTCCTACAAAGAGACCTACTCCTCAGGAGAACGCTTGATCCAGTCACCTGTGAGCGCCTCCACCAGATAGTGGTGCCTCGAAGAGATGCCAAGATGGTGATGGACATGTACCATAACCGGTCTGGTCACTTTTGAATCCAAAAGACGGAAGCCACCATCAGACGACGTTTCTACTGGATTGACATGAGAAGTGACATTGAAACCTGGTGTCAACAGTGTCCCACCTGTGCAGTGGCAAAAAGGGAAAGACATGATCAGCGAGCCCCCCTTCATCCAATAGTGAGTAAAGGTCCTCTTGAAATCGTGGCAATCGACCACGTGAAACTGGAACCCAGCAGATCTGGGTATGTCTATGCTATGACCATCATAGACCACCTATACAAAGTTTGTTGTGGCTGTACCTGTAAAGGACTTAACTGCAAAAACTACTGCTGCTGCCATGTGGAAGAGCTTCATTCTGCCGTATGGGTGTCCTGACAAAATACTCACTGATCAGGGATCTGCATTCGAGTCTCAGTTATTCTATGAACTTTGTGCCTTGTACAACTGCAAAAAACTGAGAACTACCGCATACCACCATCAGGGAAACGGACTGTTCGAAAAAATAAATCAGACGCTGATCAACATGCTCAAGGCTGTGCCGCCTCACCAGCGGTCTGATTGGCTGTTACTCCTCCCTGAATTAGTGTACATGTACAACAATACAACCCATTGCTCTACTGGGTACACTCCATACTATCTCATGTTCGGAAGACATGGCCGTCTACCTGCAGATCTTGCCCTTGACGTCCCTGTGCCGGACGCTGAACCACTCCTTCCCCAATCTGAGTGGGTCAAAGAGCATCAGAAACGCCTGGAGGACGCTAAAGAAATAGTGGACTCTAAAATAGAGAAGGCGCAACAAAAACAAAAACAGGACTTTGATATGCGTGCCCATGCTGAGCCCTTACAACCTGGAGACCAGGTCTGGCTAAAAAACAATCACCCTCTAAGCAAACTGGATAGTCGCTGGGAGCGTGAGCCATATACAATAGGGGCCATTCCCTCATCAGAGGTCTACGAAATCCAGAGAGAGGATAAAGGTACTCAGCGAGTCCAATGTAACAGGCTTAAGAAATGCCTACAGGAACCTGTTCAAGAGCAGCCAAGAGAAGAGGATACATCACCCGGGCTGCCATTGTCTTCAGAAAGTAGAGTAGCTTCCCAGAGTTGCTTCCCATGTTTGACCCCCTTCAGTGGTTATTCCAGCCTCAGATTCGAGTCCTGATGCCAGTTGCTGAGACTACTCCAAGTCAGACAGCTGATCCTCCTGCACACGTCCAAGACTCTACTTCTACCCCTGGAGACTCGGAACTGCCCTTGCGGAGATCCCAATGGACCAATAAAGGTAAACCACCTGCCCGTTATCAGGAATCCTTTAAAACCAGTGTTTAGCTACAGAGACAATAAGAGCCAAGCCATGGACACATTTTGACTGGTAAGAAACATTGCCTACTGTTTATTGTTGACATTTTGGCCTTTTTCATTTTACCTTTTTTGTGCCTGGACTTAATGGACTCCATCTATCAGCAAAACCATACTTCATATTGGATTACAAATTATTTTTGATTTTTGTGTTTTTTTTCCCTACTTGATACAAGTTATGCAACGTTTCAAGCTTGCACCCAAAGAAAGGACTCAAATGTATACCTGAGCTTTTTGTGACTTATAATGTTTAAATATGACACTAATTTTGCTTACATGTTTACAGGTTGTGCAACGTTCAAGTACTCGTGCCCATTGTATGGACTCTTTTACAGATGCCGCAATGTGAATTTATTTTTGTGAAACTGCACACACTTTTGCCTTTAGCCAGAGCAGTAGTACCTTACTTTTGTGTGTCTTGCCTTACAGCTCTGGTCTCTTTACACGGGCTGCCTATCTGGACGTTTAATTCTAATGGCCTACACCCGGTGTTATGTATCCTAGGTACCCAGGGTAGGACCAAGTGGTAAGTCCCAGGCAGATCCAGCAAGGGTACCCCGCTGCTTCGAGAATGGCTAGGGGAATCATGTACCCCTCCTTCTCGCTTGTTATATGTACCAGGAATGGTAATGGGGCTTCTAAAACCCCATCCTGGTGTGTCTTCCAGGAGTTTCATGGGATTATCATACCCTCCTCCTGTGACATTGCCAGAAGGAGGCAATGGAGACAATAAATACCTCCCCTTCTGAGCTTTTTGCCTAAGGTACGGGCCCTCAAACCTTAGAGCCACAATTTAGCTACCTCACAGTCATCATAGTGATCGTGCTATAAGCCAAATTTCTTCAGGCTATGGTGCAGGGAAGGTAATACAGGATAAAGCCACCCTTCTATTTGCCAGTATTTCATTACACCATGGTGGGATTATGGAGTAAAGACACCCCCATGCTTTCTTTGATGTTTAAAGGATCCAGAACATACAAAGTCAGTCAGTAATGTTTGCTTTGTGCAGTATTTAGGTTACCTGGTTATACCAAGAGAAGGAAACTGTGTGTTGGATACCTTACTCTAGCGGGCAGGAACCTCGAGATAGCCATCTCATGTTTGTCTATATATGTCATTATATGTATTTCAGGCAGCCCTTTGTATTAATTTGGGTACCCCCCAGAGCTCATTCCTCTTATCCTAAGCACAAGCCGAGGACTGCTTGATTCAAAGTAAGGGGGAATGTAACATCCCAGAGTGGGGTTACTATACGCTTTTACCCTGCTACAATCTGCTAAGAGCATTAATATTGTCATCTGATGTGATTTCCCTCATGTCATTCACTACTGTGCAGTTGAAACCGTTTTAAATGTTATATTTTCCTTTGTAATGTCTCAGGTCTACCAGCAGGTGGCGGCATCATTGGTAGGCATAGTTTAAATGTTATGGCCATTCAGAATGGAACATTCCAGTTCTGTTCTGCCCCCCTGCTTAAAGGAAGTGGAGTTTCCCACGCCCTGCAGCAAGGGAGGGAAGAAACCAGTTAGATCCGGTGTGTTCCAGCTCTCCCTGCTAGGGGAAGGCTGTGTGAAGAGGAGCTCCCAGAGAAACAGAGATCCCAACCAAGGATTCAGGCCTTTGCTGAGGCCCAAAGCAATCTTCCCAGCCTGAGTTCCTTACCTCAGCTGGATGACAAAGAAAGCAGCCATCTTCAGAACTATCAAATCTCCAGGAAGAAACCACCATTCCCTGCGAGCAGTCCTATAAGTACAGAATCCATATACAAGGACAAGATAAGTACCTCAATAGATAGTCAGCCCAAACAAAGGAGAAGATAGACAGAGAAGAAGACAGATACCTGCCAGATTCTTAAAGGTGTATGTACTAGATGCAGAAGATATATATAATTCCTGCCACATATTGCCAATACCTGCTGGGACCCTAGACTATTGCTGTAGCATTGTATGGATCTAGAGCTGCATAAGATAACCTCAAGTAAAGACAAGTTGGACCCTATTCTCTGTGTGGAATTCCATCATTCCTCCATTACTCCTATTTACAACACTCAATTTGTTGCATGTGAGCCAGGATACAGGAGTCCAGCCGTACTAAGGTAGGAGACACCGTTGACACAATACAGAGACAATATCCCCCTCTGGCATTCCTAACCTAGTACATGAGCTATACCATCTTAAAGGGCCCTTTTACAGTACCTGCGCAAGCTGCAACTGGCGTCACGAACTTAGTTACACCTAAATCTGACCCACTGCATAGCAGCCCCAATGACCCAGTGTCCTGCTCATTGCACATACATTGTGACATCATAATGGAATCCTGGATAGTATATTCTGCTGACCATACATTGTGACATCATAATGGAATCCTTGATACTACCATTTGCTGACCATACATTGTGACGTAATAATAAAATCTGGTATACTACCATCTTCTGACCATACATTGTGACATCATAATGGAATCCGGGATACTACCATCTGCTGACCATACATTGTGACATCATAATAGAATCCGGGATACTACTATCAGATGACCATACATTGTGACATCATTATGGACCCATGGATACTATTATCTACTCATCATACATTGTGACATCATAATAGAATCTGGGATACTATCATCTGATGACCATACATTGTGACTTCATAATGGAATCCTGGATACTATTATCTAATGACAATACATTGTGACATCATAATGGAATCCTTGATACTACCATCTGCTGACCAAACATTGTGACATCATAATGGAATCGGAGATACTATCATCTAATGACCATTCATTGTGACATCATAATGGAATCCTGGATACTATTATCTGATGACCATACATTGTGACATCATAATGGAATCCGGGATACTATTGGATACTATCATCTTCTGACCGTACATTGTAACATCATAATGGAATCCAGGGTGCTATTATCTGCTGACCATACATTGTGACATCATAATGGAATCCGGGATACTATTATCTAATGACAATACATTGTCACATCATAATGGAGTCCTTTATACTACCATCTGCTAACCATGAAATTGTGACGTCATAATGGAATCTGGGATACTACCATCTGCTAGCCATACATTGTGATATCATAATGGAATCCGGGATACTACCATCTGCTGAACATACATTGTGACATCATTATGGAATGCCGGATACTATTATCTACTGATCATACATTGTGACATTATAATAGAATCTGGGATACTATCATCTGCTGACCATACATTGTGACTTCATAATGGAATCCTGGATACTATTATCTGCTGACCATACATTGTGACATCATAATAGAATCCAGGATGCTATTATCTGCTGACAATACATTGTGACATCATAATGGAATCCTGTAAACTATTATCTGGTGACCATAAATTGTGACATCATAATGGAATCCGGGATACTATAATCTACTGACAATAAATTGTGATGTCATAATGGACTCTGGGATACTACCATCTGCTAGCCATACATTGTGACATCATAATGGAATCCCGGATACTATTATATGCTGACCATACATTGTGACATCATAATGGAATCCAGGATACTATCATCTGCTGACCATACATTGCGACATCATAATGGATTCCGGGATACTATCATCTGATGACCATACATTGAGACGTCATAATGGTATCCAGGATACTATTATCTGATGACAATACATTATGATATTATGATGCATTCCCATATGCTACCATCTACTGACCACACATTGTGACATCATAACTGAATCCGGGATACTATTATCTGCTGACCATACATTGTGACATCATAATGGAATCCTGGATACTATTATATGCTGACCATACATTGTGACCTCATAATGGAATCCTGGATGCTATTATCTGCTGACCAAACATTGTGACATCATAATGGAATCTGGGATACTACCCTGTGCTAGCCATACATTGTGACATCATAACGGAATCCTGGATACTATTATCTGCAGACCATACATTGTGACATCATGATGGAATCCAGGATACTATCATCTGATGACCATACATTGTGACGTCATAATGGAATCCGGGATACTACCATCTGCTAACCATACATTGTGACGTCAAAATGGAATCCGGGATACTACCATCTACTGACCATACATTGTGACATCATAATGGAATCCAGGATACTAATATCTGATCACCATACATTGTGACATCATAATGGAATCCTGGATACTATTATCTAATGACAATATATTGTGACTTTATAAAGGAATGCGGAATACTACCATCTGCTAGCCATACATTGCGACATCATAATGGAATCCTGGATACTATTATCTGCTGACAATACACTGTGACATCATAATAGAATCCTTGATACTACCATCTGCTGATCATACATTGTGACGCCATAATGGAATCCGGGATTCTATTATATGCTGACCATACATTGTGACATTATAATAGAATCCGGAATACTATCATCTGATATGACCATACATTGTGACATCATAATGGAATCCGGGATACTACCATCTGCTAGCTATACATTGTGACATCATAATGTAATCCGTTATACTATCATCTGATGACCATACATTGTGACATCATAATGGAATACAGGATACTACCATCTGCTGACCATATATTGTGACGTCATAATGGAATCCGGAATACTACCATCTGCTAGCAATACATTGTGTCATCATAATGGAATCCTGGATACTACTATCTGCTGACCAAACATTGTGACTTCATAATGGAATCCGGGATACTATCATCTGATGACCATACATTGTGACATCATAATGGAATCCTCGATACTATTATCTAATGACAATACATTCTGACATCATAATGGAATCCTTGATACTACCATCTGCTGACCATACATTGTGACGTCATAATGGAATCCTGGATACTATTATCTGATGACCATTTATTGTGACATCATAAAGGTATCCGGAATACTATCATCTGATGACCATGAATTGTGACATCATAATGGAATCCGGGATACTATCATTTGCTGACCATACATTGTGACATCATAATGGAATCCGGAATACTATCATCTGCTGACCATACATTGTGATGTCATAATGGAATCCAGGATACTATCATCTGCTAGCGATACATTGTGACATCATAATGGAATATGGGATACTATCATCTGCTGAACATACATTGTGACGTCATAATGGAATCCGGGATACTACTATCTGCTGGCCATACATTGCAACATCATAATGGAATCCTGGATACTATTATCTGCTGACAATACGCCAAGAGTTTGTTAGTAGGAGAGGGGCTTTGCATCAGTTTTCCCCCCATCATCCTACAGTTAGTCTGTCCACTCGTATCCACATCAGGATCGTGGTCACACTTTGCCTCTGTGCAGAGCACACATTTGATATTATTGTCAGTGTACCCTGCACAGTTTCAGCCCAAGCTCCCGTGTTTCCCCTGATGAGCTTTTTACTCATCCTTTCAGCGAAACATGCGTGTAGGGATCAGGCAGACGAGGGCTTTCTAGGGCGCACAAATTCCAGGGTTAGGTTCCTGCTTGTGACTGGTCACGGGGATCCGTGGTCAGGTCACTTAGGTCATTGTAGGTCCCTAGGGTATTACTAGGGCCAGCTAACCTAGCATCCTTAACCCTGCGTTTTACAACTGCCTCTAGCAACGGTGTGTACATCCATTAACACCGGCTAGGCATCTGTTGTACCAAGGAGCATCTCATCAGAGCGGTAGGAACACCTGGTTATCTTATGGTGCCGCCGAGCACCTCTTGTTCCTTTAATGTGTTTTGGTTGCTAGTACCATTATTACCTGCGTGGTAAACCTCCGCATTGCTTCCTTCTTTGTATTTAGTGTATCCAATTATCGTGGGACCAATTTTCTATGTTTATCATATTAAATGTTAAGTTTTAATAATTGATCACTTACTCTATAAATTCGACCATACATTGTGACATCATAATGGAATCCAGGATATTATCATCTGATGACCATTCATTGTGACATCATAATGGAATCCGGGATACTACAATCTGCTAGCCAAACATTGTGACATCATAATGGAATACTGGATACTATCATGTGCTGACCATACATTGCGACATCATAATGGGATCCGGGAATCTATCATCTGCTAGCCATACATTGTGACATCATAATAAAATCCGGGACACTTTCATCTGCTAGCCATACATTGTGACATCTTAATGGAATCCGATATACTATTATCTGCAGACCATACATTGTGACATCATAATGGAATCCTGGATACTATTATCTACTGACCATACTGTACATTGTGACATCATAATGGAATCCAGGATACTATCATCTGCTGACCATACATTGTGACATCATAATAGAATCCGAGATACTATCATCTGCTGACCATATATTGTGCTATCATAATAGAATCTGGGATACTCCCATCTGCTGACTTCACATTGTGATATCATAATGGAATCCGGGATACTATTATCTGCTGACCATACATTGTGACATCATAATTGAATCCAAAATACTATTATCTGCTAAAAATACATTGTGACATCATAATGCATTCCCATATTCTACCATCTGCTGACCATATATTGTGACATCATAATGGAATTGGGAAACTACCATCTGCCAACCATACATTGTGACATCATAATGGAATCTGAGATACTATCATCTACTGGTGTAGGTTTATAGTGGCTCACCCTTCTGATTACCAGGGTAGGTGCTCTAACTATGATGTGGTTCACCCTGACCACATAAGGGTTAACACTAAAGAATTAATAAATAAATTATAGTGAGCACTCAATACCTGTTGTCATATACCGGGTCTATTGCATTATATCTCATTTATTTCATAAAATTATGCATACATTATATTAGATTAGGATAAAAATAGACAATATGTAATATATATATATGATGCCTTGGTCTATAAAAATCACAATATATGAAAAAATTGCAGTTTAGTATTACTGATAAATCAATTTATAAAAACCAATATAAACACATTTGTATTAAGAACATTTATATTAAGAGCAATAATATGTCATAAAAACAAATTGTTGCTAAAATATGTCCTCATGAGCGTTGCAACTTTGTTCCTTGCGCTATTAAGTCCCAATTGTGTCTTGCGTTAAATAAGAAGGGGAGAAGAGGCTATTTCACAGATTTGTGTGGTATGTTCATAAGTATATGGATCCAGTGGTACTCACTGTTAGAAGTCCGGCTTGTGTAAAACTGTCCCTGGTGGCGTCCCACCACAGGTCAGTACACTCACCTGGTTCGCTTATGGCACTGTGGAGTATCTCCTGATACTCGGTATCCGCGGTATCGTTACGGTTGTTTGCAGATCTGCTCCCAAGTGGCCGCTGTGCGTCCCACGTGCAGCTGGCGTCCTGCGCTTTTTGCCGGCACTGCACGTAGTCAGGGCGCTGGTGAAGTCTTTACCTATAGGTTGCTTCAAGACTCCTTTGAAATGCCAGGGATAATCTCAATCACCGTCTGTGCGGTCGGGTCCGTAACTGCGCGTGCTGATCAGCTCCAATGTGTTTCAGGTGTCTTGTCCACTATAAGGGTCCCATCCGCTTAGCGGATGGGACCCTTATAGTGGACAAGACACCTGAAACACATTGGAGCTGATCAGCACGCGCAGTTACGGACCCGACCGCACAGACGGTGATTGAGATTATCCCTGGCATTTCAAAGGAGTCTTGAAGCAACCTATAGGTAAAGACTTCACCAGCGCCCTGACTACGTGCAGTGCCGGCAAAAAGCGCAGGACGCCAGCTGCACGTGGGACGCACAGCGGCCACTTGGGAGCAGATCTGCAAACAACCGTAACGATACCGCGGATACCGAGTATCAGGAGATACTCCACAGTGCCATAAGCGAACCGGGTGAGTGTACTGACCTGTGGTGGGACGCCACCAGGGACAGTTTTACACAAGCCGGACTTCTAACAGTGAGTACCACTGGATCCATATACTTATGAACATACCGCACAAATCTGTGAAATAGCCTCTTCTCCCCTTCTTATTTAACGCAAGACACAATTGGGACTTAATAGCGCAAGGAACAAAGTTGCAACGCTCATGAGGACATATTTTAGCAACAATTTGTTTTTATGACATATTATTGCTCTTAATATAAATGTTCTTAATACAAATGTGTTTATATTGGTTTTTATAAATTGATTTATCAGTAATACTAAACTGCAATTTTTTCATATATTGTGATTTTTATAGACCAAGGCATCATATATATATATTACATATTGTCTATTTTTATCCTAATCTAATATAATGTATGCATAATTTTATGAAATAAATGAGATATAATGCAATAGACCCGGTATATGACAACAGGTATTGAGTGCTCACTATAATTTATTTACTATCATCTACTGACCATATATTGTGATGTCATAATGGAATCCGGGATACTACCATCTGCTGATTATACATTGTGACGTCATAATGGAATCCGGGATACTACCATCTACTGACCATACATTGTGACATCATAATGGAATCCTAAATACTATTATCTGCTGACCATACATTGTGACATCATAATGGATTCCGCGATACTATCATTTGCTGATCATACATTGTCACATCATAATAGAATCCGGGATACTATTATCTAATGACAATACATTGTGACATCATAATGGAGTCCTTGATACTACCATCTGATGACTATACATTGAGACATCATAATGAAATCCTGGATACTAATATCTTCTGACCATGCATTGTGACATCATAATGGAATTCGGGATACTATTATCTCCTGGCAATACATAGTGAAGTCATAATGAAATCCGGGATACTACCATCTGCTGACCATACATTGTGACATCAGAATGGAATCCTGGATACTATTATCTGCTGACCATATATTGTAACATCATAATGGAATCCTAAATACTATTATCTGCTGACAATACATTGTGACATCATAATGCATTCCAGTATATTGCCATCTGCTGACCATACATTGTGATATCATAATGGAATCCGTGATACTACCATCTGCTGACAATAAATTGTGACGTCATAATGGAATCCGGGATACTACCATCTGCTAGCCATACATTGTGACATCATAATGGAATTTTGGATACTATTATCTGCTGACCATACATTGTGACATCATAATGGAATCCGGGATGCTAAAATCTGCTCGCCATACATTGTGATGTCATAATGAAATCCGGAATACTACCATCTGCTAGCCATACATTGTGACATCATAATGAAATCCTGGATACAATTATCTGCTGATCATACATTGTGACATCAGAATGGAATCCGGTATACTATCAATTGATGACCATACATTGTGACATCATAATGGAATCCTAAATACTATTATCTGCTAACCATACATTGTGACATCATAATGCATTCCCGTATACTACCATCTGCTGACCATACATTGTGACATCATAATGGAATCCGGGATACTACCATCGGCAGACCATACATTGTTACATCATAATGGAATCCGGGATACTAATATCTGCTGACTATACATTGTGACATCATAAAGGTATCCGGAATACTATCATCTGAAGACCATGAATTGTGACATCATAATGGAATCCAGGATACTACCATTTGCTGACAATACATTGTGACGCCATAATGGAATCCTGGATACTATTATCTGCTGACCATACATTGTGACAACATAATGGAATCCGGAATACTATCATCTGCTGACCATACATTGTGATGTCATAATGGAATCCAGGATACTATCATCTGCTAGCGATACATTGTGACATCATAATGGAATATGGGATACTATCATCTGCTGGCCATACATTGTGACGTCATAAGGAAATCCGGAATACTACCATCTGCTAGCCATACATTGTGACATCATAATGGAATCATGGATACTATCATCTGATGACCATATGCAGCACGCCAGACCTGCAGGGTATAGCGAAGCGAGGTCACGGTTATGGGCAATCGAGGGTTGCTCACTGTATTGGAGAACCCTGGGCAGGCATGCGGCAGTGAAGGAGAGGTAGACACAGTTCCTCTGGGGCACACTCTGTATGTAGGGACCAGGCCTGATGGTGGATGAGGTGCCCTGGATGTTACAGGTATTTTGAGTGCCTGGGGCAAGGTCCCTTTTGGATTCGTGACGCCAGTGCCTGTAACGGTGGCACACCGATTTATAGTTGGAATAACTGAGGTACACAGATGGTATAGTGAACCAAACTTTGCTTTACTGAACAGTCCAACTTTGTACATACAGATGGTAACACAGTCCTTTAGATCACTGCTTTACAAGCAGGCTTTATTCCACACGATGGCAGGTAGTAATTATGCAAGATACTCAGAGGGTAAATCCACAATGCACTCAGAATCAGGTTGTACCTTTCCTCAGAAATAGCGTACACTGTCCTTTTCTAGCACTCCTGTCTGGCTTCAATCCCAAGGCCCGGATGCCTAAATGGTGGCTTAAATCCTTGGTATATATATATCTTCCTCTCGTATAAAATCCTTGCTTTTCTTTCTAAAGCATCTGCCCATCAGTGTTACTTATCTTTGCTTGGATGAGGAAGGACTGCGGGTTTCTCCCAGGAGGTGCTGTCCTGCAACTGGGGTGTCTCTACTGAGCTAATCCTAGCCTCAGGAGCTTCAGGTGGACGAAGTAACTCCTCTAGTCCCCTGGAATGAACTACCACTCCCCTGTCTGGGCCTTCCTATTTATATCTAGGGCTCTCTAGCTCCCTCTAACGTCTGGGAGGCTAAACTACACCCTGACAGGCCTGACACCAGCTAACACAGGGAAATGCATACACATAACATTAAAGGTAATTAAGACACATTAACCCCTTTTGTGCAGTGCCCACCTTTACCTAGTGGGACACTACATACAACCACGTCCTCGGCGCAACATGGAGGGGCCCTGCCCGGCTGGATACTGCAGCCTGAAAGACAAAATGAGAACCGGCATACATGGCAAATATCACAGCAACAATACAAACATTGACAACCAATATAACTGCAGGGAATTGTGAAAAGGGGCGTCGTTCTCTTCTCTCAGGATAATGGAAGGGAACAGGGGCGCTGACCTGGTGCAGCGTATTAATAACCAGGATAGTCCATGAAAACATAAATAAACATAAGTCCTTGGAGGCTCAAAGGAACACATGAGTCCGTACCCAGGCTTGCAACAAGGGTTAAACAGGGGTTTCCCGTGAGGGGCTACCTGGGCCCATGATGTAGTCCTCAAACCTCACAGGTGGGTGTCCCCTGGTAGAACGTGTAGACCTCCTTGGTAGCAGAGATTCTTCCTGCCTGGACTCAGGAAGGTCAAGGGAGCTCACCGCCTCTGGAGCTTCTTCAGGAACTCTCTGAGGTAAGGTCTCCTGAGACGGGAGACCAACAGGAACAGGAGCAGGAACCAGCAAATTCAGCCAAGGCGTGAGGGCCCAGTGGAGTGGCTCTTTATCATGGATCAAGTTCTCCACAGCCTGCATAGGGTCCATAGGTGGAGCCGGCAATTCTTCCTCAGAAGGCTCAGGCTCCATCTCCTCCGCCGCTGGTTCTCCTTCTATACAGGACTTGAGACGGTTCCTGTGAACGACTTGGGGACCTTTTCCTTCTCTGGAGACCTGGTAAATGTGGGCTGCAGCATTGGGTATGGCAGTAATAAGGTAGGGAATCCTTTCCCATTTGCTGTCCAACTTGCTGGTCCGGTGGTTGTTTTTCAACCATACCTTGTCTCCCAGAGCCAGGGGTCCGGGGGCTATCCGGTGGTTGTTTTTCAACCATACCTTGTCTCCCAGAGCCATAGGGCCGGGGGCTATCCATAGTATTCAGTATATTGGGCAGACTAGATGGGCCAAATGGTTCTTATCTGCCGACACATTCTATGTTTCTATGTTTCTATGTCCCGCATGGGCAGTCTGGTCAAAGTCCTTCTGCTGCCTCTCACGAACAATCTCCATCCGTTCTTGGACAATCTCCTTAGCATTGAGGAGACGCCTTTGATGCTCCACTACCCAATCGGTCCTGGGCAATGGGTTGATTACATCCGGTACCTGGACACCCAGGGAGTGATCCGCAGGCAATCTCCCTTGTCGGCCAAACATCAAGTAGAACGGGGTGTAACCGGTGGAACAATGGATGGTGTTGTTGTAAGTGTACATGAGCTGCGGCAACAGAGTAGGCCAATCACCCCTCGTCTCAGGGGGTACTGCTCTCAACATTTCAATGAGAGTCTTATTCATTTTTTCGCAGAGTCCGTTACCTTGCGGATGATAGGTGGTGGTCCGGACTTTCTGGCAGTTGTGCAGCAGACACATCTCCTGGAACAGCTGTGACTCAAACACAGACCCTTGGTCCATGAGGATCCTCTCGGGGCAGCCTTAGGGCAACAGGAAATGCTTCCAGAACGCCTCCGCTGTGGTCTTGGCTGTCAGGTCTTTCACAGGCACTGCTACGACAAACTTGGTGAAGTGATCAATTATAGTCATGGCATAAGTATACCCAGAGTGACTCGGCTCCAACTTCACATGATCAATCGCGACAAGTTCTAAAGGAGCTGTACTTACAATAGGATGGAGAGGCGCCCTCTGGTCATGGCGTTCAGTTCGCCCCACAGCACAGGCAGTGCATTCTCGGCACCATTTTTCGATATCCTCTCTCATCCCAATCCAATAGAATCTTCTCCGTATGGTGGCCTCCGTCTTTTGCACACCGAAGTGTCCGGACTGGTTGTGGTACATGTCCAGTACCAGGCTGGCATCCCGACGTGGCAGGAGAATTTGGTAAACTCTATCACAGGACACTGGATCCAGACTCCTTCTGAGCAACAGGCCTCTTTGAAGGAACAGTTGGTGGCGATGTCTCCACAGTCTTACTAGTTCTGGGTCTGCGCTCTTCCTGCGGATTCTCTCCGGGATTTTCCCACTGGTAAGGAAGTCGAGCAGTTCACCGAGGACTCTACTTTCGGACTGGAGCTTAATCCATCTTTCTTGATCGCCTCTGGACTCAGGATCATCTGAGGAGGGAAAATCAGCAGCAGGGAGATTTTCGGTACGGATATTATCCTGCTGGGCAAATTTTTTGTAGAACGCGGCCATTTCCACTTCTTCCCAGGCATCTTTTAACTCATCTGGGGCCTCTGTAGTGGGGAGCCGCTACAGGGCATCAGCATTATCATTGGAGCGGCCTGCCCGGTACTTCACAGAAAAGTCATAGTTGGCAAGGCGGGAGGCCCATCTTTGCTCCAGTGCCCCTAACTTGGCCGTGTTCAGATGCGCCAGGGGATTATTGTCCGTGAAGGCAACAAATGGTGTGGCAGCAAGATAGTCACAGCCCACACTAAGGCAAGAAACTCCAGCTTGAAAGAACTGTAATTCTGATCATTCTTTTCAGCTCCCTTCAGGGATCTGCTGGCGTAGGCAATTACCTTTTCTTTGTTGTCTTGCACTTGAGCCAACACGGCCCCCAGGCCTCTTTTACTGGCATCCGTGTAGAGGAGGAATGGCTTCTGATAATCTGGGTAACCCAGAACAGGGGGTTCAGTCAACTTCTTCTTTAGGAGTTGAAAGGCAATTTCTCATTCCTGGTTCCATTCAACAGGAATAGGAGTTTTCGGGCTCTTCTTTGGATGCCCCCTCAACAGTTCCTGGATGGGATCCGCAATTTGTGCGAAATGCGGGATGAAACGCCTGTAGTACCCTGCAAAACTGAGAAAGCTTCTCACCTCTTTCACGGTCGTTGGAGTAGGCCAGTTGCGGACAGCAGCAAGTTTATCAGGATCAGGCTGTATTCCTTCGGCACTGACAACGTGCCCAAGGTATTTGACCGCTGGCTTCAGTAGGTGGCACTTGGATGGCTTGATTTTGAGGCTATATTTAGCAAGAACTTGAAACACCTCACCCAGGTGCTTTAAATGGTCCTCATACGTCTTGGAGTATACAATGACGTCATCCAGATATAAGAGTACAGTCTCAAAATTCCTATGGCCTAAACAACGTTCCATCAGCTTCTGGAACGTTCCTGGAGCGTTACACAGTCCAAACGGCATATAATTGAATTCAAACAGGCCCATAGGTGTAGTGAAAGCAGTCTTTTCTCGATCTTCTGGGGCCATGGGTACTTGCCAGTACCCACTGGTTAAGTCCAAGGTAGGGAAATAGGCTGATGACCCCAGAGCAGTCAAGGACTCTTCAATGCGTGGCAATGGATATGCATCTTTGTGGGTGATTTGATTAATTTTTCTGTAATCCACGCAGAACCTTATGCTGCCATCTTTTTTTCGGACAAGAACTAGGGGCGCAGCCCAGGGACTATGGCTGTCCTGGATTATATTAGAGTCTTTCATCTCTTTTATCATCTCTTTCACAGACTGATAGGTAGTAGGTGGTATGGGTCTGTGCCTCTCCTTAATAGGAGGATGAGAGCCAGTGGGTATGGTATGTTTGATTACACTGACCTCTCCGTAGTCCGTGGAGTGCTTGCTGAAAGCCTGGTGGTGCTCCTTCACCAGCTTCAGGACTCCCTCTATTTGCTCCTTTGGGGTGGATTCGTCCCCCACATGTAGTTCTTCCCACCAGGAAGTTGTAGAGGTTCTGCTGCTCTGTGTGGTCTGGAACGCCTCCGCGGCAGGCAGACGGATCACATCCTGGAAAGACACTTGAAAAAGCTGAGCAACGGGGCAGTGTTTAAGGAGAGTAACGGGATGATCACCAAAGTTAATTAAGCGGACAGGCACTTTACCTTGAGACACAGTCACCATGCTCTTGGCTGTCCGTACGAAGGGATGATTTTCAAAGGGAATAGGTTCCACTAGGGCTTGATAGTCCTGGCCCTGGATCCCTAACACAGCACGGCACCACAGGATGATCTGGGAATTTGGAGGCAGAATTACCGGTCGGTTATCCCGGATCCGGACAGTGCAAATTTCTCCTTTCTTGTTGGCAAACTTTTGTTGAGCACACAGTACACTAATAGTCTTTTGGATAACTCTTCTGGAAGCAGGTGAGGCTGAAGATATAGTTTGATTTAATGCGTCAAGCACTTCAGAGTAACAATTTTTCAGAACGTTAGTCCCTAAGATCACAGGGTGTCCTCCTTTATCTCCTGCTCGTACCACAATCACGCCTTGCTGTGGCAGGGTGGCTTCTCCCACCTGAAGGGTAGGTTCCCAATACCCATGCACTTTCACTGGCTTACCGTTGCTGGCAATGATATCTAGCCAGGACTCTGGTGGCTGGGTGAGGAGACTTGGATCCCAGAACTTGTCAAAGGCAGGCCGTTGAATGGTGGTGACCTGTGACCCAGTGTCCAACAGGGCTTCAAAGGGTATCCCGTTGATACATATATTGACTTTTGGACGGGATCCTACATACTTAGGCATCCAGCTTGGATCCTTTGGACCTACTGTTCTACCTCCCGAGGGGCGGTCCTCTGCCTCAGGGGTTGCCCGTTTAACTGCCAGCACATTGATTCAGTATGTCCATATTTCTTGCAGTGTGGCAGACAGGCTGTTTTCTACTTCTGGGCCGGTACCTTGGTCGCCCATCAGGCTCTTTTGGGTATACGTCTCCATATGCAGGTGGGAGCCTTGGAGGAAAAGGACCTTCATCTTCTAGTAACAATGGTCTCTCCCACTCCTCTATCTTCTTGCACACCTTCTCTAGACTTAGAGTAAGATGGTTCACTTGCTCCATGAGGGCTGCCACTACATCTGTGACTGGAGCTTGGGTGGCCTGACTGACCTCTGCAGACCCCACATTCACAGTCTTGGGCTGACAAGCCTGGGGTTCATAGGAGGCTGCTGGCCCTGGAGCAGGGTTCTGGCCTAATATACTGATGGCCAATTCCTTAAAGTCCAGAAATGCACAGTGGGGGTGTTGAGCTGACAACATGCGTAGCTGGCCCTTTAAATGCTCATTACTTACGCCCGCAATGAATTGCTCTCTAAGAGTCCGGTCCTGGTCCTCAGCTTCTTTAGGATCCACTACCGCTCTCAGTGTCTCTTGTAAGGACAGGGCAAAATCGCGGAGCGACTCTCCAGGCTGCTGCTTTCTGCTGAAGAAACGCATTTTAACTTCTGACAAGTCTTCCCTAAAGTCCTTTAACTTGTGGGCTTCCCCTGAATAACGTGGGAACCAGGGGGCCCCAAAATAATATGGCATAGTTAGCGGCATCAGGCTTGGTGGTGCCGCGGCGGCAGGGGCCCTAGGGTCGGCTGGGGATACTTCAGGAGACACGGCTGGGGCCACCTGTCCGATTTCCTCAGGGGTGGACATGATGCAGCTAGGTGGGTATGGCCCTTTAAATGTAGCGGAGCGGACCGGAGTGGCAATGGTAATAACTTTTTTTTTTTTTTTTCCACAGGAAAGTCTTTTATCACTAACGGGAGTCCCTCCGGTGCCCTGGCAGGGGTCGGGAACGTTCCGGTAAGGTAAATAGAAGAGCCGACAACAGTTCTACGTTGGTACTCACTCCGGTGGTGCTGGCTCCAAGTCTCGCGAGATGTGTGGCTACGGGCGTCGGACGTCTTGCGTACAGCGTCAGCAGGTGGGCGCGGCCTCTCGTAGCTCCGGGACTCAGGTAGGCGGCACCTTTTTCTCCAGACAGGGCGGCGTTCTTCCTCCTCGCCGGCTGGGTGATTACTCCGCCTGTTTCTTTTTGCGCCAAAGTCCTCTTTTTCGCGCCAAACAGTTCACCAGGCGCACTTGTAATCCACCTCAGGTTTAAGTGGC
The DNA here is from genome assembly GCF_905171765.1 of Bufo bufo. Classification (NCBI taxonomy): domain Eukaryota; kingdom Metazoa; phylum Chordata; class Amphibia; order Anura; family Bufonidae; genus Bufo; species Bufo bufo. The sequence goes on along the minus strand of NC_053390.1, from coordinate 776,291,464 downwards.
AAAATGGCTGTCTATTCACTGACAGCAAGCGGTGGCTTAAACAAGCAGCGCACAGTCCAGAAAACACTATCTTCACAACGCTAGTTATGACAGTTCTTTGGCCCAGCAATTTTGAATAAAACAATAGGGCTTGGTCACTTTAAGGCAATTTTTAGCACACAGTTTTATATCCGCAATGGCGCAGGAATATTCCGTAAATCCTGTTCGTGACGCCAATTTATGCAGCACGCCAGACCTGCAGAGTATAGCGAAGCGAGGTCACGGTTATGGGCAATCGAGGGTTGCTTACTGTATTGGAGAACCCTGGGCAGGCATGCGGCAGTGAAGGAGAGGTAGACACAGTTCCTCTGGGGCACACTCTGTATGTAGGGACCAGGCCTGATGGTGGATGAGGTGCCCTGGATGTTACAGGTATTTTGAGTGCCTGGGGCAAGGTCCCTTTTGGATTCGTGACGCCAGTGCCTGTAACGGTGGCACACCGATTTATAGTTGGAATAACTGAGGTACACAGATGGTATCGTGAACCAAACGTTGCTTTACTGAACAGTCCAACTTTGTACATACAGATGGTAACACAGTCCTTTAGATCACTGCTTTACAAGCAGGCTTTATTCCACACGATGGCAGGTAGTAATTATGCAAGATACTCAGAGGGTAAATCCACAATGCACTCAGAATCAGGTTGTACCTTTCCTCAGAAATAGCGTACACTGTCCTTTTCTAGCACTCCTGTCTGGCTTCAATCCCAAGGCCCGGATGCCTAAATGGTGGCTTAAATCCTTGGCATATATATATATCTTCCTCTCGTATTAAATCCTTGCTTTTCTTTCTAAAGCATCTGCCCATCAGTGTTACTTATCTTTGCTTGGATGAGGAAGGACTGCGGGTTTCTCCCAGGAGGTGCTGTCCTGCAACTGGGGTGTCTCTACTGAGCTAATCCTAGCCTCAGGAGCTTGAGGTGGACGAAGTAACTCCTCTAGTCCCCTGGAATGAACTACCACTCCCCTGTCTGGGCATTCCTATTTATATCTAGGGCTCTCTAGCTCCCTCTAACGTCTGGGAGGCTAAACTACACCCTGACAGGCCTGACACCAGCTAACACAGGGAAATGCATACACATAACATTAAAGGTAATTAAGACACATTAACCCCTTTTGTGCAGTGCCCACCTTTACCTAGTGGGACACTACACATACATTGTGACATCATAATGGAATCCTGGATACTATTATCTACTGACAATAAATTGTCAAATCATAATGGAATCCGTGATACTACCATCTGCTGACAATACATTGTGACGTCATAATGGAATCCGGTATACTACCATCTGCTAGCCATACATTGTGACATCATAATGGAATCCTGGATACTATTATCTGCTGACTATTCATTGTGACGTCATAATGGAATCTGGGATACTACCATCTGCTAGACATACATTGTGACATCATAATGGAATCCTGGATACTAATATCTTCTAACCATGCATTGTGACATCATAATGGGATTCGGGATACTATCATCTGCTGACCATACATTGTGACATCATAATGGAATCCTAAATACTATTATCTGCTAACAATACATTGTGACATCATAATGCATTCCCATATACTACCATCTGCTGACCATACATTGTAACATCATAATGGAATCCGGGATACTACCAGCTGCTGACCATACATTGTGACATCATAATGGATCCGGGATAATATTATCTTCTGACCATATATTGTGACGTCATAATGGAATCCGGTATACTACCATCTGCAGACCATACATTGTGACATCATAATGGAATCCGGGAAACTATTATCTGCTGACCATACATTGTGACATCATAATGGAATCCTGTATACTATCATCTGATGACCATACATTGTGACACCATAATGGAATCCTGGATACTATTATCTACTGACAATACATTGTGACATCATAATGGAATCCGTGATACTACCATTTGCTGACCATACATTGTGATGTCATAATGGAAACCTGCATACTATTATCTGCTGACCATACATTGTGACGTCATTATGGATTCCGGGATACTACCGTCTGCTGGCGATACATTGTGACATCATAATGGAATCCGGGATACTAATATCTGCTGAACATACATTGTGAAGTCATAATGGAATCCGGGATACTACCGTCTGCAGACCATACATTGTGACATCATAATATAGTCCTGGATAGTTTTATCTTATGACCATACATTGTAACATCATAATGGAATCCGGAATACTATCATCTGCTAGCCATACATTGTGACATCATAATGGAATCTGGGATTCTATCATTTGATGACCATACATTGTGACAACATAATGGAATCCTGGATACTATTATCTGCTGACCATACATTGTGACATCATAATGGAATCCTAAATACTATTATCTGCTAACCATACATTGTGACATCATAATGCATTCCCGTATACTACCATTTGCTGACCATACATTGTGACATCATAATGGAATCCGGGATACTACCATCGGCAGACCATACATTGTTACATCATAATGGAATCCGGGATACTAATATCTGCTGACTATACATTGTGACATCATAAAGGTATCCGGAATACTATCATCTGAAGACCATGAATTGTGACATCATAATGGAATCCAGGATACTACCATTTGCTGACAATACATTGTGACGCCATAATGGAATCCTGGATACTATTATCTGCTGACCATACATTGTGACATCATAATGGAATCCGGAATACTATCATCTGCTGACCATACATTGTGATGTCATAATGGAATCCAGGATACTATCATCTGCTAGCGATACATTGTGACATCATAATGGAATATGGGATACTATCATCTGCTGGCCATACATTGTGACGTCATAAGGAAATCCGGAATACTACCATCTGCTAGCCATACATTGTGACATCATAATGAAATCCTGGATACTATTATCTGCTGACCATACATTGTGACATCATAATGGAATCCGGGATACTATCATCTGATGACCATACATTGTGACATCATAATGGAATCCGTGATACTACCATCTGCTGACAATACATTGTGACGTCATAATGGAATCCGGTATACTACCATCTGCTAGCCATACATTGTGACATCATAATGAAATCCTAAATACTATTATCTGCTAACAATACATTGTGACATCATAATGCATTCCCATATACTAACATCTGCTCACCATACATTGTAACATCATAATGGAATCCGGGATACTACCAGCTGCTGACCATACATTGTGACATCATAATGGATCCGGGATAATATTATCTTCTGACCATATATTGTGACGTCATAATGGAATCCGGTATACTACCATCTGCAGACCATACATTGTGACATCATAATGGAATCCGGGAAACTATTATCTGCTGACCATACATTGTGACATCATAATGGAATCCTGTATACTATCATCTGATGACCATACATTGTGACACCATAATGGAATCCTGGATACTATTATCTACTGACAATACATTGTGACATCATAATGGAATCCGTGATACTACCATCTGCTGACCATACATTGTGATGTCATAATGGAAACCTGCATACTATTATCTGCTGACCATACATTGTGACGTCATTATGGATTCCGGGATACTACCGTCTGCTGGCGATACATTGTGACATCATAATGGAATCCGGGATACTAATATCTGCTGAACATACATTGTGAAGTCATAATGGAATCCGGGATACTAAAGTCTGCTGACCATTCATTGTGATGTCATAATGGAATCCGGGATACTACCGTCTGCAGACCATACATTGTGACATCATAATATAGTCCTGGATAGTTTTATCTTATGACCATACATTGTAACATCATAATGGAATCCGGAATACTATCATCTGATGACCATACATTGTGACATCATAATGGAATCTGGGATTCTATCATTTGATGACCATACATTGAGACAACATAATGGAATCCTGGATACTATTATCTACTGACCATACATTGTGACATCATAATGGAATCCTAAATACTATTATCTGCTAACCATACATTGTGACATCATAATGCATTCCCGTATACTACCATTTGCTGACCATACATTGTGACATCATAATGGAATCCCGGATACTACCATCTGCTGACCATACATTGTGACATCATAATGGAATCCGGGATACTATCATCTGCAGACCATATATTGTGACGTCATAATGGAATCCGGGATACTACCATCGGCAGACCATATATTGTTACATCATAATGGAATCCGGGATACCATTATCTGCTGACCATACATTGTGACGTCATAATGGAATCCGGGATACTATCATCGGATGACCATAACTTGCGACATCATAATGGAATCCTGGATACTATTATCTACTGACAATACATTGTGACGTCATAATGGAATCCGGGATACTACCATATGCTAGCCATACATTGTGACGTCATAATGGAATCCAGGATAGTATTATCTGCTAGCCATACATTGTGACATCATAATGGAATCCGGGATTCTATCATGTGCTGACCATACATTGCGACATCATAATGGGATCCGGGAATCTATCATCTGCTAGCCATACATTGTGACATCATAATGGAATCCGGGATACTATTATCTGCTGACCAATCATTGTGACATCATAATGAAATCCAAGATACTATCATATGATGACCATACATTGTGACATCATAATGGAATCCAGGATACTGTCTTCTGTTGACAATACATTGTAAAATCATAATGCATTCCCATATACTATTATCTGCAGACCATACATTGTGACATCATACTGGAATCCTGGATACTATTATCTATTGACCATACATTGTGACATCATAATTGAATCCGAGATACTATCATCTGCTGACCATATATTGTGCTATTATAATGGAATCTGGGATACTACCATCTGCTAGCCATATATTGTGACATCATAATGGAATCCTAGATACTATTATCTTCTGACCATACATTGTGACATCATAATGGAATCCGGGATACTTTCATCTGCTGGCCATACATTGTGACCTCATAATGAAATCCGGGATACTATCATCTGCTGACCATACATTGTGACATCATAATGGAATCCTGGATACTATTATCTGCTGACCATACATTGTGACATCATAATGGAATCCTAAATACTATTATCTGCTAACCATACATTGTGACATCATAATGCATTCCCGTATACTACCATCTGCTGACCATACATTGTGACATCATAATAGAATCCGGGATAATATCATATGCTGACCATATATTGTGACGTCATAATGGAATCCGGGATACTACCATCTGCAGACCATACATTGTGACATCATAATGAAATCCGGGATACTATTATCTGCTGACCATACATTGTGACATCATAATGGAATCCTGGATACTATTATCTGCTGACAATACATTGTGACATCATAATGGAATCCGTGATACTACCATCTGCTGACCATACATTGTGACGTCATAATGGAAACCGGGATACTACCATCTGCTAGCCATACATTGTGACATCATAATAGAATGTTGGATACTATTATCTGCTGACCATACATTGTGACATCATAATGCATTCCCATATTCTACCATCTGCTGACCATACATTGTGACATCATAATGGAATCCGAGATACTATCATCTACTGACCATACATTGTGACGTCATAATTGAATCCGGGATACTACCATCTGCTGACCATACATTGTGACATCATAATAGAATCTTGGATACTATTATCTGCATACCATACATTGTGACATCATACTGGAATCCTGGATACTATTATCTACTGACCATACATTGTGACATCATAATAAAATCTGAGATACTATCATCTGCCGACCATATATTGTGCTATGATAATGGAATCTGGGATCTGGGAACAATAAATTACTAATAGGAGTTTACTATAAACCACCGAATATACCAGAGTCCACAGAAAATCTACTACTAAACGAGATAGACGAGGCGGCAAATCATAATGAGGTGGTTATTATGGGGGACTTCAACTACCCAGATATAGACTGGGAAACTGAAACTTGTATATCTCATAAGGGAAACAGGTTCGTGGCAATAACCAAAGACAATTACCTCTCCCAACTGGTTCAGGACCCGACTAGAGGGACGGCCATACTGGACTTAGTATTAACCAATAGACCTGACAGAACAACAGACGTGCAGGTTGGGGGACACCTGGGAAATAGTGACCATAAAGTAATAACCTTCCAATTATCATTCAAAAGAGCGTTTCTACAGGGAGGAACAAAAATACCAAACTTCAAAAAAGCTAAATTTAGCCAACTAAGAGAGGCCATAGGCCAAACTAACTGGGACAAAGTCCTCACAAATACAGACACAAAATGGGATATCTTTAAAAACATCCTAAAAACTCATTCTGAGAGGTACATACCGTATGGTAATAAAAGGTTAAGGAACAAAAAGAAACCAATGTGGATAAATAGAACTGTAAAGAAAGCAATAAATGACAAAAAGAAAGCATATAAAACACTAAAACAGGAGGGTAGCACGGAAGCACTGAAAAACTATAAGGAAAAAAATAGAACATGTAAAAAACAAATAAAAGCGGCCAAACTAGAGACCGAGAGATTAATTGCCAAAGAGAGTAAAACTAACCCTAAAATGTTCTTCAATTATATAAATGTTAAAAAGTATAAATCTGAAGGTGTTGGCCCTTTAAAGAGTAATGAGGGGGGAGTCGCAGAGAGCGACGAGGAGAAAGCAAAGCTGTTAAATATTTTTTTCTCCAATGTATTCACTGAAGAAAATATACTGTCCGATGACATGCAGAATGTAAAAATAAATTCCCCATTAAAAGTGTCCTGTCTGACCCAGGAAGAAGTACATCAGCGACTTAAAAAGATTAAAATAGACAAATCGCCAGGACCGGATGACATACACCCCCGTATCCTAAAGGAATTAAGTAATGTCATAGCCAGACCCTTATTTCTGATATTTGCAGACTCTATACTGACAGGGAATGTCCCACAGGATTGGCGCGTGGCATATGTGGTGCCAATATTCAAAAGGGGCCAAAAACAGAGCCTGGAAACTATAGGCCGGTAAGTTTAACATCTGTTGTGGGTAAACTGTTTGAAGGTTTTCTGAGAGATTCTATATTAGAGCATCTCAACGGAAATAAGCAAATAACGCCATATCAGCATGGCTTCGTGAGGGATCGGTCATGTCAGACTAATTTAATCAGTTTCTATGAGGAGGTAAGTTCTAGACTTGACAGCGGCGAATCAATGGATGTCGTATATCTGGACTTCTCCAAAGCATTTGACACTGTACCACATAAAAGGTTAGTATATAAAATGAGAATGCTCAGACTGGGAGAAAACATCTGTAAGTGGGTAAGTAACTGGCTCAGTGATAGAAAACAGAGGGTGGTTATTAACGGTACACACTCAGATTGGATCACTGTCACTAGTGGAGTACCTCAGGGGTCAGTCTTGGGCCCTATTCTCTTCAATATATTTATTAATGATCTTGTAGAAGGCTTGCATAGTAAGTATCAATTTTCGCAGATGACACTAAACTGTGTAAAGTAATTTACACTGATGAGGACAGTATACTACTACAGAGGGATCTGGATAGATTGGAGGCTTGGGCAGATAAGTGGCAGATGAGGTTTAACACTGATAAATGTAAAGTATGCACATGGGAAGGAAAAATGCAAGTCACCCGTACATACTAAATGGTAAAACACTCGGTAACACTGACATGGAAAAGGATCTAGGAATTTTAATAAACAGCAAACTAAGCAGCAAAAACCAGTGTCAGGCAGCTGCTGCCAAGGCCAACAAGATAATGGGTTGCATCAGAAGGAGCATAGATTCCCGTGATAGGAACATAGTCCTACCACTTTACAAATCGCTAGTCAGACCACACATGGAGTACTGTGTACAGTTCTGGGCTCCTGTAAACAAGGCAGACATAGCAGAGCTGGAGAGGGTTCAGAGGAGGGCAACTAAAGTAATAACTGGAATGGGGCAACCACAGTACCCTGAAAGATTATCAAAATTAGGGTTATTCACTTTAGAAAAAAGACGACTGAGGGGAGATCTAATTAATATGTATAAATATATCAGGGGTCAGTACAGAGATCTATCCCATCAGCTATTTATCCCCAGGACTGTGACTGTGACGAGGGGACATCCTCTGCATCTGGAGAAAGAAGGTTTGTACACAAACATAGAAGAGGATTCTTTACGGTAAGAGCAGTGAGACTATGGAACTCTCTGCCTGAGGAGGTGGTGATGGTGAGTACAATAAAGGAATTCAAGAGGGGCCTGGACGTATTTCTGGAGCTTAATAATATTACAGGCTATAGCTACTAGAGAGGGGTCGTTGATCCAGGGAGTTATTCTGATTGCATGATTGGAGTCGGGAAGGAATTTTTTATTCCCCTAAAGTGGAGAAAATTGGCTTCTACCTCACAGGGTTTTTGGCCTTCCTCTGGATCAACTTGCAGGATAACAGGCCGAACTGGATGGACAAATGTCTTTTTTCGGCCTTATGTACTATGTTACTATGTTACTACTATACTACCATCTGCTAGCCATATATTGTAACATCATAATGGAATCCTGGATACTATTATCTTCTGACCATACATTGTGACATCATAATGGAATCCGGGATACTATCATCTGCTGGCCATACATTGTGACCTCATAATGAAATCCGGGATACTACCATCTGCTAGCCATACATTGTAACATCATAATGGAATCCTGGATACTATTATCTTCTGACCATACATTGTGACATCATAATGGAATCCTGGGGATACTACCATCTGCTGACCATACATTGTGACGTCATAATGGAATCCGGGGATACTACCATCTGCAGACCATACATTGTGACATCATAATGAAATCCGGGATACTATTATCTGCTGACCATACATTGTGACATCATAATGGAATCCTGGATACTATTATCTGCTGACAATGCATTGTGACATAATAATGGAATCCGTGATACTACCATCTGCTGACCATACATTGTGACGTCATAATGGAAACCGGGATATTATCATCTGCTGACCATACATTGTGACATCATAATTTAATCCTAAATACTATTATCTGCTGACCATACATTGTGACATCATAATAGAATCTTGGATACTATTATCTGCTGACCATACATTGTGACATCGTAATGGAATCGGGAAACTACCATCTGCAATTTATACATTTTGACATCATAATGATATCCGGGACATTATAATCTGCCGACCATACATTGTGACGTCATAATGGAATCCGGGATAGTATCATCTGCTAGCCATACATTGTGACATCATAATGAAATCCGGGATACTATAATGTGCTGACCATACATTGCGACATCATAATGGGATCCGGGATACTATTATCTGCTGACTAATCATTGTGACATCATAATGGAATCCGGGATACTGTCTTCTGTTGACAATATATTGTGATATCATAATGCATTCCCGTACACTATTATCTGCAGACCATACATTGTGACATCATACTGGAATCCTGGATACTATTATCTACTGACCATACATTGTGACATCATAATGGAATCCAGGATACTATCATCTGCTGACCATACATTGTGACGTCATAATGGAATCCGGGATACTACCATCTGCTGACCATACATTGTGACATCTTAATAAAATCTGAGATACTATCATCTGCTGACCATATATTGTGCTATCATAATGGAATCTGGGATACTACCATCTGCTGACTTCACATTGTGATATCATAATGGAATCCGGGATACAACCATCTGCTAGCAATACATTGTGACATCATAATGGAATCCTGGATACTATTATCTACTGACAATACATTGTGACATCATAATAGAATCCGTGATACTACCATCTGCCGACCATACATTGTGATGTCATAATGGAATCCGGGACACTATCGTCTGCTGACCATACATTGTAACATCATAATGGAATCCGAAATACTATTATCTGCTGACAATACATTGTGACATCATAATGCATTCCAGTATACTACCATCTGCTGATTATACATTATGACATCATAATGGAATCCGGGATACTATCATTTGCTGATCATACATTGTTACACCATAATGGAATCCGGGATACTACCATCTGCTGACCATACATTGTGATGTCATAATGGAAACCTGCATACTATTATCTGCTGACCATACATTGTGACATCATAATGGAATCCGGGATACTATTATCTGCTGACTATACATTGTGACATCATAATGGAATACTGGATACTATTTTCTACTTACAATACATTGTGAAATCATAATGGAATCCGTGATACTACCATCTGCTGACAATACATTGTGACATAATAATGGAATTCGGGATACTATCATCTGCTGGCCATACATTGTGACGTCATAATGAAATCCGGGATACTACCATCTGCTAGCCATACATTGTGACATCATAATGGAATCCTGGATACTATTATCTGCTGACCATACATTGTGACATCATAATGAAATTATAAATACTATTATCTGCTAACCATACATTATGACATCATAATGTATTCCCGTATACTACCATCTGATGATCATACATTGTGACATCATAATGAATCTGGGATTATATCATCTGCTGACCATATATTGTGACGTCATAATGGAATCCGGGATACTACCATCTGCAGACCATACATTGTGACATCATAATGGAATCCTGGATACTACCATCTGCTGACCATACATTGTGACGTCATAATGGAATCCGGGATACTACCATCTGCTAGCCATACATTGTGGCATCATAATGGAATGTTAGATACTATTATCTGCTTACCATACATTGTGACATCATAATTGAATCCAAAATACTATTATCTGCTGACAATACATTGTGACATCATAATGCATTCCCATATTCTACCATCTGCTGACCATACATTGTGACATCATAATGTAATCCGAGATACTATCATCTACTGACCATACATTGTGATGTCATAATGGAATCCGGGATACTATCATCTGCTGACCATACATTGTGACATCATAATGGAATTCGGGATAATATCATCTGCTGACCATATATTGTGACGTCATAATTGAATCCGGGATAATACCATCTGCAGACCATACACTGTGACATCATATGAAATCCGGGATACTATTATCTGCTGACCATTCATTGTGACATCATAATGGAATCCTGGATACTATCATCTACTGACCATACATTGTGACATCATAATGTAATCCGGGATACTATCATCTACTGACCATACATTGTGACGTCATAATTGAATCCGGGATACTACCATCTACTGACCATACATTGTGACATCATAATAGAGTCTTGGATACTATTATCTGCTGACCATACATTGTGACATCATAATGGTATCTGGGATACTACCATCTGCTGACCATACATTGTGACATCATAATGGAATTCGGGATAATATCATCTGCTGACCATATATTGTGACGTCATAATAGAATTCGGGATACTACCATCTGCAGACCATACATTGTGATATCATAGTGAAATCGGGGATACTATTATCTGCTGACCATTCAATGTGACATCATAATGGAATCCTGGATACTATCATCTGATGACCAAACATTGTGACATAATAATGGAATCCTGGATACTATTATCTACTGACAATTCATTGTCACATCATAATGGAATCCGTGATACTACCATTCTACCATCTGCTGACCATACATTGTGACATCATAATGGAATCGGGAAACTACATTCTGCCAACCATACATTGTGACATCATAATGAAATCCAAGATACTATGATCTACTGACCATACATTGTGACGTCATAATTGAAACCGGGATACTACAATCTGCTGACTATACATTGTGACATCATAATGGAATCCGGGACACTATCATCTGCTAACCATACATTGTGACGTCATAATGGAATCCGGGATACTATCATCTGCTAGTCATACATTGTGACATCATAATGGAATCCGGGATACTATTATCTGCTGATCATACATTGTGACATCATAATGGAATCCGGGATACTATCATGTGCTGATTATACATTGCGAAATCATAATGGGATTCGGGAATCTATCATCTGCTAGCCATACATTGTGACATTATAATGGAATCTTGTATACTATTATCTGCTGACCAATCATTGCGGCATCATAATGGAATCCAGGATACTGTCCTCTGCTGACCATACATTGTGATATCATAATGCATTTCCGTATACTATTATCTGCAGACTATACATTGTGACATCATAATGGAACCCTGGATACTATTATCTGTTGACAATACATTGTGATATCATAATGCATTCCCGTATACTACCATCTATTGACCATACATTGTGACATCATAATGGAATCCTGGATACTATCATCTGCTGACCATACATTGTGACGTCATAATGGAATCTGGAATACAACCATCTGCTAGCCATACATTGTGACATCATAATGGAATCCTGGATACTATTATCTTCTGACCATACATTGTGACATCATAATGGAATCCGGGATACTTCCATCTGATGAACATACATTGTGAAATTGTAAAGGAATCCTGGATACTATTATCTACTGACAATACATTGTGACATCATAATGGATTCTGTGATACTATCATCTGCCGACCATACATTGTGAGGTCATAATTGAATCCGGGATACTATTATCTGCTGACAATACATTGTGACATAATAATGCATTCCAGTATACTACTATCTGCTGAAAATACATTGTGACATCATAATGGATTTCTGGATACTGCCATCTGCTGACCATACATTGTAGCATCATAATGGATAACGGGATACTACCATCTGCTGACCATACATTGTGATGTCATAATGGAAACCTGCATACTATTATCTGCTGACCATACATTGTGGCATCATAATGGAATCCGGGATACTATCATCGGATGACCATAACTCGCGACATCATAATGGAATCCTGGATACTATTATCTACTGACAATACATTGTGACGTCATAATGGAATCCGGGATACTATTATCTGCTCACCATACATTGTGACATCATAATGGAATTCTGGATACTATCATCTGCTGACCATACATTGTGACGTCATAATGGAATCCGGGATACTACCATCTGCTAGCCATACATTGTGACATCATAATAGAATCCGGAATACTATCATTTGCTGACGATACATTGTGACGTCATAATGGAATCCGGGATACTATCATCTGCTGACGATACATTGTGACATCATAATGGAATCCGGGATACTATCATCTGCTGACCATACATTGTGATGTTCTAATGGAATCCAGGATACTACCATCTGCTGACCATACATTGTGACATCATAATGGAATCTTGGATACTATCTGCTGATCATACATTGTGACATCATAATGGAATCCGCGATACCCTCATCTGATGACCATACATTGTGATGTTATAATGGAATCCTGTATAATATTATCTAGTGACCATACATTGTGACATCATAATGGAATCCAGGATACTATCATCTACTGACCATACATTGTGACTTCATAATTGAATCCTGGATTCTACCATCTGCTGACCATACATTGTGACGTCATAATGGAATCCTGGATACCATCATCTGCTGACCATACATTGTGACGTCATAATGGAATCCTAAATATTATTATCTGATGACAATACATTGTGACATCATAATGCATTCCAGTATACTGCCATCTGCTGACCATACATTGTGACATCATAATGGATTCCGGGATACTAACATCTGCTGACCATACATTGTGACATCATAATAGAATAAGGGATACTATAATTTGCTGATCATACATTGTGACACCATAATGGAATCCGGGACACTACCATCTGCTGACCATACATTGTGACATCATAATAGAATCCGAGATACTATCATCTGCTGACGATACATTGTGACATCATAATGGAATCCGGGATACTAACCATCTGCAGACCATACACTGTGACATCATATCCGTGGCAACTCATATCTGGTGTCACACTAGATTAAATAAAAATAAAAACCAATTTTGACTGTAATAGATTGAATAGCAGTTAGTTGTCTGTAAGTGTTTGTGTCAGGCTACAGAGTCTACTCTGCCAACTTCTGCCAGTGCACAGTGCCACTTATATCTGGTTGTCACAGTAGCTTGCACGCATAGTACAACTAAACTAATCTAAAAAAAAATGACAGGCAGAGGCAGACCACCCCCCGCAGGGGCCGTCGTAGTCATGGTGCTGTGATTCCCTTTGGCCCTAGAATTATGTCCAGTGTTCAGAGGCCACGTACCCTGAACTCGAAAAGTTCTGAGGACATATTTGACTGGCTAACACAGGACACCCAATCTTCTACAGCTTCCGCTTGGAACCTTGACGCACCATCCTCCTCCAGCTCAGCTTCGGGCACCTCTCAAGTTACCACTCGTCGCCCGCCAACCGCCACCACCAACACTAGCACCACAGCTGCTTCACTTGATCTGTCAGAGGAGTTATTTACACAGCACAACGGGAATCTAACAGGAGAAGAGGTGAAGTAATCCTCCTCCTACCACGACCACGCTGGCAAGGACAGGACGCTTTACAGACGTGTTGTTGATGAAGTACATGCAGAGCTTTTTAAGTCCTACGCATCGCCACAGCCCTTCGGGGTCCACCCTCAGAGAACGACTCGACCGACAGGTAGCAGACTACCTCGCCTTAACTGCAGATATCGACACTCTGAGGAGCGATGAACCCCTTGACTACTGGGTGTGCAGGCTTGACCTGTGGCCTGAGCTATCCCAATTTGCGATAGAACTTCAAGTGTCCTGTCAGAAAGGACCTTCAGTGCAGCAGAAGGTATTGTCACTGAGAAGAGAAGTCGCCTAGGTCAAAAAAGTCTAGATTACCTCACCTTTATTAAGATGAATAAGGCATGGATCCCGAAGGGACTGACAGTGGGTGATACATTTGACTAAAAAAGGCCTGGTGATGAGTGAGCTGCCTTGGGCTAAAAATGGTCCACACGCTGCTGTATGTTATCTCTGCATGCCGATGACTTGGGTGACTTATCTGCCACCAACTAGGGTTCAAGCCGCAATGTTTTAGTGCACTTTCTGCCTGGAAAACATCAATTTTTCTGGCCGCTGCTACAGCAGTGGCTGCACAATACCAAATTTTTCTGGCATGTGTACATGCCTAATTTTTCTGGCCTCTGGTGCTGCACTGTGGCTGCCAAAACCAAAACAAAAAAAAGGCACATACATGTGTCAATTCCCCTCGTGATCGTTACCTTGTTGTGGTGAAGGGGCTTGCGTATCACAATGAAGCGACCACCTCTATGACTGCGTTGGCAATGGCAATGTTGGCCACACCCAGATGATAAGGTCGTTGCTTCATTGTGAACAGACCCAAAAGTGATCGGCTGGATAATTTTGCATAGAAAAAATATTAATTTTCTTTGTGATCATCTAAGGTGATCAATTAACCACCCTAGCTTAAACCCCCTTAATGACCAGACCACTTTTTGCAATTCTGCACTACACTACTTTCACGTTTTATTGCTCAGTCATACAACTTACCACCCAATGAATTTTACCTCCTTTTCTTCTCACTAATAGAGCTTTCATTTGGTGGTATTTCAATGCTGCTGACATTTTTACTTTTTTTTATATTAATAAAAATGACCGAAATTTAATGACATTTTTCACTTTCTGTTGTAAGATTTTTCAAATATAACTACATTTATATATACATTTTTCTCTAAATTTATTGTTCTACATGTCTTTGATAAAAAAAATGCAATAAGTGTATATTTATTGGTTTGGGTAAAAGTTATAGTGTTTACAAACTATGGTGCAAAAATGTGAATTTACGCAATTTGACTTTCTGAGCACCTGTCATGTTTCCTGAGGTTCTACAATGCCTAGACAGTAGAAACACCCCACAAATGACCCAATTTCAGAAGGTAGACACTCTAAGGTATTCGCTGATGGGCATAGTGAGTTCATGGAAGTTTTTATTTTTTGTCCACAAGTTAGCGGAAAATGATATTTTTTCTTTTATTTTATTTTTTTCTTGCAAAGTCTCATATTCCCACTAACTTGTAACATAGTAACATAGTACATAAGGCCAAAAAAGACATTTGTCCATCCAGTTCGGCCTGTCATCCTGCAAGTTGATCCAGAGGAAGGCAAAAAAAAACTTTGCGCACACATGTGTAAGTGTACGGGGACTGTAATTCCAGTCACTACAGAAGGGTCACTTGTGTGCTGTCATCTCCCCCTTATCTATGGGGAAGTTGGTATAAGTCATCTTTATAAATGTAATGTAATGTAATGCTATGTACTTCCCTGTTACTGTAAAATGTGCATGTACAGGCCTGCTAGGGGTGTCATTCTAGCTCTTAGTCACTAGAGGGAGCTAGGGAGTCCTAGGTTATATAAGGCCCAGTCAGGAAGAAAAAGTGAGTCTAGAGTTGGAGTTGGAGTCTGAAGTCTGTAGTCTAGTCTAACCAGAGATTAGGACTATGTCAGAGTCACGTCCAGGCCTGAAGCCTGTGGACCAGGAGAGGGTAATGCAGTCCCTGTAACCGGGTTCCAGATCCAAGGAAAAGGTTCCCCTCCTGAATTTATATATGCAGAAGCAGGAACACCACAGCTAATCAGGCCTGAGGACACTGAGAGAGACAGAGGCAAGTCAAGAAAAAGCAAGAGGTACTCAAGACAACAGAGGAGGTACTTGATAGAGATAAACCAAGGATATACGCCCAGAGCTAGGGCATTGGACCTTGGAGAAGAGTTTCTATGTTCCAGGATCAGTCAGAATAGAGTGCAAGCTGCCTGTACTGCAAGTCCTGTGTTTAACACTCTAAGTCACCTTGCTATATATATATATATTGCCTGCATCAACTGTATTGAAAATCAACTGTCTTCAAAGGAACTGCGCTTCCGTCAATGTCCCTAAATGATGACTACTAAAGTTTGAAATCTGTTTTACATCACGTGGTTCCTCAGTTATTCCTGCTATCAGCAAACGGCGTGCCACCGTTTAATTGGCACTGGCGTCACGAACATTTCTCATCATCACCTGCCCTTGCAGAGAGTCAGCCGTCTCAGCTTAGTGTCTATTGCACTACAACACCCAGGAACATTTCTAAACCTAACTTGAGTACGCTGCACCTCTCTTTTGGCGTCACAAACAGGATACGCACGCTTTCTAGTGCAAGAAGCGTGAACTTTGTGCCTTATACAGTTGCCCTGTGACCAAAGTGACAAATTGCCTGTTTTATTAAAGTGGACTTTGTGGACTGAAAAACATACCCAAAGTGTGCCTAAAACATCCAAAAAGCACTGTGCAGTGTTGCGCTATCAAGAGGAAAGAAATCGCCACACCGGAGTGTGGTTTTTATGGACTTTTTATCATCCTGCTTGCTGTCAGTGAATAGACAGCGGATTTTGCTAAAGATGGCCGCTGAGGCTACTGAAAAAGCTGCTGCGTCATCTTCATCCCGAAAAAGCGGGAAAAAATTGGCGCCTTTTTGAGGAAATAGCGGGAAGGAGTTCAAGGTCAGGCGCCACTGCTTATCTGGACATTTGCATGTCGGCAGCATGGACTCCGCCTTCCCCATACTGGAATACCTGGGGGGCGGCCTCCCAGTGCAATGGGAGGATCTGGCTGATCTTATTGGCGCCACCCTATCGCTCTCCAGAGAAGGATCGAGCATGTTGGAGAGTGAGCACAGCTTTGCTGCAACGTCCGCGCCTGAAATAACAAAGATGGATAATGTTGGTGTAGAGCCTGAGGACGCTCCACCGGCCTACTCTCCGGGACCGGAGAGACCCGCCTGCCCGCCGCCGGAGAAAGAACCAGTGCATCATTATGGCTTCTGGAGAGACTTCTTCCAGCCCTCTTTCAAGTGGTCAGCACTTATGGCGGAGATCCGGGAAGTCGCCAAAAAGCGGAATACAAAGACTAAAATATATTATGAGGAACTGACCAAGACTATCCATGAACGACACACCAACACCCAACCCCGCCTGGAAAGGAGAAAGGGAGTGGTGGTGTCCTTTGACAAAACCCGTGGCTACGGGTTCATCCAAGATTATATAACTGGCAGAGACTTATATGTTAACAGAAGATCTGTCAAGAGAGACTACCTCCCTTCCTATCAGCACAGCCTCCGCGAGGGAGAGGAAGTGGAGTTCACCCCTGCCGAGAGCCTGAGAGGCCCTTATGCAACTGCTGTGACCCGTCCCAAGCGAGAACCTGAGGACTGGGAGGCAGAAGAAGACTACTCTGGCTGCGAGCGGGAACCTGAATGCTCCTCAGGGCCGGCCCATCACGCCTTCCAAGAGCGGGGCTCCTTCATTGGGCCTAATGTCTTCTGGCAGCCAACCGTGTTGGAAAAATGGGTGAGCCCCTATCCTTCCCCCGAGCTGCCTCGTCGGGAGAAGACCGTACAGGACATGGAGAATTTAAAGGACTTCGGGTTACCTTGGAGAATATCCGCAAGGGTAGGAGACCCGATGCGCCACCGGAATCTGCAGAGGCCGCGTCCGAGCCATCGTTGACTGTACTTGCGCCGGCGGCGCCAGCAGAGGACAGCGATTCCGACACAGAGAGCATTGGTGACCAGATCGTCCGGCTGGAGGAAAAAATTGCGGGAGCTGCGCAAGATTGCCACCGCCAGATCGGACGCCGCCTAAGAGGGATGAGGTAAGGGTGCCTGTCACCACCCGTAGACCACCTTCTGTCACCCCCGCTCCGTTGCGGCCCCAAAGAGGACCCGCTATTGCTGTGAACTGCTGCACAGAGCCCACCGGACTGCTTGCGGCGGCGGTACCCAATGCAGCACCACCCACAATCATTATGCCGGGACCGGTACGGTCCACCCGAGGGTCTACCCCTAGGCCCATTGGGCCAATACCTATTAGGGGCCCTTTACCTTGCAGCTGCCCCCTGACACCGTTTATGTGGGCACATCCTCCGGTAGAGGACTACTACAGGCCGTACTTGCCAGCAGAGCCGGGTAATTATGACATACCCTGTGAATCAGCCTGCTAGGCCTTTGCTATATTTCACCAAAGAATGATGTTGTTAACCCTTCCAGGACAGGAGTCCTATGTTTTCTGGTCCTTTGTTGCTGCTGCAGTCATCACGGCTCAGTGGTAGGTGTCACTCACTGAAATAATAAACTCAACAAAGCCAGTTTGTTTCCAGGATCTCCTGCTGCTTTTGCTATTTTCACACGTTGTGCCTGTTCCGTTGTTGCACCTTTTACCAGGGGTATTACAGCACTTGTTTTATATTATACAATTTTATTGTGCAACTTGATACTAAGGAACCGTGCCCGGAGATAGACTCAAAAGAACCTGAGCCTCTGAGATTTTTGCTCTTTTAAAAGGAAATGTGCCAGAGATGGACCTCCACCGCATGAGAGCCTCTGTGATTATAGGAAAATAACCTGGGTACGGACTCATATTTGTTCTTTGAGCCTCCAAGAACTTTTATACTGTTTTTACCGTTTCTTGCTGTTATTATTCATTGTCATGGACTATCTGGTATTAATGTCACGCTGTGCCAGGTCAGCGCCCCCAGTTCCATTCACTATCCTGAGAGAAGAGAGCACGCCCCTTGTCACCACCCTTCACCTTTGCCAATAGGACCTGATATGAATGTAAATGCAGATGAATTACATATATGTATGCCTGCATGTGTCTTTTTCTGTTTCAGGTAAAGATTCCAGTTGGCGGGCCCTGATGGAGTACGAGGTCGTACTCAGCTTAAAGCAGTGGGGTATGTAGTGTACGGGGACTGTAATTCCGTCACTACAGAAGGGTCACTTGTGTGCTGTATCTCCCCCTTATTATGGGGAAGTTGGTATAAGTCATCTTTATAAAATGTACTGTAATGTATGCTATGTACTTCCCTGTTACTGTAAAATGTGCATGAACAGGCCTGCTAGGGGGTGTCATTCTAGCTCTTAGTCACTAGAGGGAGCTAGGGAGTCCTAGGTTATATAAGGCCCAGTCAGGAAGAAAAAGTGAGTCTAGAGTTGGAGGTTGGAGTCTGAAGTCTGTAGTCTAGTCTAACCAGAGATTAGACTATGTCAGAGTCAAGTCTAGGCCCTGAAGCCTGTGGACAGGAGAGGGTAATGCAGTCCCTGTACCGGGTTCCAGATCCAAGGAAAGGTTCCCCTCCTGAATTTATTATGCAGAAGCAGGACACCACAGCTACTCAGCCTGAGGACACTGAGAGAGACAGAGGCAAGTCAAGAAAAGCAAGAGGTACTCAAGACAACAGAGGAGGTACTTGATAGAGATAAAACCAAGGATATACGCCAGAGCTAGGGCATTGGACCTTGGAGAAGAGTTTCTATGTTCAAGGATCAGTCAGAATAGAGTGCAAGCCGCCTGTACTGCAAGTCCAGTGTTTAACACTCTAAAGTCACCTTGCTATATATATATATATTGCCTGCATCAACTGTATTGAAAATCAACTGTCATCAAAGAACTGCGCTTCCGTCAATGTCCCTAAATAATGACTACTAAAGTTTGAATTCTGTTTTAACATCATGTGGTTCCTCAGTTATTCCTGCTATCAGCAAACGGCGTGCCCCCGGTTTATTGGCACTGGCGTCACGAACATTTCTCATCATCACCTGCCCTTGCAGAGAGTCAGCCGTCTCAGGTTAGTGTCTATTGCACTACAACACCCAGGAACATTTCTAAACCTAACTTGAGTACGCTGCACATGTGGTATCGCCGTACTCAGAAGAAGTAGGGCAATGTGTTTTGAGGTGTATTTTTACATATACCCATGCTGGGTGAGATAAATATCTCTGTAAAAGACAACTTTTTCCATTTTTTTTATACAAAGTTGTCATTTTACAGAGATATTTCTCACACACAGTATGGGTATATGTAAAAATACACCCCAAAACACATTGCCCTACTTCTCCTGAGTACAGCGATACCACATGTGTGACACTTTTTTGCAGCCTAGGTGCACAAAGGGGCCCAAATTCCAATGAGTATCTTTAGAATTTCACAGGGCATATTTTACGCATTTGGATTCCAAACTACTTCTCACGCTTTAGGGCCCCTAAAATGCCAGGGCAGTATAAATACCCCACAAGTGACCCCATTTTGGAAAGAAGACACCCCAAGGTATTCCGTGAGGGGCATGGCGAGTTCCTAGAATATTATTATTTTTGGCACAAGTTAGCGGAAAATGTTTTTTTTTTTTTCCTTTTTTTTTTCTTACAAAGTCTCATATTCCACTAACTTTTGACAAAAAATAAAATTTTACATGAACTCGCCATGCCCCTCACAAAATACCTTGGGGTGTCTTATTTCCAAAATGGGGTCACTTGTGGGGTATTTATACTGCCCTGGCATTTTAGGGGCCCTAAAGCGTGAGAAGTAGTTTGGAATCCAAATGCCTAAAAAATGCGACATTATAATGGAATCGGGAAACTACCATCTGCCAACCATACATTGTGACATCATAATGGAATCCGAGATACTATCATCTACTGACCATACATTGTGACGTCATAATTAAATCCGGAATACTACCATCTGCTGACCATACATTGTGACATCATAATAGAGTCTTAAATACTATTATCTGCTGACCATACATTGTGACATCATAATGGAATCTTGGATACTATTATCTGCTTACCAATCATTGTGACATCATAATGGAATCCGGGATACTATCATCTGCTGACCCTACATTGTGACATCATAATGGAATTCGGGGTAATATCATCTGCTGACCATATATTGTGACGTCATAATGGAATCCGGGATACTACCATCTGCAGACCATACACTGTGACATCATAATGAAATCTGGGATACTATTATCTACTGACCATTCATTGTGACATCATAATGGAATCCTGGATACTATCATCTGATGACCAAACATTGTAACATAATAATGGACCATACATTGTGACATCATAATGGAATCCGGGATACTATCATCTACTGACCATATATTGTGACGTCATAATTGAATCCGGGATACTACCATCTGCTGACCATACATTGTGACATCATAATAGAGTCTTGGATACTATTATCTGCTGACCATACATTGTGACATCATAATGGAATCTTGGATACTATTATCTGCTGACCATACATTGTGACATCATAATGGAATCTGGGATACTACCATCTGCTGACCATAAATTGTGACATCATAATGAAATTCGGGATAATATCATCTGCTGACCATATATTGTGACGTCATAATGGAATCCGGGATACTACCATCTGCAGACCATACACTGTGACATCATAATTAGGGATGAGTGAACCCGAACTGTATAGTTCGGGTTCGTACCGAATTTTGGGGTGTCCGTGACACGGACCCGAACCCAAACATTTTCGTAAAAGTCCAGGTTCGGGTTCGGTGTTCGGCGCTTTCTTGGCGCTTTTTGAAAGGCTGCAAAGCAGCCAATCAACAAGCGTCATACTACTTGCCCCAAGAGGCCATCACAGCCATGCCTACTATTGGCATGGCTGTGATTGGCCAGTGCAGCATGTGACCCAGCCTCTATTTAAGCTGGAGTCACGTAGCGCCGCACGTCACTCTGCTCTGATCAGTGTAGGGAGAGGTTGCAGCTGCTGTTAGGGCGAGATTAGGCAGTGATTAACTCAGCAAAAACACTTAATTCAGTGATCGATCTACAGCTGTGGATCATTGAACTGCTGCTATTTAATTGCTCACTGTTTTTAGGCTGCCCAGAGCGTTTTTATGTCAAGTTTTTCTTGGGTGATCGGCGGCCATCTTGTGTCTTGTGGTGCGCTAGCACCAGCTGCCACCAAGTCGATTTAACCATCAATAGTGTGGTTATTTTTTTGCTATATCCTACATCAGGGGCTTGGCTGCGCTTGCTATTTTATTGAGGGGTAAAATACAATTGCCAAAATAGCAGTACCCTAATCTGGTGTTTCAGCTGTGGCTAGCCAATTGTAATACTGTCTGCTGTCTGGCAAAGGATATATTTTTGTTCTGGGTTGAAATACAATTCCCAAGTTAGCAATTCCCTAAATCAGTGGTTTCTGCTGTATCAGGCCAAGTTCAAATCGATCCATAAAAGGGTATATTAGATTTAAGGTGCGGATAGTGTCATGCTCAATAACTTCACACGCTACCGTGCATTTCCAAGTTTAATTCTGTCCGTAAACGTATACCTGTCACCCAGCGCCTAAATAATAGGCCTAAAATTTATATTCAGCTAAATCTGTGTTTATTGCTGAGGCTGGTCAATTCATTTAGTGTCCGCCAAAGCACAGTTTTTGTTCTGGTTTGAAATACAATTCCCAACTCAGCAATTCCCTAAATCAGTGGTTTCTGCTGTATCAGGCCAACTTTAAATCTATCCATAAAAGGGTATATTAGATTGAAGGTGCGGATAGGGTCATCCTCAATAACTTCACACGCTACCGTGCATTTCCAAGTTTAATTCTGTCCGTAAACGTATACCTGTCATCCAGGGCCTAAATACTAGGCCTACAATTTATATTCAGCTAAATCTGTGTTACTGCTGTGCCTGTATTAGTGTAAATAGATAGCCAGATAGTGTTAGGTGTCTGTAAAAAAAGGCCTGAATTTGAATTCAATACATTGGGCCAAATAATTTTTATCTTATTGTGGTGAACGGTAACAATGAGGAAAACATCTAGTAAGGGACGCGGACGCGGACATGGTCGTGGTGGTGTTAGTGGACCCTCTGGTGCTGGGAGAGGACGTGGCCGTTCTGCCACAGCCACACGTCCTAGTGAACCAACTACCTCAGGTCCCAGTAGCCACCAGAATTTACAGCGATATTTGGTGGGGCCCAATGCCGTTCTAAGGATGGTAAGGCCTGAGCAGGTACAGGCATTAGTCAATTGGGTGGCCGACAGTGCATCCAGCACGTTCACATTATCTCCCACCCAGTCTTCTGCAGAAAGCGCACAGATGGCGCATGAAAACCAAGCCCATCAGTCTGTCACATCACGCCCATGCATATCAGGGAAACTGTCTGAGCCTCAAGTTATGCAGCAGTCTCTCATGCTGTTTGAAGACTCTGCTGGCAGGGTTCCCCAGGGGCATCCACCTAGCCCTTCTCCAGGGGTGGAAGAGATAGAATGCACTAACGCACAACCACTTATGTTTCCTGATGAGGACATGGGAATACCACCTCAGCTTGTCTCTGATGATGATGAAACACAGGTGCCAACTGCTGCGTCTTTCTGCAGTGTGCAGACTGAACAGGAGGTCAGGGAGGAAGACTGGGTGGAAGACGATGCAGGGGACGATGAGGTCCTAGACCCCACATGGAATGAAGGTCGTGCCACTGACTTTCAGAATTCGGAGGAAGAGGCAGTGGTGAGACCGAGCCAACAGCGTAGCAAAAGAGGGAGCAGTGGGCAAAAGCAGAACACCCGCCGCCAAGAGAGTCCGTCTGCTACTGGCCACCGCCATCTGGGACCGAGCACCCCAAAGGCAGCTTCAAGGAGTTCCCTGGCGTGGCAGTTCTTCAAACAATGTGCTGAGGACAAGACCCGAGTGGTTTGCATGCTGTGCCATCAGAGCCTGAAGCGAGGCATTAACGTTCTGAACCTTAGCACAACCTGCATGACCAGGCACCTGCATGCAAAGCATGAACTGCAGTGGAGTAAACACCTTAAAAACAAGGAACTCACTCAGGCTCCCCCTGCTACCTCTTCTTCTGCTGCCGCCGCCTCGGCCTCTTTCTCCGCCTCTGGAGGAACGTTGGCACCTGCCGCCCAGCAAACAGAGGATGTACCACCAACACCACCACCTCCGTCACCAAGCATCCCAACCATGTCACACGGCAGCGTTCAGCTCTCCATCTCACAAACATTTGAGAGAAAGCGTAAATTCCCACCTAGCCACCCTCGATCCCTGGCCCTGAATGCCAGCATTTCTAAACTACTGGCCTATGAAATGCTGTCATTCAGGCTGGTGGACACAGACAGCTTCAAACAGCTCATGTCCCTTGCTGTCCCACAGTATGTTGTTCCCAGCCGCCACTACTTCTCCAAGAGAGCCGTGCCTTCCCTGCACAACCAAGTATCCGATAAAATCAAGTGTGCACTGCGCAACGCCATCTGTGGCAAGGTCCACCTAACCACAGATACGTGGACCAGTAAGCACGGCCAGGGACGCTATATCTCCCTAACTGCACACTGGGTAAATGTAGTGGCGGCTGGGCCCCAGGCGAAGAGCTGTTTGGCGCACGTCCTTCCGCCGCCAAGGATCGCAGGGCAACATTCTTTGCCTCCTGTTGCCTCCCCTCCTACTCGGCTTCCTCCTCCTCTTCTTCCACCTGCTCATCCAGTCAGCCACACACCTTCACCACCAACTTCAGCACAGCCCGGGGTAAACGTCAGCAGGCCATTCTGAAACTCATATGTTTGGGGGACAGGCCCCACACCGCACAGGAGTTGTGGCAAGGTATAGAACAACAGACCGACGAGTGGTTGCTGCCGGTGAGCCTCAAGCCCGGCCTGGTGGTGTGCGATAATGGGCGAAATCTCGTTGCAGCTCTGGGACTAGCCGGTTTGACGCACATCCCTTGCCTGGCGCATGTTCTGAATTTGGTGGTGCAGAAGTTCATTCACAACTACCCCGACATGTCAGAGTACTCCACCAACATGGCCAGTGGCGATGACGCCTTTATCAGCGTTACAATACCACTTCTATGTCTCCTTGAGAAAACACTTAGGGCGATGATGGAGGAGGAGGTGGCCCAGAAGGAGGAGGAGGAGGAGGAGGAAGAGAGGTCATTTTGAGCACTTTCAGGCCAGTCTCTTAGAAGTGACTCAGAGGGAGGTTTTTTGCAACAGCAGAGGCCAGGTACAAATGTGGCCAGCCAGGGCCCACTACTGGAGGACGAGGAGGATGAGGAGGAGGTGGAGGAGGATGAGGATGAAGCATGTTCACAACGGGGTGGCACCCAACGCAGCTCGGGCCCATCACTGGTGCGTGGCTGGGGGGAAACGCAGGACGATGACGATACGCCTCCCACAGAGGACAGCTTGTCCTTACCTCTGGGCAGCCTGGCACACATGAGCAACTACATGCTGCAGTGCCTGCGCAACGACAGCAGAGTTGCCCACATTTTAACGTGTGCGGACTACTGGGTTGCCACCCTGCTGGATCCCCGGTACAAAGACAATGTGCCCACCTTACTTCCTGCACTGGAGCGTGATAGGAAGATGCGCGAGTACAAGCGCACATTGGTAGACGCGCTACTGAGAGCATTCCCAAATGTCACAGGGGAACAAGTGGAAGCCCAAGGCGAAGCCAGAGGAGGAGCAAGAGGTCGCCAACGCAGCTGTGTCACGGCCAGCTCCTCTGAGGGCAGGGCTAGCATGGCAGAGATGTGGAAAAGTTTTGTCAACACGCCACAGCTAACTGCACCACCACCTGATACGGAACGTGTTAGCAGGAGGCAACATTTCACTAACATGGTGGAACAGTACGTGTGCACACCCCTCCACGTACTGACTGATGGTTCGGCCCTATTCAACTTCTGGGTCTCCAAATTTTCCACGTGGCCAGAGCTAGCCTTTTATGCCTTGGAGGTGCTGGCCTGCCCGGCGGCCAGCGTTTTGTCTGAACGTGTATTCAGCACGGCAGGGGGCGTCATTACAGACAAACGCAGCCGCCTGTCTACAGCCAATGTGGACAAGCTGACGTTCATAAAAATGAACCAGGCATGGATCCCACAAGACCTGTCCATCCCTTGTGCAGATTAGACATTAACTACCTCCCCTTAACCATATATTATTGTACTCCAGGGCACTTCCTCATTCAATCCTATTTTTATTTTCATTTTACCATTATATTGCGGGGCAACCCAAAGTTGAATGAACCTCTCCTCTGTCTGGGTGCCGGGGCCTAAAAATATCTGACAGTGGCCTGTTCCAGTGTTGGGTGACGTGAAGCATGATTCTCTGCTATGACATGAAGACTGAATCTCTGCTATGGGACCTCTCTCCTCTGTCTGGGTTGCCGGGGCAAAAATATCTGACAATGGACTGTTCCAGTTTTGGGTGACTTGAAGCATGATTCTCTGCTATGACATGAAGCCTGAATCTCTGCTATGGGACCTTTCTCCTCTGTCTGGGTGCCGGGGCCAAAATATCTGACAATGGACTGTTCCAGTTTTGGGTGACGTGAAGCATGATTCTCTGCTATGACATGAAGCCTGATTCTCTGTTATGGGACCTCTCTCCTCTGTCTGGGTGCCGGGGCCTAAATATATGACAATGGACTGTTCCAGTTTTGGCTGACGTGAATCCTGATTCTCTCCTATGACATGAAGACTGATTCTCTGCTGACATGAAGCCTGAATCTCTGTTATGGGACCTCTCTCCTCTGTCTGGGTGTCGGGGCCTAAATATATGACAATGGACTGTTCCAGTTTTGGCTGACGTGAAGCCTGATTCTCTGCTATGACATGAAGACTGATTCTCTGCTGACATGAAGCCTGATTCTCTGCTATGGGACCTCTCTCCAATTGATATTGGTTAATTTTTATTTATTTTATTTTTATTTTTATTCATTTCCCTATCCACATTTGTTTGCAGGGGATTTAACTACATTTTGCTGCCTTTTGCAGCCCTCTAGCCCTTTCCTGGGCTGTTTTACAGCCTTTTTAGTGCCGAAAAGTTCAGGTCCCCATTGACTTCAATGGTGTTCGGGTTCGGGACGAAGTTCGGGTCGGGTTCGGATCCCGAACCCGAACATTTCCGGGAAGTTCGGCCGAACTTCTCGAACCCGAACATCCAGGTGTTCGCTCAACTCTAATCATAATGAAATCCGGGATACTATTATCTGCTGACCATTCATTGTGACATCATAATGGAATCCTGGATACTATCATCTGATGACCAAACATTGTGACATAATAATGGAATTCTGGATACTATTATCTACTGACAATACATTGTGACATCATAATGGAATCCGTGATACTACCATTCTACCATCTGCTGACCATACATTGTGACATCATAATGGAATCGGGAAACAACCATCTGCCAACCATACATTGTGACATCATAATGGAATCCGAGATACTATCATCTACTGACCATACATTGTGACGTCATAATGGAATCCGGGATACTATCATCTGCTAGCCATACATTGTGACATCATAATGGAATCCGGGATACTATTATCTGCTGACCATACATTGTGAACTCGCACCTAGGCTGCAAAAAAGTGTCACACATGTGGTATCGCCGTACTCAGGAGAAGTATGGCAATGTGTTTTGGGGTGTATTTTTACATATACCCATGCTGGGTGAGAGAAATATCTCTGTAAAATGACAACTTTGTATAAAAAAATGTCTTTTACAGAAATATTTATCTCACACAGTATGTAAAAATACACCCCAAAACACATTGCCCTACTTCTCCTGAGTACGGCGATACCACATGTGTGACACTTTTTTGCAGCCTAGGTGCGCAAAGGGGCCCAAATTCCAATGAGAATCTTTACGATTTCACAGGGCATTTTTTACGCATTTGGATTCCAAACTACTTCTCACGCTTTAGGTCCCCTTAAATGCCAGGACAGTATAAATACCCCACAAGTGACCCCATTTTGGAAAGAAGACACCTCAAGGTATTCCGTGAGGGGCATGGCAAGTTCCTAGAATATTATTTTTTTTGCACAAGTTAGTGGAAAATATATATATTTTTTTTCTCTTACAAAGTCTCATATTCCACTAACTTGTGACAAAAAATAAAATTTTACATAAACTCGCCATGCCCCTCATGAAATACCTTGGGGTGTCTTCTTTCCAAAATGGGGTCACATGTGGGGTATTTATACTGCCCTGGCATGTTAGGGGACCTAAAGCGTGAGAAGAAGTCTGGAATATAAATGTCTAAAAAATTTTACGCATTTGGATTCCGTGAGGGGTATGGTGAGTTCACGTGAGATTTTATTTTTTGTCACAAGTTAGTGGAATATGAGACTTTGTAAGAAAAAAACAAACAAAAAAATAATAAAAAATTTCCGTTAACTTGTGCCAAAAAAAAAAATCTTCTATGAACTCGCCATGCCCCTCAAAAGGGATCTTTAAAGCGCTGCAGCGATTTTACGGTGTTTTTGCAGTGATCAGAAAAAAAAAAATTCTGTCACTGCGGTGAAGCGGACTGAACGCAAGTGTGCGCACAAGATCAGGCCTGATCGGGCGAACACTGCGTTTTTTGTAGAGCCTATAGAACATGTCCTATTCTTGTCCGCAATTGCGGACAAGAAAAGGCATTATCTAAATAGTTCTGGCAATGTGCAGATTCGCAAAATGCGGAAAGCACATTGCCGGTGTCCGTGTTTTGCGGATCCGTGGTGTCCGTGTTTTGCGGATCCGCGGTGTCCGTGTTTTGCGGATCCGCGGATCAGTGGATCCGCGGATCCGCAAAACACATACGGATGTCTGAATGGAGCCCTACAGGGGGGTGATCAATGACAGGGGGTGATCAGGGAGTCTATACGGGGTGATCAGGGGTTAATAAGGGGTTAATAAGTGACAGGGGGTGTGTGTAGTGTAGTGTGGTGATTTGTGCTACTTTACAGAGCTGCCTGTGTCCTCTGGTGGTCGATCCAAGCAAAAGGGACCACCAGAGGACCAGGTAGCAGGTATATCAGACGCTGTTAACAAAACAGCGTCTGATATACCTTTCAGGGGTTACAAAAAATCGCATCTACAGGCTGCCAGCGAATGATCGCCGCTGGCAGGCTGTAGATCAGCTCATTTACCTTCCGATAATGTGAACGCGAGCTCCTGTGTGCGCGCGTTCACAGGAAATCTCGCGTCTCGCGAGAAGACGCGCCGATGCGTCCAGGAGGAATAACCCGGCCGCCCGCAGGACGCATTCCTGTGTTAGGCGGTCGGGAGATGGTTAAAGCCTACTAGGCCAACAATGGGCCCACACTGCAGAATCATTGTTTTCTGGGTCACTTAACTGTCACTGAACTACCTCAGCACGACCATAGACTTTGAAAAACCGCCATCGCCTGCAATCTCCCAAACGTGCGCACGAGCACAGTCATCACTACACCAAGATTGACGCATAGAGGAATAAAATTTATGTCATGAGTGTGTCAACTATTGACAACTCTTTGCGGTTGTCTAAAATCTATTCCATACACGTCCCCTGATAGGGGACGTAACAGGGATTAAACTGATAGGAAAAGTACTACTTAACACACCACTCATATCTGGTGGCACAGTACATTGCACGGTGCACGCGCAGTGCCCCAAATTGGAAGTAGGAGGACCAACCAAGCATCTTTTTCCATCTCCCAGTTCCTAAAATCTATTACATACACCGGCCCCTGATAGGGGACGTAACAGGGATTAAACTGATAGGAATAGTACTACTTAAACACACCACTCATATCTGGTGGCACAGTACATTGCAAGGCGTACACGCAGTGCCCCAAATTGGAAGTAAGAGGACCGACCAAGCATCTTTTTCCATCTCCCGGTTCCTAAAATCTATTCCATACACCGGCCCCTGATAGGGGACAAAACAGAGATTAAACTGTTAAGAACAGATTTTTTTTTTAATTTAGAAAAAAGAGGACAGCCTCTGCGGAGCTGGGTATTTTTTGGCCGCGTTACTAAACGCTCATGCACAATGGCTGTAGGCTCATGCGTCCTTTTGCGGAGGTGACAAACCTGGTCAGTCAAACCCATGGCAACATCATCGACCTCATCCCATATGCGTTTTTTCTGGAGCATGCCCTGCGAAGAGTGCTGGATCAGGCCGTAGATGAGCATGAAGAGGAAGAGTTGTGGTCACCATAACCATCAGAAGCAGCCTTGTCGTCGTCGATTGCTGGACCGGCGGCAATGCAGAGAGAGGAGTCTGAAAAAGAGGAGTCGGAGGAGGAAGGTGGCTTTGAGGAGGTGGAAGACCAACCTCAGCAGGCGTCTCAGGGGGCTTGTTGTCACCTTTCAGGGACCCTAAGTGTTGTACGTGGCTGGGTGGAGGAAGAGACCTTCAATGACGGTAGTGAGGACAAGGAACGGGACATGGCTAGCTTGGTATCTAACCTTGTGCAAATGGGGAGTTTGCGGTTGTGCAAATGGACTGTTTGCGGTGCGTTAAACGGGGAGTTTGGTCTGTCACTGTGAAGCGGGCGTAACCCTTACACTACCTGATCGATACAACATCATACCTGATGTTTTAAAGCACGTTATTCAAAACAATATAGAAATGTTAGGTGATTTATGCCCTTTATGGATTAAAACTCGACTCTGCGTCAACCACGTAATTTTACGTAAGTTTTGCCATGCATTCCCCTCCGGCATGCCACAGTCCAGGTGTTAGTCCCCTTGAAACAACTTTTCCATCACTATTGTGGCCAGAAAGAGTCCCTGTGTGTTTTAAAATTCACCTGCCTATTTCTATGGCGAACGGAAAATTTTATGTTCGCGACATCTCTAGCCATACATTGTGACATCATAATGGAATCCTGGATACTATTATCTGCTGACCATTCATTGTGACATCATAATGGAATCCAGGATACTATCATCTGCTGACCATACATTGTTACGTCATAATGGAAAACAGGATACTACCATCTGCTAACCTTACATTGTGACATCATAATGGAATCCTGAATACTAGTATTTGCTGACCATACATTGTGATTTCATAATGGAATCCGGGATACTATTATCTGCTGACCATACATTGTGACATCATAATGCATTCCCGTATACTATTATCTGCTGACCATACATTGTGACGTCATAATGGAATCCTGGATACTACCATCTGCTAGCCATACATTGTGACATCATAATGGAATTCTGGATACTATTATCTGCTCACCATACATTGTGACATCATAATGGAATCCTAAATACTATTATCTGCTGATAATACATTGTGACATCATAATGCATTCCTGTATACTATAATCTGCTGACCATTCATTGTGACATCATAATGGAATCCGGAATACTATCATCTGCTGACCATATATTGTTACGTCATAATGGAAAACGGGATACTACCATCTGCTAACCATACATTGTGACATCATAATGGAATCCTGAATACTTGTATCTGCTGACCATACATTGTGACATCATAATGCATTCCCGTATACTATTATCTGCTGACCATACATTGTGACATCATAATGGAATCCGGGATACTATCATCTGTTGACCATACATTGTGACATCATAAAGGAATCCGGAATACTATCATCTGCTGACCATACATTGTGACGTCATAATGGAATCCTGGATACTACCATCTGCTAGCCATACATTGTGACATCATAATGGAATTCTGGATACTATTATCTGCTCACCATACATTGTGACATCATAATGGAATCCTAAATACTATTATCTGCTGATAATACATTGTGACATAATAATGCATTCCTGTATACTATCATCTGCTGACCATACATTGTGACATCATAAAGGAATCCTGGATACTACCATCTGCTGACCATAAATTGTGACATCATAATGGATTCTGGGATACTATCATCTGCTGACCATACATTGTGACGTCATAATGGAATCCTGGATACTATTATCTGCTGACCATACATTGTGACATCATAATGGAATCCGGGATACTATCATCTGTTGACCATACTTTGTGACATCATAATGGAATCCAGGATACTACCATCTGCTAGCCATACATTGTGACATCATAATGGAATTCTGGATACTATTATCTGCTGACCATACATTGTGACATCATAATGGTATCCGGAATACTACCATCTGCTGACCATACATTGTGACATCGAAATGGAATCCTGGATACTATAATCTGCTGACCATACATTGTGACGTCATAATGGAATCTGGGTTACTACCATCTGCTAGCCATACATTGTGACATCATAATGGAATCCTGGATACTATCATCTGCTGACCATACATTGTTACGTCATAATGGATTCCGGGATACTACCATCTGCTAGCCATACATTGTGACATCATAATAAAATCCGGTATACTATCATCTGCTGACCATACATTGTGACGTCATAATGGAACCCGGGATACTACCATCTGCTAGCCATACATTGTGACATCATAATGGAATCCTGGATACTATCATCTGCTGACCATACATTGTTACGTCATAATGGATTCCGGTATACTACCATCTGCTGACCATACATTGTGACATCGAAATGGAATCCTGGATACTATAATCTGATGACCATACATTGTGACATCATAATGGAATCCAGGATACTATCATATGCTGATTATACATTGTGACATCATAATGGAATCCAGGATATTACCATCTGCTAGCCATACATTATTACATAATAATGGAATGCTGGATACTTATATCTGCTGACCATACATTGTGACGTCATAATTGAATCCGGGATACTACCATCTGCTAGCCATACATTGTGACATCATAATGGAATCCTGGATACTATTATCTGCTGACCATACATTGTGACATCATAATGGAATCCAGGATACTATCATCTGATGACCATACATTGTGACATCATAACGGAATCCAGGATACTATTATCTGGTGATCATACATTGTGACATCATAATGGAATCATGGATACTATTATCTGCTGACAATACATTGTGATATCATAATGCATTCCCGTATACTACCATCTATTGACCATACATTGTGACATCATAACGGAATCCGGGATACTATCATTTGCTGACCATACATTGTGACATCATAATGGAATCCGGTATACTATCATCTGCTGACCATACATTGTGACGTCATAAGGGATTCCGGGATACTACCATCTGCTAGCCATACATTGTGACATCCTAATAAAATCCTGTATACTACCATCTGCTGACCATACATTGTGACATCATAATGGAATCTGGGATACTATCATCTGCTGACAATACATTGTGTCATCATAATGCATTCTTGTATACTATTATCCGCTGACCATACATTGTGACATCATAATGCAATCCTGGATACTATTATCTGCTGCGCATACATTGTGACATTATAATGCATTCCCTTATACTATTATCTTTGACCATACATTGTGACATCATAATGGAATCCGGGATACTACCATCTGCTGACCATACATTGTGACATCATAATGGATTCCTAGGTACTATTATCTGCTGACCATACATTGTGACATCATAATGGAATCCTTAATACTATTATCTGCTAACCATACATTGTGACGTCATAATGGAATCCGGGATACTACCATCTGCTAGCCATACATTGTGACATCATAATGCATTCCCGAATACTACCATCTGCTGACCATACATTGTGACATCATAATAGAATCCGAGATACTCCCATCTGCTTACCAATGGGTATTGCCAAAAATTGGTGTTTTTTCAGAGCCAGAAAATTATTGAAGTATTTCAAGCTTGTTTTTAACAATCACAGATGCAGCAAAGGCTGTTATATTTAGTATTTTGCACAAAATGGGTGTTTTTTGAATAACAGAATATGACAGCAGTATATAACGCTTGAATTTCACACGCACAGATGCAGAAAGGGGTGTAAACCTGTGTACTTTGCCCAAAAAGGGTGTTTTTTTAAAACCCAGAAAAGTATAGCTGTATTTCTAGCTTAAACTGCACACTGACTAATGCGGCAGAGGCCCCAGATGGAGGGTATTGAAAGAAATTTGCAAATGCTGCAATATTAAATACTTTGCCCAAAAAGGGTGTTTTTTTTAATAACAGAATATGACAACAGTATATAACGCTTGAATTTCACACTGACAGATGCAGACAAGGCCGCAAATTAAGTATTTTGCCCAAAATGGGTGTTTTTTGAATAACAGAATATGACAGCAGTATATAAGGCTTGAATTTTACACGTACAGATGCAGCAAGGGCTGTTAAATTGAGTATTTTGCCCAAAAAGGGTGTTTTTAAAAGCCCAGAAAATTATAGCTGTATTTCTAGCTTAAATTGCACACTGACTAATGCTGCAAAGGCACCAGATGTAGTGTCTTGCCAAAAATGGGTGTTTTTTTTAAACCCAGATTATTTTTGCAGTATTTCAAGCTTGGATTTGAATCTCACAAAAGCTCAGATGCAGTGCTGGTGCACTGAGATTGCATAAAATGGCCGCCGTCGCCCACCTAACTAACAGACGGATAAAAGTTATCTCTTCTCACTGGGCTCAGGGCAGGGTAAAAAGATTGTGCACTGCACCCACACAACTAAATGTATGTTGATCGCTGAGTTTAATTGAAGTTCTGATTAAAGATTCTTTCCTATTCTCTCCCTCACAGCAGCAGCATCCTATCCCTACACTAAGCACAGCAGAGTGACGTGTAGCGCTACGTGACTCCAGCTTATATAGAGGCTGGGTCACATGCTGCACTGGCCAATCACAGCCATGCCATTAGTAGGCATGGCTGTGATGGCTTCTAAGGGCACAGAGTTAAACACTTGTTGATTGGCTGCTCTGCAGCCTTTCAAAAAGCGCCAAGAAATCTCCAAACACCGAACCCAAACTTTTACTGAAATGTTCGGGTTCGGGTCCGGGATCCAAAAATACTAAAGTTCGGTATGAACCCGAACTTTACAGTTTGGGTTCGCTCAACCCTAGTGATGACCTGTTTTATAAAAATATCACATTGTCTACTCTGTCAGGTGAACATTGTAAAAAAAAATAACTGTACCAGAACAGCACATCAGGCCGAATATAAATATGGAGGTGCAGTGGCTGATAGCTGTGCTATGTAACAGAATGTGGGGGCAGGAAAGCAGAGCTGTGCTGTGTAACAGGATGTGGGGGTGGGGCAGCAGAGCTGTGCTGTGTAACAGAATGTGGGGGCTGTGCTGGTGTACAGTACAGACTAAAAGTTTGGACACACCTTCTCATTCAACGAGTTTTCTTTATTTTCATGACTATGAAGGCATCAAAACTATGAATTAACACATGTGGAATTATATACATAACAAACAAGTGTGAAACAACAGAAAATATGTCATATTCTAGGTTCTTCAAAGTAGCCACCTTTTGCTTTGATTACTGCTTTGCACACTCTTGGCATTCTCTTGATGAGCTTCAAGAGGTAGTCCACTGAAATGGTCTTCCAACAGTCTTGAAGGAGTTCCCAGAGATGCTTAGCACTTGTTGGCCCTTTTGCCTTCACTCTGCGGTCCAGCTCACTCCAAACCATCTTGATTGGGTTCAGGTCCGGTGACTGTGGAGGCCAGGTCATCTGGCGCAGCACCCCATCACTCTCCTTCATGGTCAAATAGCCCTTACTTTCAATGTTTTCCCAATTTTTCGGCTGACTGACTGACCTTCATTTCTTAAAGTAATGATGACCACTCGTTTTTCTTTACTTAGCTGCTTTTTTCTTGCCATAATACAAATTCTAACAGTCTATTCAGTAGGACTATCAGCTGTGTATCCACCTGACTTCTCCTCAACGCAACTGATGGTCCCAACCCCATTTATAAGGCAAGAAATCCCACTTATTAAACCTGACAGGGCACACCT
This sequence comes from Bufo bufo, assembly GCF_905171765.1. Lineage (NCBI taxonomy): Eukaryota > Metazoa > Chordata > Amphibia > Anura > Bufonidae > Bufo > Bufo bufo. The sequence continues at coordinate 776,254,891 of NC_053390.1, read as the reverse complement.
GTGAAGTGAAAACCATTTCAGGGGACTACCTCTTGAAGCTCATCAAGAGAATGCCAAGAGTGTGCAAAGCAGTAATCAAAGCAAAAGGTGGCTACTTTGAAGAACCTAGAATATGACATATTTTCAGTTGTTTCACACTTGTTTGTTATGTATATAATTCCACATGTGTTAATTCATAGTTTTGATGCCTTCAGTGTGAATCTACAATTTTCATAGTCATGAAAATAAAGAAAACTGTTTGAATGAGAAGGTGTGTCCAAACTTTTGTTCTGTACTGTATGTGAAATCCACAGGAACGCCCACAGATTCTCACAGAAGATAAGAGCAGTGAGCAAAACTCATAGAAGAGTATTGATGTCATAAGCAACCATTACCTATAAAAAAGACTATTACACATAATCAAAATAAACCAATTGAACTTTATTTAAATTTGTGGTACTTAAATGGCCGCGATGCTTATTACGTTTTCAAATAATTATAGACGTATTAACAAACAGAATACCAAATTATCTTTAACCAACCAATTAATCAAACAATAACCGTCAGTCCACTCAGAGAGTGACTTAACCCCCAAAGCGCCAAATCGGAAACGAAGTGGCCAACAAAGCATCGCAACCAATTAAGTAACATAACTCTCAATCATATTTTGAAGATCAGAAATAAAGATATCACATCCTATTTCTGAAAGTTGATCAAAACCAGGACAATAAAGCCCTTTTAAAAAACCTTCAAGTTCAATGTGTCTGTAAGAGAAATGACCAATACTTTGCATAAAAATCTCCATTTTCTTATTGACTCTTTTCCTTATTTTATCCAAAAAGGACAATTCTGAACTTGACCAAGTTAATTTAGGAATAATATCCGAAAATACAAGAACAGAGTTCTGTAATAATTGTCTTATTTTGCACATCAATTCCTGGAGTTCGTAGATCAACAAATGAGTTTTTATTTTACCTATATCAAATGAACCAATGTGAAATATAACTAAATCCGGAATGTAACATTTTGAGAACAAATAGTCAATTTCAAAAATAATATTTGAGATTCTGAGGTTAGGAAATGCTCTCCACTCAATACGAAAATCCTCAGAAAAACCTAAATTTTTTGTGGATTTCCTGATATTAGATCTTTCCATTACGCATCTAATTAAGTCGTCACCAAATATCCAAATATTCAGTTTAGATCCTGCAATTAATGAATAAGAAGATTAGGTCTGATATAACGTTTGAAACAGTCGGAATCCCATCTACCAATGCGTTTTATAATAGAAGAATCTAAACCTATTTTTGCAGCAAAAGTTGCTGCACCAATGCGAAAAGAATGTGCTGAAATTTTTTGATTTGTATACCCTGAACTTTGTAAACACTTGTGTAGAACAAAGTTAAATTGATATTTTGTTAAATAAGAGCCATCGACATGAGTAAATAATGCTGAGAATTTTTTCTCTCTCATACTTAACCACTTTGACATATGTTCAAATGGACAGATAGATTTAGAAGAAAATTTATTAAGTGTAAGCCAAATACCTTTTTCCATTTGATCGGTCTTAGATTTTTTTTATAAATAGTTTAACTTGTTCATTAACAATTAATAAGTCAGAAATGACTAGAGGAGGACCAGAATGTTTATTTTACGCTGCAATCTCTCCAATTCGGAGAGCGGCAAAAAATGCTAAAGAAAAAGCTGCAGAAAATAAACATTCTTCATAAACTGAAGAACATACTCTGGATAATTGTTTTAAAATTCCAACTAATTGATAAACAGATAACCGATTGGTTCTTTCCTTAGGAATCGCAGATCTTTTAATACCTTTAATGATTTGTTTAATTTTAAAACTATTTAATATTGAATTGTATCCATTAAATTTAAAAAATAGCAGATAATATTTTAGAGATAGATTCAGCTGCTAAACCTTTTTTCCATAAATGAATTAAAAAAGCGTAGAAATTCTCCAAATTAAATTCAGTTGCTGTTAGTTGACCCATTTCGCAAAACTCCTTCCATTCGAACCATGCAGCAGAATAGGCTGCCCATGTATTTTTGGCTAACGAAAAAGTTAAAAATTCGTTAGTTATTCTTCTGTAAGACTCCATAAATGATCTGGACATGGGATTCCTTTCAAAGATGCTTGAGGTGCCATTGCGAAAAATTTCGAGAGCTGCTGACGAGATAAAGCATCAGCAATAATGTTATTTTTTCCTGGAATAAATTTAGCTTTTAACCATATATTGAATTTAAGACAGTGCAATACCAATTTTCTTAGTAAAGAAGATACCAAAGGAGACTGAGATGACAAACAATTTATGGCAAACACCACACCCATGTTGTCTGAACATAATAAAATTTGCCTGTTTTGAAATTCTTTATACCAGATTAATAAAGAAACCATAACAGGGAAAAGTTCTAGAAAAACTAAATTTTTTGAATAATATTTGTTCTCTGACCAAGATTGAGGCCATTTTTCAGCAGACCAGTTATTGTTAAAAAATGCTCCATAACCAATGGCACCTGAAGCATCTGTATAAAACGATAGAGTGTCAGAGTCAATAAATTCTTCCTGCCAAATTGTGTGTCCATTGAAGTCCTTCATAAATTTAAACCATATGGTAATATCATCTTTTAATTTCCTAGTTAATCTAATGTGGGAATAAGGAGAAGACTTACCTGCTGTTGCTGCGTAGAGTCTTTTAGAAAAGACCCTACCCTTGGGAATTACTCTAGTAATAAAATTTAAGGATCCTAGTAACGACTGTAATTGTTTAAGAGTGGTTTTTTCCTTGCTTACCATTGAAGATAATAAAAGAATAGTTTCAGAAATTTTTTCCATAGGAATACTAAATTCCATAGTATCCGTATTAATGAAAATACCTAAAAAATGTAAAGTTGTAGTAGGAAAAACTGTTTTTTCCATAGCCAAAGGTATGTTAAAATAATCAGCCACACCTATGAACTTATGAAGAAGATTCAAACATTCTGGAGTATCTCTATGACCTATGAATAAAAAGTCATCTAGGTAATGTAGAATAAATCCAGAATCAGAATGTACTTCTACTATCCAGTGGAAAAAAGTGGAAAAAGCTTCGAAATAGAAGCAAGATAGAGTAAAACCCATGGGCAAGGCCATATCATAAAAGAACTTATCCAAAAATTTAAAACCAAGAGAATTGTAACCTGTAGGATTTATTGGTAATAATCTGAACGCAGATTTAATATCTGCTTTAGCTAACAGAGAGTGTCGACCAGCTTTCTGAAGAAGATTCAAAGCTTGATCAAAATATTTAACACTAGCTTTATTCTTGTCAATTTCATCGTTGAGGGAAGAAAATTTTGGAAAAGATAAATTATGAATGAGGCAATATGAATTAAGCTCTTTTTTTGGAACAATAGCTAGAGGAGAGACACGAAAATTAATAAAGGGAGGGGAATTAAAAGGACCCGCTATTCTACCAGCAGAAATTTCAGACAGTATTTTATCCTTAACAATATTTAAATTTTTCTTAACAGAATATGCATTTTCAACAATAACGCAACTCGGACCTAAAAATTGAGGTACGTAAAAACCTTTAGAAAAACTATTAAAAAGTAGATTAGCCATCTGTATGTTTGGATAATGCTTTAACCACTGGAGCAATCTTTGTAAATTCAGAGGTGTCACCTGGCTTATTTGAATGAAAATCTCTGATGGAGTTTGGAAAATGAATTCCTTGCTTCTTGAAACATTTGTTAACTGGGTGGGGACCTGCACAGAAGGAACATTCATGGCGATATCTGCAGTTAGATTGCCATCTGCAGAAAGCCTCATTATAGGCAAAACAGATACCTTTTTTGGGGTTAATGGGACTTGATTGTTGACGAAAAAGGTGGTTTTTATTAGGGAGCATAAGACTCAACCAAAGTCCAACGTCTTTGTTACCCCAACTTAAATTAGGATAAACTGCAATCTTCTGACGAAAAGATTCGTCATATGAACACCATCCCATGCCTCCAAAGTTTCTATAGGCTTCTAATATGGAATCAATGTGATAAAAGAGACCGGTACATAAAGAAGGGTGTTTTTCCCCTAAAACAGCTGCATAGATACAAAATGCCTGTATCCAATTAAGAAATGTTTTTTGTACCGGTTTCTTTTTCTCATCTGAATCAGATTTTTTATCTTTAGATGTTTCATTTTTAACTATTTCATTGGAAGAAGGTAATAAAGAAAATAAATCAATATAGTCCTTCTTCCAGATTTTTTCCTTAATGGCTTGTGAGTGATGAAAACCTAAAGGGGAAACTTGGCAAGCCATGACTTATTTTACTACTGTCTCTTTAATCCCGGAAATGTTATCAAATTCCGGGACAAAAAGATCAGAAGATTTTTTAACTATTTGAGTAATAGAAAAATTTGGATTGCTATCTGTTACATTAGAGTCAATAATGGACTGGCTAAAATTGACAGGCTCAGACCAAACATTGCCAGAAGTAACAGATTGCTTATTAAGGAATTGCATAAATTTATTAAATAATTGTAGTTTAAAAGAAGGATTAAGTAAAGTAGAAGAATTATCCTGAGAAAAAATGCCCTGCAAATTGCAGTCACTTATTAAAATGTCATTCGTTATCTCACCACTCAAATGACGATCCGGAAGACAGTTGGAAGGTACTGCAGAAACTGATTGCATAGTGACAGTTGGAGATGCGTTGTGTCTGCGATGACTTTTACTGGCACCTTTAATATTTGATGGCTGTGGTTTTGATTTCTTAATAGAAGAAGGAGGCGCATATTGAGATGGTGAATATGCCCTCTTTTCTTTCCGATTTCTTTTCTTGACTGGCGAAGTAACTTCAGATTCAATGCGCATGCGCGCACCAGTGACGGAGGTTAAATCGATTACATTAGGGCTCGTGCTGCGTCCTGGGCAGACGAAATCAGAAGCAGGAGTCGGAGGAATAACTTCATCCTGTCCGGAAGGTAACAGCAAACATTGCCGTAACCATTCTTCGCCTCCGTTATCTTCGGCCTTTAAAATTAGTTGTTTGAGAAGATCCTCCATGGATAATAACGGAGCTGATGTTTATCTGTAAAATAAACTTACGTGAATGTGCCAGTGATGACGATTACTTCTTTTATAGGTTCTGAAAGTCCGTTGTGAGATTCTCCAATCAGCTGTCCGATATCAACTGTGCCTGGGATCAATCCAAACTCTTGTTAACAGGTAAGTCATATTATATTTAGTGTCATAACTTGTAGGTTGCCATGACATCATGGCTCCCCTCAAGTTATACACATGTGGTTCGCTCCATTCTGAGTGCATGTGAAGCAAAGCTGATACCAGTAAACAAACAAGTGAAATTTTATTATGTGCTGCATTACGGTAAGATATGGGCTTATTGATTTTTAGTGCACAAAGGTGTCCATAGCCTTTAACTATTCACAGTGACAGTAATTGTGACCAGGGGGTGACCACATTTTTGCATGCCACTGTAGCTCTCCTGTTGCATGATACTGTATTTTATATCCCTGTTGATCCAGATACCGGCTGGTTAACCCTGGGTTCACGTTGCGTTTTTGCCTTGGGTTTGCTGTTGACTGCATACACCTCAAAACCAGAAGTAGTATTTAAATGTATACTGTGCCGGATCCCTTCAGTAAGACAAGCAAAGTCCAAAGAATTAACCTTTGGACTCTGACTTGCCTCTGGTACGCAGGGCCCGGCATACCTGGGCAAGTGCTGGGTCCCACTGCTCCTGGGGGGGCCCACTGCGCTGCTATGAGCGCTTTCATCAATACAGATGGAAGCGCTCATTGCTGGAGACCAGGGAGCTTAGTCACATGAAAGCCTTTTTCAGCAGCATGCAGAGTCCGGCTGCCGCTGTCCCCCTTATAAGCTTCGTGCTATGGAGCTTCAGACACGCCCCCTATTCACTTCAACAGAGCAGCAGGTTACCTTACAAGCTTCAGACACGCCCCCCCCCTCTACACAGGACATGCTGCCTCAGGAGGAGAGAGACTGCAGGGCTGGAGCAGAAGTGTGAAGAAATGCAGACAAGTCTGTGAGTGAGTCTGCACTGTGACTGTCTCTTCTCTGTGGGACAGGAGGGAGGGGGTGTCAGGAAACTCTTCAAGCTGCTGCTGGATGCTGTAGTAGACCAGCAGATTCATGCTATTTAGTTGTTTAACTGCCTCAGTAAGCAGTTTGCCTCCATGACACCTGCCCTGTCCCACATATCCTGTCATATCTCATCCTCATGGATCCCCTTCTGTCTCCTTTCCTCCCTCATATATTTAGAGCTCCTGTCCCATACTCCTATCTCCTGTTGCTGCCCTGCACAGACCTCCTGCCACTACTTCTTGTATGAATCCCCCTCAGAGCCCCTTCCACCTACTTGCTGTGTCCACCCCTCCTGTCCATCCAGGGCCCTGGTCACCTGTCTCACTCCTCTGCCTCTCATTATGGTGGTGTCTAAACCGCATGCACCATTAGGACCTTCTAACGTCACAGGGTCACATGACTGTGCCCCGCACCCCGTACTGTGACCCCTTATACCCTGCATTGTACCCTCTTACCATACCCTGTACAGTGCCTCTAGTCATTCCCTGGACTGTGTCCTCTTATATCGTTTTATTCGGTCACTGTAAGGTGGTGCTATCCAGTCACTGTATGACGGTGTTATCCGGTCACTGTATGGAAGTATCCAGTCACTGTATGGAGGCATTATCCAATAACTGTATGGCCATAACTGTATCCCCTTCCCTGCCCCAGCCACCTTTTTTAGACCTGGCATGAGTGGGGAAAAGTTGCAGATTGCTGACCACCAGGACCAGGTTGTGCACTCTGTTAGTACATGGCGGCCTCCCCTCTCTGCTCCGCTGTGTACTGGTGCTTACTCTGACACTAAGGCTGGGTTCACATCACATTTTTGCCACCCATTTTATATATATGAAAAACATATACATAAGCAGATGCCTTAGACTGATGCCATACAGTGGCGGCCGTTCACCTTACAGTTCCATAGTAAAACAAAACATATATGTTAATGTATGTATTTTTTTTACTGGACTCTGCAGGATACAAAAACGTGGTGTGCTGCACATTTGTATACAGTACCTTTTTTGTATAGATCAAACACATAGAAAAACGTGATGTGAACCCACTGGGCCCCAAATTTGCTGTGGGGCCCAGTCAGTTCTAGCTAATGAGGGACCCTTACACAGTATAATGACCCCCAGTGCCCCCTCCATACAGTGGGGGTCATTATTCTGAAAGGAGGGCCACTGTGGGATCATTATACTGTGTGGGGGCCCACTTAGATTTATTGCTCAAGGGCCCATATGAACCTGGAGCCCGCCCTGCTGGTACACTTCAGCTTTTTTAGCCGGACAGAACACTGTGGGAGACTCTCCAACAAAACAGACAGAAATGAACCAAAAAACAGTCAAACGAAGTCCAAAGATTAATCCTTTGGACTCCCTTTGAGTCACAGAACTGGATACTGTAAATCTGTAATACAATCCATTTGAATACCTTTTGCAATGTGAACCCAGCCTCACTATTCCTGTTGGCAACACAAGGGACTGGTCTCTTGAACAAATTTAAAAGTATCTGTTGCCTCAAACCTTCCCTTACAATTTCTTTCAGATTGTAATATTGTATGGATTAAGACTGCTTATTATTCTTTTGTTTGTTCTGGTCATTACCTGTCTGATTTAATTACTTATCTCATTGTGGACAATGCAGTCCACTCTTCACAGTCCAATGATGTTCTGAATCTTCATTCTTATGGCCAAACTTAGACGTTACCACCTTGCTCTAAAGTCTGATCATATAGAATTTGTTTGCTGGTTTGAGGACTGGATGCAGTATACCGCCGGTGTAGTTTTGTATCCTGTTGTGATGCTCACAGCGGTATATCCCCTTTACTGCATTATGATCTCTTTTGATACTTTGTGTCGCAGTGATCTGTCATCCATCGCTCAGCCTGAAGTAAAACCACTTATTCTACCGTTGTTACTTTTTATCCTGTTTTATTCTTGCAGCTATCTTGCTTTTCAATAAATTATTTCTAAATGTGAATTTCTATTTTTCAACAAGACAACATCTGGCGGGGAAATATAATTTATTTTTGCAACGTTTAAATGAGGACAGAATGGGACATTAAATCAGACTTGGCATATGAATGCACAGATTGAGTGTACCCTTGTGAATAGTATCATGGTCGTTTTATGTTCATGCTTCTCATCCTTTCAGACAAATTGTCTCAAAAAGCCGTGGACTACTTGTCATTGGATGAGGGATTATTTGACCCTTGGGTCCATTCTCTTATTAAATGCTCCAGGGAACCATGAGGTCCCTTAGAGAGTCTATAATGTGAACTTTTTGTATCAGTGACTTACTTTGGAGGTATACATCATGAAGTTCACTGCAACCCTAAACCCCTAAACTAATGGGTATGGTTTTAGGTGCAAGTTCTAACAGTTGAGTGGTCTTTTCCAAGGTTTGCCATGAAGCAGACTGAACATGGTATCAATCATTTTAATATTTGGATAGTCTCAAATTCTCTCTGTAGAACACTTATGGAGAGCATAGTCCAGATATAAGTTGGGATGTGGTGCGATTTCTGTATCACATATGATAAACATATGTTCCTCTGAAGTTCAATCTACAAAATGGAATACAATGCAAATTCTCATGCATCCTATCAAATTAATATGATTCCTACAAAACTATGCTCTAAAATGATATGACATCCTCAAAGGACAACCATGGTAAAGACTCAATTTTGATAAGATTGCAAGGCACTGTCATAGACCATGAAAGTTTTTCCACTTTTAAAAGGCTGGGACAAGTTTTCTTGGGGTTTCAGAAGAAACCCAACCTTGGTCCTAGATGTTCAGATTGGTAGAGCAGATGGAGAATTGTCCAGGTGGTGGCTATTGGGGCTGATATAAAGACTGTCTGATTTTGTATTAATCTATAAATTCACCTGCCCCTCTGGTGCTCTAGTCAATTGCCTACTTCATGTTTGGCTCTGCTCTTTAATGTTAGGATTAGAGATGAGTGAATCAGTCGAGATTTGTTTTGGGTTCGGTTCATTGAATATTTTAAAAAGTTCGGTTTGGGCTGAAATTAAGTTAATACAATTGCCCTGAAAGTTGGTATACGTCCCCCTTTAGCCTCACAGGACTCATAATTTTTAGGAAAACTTATCTCTTTTTGTTTATTTTAAATATTTTTTTTTCCTCCAACATCCCTGTTCCGCAAGCTGTGGAATGCAATGACAGCACTATTAAATGATGTCTCAGTGACACTGACATACATAGCTTTGGGTGCTATGGCACATTTCACGGCGTTAACATACAGCGTGTTTAAAAAGACACCGCGCCGCCACGTCTCATGTTTTTCATATTCCAAAGCTTTCAAAAATGATCCCTTATCGGGGGCAGATGATGTTTAAAAAAAAAGTGCCTTTGGGGAACGTGATGGTTGGCAAGTGGCATGATGCAGGCCTCAGCATGCAGCAGCCATGCACAATGTGATGGTAGGTAAGCAGACAGACAGCAAGAGTTGCACAGGCAGCAAGGAGAAGTCTATTAATCACATTCAGCCTGCCTGGACTGTGAGAAAATTTCTGTATTAATACAGGAATCATTTACACGTGCCACCTCATGAAATTTAACCCCCCCAAAAAATAAAAAATATTATTTCAACCATGTGGAAAGTGACCATTGCCTGGACTGTGAGAAAATGTGGATATTCAGGCAGTAATTGTAGCGGTCAGGGGAGAAAAAGACTGCAGGGCAGGATTCAAATACAGTACAGCAGACAAGGAGGCAGAAGCAGATACCGGCTTTATTAAAGGGCAAAATATAACGGACGGAAAATCGGATTAACAGTATTGTGCCGATGCACCAGAGGCGCAATCGACAAATGACAGAAACAGTGTAAACAGGTTTACATAAATTTATAGGAAGGATAACTGAACTTTACATCCAAACAAAATGCACTCTAAACAGCAAACACATAAAAAATGCAAGCTACTCTACTCTAATATTCTCCTGTCCACCCCTGCTAACCAGGGCACGTTTCTAAAACGCACTGACTACAGGTGAAAGTCGAAAAATTAGAATATCGTGCAAAAGTCCATTTATTTCAGTAATGCAAATTAAAAGGAATTGCATTAATGCAGCCTAAAATTAGAATTTTGTGAAAAGGTTCAATATTCTAGGCTCAAAGTGTCACACTCTAGTCAGCTAATTAATCCATACCCCCTGAGCAAAGGGGACCTCAAAATTTAGACTTTAGGGTTTTTTTTAGCTATAAGCCATAATCATCCAAATTATAACAAATAAAGGCTTGAAATATCTCACTTTGCCTGTAATGAGTCTATCTCATATGTTAGTTTCACCTTTTAAGTTGCATTACCGAAATAAATGAACTTTGCACGATATTCTAATTTTGCGAGTTTCACCTGTAAGTCTCCTGCTCTATGTCCTACCGCAGATTAGCACCGGTGCACACTCACAGTCCTGCAGGTAGCTGCTTGTCTTGGTCTGGCACGTGAAGGCAGGTGCAGTCTGGCTCCTGATCCAGTCGCTTGCTTGTTCCAGCGCTGTCTTTTCCTCTCTCTCTCTCTAGATTGCAGGTGCAGGCATCCACATAGTTGAGCTCTGACAGGAGAAACCCGTACTGTCACCAGTCTCTGAATTGAACACTTTGCTCCTCTGGAACACACTTTGCAGTCTCTGTTGATCTGTCCCACAGCAGCCAGGAAAAATCACTGTATAGTCCCTGTAGCTCTGTCCCACAAAAGCAGACTCTCTCTGTACACCTCAGCAAGGACGCAGCACTCCCTCTCTCTTGCCCGGGAACTTCAACTCCTCCTACATCCATTGGAAGCAACAACTTTCATTTCTCTCTTACTTAGCGACACAGTGGCCTCCGTTGACCGGAGGAAGACATCACAGTCTGTGTGAAACCTTATCATTAGCAAAACAGTGCAATGTAAATTGGTGTTTCTAGGGGCTTACCCTTACATGCCTCCCCACTTAACCCCTTAAGGACACAGGGCGTACAGGTAAGCCCTGATGTCCTGGTACTTAAGGACACAGGGCGTACCCGTACATCCTGTGTAGTTCCGATCACTGCCGCGCCGCGGGCGGTGATCGGAACTGAGTGACTGCCGAATTCATTCGGCATGCACTCTGGCACAATGCCTAGGGGGGTCCTGGGACCCCCCGCATCGGCGATCACAGCAAACCGCAGGTCAATTCAGACCTGCGGTTTGCTGCGTTCCCGGGTTATTCGGGTCTCTGGTGACCCGATAACCCGGAACAGGATGGTGATCGGTGGTGTGATAATACACCACCAATCACCATCCTTAGATCCTGTGAGATGATGGTGACATCACCTCACAGGATCTCTCCTGATTGGCTGCATGGGTGGGAGGGGGTTAACTCTCCCGTTCTCTCCTCTCCTCCTCCAATCGACGGTTGGACTTCGCAGGGAGAGCAGGCTGCTGCACTATCTCCAGATCGCACCTCCTGATCTGTGCCCAGCACCCCCTCTTTCAATCCTCCACAGTGCCATCCGGCACTTAAAGATAGGTTAGGTACAGGGTAGGGAAAGGTTTAGTTCAGGCAGGGAGACTTTAGGGAAAGTTAAGGTCTTTAGTGTTGCATCATCCTCTTAGGGTGTCTGGGGTCCACAGCACAGCTGTGTGACCCTAGACCCCCCAGAGGTGCTGCAGATTGCCCCCTTGCCCCCCCTTCACCCTTTTTTTTGGGGCGCAAGCTTTTTTTTTTTTTTGTGTACGCTGACAGTGGCCGGCACTCTTTAGCGTCCGACCACCGTTATTGCATCACCCACCCCACCGCTGATCAGCTTCGGACGGCTTATCAGCGAGTTCGAATTTTTCTTTTCTTTTTCAAATTTTTTTGGGCTCTTTTTTTTTGTTATTTTTCGCTGTTAGGTTTAGGGAAGAGTCCGGGAACACCCGTGCCCCCACACACACGCACACCTAATAAAGATGTACACGCACACACACACGCAGACACACACTCCCCTATGGCCTGCCGGACGTTCTCGGCCGAGGAGGCATACACCCTCCTTGCCTCCGAGTCCGAGAGCCCCAGTGAGGACGAGGATGACCCCACGTTCCTTTTGTCATCCGCGTCCTCCTCATCATCAAGCGATGATGAGCCTCCACGGCGGTGGAGACCGCGCTAGGTGGATCGAGGGGACCCCCATGCTAGGGACCCTGTGGCCCACCCTAGTACGAGCAGCTCTGGTGCTCGTACTAGTTTTCAGGGCCACCAGGTCAGTCCACCTGAGCCCCCTGCAGGTGAACTTGGCTGGTGTACCCCAGAGCTATTTGAGCCCGTGATTCCTGATTTTGTTGGACAACCAGGAATCCAGATTTACACAGTGGGCTTCACTGAATACGACTTTTTTTGTAATTTTTTCAGTGACCAACTGGTAAATCTAATGGTGGAGCAGACGAACCTGTACACCCAACAGTTCGTCGCTCAAAACCTGGGCTCCTTTTTGGCTAGGGCCGGTGGCTGGACCCCGGTCAGTGCAGCCAAGATGAGGACATTTTCGGGCCTCGTGTTGCACATGGGCCTAGTCAAAAAACCTAGTGCCAGGCTGTACTGGAGTGGGGACATCCTCTACCAGACCCCACTCTAAAGTACGGCCATGACACGCTCCCGGTTTAAGGCCATCCGGAAATGCCTGCATTATGCAGATAATGCAGCATGTCCCCACCCCCCGAGGTGATCCTGCCTATGAATGCCTGTACAAAATCAGGCCGGTCATTGATCACTTCGGGGCCAAATTTTTGGAGGCCTACGTACCTGGAAGGGAGGTCGCGGTTGATGAGTCTCTCATTGCATTCAAGGGGAGACTCATTTTCCTCCAGTATGTTCCCTCAAAGCGGGCGAGGTATGGCGTGAAGCTGTACAAACTTTGTGAGAGTACCTCAGGGTACACTTACAAGTTTTGTGTGTACATTCCTGTATTCAACCCCCAGAATGTCCCCCCACTCTGGGTGTTAGCGGGAAACTTGTGTGGGACCTTATGCACCCACTGCTAGATAAGGGTTACCACCTTTACGTGGATAACTTTTATACTAGTATCCCCTTGCTCAGGTCCCTCGCTGCCAGATCCACGTCCGCTTGTGGGACCGTGCGGAAAAATCAACGCGGCCTCCCTGGCCACCCCCACCATGTACCTATCCCCAGGGGTGAGACCCGTGCCCTTACCAGTGGAAACCTGCTCCTGGTCAGATATAAGGACAAGAGGGATGTCTTTGTACTGTCCACAATTCACGGTAACGGCATCACCCCTGTCCCTGTGCGAGGTACCGCAGCAACGGTCCTCAAGCCCGATTGTATCGTCGACTACAATTGGTATATGGGAGGAGTTGATCTCTCTGATCAAGTCCTCAAGCCATATAACGCCATGCGTAAAATGCAGACATGGTACAAAAAAGTTGCGGTCTACTTGGTGCAGGTTGCCATGTACAACTCTTTTGTACTGTTCCAGTGCGCTGGCAACACAGGGACATTCCTTCAGTTCTACGAGGCAGTCCTCAAGGCCGTGATCTTTTTAGACCGGGAAAGAGCAGGCCAGAGTACCTCGGGAACTGTAGGCGCCCGGATCGTCCCTGGCCAACACTTTCCAGGTGTGGTCCCCCATACTGGAAAGAAGGGACAGATCCCAAAAAAGTGCAGAGTGTGTCACAGGAGGGGGATACGGAAGGACACCACTACTCAATGTGACACGTGCCCCGATCATCCGGGCCTCTGCATTGACGGTGTCTTCAGGGAGTACCACACTTCCATTGAGTACTAAATTTATAATCCCCTTCCCCAATTTTAATTCCATTTAGCTACTGACAATCGATAAAAACTATGGTTCTCAGACTTGAGACACCAAAAAAAATTTGTGCAAAAAGTTTGTAAAACTAAAATAATTTTAAAAAAGTATACAAATTAGGTATCGCAGCATCGGTAATAATCTCCTCTATAAAAATACCCCATGACCTACCCCCCCCCAGATTAACACGGTCCAAAAAAAAAAAAACTGTGCAAAAAAAGATTTTTTTTTGTCACCTTAGATAACAAAAGATTTAATAGCAAGCGATCAAAAAGTCATATAGCCCCCAAAATAGTGCCATTAAAACCGTCCCCTCATCTCGCAAAAAATGAGCCCCTACCTAATACAATCGGCTAAAAAACAAACAAAAAAAATGACTCTTAGTCTTTAGAGATACCAAAAAACTTTTGGGTATCAAAAAGGATAATATAGTCTAAAACCGAAATAATTGTAAAAAAGTAGACTTATTAGGTATCGCCGCATCCATAAGAATCTCCTCTATAAAAATACCCCATGGTTCACTGGCGATTTATGTTGGCTTCCTTGCAGCATATTGGAATAGGGAACAGATTTTTAGAATATGTATCAGCTTTATACACCCGCCCCACAGCTAGGGTTTAGAAATTAATGGTATCCTTGCTCATTCTTTTGAGATCCATAATGGGACACGTCAGGGGTGCCCGCTATCCCCTCTCTTATATGTGCTTCAAAATGGAACACCTAGCACAGGCCCATTCGTCCTCAATCCAGATGTCAGGGGTATCAGCATCAAGAACAAACCACATAAATTGGGCGTTGTATGCTGATGACTTGCTCCTATATGTGTCCGCCCCCACATCTCAATTCCATCTCTACTCCGTGAGTTTGATAGATTCGGTTATCTGAGCAATTTTAAAGTGAACCTCTCAAAGACGGAGTTATTGAATGTATCTCTGGCCCCTGAGGTCGTAACCACCCTCCGAGACAACTTCTCCTTTAAATGGAAAGAGCAAAGCTTGACGTACTTGAGCGTCCAGATCCCTGCGCAACTGCATTGCTCTTCCCGCTTATCTACTTTCCACTGCAGAGGAGGACACTAGAGGATATGTAAAAAGTATTCCCTTAAAAAGTTATCTTGGTTTGGTCGTATGGCCGCCTTTAAGATGGATATCCTTCCGAGGTTTCTATACCTTTTCCAAACTGTCCCTGTGCATGTGCCTAGGTCATACTTCCGAGAATTACAAAAAGGGCTGAACAAGTTTATATGGCAGGCCAGCAAACCCAGACTGCAGAAACAGGTCCTGACTAAGCAGAAATCTTTAGGAGGTTTTGGACTCCCCGATATGTCCATCTATCATAGCGCAACTGTGCTCACCAGACTGAGGGACTGGCTACATAAAGACTCTCAGAAATTGTGGGTTGGCCTTGAACAATCACTATCTCCTCTGTCTCTGCAGGCGTTGCCCTGGATTGCTTTGGCTGACAGACCATCCACTGATAGATGGCCATATTTGGTGAGGCATGCCCTGGCAATCTGGGATTACTGGATATCCTCTTCACAGGTATCCCCAAGACCCGGTCCTATGACTCCGTTACATAGCAACCCGGCATTTTCACCGGGCCTAACCCCCTCCTCATTCCTCATTAAAGTTGCTCGAGACGGTTTACTGAGGGTTAGAGACATGACCACTTCTGGTCAATTATCCTCTAGGGGACACTTCGACAGAATGCAGCCTTCACAGCAGTTTAGTGGTTGGGTACGCTCAGGTAAGGGGTCATTTATTGGACTCAGACGTTTTCAGGCAGAGTGATAGGCCAGCTGACAAACTTTGACAAACTTTACCTAGCTCCCGCTGACGGTCGAGGTACAATATCAGCCATGTACAAGATTATGTTTAAATCTCCAAAAAGGAGAGAGAGCCCCATTTATTGATAAATGGGAGAGGGTATCTACAAATTACCTTTTCGGCAGATGAAGTGAGAAGTTTGTGGCGCTCTCCCATGGAATGTCAATGGCAGACTCAAGTTAAAGAGAAGAACTATAAAATTGTCTCCAGGTGGTACTATTGCCCTACTACTCTACATAGGATGTTTCCTTCTGTTTCAGATCAATGTTGGCGTTGTGAACGGGAGAGAGGTTCCATGCTTCATATTTGGTGGGACTGCCCGTTGATAAAGCCTTTCTGGGAACAGGTTTTAAAGATATACACTGTTTACTCTAGTAAACCTATACCTAATACATCTCAAATCACTCTGCTCTCACTCCTTCCGGGTTCCATTCACAAGTCAAGAAGGGGGCGTTACGGCTCTTTTTGGCTGCGGCGCGTATGGTAATTTCAGACATTGGAAAACCAATCCCCCCCCCACTCTGATAGAATGGGCAAATGAATTAATACACATCTTAAGAAATGGAAGAACTGATAGCAGACAGCCAAGAAAAGGGGAGAGTTGTTTCAGAATAGATATACCTCTCTGACTTTACTTTTTGGATTCTCAGGGATTTAAGAATATGTTGTGATCTTGTGGATATTCTTATACAGTTTTCTGCAAGTGTGACTTGATACCATCTGTACCCCCCTCCCACCCTTACCCTCTTTCCTTCTGTGTCCTATATGTTTTGTTTGCCTTAGGAATTAATTTGATACAACACTATGCCAAGTGCTATCGCTCGTCATATTGCACACTTATACTATGGCTGTATTATGTGGGGTCCATGCGTGACCTATTGTTGGGCTTGTGTTCTGCTATCTTTTTCTGTAAAATGTTCACTTGAAAAAGAAAAAGAAAATTAAATTAAATTACACATAAAAATACCCCATGACCTAACCCCCAGATAAACATGGTCCAAAAAAATAAAAACGGTGCAAAAAAAGATATTTTTTGGTCACAATTAGATAACAAAAAGTTAATAGCAAGCGATCAAAAAGTTATGTAGCCTCCCCAAAATAGTTCCATTAAAACCGTCCCCTCATCCCGCAAAAAAGGAGCCCCTACCTAATACAATCGGCTAGATAAACAAACCCAAAAAATTACTCTTAGACTTTAGAGATACCAAAAAAATATTTAGGTAACAAAAAGGGATAATATATTCCTAAAACCTAAATAATTGTAAAAAAGTTGACTTATTAGATATCGCTGCATCCATAAGAATCTCCTCTATAAAAATACCCCATGACCTAACCACCCAGATTAACACGGTCAAAAAAAAAAAAAGAACGGTGCCAAAAAAGAAATTTCTTTGTCACCTTAGATAACAAAAAGTTTAATAGCAGAGCGATCAAAAAGTCATATAGCCCCCAAAATAGTGCCATTAAAACCGTCCCCTTATCCCACAAAAAATGAGCCCCTTCCTAATACAATCGACTAAAAAACAAACAAAAAAAATGACTCTTAGACTTTAGAGATACAAAAAAAAAAAATTGTATCAAAAAGGATAATATACAGGGAGTGCAGAATTATTAGGCAAGTTGTATTTTTGAGGATTAATTTTATTATTGAACAACAACCATGTTCTCAATGAACCCAAAAAACTCATTAATATCAAAGCTGAATATTTTTGGAAGTAGTTTTAGTTTGTTTTTAGTTTGTAGCTATTTTAGGGGGATATCTGTGTGTGCAGGTGACTATTACTGTGCATAATTATTACGCAACTTAACAAAAAACAAATATATACCCATTTCAATTATTTATTTTTACCAGTGAAACCAATATAACATCTCAACATTCACAAATATACATTTCAGACATTCAAAAACAAAACAAAAACAAATCAGTGACCAATATAGCCACCTTTCTTTGCAAGGACACTCAAAAGCCTGCCATCCATGGATTCTGTCAGTGTTTTGATCTGTTCACCATCAACATTGCGTGCAGCAGCAACCACAGCCTCCCAGACACTGTTCAGAGAGGTGTACTGTTTTCCCTCCTTGTAAATCTCACATTTGATGATGGACCACAGGTCCTCAATGGGGTTCAGATCAGGTGAACAAGGAGGCCATGTCATTAGATTTTCTTCTTTTATACCCTTTCTTGCCAGCCACGCTGTGGAGTACTTGGACGCGTGTGATGGAGCATTGTCCTGCATGAAAATCATGTTTTTCTTGAAGGATGCAGACTTCTTCCTGTACCACTGCTTGAAGAAGGTGTCTTCCAGAAACTGGCAGTAGGACTGGGAGTTGAGCTTGACTCCATCCTCAACTGCCGAAAAGGCCCCACAAGCTCATCTTTGATGATACCAGCCCAATCCAGTACTCCACCTCCACCCTTGCTGGCGTCTGAGTCGGACTGGAGCTCTCTGCCCTTTACCAATCCAGCCACGGGCCCATCCATCTGGCCCATCAAGACTCACTCTCATTTCATCAGTCCATAAAACCTGAGAAAAATCAGTCTTGAGATATTTCTTGGCCCAGTCTTGACGTTCAGCTTGTGTGTCTTGTTCAGTGGGTGGTCTCTTCAGCCTTTCTTACCTTGGCCATGTCTCTGAGTATTTGCACACCTTGTGCTTTTGGGCACTCCATGATGTTGCAGCTCTGAAATATGGCCAAACTGGTGCAAGTGGCATCTTGGCAGCTGCACGCTTGACTTTTCTCAGTTCATGGGCAGTTATTTTTGCGCCTTGGTTTTTCCACACGCTTCTTGCGACCCTGTTGACTATTTTGAATGAAACGCTTGATTGTTCGATGATCACGCTTCAGAAGCTTTGGCAATTTTAAGAGTGCTGCATCCCTCTGCAAGATATCTCACTATTTTTGATTTTCTGAGCCTGTCAGTCCTTCTTTTGACACCATTTTGCCAAAGGAAAGAAGTTGCCTAATAATTATGCACACCTAATATAGGGGTGTTGATGTCATTAGACCACACCCCTTCGCATTACAGAGATGCACATCACCTAATATGCTTAATTGGTAGTAGGCTTTCAGCCTAGATCAGCTTGGAGTAAGACAACATGCATAAAGAGGATGATGTGGTCAAAATACTCATTTGCCTAATAATTCTGCACGCAGTGTAGTCTAAAACCTAATAATTGTAAAAAAGTTTACTTATTTAGTATCGCCGCGTCCGTAAGAATCTCCTCTATAAAATACCTCATGACTAACCCCCCAGATTAACACGGTCAAAAAAAAAGGAACGGTGCAAAAAAATATTTTTTTTGTCACCTTAGATAACAAAAAGTTTAATAGCAAGCGATCAAAAAGTCATATGGCCCCAAAATGGGTGCCAATAAAACAGTCCTCTCATTCCGCAAAAAATGAGCCCCTACATAAGATAATCGGGCTAAAAAACAAAAATAAAAATTACTCTTTAGACTTTAGAGATACAAAAAAAAATGTTGTGTATCAAAAGGGATAATATAGTCTAAAACCTAAATATTGTAAAAAAGTAGACTTATTAGGTATCGCCGCATCCGTAAGAATCTCCTCTATAAAAATACCCACATGACCTAACCCCCAGATTAACACGGTCAAAAAAAATATAAAAACAGTGCTAAAAACAGCTATTTTTGGCACTTTTCCTTTCATCCCGTTTTTTTTCCGGTAACAAAGCAAGGGTTAACAACCAAACAAAACTTTATATTTATTACCCTGATACTGCAGTTTACAGAAGATGCCACATTGGTGGTCGTAAACTGCTGTATCACTAAAAGGCAGGGCGCAAAACGAAAGGGACCGACATGGTTTCTGGAAGGCCGATTTTGATGGCCTTTTTTATTGACAACATGTCCATTTAAAGCCCCCCTGATGCACCCCTAGAGTAAGAAACTCCCTAAAAGTGACCCCATCTAAGAAACTACACCCCTCAAGTATTCAAAACTGATTTTACAAACTTTATTAACCCTTTAGGTGTTCCTCAACACAAATGGAGATGAAATTTCAGAATTTCAATTTTTGGTAACCTTACCTCACAAAAATGAAATATAGAGCAACCAAAAATCATATGTACCCTAAAAATAATCCAATAAAACTGCCACCTTATCCCGTAGTTTCCAAAATGGGTCACTTTTAGGGAGTTCTACTCCAGGGGTGCATCAGGGGGGGTGAAACAGGACACGTGTAAATAAACTGGTTCCATAAAAATCAGCCCTCCAAAAACCTGTCACAAGCAGACCAGCTTGAGAGGCTCTGACAGGAGCCGTTCAGATCCTCCCCCTTGTGAGTTTCTTTGTTTGGTTTCCTGTTCCTCACCTCGTTAGCTATCTCAGCTGTCATGCAGTCAGACTCATTACCCTCCCTTTATATTCTCCCCATAAGGTAGTTGGGTGTGGCTGATACTACTCCTGGAATGAGTGTGCATGCTGCCTTCAGCTCCCAGCTCCCACCTACCAGTCCTCAGTTCACAGTCGTCTTCAGATAAGTGCTGTTTTGTATTTATGAGTTTTTCTGTTGTCTGGATCCAGGTGACCCTGACGTCCCTCCGTGTCTGTGTAGGGAGCCGGTGGTCGTGTCCCCTCACTATTGTAGGGCCTTCAGGTTAAGATAGCCGAGGTACGTGGATATGCGCCCATTTCACCTTTAGAGTGGTCGCATAGCCTGAGCATTAAGGGAGAGCGGCAGGTCGATTGCAGGGTCTCCCTTTATGTTCCTTAGTTGTGGATCCAGTGAGTCATCATTGTTGTTTGTATCATCTTGTTTCCTGTACACCATCCGTGACATTATCAGCCACCAAAACCGTCTCAAGCATGATCCGGTTTCTCTTTGGCTGAACCTTCCAGGTCTTTCATTGGAGGTAGCTGATCTCCGGTAAGACTTTTTCTCAGTTTCAAGTGACCGGTTCAGCTTGCGTTCATGGAGTTTGTGCTGAGGCCTAAGATTTCGCATCCGGATACGTTTTCCGGGGTAGTGAGAATTTTGTACGTTTTAGAGAGGCTTGCAAACTCATTTCGCCTTTCTTCCCCATTCTTCCGGTGATGAAGAACGGAGGGTGGGGATCATTATATCGCTGCTCAGGGGTAATGCTCAGTCCTGGGCCTTTTCCCTGCCGGAGGGGGCACAACCCTCCGTTCAGTGGATGAATTCTTTTTAGCCCTGGGTCAGATATATGATGATCCGGATCGTATTGCTCTGGCTGAGTCTAGACTACGTCTGTTATGCCAGGGTAAACAATCCGCAGAGTTATACTGCTCAGAATTTCGGAGATGGGCAGCAGATACGGGTTGGATGATGCTGCACTCCGATAGTCAATTTTGCTATGGTCTTTCTGAGGGATTGAAAGATGCATTGCCTTTCATGAAAGACCTACCTCCTTGAATTCTGCTATGTCTCAGGCTGTTCGTATTGACAGGCGTCTTAGAGAAAGAGGAGAGATTTCTCCTTCTTGTCATGCTCAGTCCCGGGACAGTGCACCGGTGTCATTCTGTGCACAGGGGTCTCAGTCGCTGTCAGCCCCTTCTGAGCAGGAGCCCATGCAGCTGGGGTTGATTGCCTCTGACAATAGAGGATTCAGCCCGCAGGGAGGGTTTGCTTTTGTTGTGGAGGTATAAAATCATCTGACAAATGTTTGTCCCTCTAGGAGATTCAGGCAGTTTTCTGGAGTAATAAAGAGACAAAAAGGAGAAATCTTTTAAGATATTCCGTCTGTTACTATTGCAGGGGTTGAGGGCGGAAATAAAGAATTGTCTTTGCTTGTAGTTCTCGTTTTGTCCTGCCTGCTAGGGTGGCGCTAGAGAGCAAGAGCATTTTTTGTGAGATTTTGTGGTGATAGTGGAGCAGCTGTCAACCTCATTGATAACCAATTTGCAATAACTCATGGTTTCCAGGTTTGCACTTTGCGAAAAAATATTCCTGTTTTTTCTATTGATTCAGCTCGCACTTTTCTCAGAAATCATTAAAGGGCATAGTTTCACAATATCCGTTTAATTGTGAATGATACTCATGTTGAGGATGTGTCATGTTTCGTCCTTAGCGGTTTGCCTACTCCTCTAGTGTTGGGGCTACCCTGGCTCTCTAAACATAACCCCACCATTGATTGGCCAGCGAGGCAAATAAATGGTTGGAGTGACTTTTGCAGAGAGAATTGCCTCATAACCTCTATTTCTGAGGTTTCTACTAAAACTGTACCACCTTCCTCTCTGAATTTTTGATGTTTTCTCTGAGAGTAGAGTTCAGGATTTGCCTCCGCACAGGGAGTATGATTGCCCTATTGATCTCATCCCAGGTGCCAAGCTGCCTAAATCTCGTTTATACAATCTTTCCCAACCTGAGAGGGTCGCGATGCGTGCTTATATCTCTGAGAGTCTGAGAAAAGGACACATACGACCCTCAAAGTCACCTGTTGCCGCTGGTTTTTTCTTTGTTAAGAAAAAAGATGGTTCTTTAAGACCTTGTCTGGATTTCAGGGAGCTGAACCGTATCACTATTCGTGATCCGTATCCGCTTCCTTTAATCCCAGATTGTTTAACCAGGTTGTTGGGGCGAAAGTCTTTTCCAAATTAGACCTAAGAGGGGCATACAACCTGGTTAGGGTCAGAGAAGGAGACGATGGAAGACGGCTTTCAATACCCTGAGGGCCATTTTGAGAATTTAGTTATGCCTTTTGGTTGATGAATGCCCCAGCCGTTTTCAGCATTTCGTCAACAGCATTTTTTATCATTTAATGGGAAAATTTGTATTAGTGTATTTGGATGACATTTTGATTTTTTCTCCTGATTTCAAAACTCATAAGGAACACTTATGTCAGGTCTTACTCATCCTGCGGGAGAATAAATTATACGCGAAACTGGAAAAATGTGTGTTTGCGGTTCCAGAGATCCAATTTCTGGGTTTCTTGTCTCCGCTTCTGGTTTTCGCATGGACCCCGAGAAGGTCCGCGCTGTGCTTGAGTGGAGCTTCCTGAGAATCAGAAGGCGCTGATGCGTTTTTTGGCTTTGCTAATTATTACAGGAAATTTATTTTGAATTATTCCTCTGTTGTTAAACCACTCACGGATATGACCAGAAAGGGGGTAGATTTTTCTTCCTGGTCGGTAGAGGCGCGTAAGGCCTTTTCTGATATCAAGGAGAGTTTTGCTTCCGCTCCCATCCTAGTACAACCTGATGTTTCCTTACCCTTCATAGTTGAGGTTGATGCTTCTGAGGTGGGGGTGGGGGCGGTCTTGTCTCAGGGTTCCTCTCCTGCCAAATGGCAACCGTGTGCCTTTTTCTCAAAGAAGCTCTCCTCCGCAGAGAGAAATTATGATGTGGGAGATAGGGAATTGTTGGCCATCAAGTTGGCTTTTGAGAATGGCGCATTGGCTAGAGGAGCCAGACACCCTATTACCGTGTTTACTGACCATAAAAATCTGGCCTACTTGGAGTCAGCCAAGCGTCTGAACCCGAGACAGGCCAGATGGTCTTTGTTCTTTCAAGGTTTAATTTTGTTGTTACGTTCCGCCCTGAGGTTAAGAATGTGAAGGCAGATGCCCTGTCGCGTTGTTTCCCGGGAGGTGGGAATTTTGAAGACCCGGGTCCCATTTTGGCTGAAGGTGTGGTGGTCTCTGCTCTTTTTCCTGAATTGGAGGCAGAGGTGCAGGCAGCCCAGTCAGAAGCTCCTGATCTTTGTCCTCCTGGGAGGTTGTTTGTGCCTCTCGCTTTGAGACACAAGATTTTTAAAGAACACCATGATACGGTCCTTGCTGGGCACCCGGGGACAAGAGCCACACTGGATCTCATTGCTCGGAGATTCTGGTGGCCTGCGCTTCGTAAGTCAGTTGAGGGTTTTGTGCCAGCTTGCGAGACTTGCGCTCGTCCCAAGGTTCCTCACTCACGGCCATCAGGTCCTCTCCTTCCTTTGCCCATTCCTTCCCGTCCTTGGACACATCTGTCCATGGACTTCATAACTGACTTGCCTCGTTCCTCGGGGAAGTCTGTGATTCTGGTGGTGGTGGACCGTTTTAGCAAAATGTGCACTTTATCCCTTTCCCGGTTTGCCCAAGCTAAGACGCTGCGCAGGCATTTGTTGACCACATTGTCAAATTGCATGGGATTCTTCTGACATAGTCTCTGATAGGGGCACGCAGTTTGTTTCCAGATTCTGGAAGGCTTTCTGTTCTCGCTTGGGGGTTCGCTTGTCATTCTCTTCTGCTTTCCATCCGCAGTCGAATGGCCAGACAGAGCGTGTCAATCAGAATCTGGAGACATATCTGCGCTGTTTTGTGGCGGAGAATCAGGAGGATTGGTGTTCGTTTTTGTCCCTTGCTGAGTTTGCTTTAAATAACCGTCGTCAGGAGTCCTCTGATAAGTCACCATTTTTTGGTGCATATGGGTTTCATCCGCAGTTTGGGACTTTCTCTGGAGAGCGCTCTTCTGGTTTGCCTGATGAGGACAGATTCTCCTCGTCTTTGTCATCTATTTGGCAAAATATTCAGGATAATCTAAAGAATATGAGTGAGAGATATAAGCGTGTGGCGGATAAGAGACGTATGCCTGGTCCGGACCTGAATGTTGGTGATTTGGTGTGGCTGTCTACCAAGAATATCAAATTGAAGGTTCCCTCCTGGAAGTTGGGTCCTAGGTTTATTGGGCCTTACAAGATCCTGTCTGTCATCAATCCTGTTGCCTACCGTCTTGATCTTCCTCAGACTTGGAAGATCATAATGTTTCCATATGTCCTTATTGAAACCTTATGTTCAACCTATTGTACCTTCTCCTTTGCCTCCTCCTCCGATTATGGTTGATGGGAATCTTGAATTTCAGGTCTCTAGGATTGTGAATTCTCGTCTTGTCCGCAGTTCCCTCCAGTACCTCGTTCATTGGGAGGGTTATGGTCCTGAGGAGAGGATGTGGCTCCCAGTGATGGACATTAAGGCCTCTCGCCTCATCAGGGCTTTCCATAGGTCCCATCCTGAGAAGGTGGGCCCTGAGTGTCCGGAGTCCACTCCTAGAGGGAGGGGTACTGTCACAAGCAGACAGCTGAGAGGCTCTGACAGGAGCCGTTCAGATCCTCCCCCTTGAGTTTCTTTGTTTTGGTTTCTGTTCCTCACCTCGTTAGGCTATCTCAGCTGTCATGCAGTCAGACTCATTACCTCCCTTTATATTCTCCCCCATAAGGTAGTTGGGTGTGGCTGATACTACTTCCTGGAATGAGTGTGCATGCTGACTTCAGCTCCCAGCTCCCAGCTACCAGTTCTCAGTTCACAGTCGTCTTCAGATAAGTGCTGTTTTGTATTTATGATTTTCTGTTGTCTGGATCCAGGTGACCCTGACTCCCTCCGTGTCTGTGTAGGGAGCCGGTGGTCGTGTCCCCTCACTATTGTAGGGCCTTCAGGTTAAGATAGCCGAGGTACGTGGATATGCGCCCATTCACCTTTAGAGTGGTCGCATAGGCTGAGCATTAAGGGAGAGCGGCAGGTCGATTGCAGGGGTCTCCCTTTATGTTCCTTAGTTGTGGATCCAGTGAGTCATCATTTGTTGTTTGTATCATCTTGTTTCCTGTACACCATCCGTGACAAAACCACACGGCGCTCCTTTCCCTCTACACCCCGCCGTGTGGCCGTACAGTAGTGTACGACCACATATGGGGTGTTTCTGTAAACGGCAGAGTCAGGGCAATAAAGATACAGTCTTGTTTGGCTGTTTACACTTGCTTTGTTAGTGGAAAAAATGGGTTAAAATGGAAAATTTGGCAAAAAAATGAAATTCTGAAATTTCATCCCCATTTGCCAATAACTTTTGTGCAACACCTAAAGGGTTAACAAAGTTTGTAAAAGCAGTTTTAAATACCTTGAGGGGTGTAGTTTCTTAGCTGGTGTCCCTTTTATGGAGTTTCTACTCTAGGGGTGCATCAAGGGGGCTTCAAATGGGACATGGTGTAAATAAACCAGTCCAGCAAAATCTGCCTTCCAAAAACCACACGGCGCACCTTTCTCTCTACGCCCTACCCTGTGGGGTGTTTCTGCAAACTACAGTATCGGGGCAATAAATATAGCATTTTGTTTGGCTGTTAACCCTTGCTTTGTTACTGGAAAAAATGGATTGAAATTGAAAATTTGCCAAAAAAATAGAAATTCTCAAATTTCATCTCCATTTGCCAATAATCTTGTGCAACATCTAAAGGGTTAACGACGTTTGTAAAATCAGTTTAGAATACCTTGAGGGGTGTAGTTTCTAGAATGGTATCATTTTTGGGTGGTTTCTATTATGTAAGCCTCACAAAGTGACTTCAGACCTGAACTGGTCCCTAAAAATTGGGTTTTTGAAAATTTCTAAGCCTTGTAACATCCCTAAAATATAAAATATCATTCCCAAAATTATCCAAACATGAAGTAGACATATGGGGAATGTAAAGTAATAACTATTTTTGGAGGTATTACTATGTATTATAGAAGTAAAGAAATTTTAACTTGGAAATTTGCAATTTTTTATAAATTTTTGGTAAATTTGGTATTTTTTTTATAAATAAAAAAGATTTTTTTTTACTTCATTTTACCAGTGTCATGAAGTACAATATGTGACGGAAAAACTATCTCAGAATGGCCCGGATAAGTCAAAGCGTTTTAAAGTTATCACCACTTAAAGTGACACTGGTCAGATTTGCAAAAATGGCCTGGTCCTTAAGGTGAAATATGGCCGTGTCCTTAACCCCTTAAGGACTCAGCCCTATTTCACCTTAAGGACTTGGCCATTTTTTGCAAATCTGACCAGTGTCACTTTAAGTGCTGATAACTTTAAAACGCTTTGACTTATCCAGTCCCCCTGATGCACCCCTAGAGTAGAAACTCCATAAAAGTGACCCCATCTAAGAAACTACACCCCACAAGGTATTCAAAACTGATTTTACAAACTCTGTTAACCCTTTAGGTGTTGCACAAGATTTAATGGAAAATAGAGATACAATTTCAAAATTTCACTTTTTTTCGCAGATTTTCCATTTTAATATTTTTTTTCCAGTTACAAAGCAAGGGTTAACAGCCAAACAAAACTTGTTATTTATGGCCCTGATTCTGTAGTTTACAGAAACACCCCATATGTGGTCGTAAACTGCTGTACGGGCACACGGCAGGGCGCAGAAGGAAAGGAATGCCATACGGTTTTTGGAAGGCAGATCTTGCTGGACTGTTTTTTTTGACACCATGTCCCATTTAAAGCCCCCCTGATGCACCCCTAGAGTAGAAACTCCAAAAAAGTGACCCCATTTTAGAAACTACGGGATAGGGTGGCAGTTTTGTTGGTACTAGTTTAGGGTACATATGATTTTTGGTTGCTCTATATTACACTTTTTGTGAGGCAAGATAACAAGAAATAGCTTTTTTGGTACCGTTTTTTTTTTTTGTTATTTACAACATTCATCTGACAGGTTTAGATCATGTGGTATTTTTATAGAGCAGGTTGTCACGGACGCGGCGATACCTAATATGTATACAATTTATTTATTTATGTAAGTTTTACACTGATTTTATTTTTGAAACAAAAAAAATCATGTTTTAGTGTTTCCATAGTCTGAGAGCCATAGTTTTTTCAGTTTTTGAGCGATTATCTTAGGTAGGGTCTCATTTTTTGTGGGATGAGATGACGGTTTGATTGGCAGTATTTTGGGGTGCATATGACTTTTTGATCGCTTGCTATTACACTTTTTGTGGCGTAAGATGACAAAAAATTGCTTTTTTTACACCGTTTTTATTTTTATTTTTTTACGGCAGTCACCTGAGGGGTTAGGTCATGTGATATTTTTATAGAGCCAGTCTATACGGACGCGGCGATACCTAATATGTATACTTTATTTTTATTTATGTAAGTTTTACACAATGATTTCATTTTTGAAACAAAAAAAATCATGTTTTAGTGTTTCCATAGTCTAAGAGCCATAGTTTTTTCAGTTTTTGGGCGATTATCTTGGGTAGGGTATGATTTTTGCAGGATGAGATGACGGTTTGATTGGTACTATTTTGGCGTACATGCGACTTTTTTTGATCACTTTTATTACCTTTTTTTGGGAAGTAAGGTGGGCAAAATTTCAATTTTCTCATAGTTTTTATTTTTTTATTTTTATGGCGTTCACCGTGCGGGGAAAGTAACATGACTGTTTTATAGATCAGGTCGTTACAGACGCGGCGATACCTAATATGTGTAAAACTTTTTTCACTTTTTTTTTTACAATTTTTTGACCCAGTCCCACTTGGTTCTAGAAGATCCATTAAGTCTGATGTCTGTATAATACAGTACAGTACAATATATAGTCTACTGTACTGTATTTTACTTACACTTTGTCTGAATAGATCTGTGCCTTTAGCACAGATCTGTTCAGGACCATGGACAGCAGGATGCCTGAGAAGGCGTCCTGTTGCCATGGGAACCTTCCCCATCTGCTCAGTTGTGGCTACAACTTCGCAGACAGGGAAGGGTAAGGAGGGGGGGTCCCTACCTCTCTGACCTCATCCTGTCTGGGGGCGATCCCGCCTGCCGCACCGCCCGCCTCCCGCACCGCCCACAACCCCCCCCTGCACCACCCGCCGGCAAAAAATCATGCAGGGGTGCAGGGGGGTTGAAAAATCAACATTTTGGGCATTTTAAAGTTTCTGATCCCCGCGGTCCCTGACAGAAACTGCAGAAAGCGCAGCAAACCGCAGGTCTGAATTGACCTGCGGTTTGCGGCGATCGCCGATACGAAATGAACTGATCGGCAGCATACCTGTTTGGTGGAATTCCTGCAGTAATCCTACTGGATCTCCGGAGGTCTTGACTATCAGTTAAGGCCAGACTCTCCCCACTAGGAGCTGTCAACCTAGAATCATCCACTGCAGTAGGAGATTCAGGTGTGGTCGAGGGTTCCTCCTCATTGCGAGCCAGTACTGGTTCTGTGGCAGGAGCTTCATCACCCGCGGCCTGGGAACTTTCTTCAGTGTTAGGAACGGCCCACCAGTCTTCACTATCGTTTTCAATAAAGTCTGTGGACAGTACAATTCTTTTTTAATCTCATAAATTGTCCCTTTGGGACATTTTCTAACCATGGAGAAAAGTGACAGCTTTTTTCTATGTAGCTGTTCACATCAGTAGGTTTAAAATATGTTTTGGTGTTAAATCAGTTTTTTTGTTTGTAAATAATAAGATCCAAAAAAATTAATTTTTGCACTCATCAATATCCCAAGTAAAACTTATGCCCAATCATTCTGATTTAATCGGGTAAGGAAATTTTCTAGATCCTCCTGTTATGTCTTCATACATGTTCACACATGTATAAACCATTCCTGTCTTCAGAATAAGAGGACTGTTCTTTGTAGTCTAACTTGTTTATTGGTAAAACAGGTTGTACTCTCTGCGCGATGCGCGTGAGTGAGAGATTGTACAAGTGTGCGGTAAAACTACAAGAATACATGTATAAGTATAACGTATAGAATAGCATGTACTGTAACATTTGCATTTGCTATGTAACACTGAAGCATATGTAAAATGTTACATAAAATTGCTGCCTATACATAAGACTTCATGTCTAACTAACAGTAGTAACAACTCCCTGAGTAACAATTACAACTGACTGAACAGCTCTGCATAACATAATATCCCTGAAACAAAGGTAGATCTCTCACCAGATATGCTTTTAAACAAGGATGGTGGAGTTTGAGAAGGAGATATGTAAAAGGACAGCTCTGCTGATGTGTCCTGGTGACTGGAGGCTTCTCTTTCCCAGGATGCTTTGTACTCTCACAATGCTTTGCACCACCCACAATGCAGTAGTCTTTGTAACAGGAAAAATAAAGTGTAATACAACTTGACACCATTAGATGGTGCTATAACCACACTAATCACTACAGAAATACCAAAACTGTTCGGCAGACATGATCTATAATGATTCTCAAACTCTGCTGGGCAGAACACCACCCTTGAACCTCTCCATAGCAAGAGACAGTCATCCATATAACGCCACTATTTAACTAGCCTCTTAGGTGGCGCCATATAGATGAGTGTCTCTTCCCATAGGGCCATATAGATATTTGCATAACTGGGTGCAAATTTCGCCCCCATGGCCACGCCTTTTTCCCGTAGGTAAAAATTATCATTCCACCAGAAATAGTTATGGTAAAGGACGTAATGTATAAGTTCCAAAATATAAAGCCTCTGCGTCTCATTCATCCCCAGGTCTCTAGACAACAATTCAGACAATGCATCAATTCCTCTCTCGTGTGGTATACATGTGTATAACGAAGAGACGTCAGCTGTGCACAAAAGCATCTGTTCACAGCCTTCAATTTCCTCTAGTTTCAGTATCACCTGAGTGGAGTCTTTAAAGGGGTTCTCTGGGAATTAAGAAAATGTAAATACTTAAATATTACTTTAGTATAAATATATTCCCAAATACTTTTTATTAGCTATAATGGTTCATTTTGTCTGGGGAGCAATCATTAGGAGAAATAAAATGGCTGCCGTCCTATTAGTACACAAAACAAACCTGTCCTAATCACACAACAGGACAAGTTACTTTACAACACTGAGGTAAAGAGCTGCCTCAGCCTCCTTTCTGCTCTGCTTGTCAGGGATTATGATTCTGAATACAGCTGATAAGATCTTCAGCTGAATCTCTGTAGGAATGGAGTTCATGAGGAGACATGAAGTACAGAGAGGACGAACAGGACAGACTGCAGTAATGTGGGGCTGTGGTAATGAAGACTGCATACAAGTGCTGCTGCGCATTATCTACACCCCCACCTCCTCTCCAGTGTCGGATCCAGAGCCTGGTCTTGGGAGGGGCACTTTCAGATTATTTTCTGTCCACCGCCACAAAACAATGGTGCTTATAGAACAGACTACACAGTGTAGAGGTATACTGTATATTGTGTGGCACAGTGTATGCTATATGTGTATAACAAACATATTTCACATGAAAACTTATAATTACTTGGCTTGGCCCTTGGGGATCTCGGACACCACTTCAACACTTGGCTGGGGGGCTCGGCGGCGCTGATGTGTTTTATCCTAATGAGAAAGATTTCATAATAAGGATTTGGAGAAGGGGCAGAAGGATAGCAGAGCAGGGAGAGGCTGGTGCTGCTACTAGGGGGTCATACCATGGGGGAGTAATAAAGCCCACCATAATGCCCCCCCAGTAGAAATAATTCTCCTTATAATGTGACAGTGCAAAAAATACCCCCTTGTAATGCGCCAGGTGAGATAATGTCCCCATAGTGCTCCCATAATGTGCCAGTATAAAATACCCCTATATAGTGCCCCCATAGTACTCCACACCTTCCTTCCTCCTAGTGCCCCCCATAATGTACCAGTATAAAATGCTCCAGTAGATTCCCTCAGTGTCCCCCATAATTTGCAAGTATAAAATACCCCTTCTTAGTGCCCCCCGTAGATAACCCCATAGTACTCCTCTCCCCCTTCCCCATAGTACCCACCATAATGTGTCCCAGTATAAAATTGTACTGCACAGAGCGCCCCATATAAAATACCCCTTCTTTGTGGCCTCAGTAGATGCCCCTATAGTGCCCCCAATCATGTGCCAGTATTAATAACAGCCCCCCCATGTGCCAGTATTAACAGCCCCCCCATGTGCCAGTATTAATAACAGCCCCCCCTGTGCCAGTATTAATAACAGCCCCCCCTGTGCCAGTATTAATAACAGCCCCCCCTGTGCCAGTATTAATAACAGCCCCCCCTGTGCCAGTATTAATAACAGCCCCCCCTGTGCCAGTATTAATAACAGCCCCCCCGTGCCAGTATTAATAACAGCCCCCCCCCGTGCCAGTATTAATAACAGCCCCCCCGTGCCAGTAATAACAGCCCCCCTGTGCCAGTAATAACAGCCCCCCCTGTGCCAGTAATAACAGCCCCCCCTGTGCCAGTAATAACAGCCCCCCTGTGCCAGTAATAACAGCCCCCCCTGTGCCAGTAATAACAGCCCCCCCTGTGCCAGTAATAACAGCCCCCCCTGTGCCAGTAATAACAGCCCCCCCTGTGCCAGTAATAACAGCCCCCCTGTGCCAGTAATAACAGCCCCCCCTGTGCCAGTAATAACAGCCCCCCCCTGTGCCAGTAATAACAGCCTCCCTGTGCCAATAATAACAGCCCCCCTGTGCCAGTAAAAGTATTGTATATATAAAAAAAAAACAAAAAAACATACTTACCTCCATGTCAGCGATGCGATACAGGCCTCTTCCGGCCTGTGTCCCGCGCTGTATGGCTCAGGCGGCGGCGCGATGACGTCATCGTGCCGCCTGTGCCGGCCTCGTGCCTGCAGCCTATCAGAGGAAGGGAAAGGGACACACCTCTCCCTCCCCTGCCTCAGCACAGTCATCTGTATCGCTGTCCTGAGGACGGCGATACAGATGACTATGGAGATGAACGCACAATGGAAGCGTTCATCTCCCTGTGCCCCGCCGCCGCCGCCAGCTCGGGGGGGGGGGGGGCAATTGCCCCGTTGCCCCCCCTGCCACTGCTCCTCTCTGTACTTCATGTCTCCTAATGAACTCCATTCCTACAGAGATTCATCTGAAGATCATATTACACTGTATTCAGGATCATAATCCCTGACAAGTGTAATTAGGACAGGTTTTGTGTGGACTAGTAGGATGGCGGCCATTTTATTTCCCCTGATGATTGCTCCCCAGACAAAATGAGCCATTATAACTAATGAAAGGTATTTGGTAATCAGAGACGTAACTACTATAGCGGCAGACCATGCGATTGCTATGGGGCCCAGGGCAAGAGGGGGCCCAGTCTTAGTTGGGATTATCTCCTCTTCTACTGGAGCTGAAAACTTGGTCAGGACTCTACCCTCTAAAGGAACAACTTTTAGCAAATGAGGCAGTGGAAAAATGGCCCAAGGGCCATTGAAATGGGTTTAAGCAAACACTTCAGTCCTGTGTCGGGGGCCTGGTTTGATCCTTGCTATGGTGCCCTTACTTCTCTATGTACGCCACTGCCTGAATAGGCTTCATTTGGAAATATAATTTTAGTGAAAATTGGAAACTTTGGTTTAGAATCAATTCACTCATCTCTGTCTAGGAGGGAAGAAATTTCATGAACTGACTTGGTACAGCGGTGACATCCTATTACAGGACCACGCTGGAATTCAGTGAGCTCCTAAGAAAGAGATATTCTATCACAGATGTTTGTAAAGGCAGACTGCATGGTGAGGGGCTGGATTTTATACACCTGTGGCAATGGAATTGAATGAAATACCTGAAGTCAATCATTAAGAGGTGTGTCCTTACTTTTGTCCATATGACTACTGTGACTACTTTTGTCCATATTGTGTATATAAGGTGTGATAAATGACATTTAAGTAAGTACCCACTGTCTATTAGACTGCATATTGTATTAGGGACTGAGATCACAATTAGAGGTGGATTTCTAGAAAGACATAGATGGCATGCTTTATGTTGAGATAATTGAGAATGAAGGGGCTATTTATATAGTTCTTGCATGGGAGCCCTACGGCTGTTGCTGATACATCTGTCTGCCTGCAAGGGTCCTTTATTCACACCTTTTACAGACCATGCATTTTATTTCGTCTGACAACAGTCTATAATATTTTTGTTGTATTTTTCAGGACTGAAACGGATGTATTTTATGGTAATGCACTTCTCTTTTGCATTATGGATAAAAGAAGAATCAGCCTTTGTAAAGGATCTCCTGACACCCCGACTGCGTACCTCCATTGATGGATGCTCCTAGTGCTTCCCGAGGACTCCAAGCACTCCACTCGACACCGATACCACCACAGGAACCAGGAACAGCTCTTACAAGAGCTAGGAGTAATAGCCAGGGGAGTATACACGTATAGCAATCCCCACACACATGAGACGAGGCTCTATGTTGAATGTAAAACAGGAACACTTTAATGGGTTATTTTTCAGCCTTTTATGCAGGTCTCCTAGCAAGGGACACTCCCCCTGGGGCATTTGTAGAAGACTGTGACAGGCCCTTGTAGAAGACTGTGACAGTTTATATTTTAGCCAATCACATGCATTTACAGTATTGAAACCTTCCCAGCAATTGTACACAAAACCCCCTTCCCTCTGTCTGTAATGCAATCAACAAAATACAATGAGCATTGTCTTTGACGCAATCAACAAAATACAATGAGCATTGTCTTTGACGCAATCAACAAAATACAATTACCAAAACACATTGGGCTCTGCCTGTGATACAATTACCAAACATAATGGGCTAACTTAATCACTCACAGACAGAAAACACAAATTTTTCACAAAACACAGAAAACACCTCAAAACCCCACATATCCCCATAATGTATACATCCATGGATAGCTCTGATCTGGGTGAACAACATATCTAAAAATCACCCAGATCCGAGCAGGGGTTCCCGAATTCCAAGGAAGTCACATTTGGCCGGCCGCAAGCATGGCTTTCCTGCCTAAAACAGTTCCACAGATTTAAGCTGTGCGGCCGGTCTGTCTTCTTCATCAAAGTTAGTATATGGGCCATAATCCTGAGGCAAGAGGCTGGCAAACAGGCCCCTCCAAAACCCAGTGGCGAGGTTATTTTCACCACACATCTCCCCCTCCCAGGGAAGACTAACCAGATACTAGACCTCACGCCAGTCGGTACCTGAGTTAGTCTGGCAGTCCACCCACAACCAAATACTGGACCTGTTGAATTTGGTAGCCTGTCTCTGTCCAGTGAGTCCACCAAGGTTATGTTGGTAACTGGTACTCCCGGTCTCTGTGTTGCTCCCTGGCTTGGAGTGGAGGTTGCTTTGTGGGCAGGGATCAGCGGTACTCTGCCCTGGTGCCAGGGCTAACACGGAAGAAGCCTGGTTGGAGCCTGGTTGTTGGAGGGGGAGATCGACTGTCTCCTCTTTGGCTAAACAGACCTGTTGCTGGGGGACAGGACCGACTGTCCCTACCCCCTGTGCTGTAAGTGCAGAGACCACGGTCCCATCTGCACTGTTGTGGGGCTTACTGTCTCCCCCTGGTGCGTTAAGCTGCCGCTGGGGAGAGGGGGTAACTTCTCTCCCATACATACTTCCAGCCACTGGGGAGGGCGACCGACCGTCTCCGCTCCCAATACAGTGTCCTGTTGCTGGGGAAAGGAGACTGGGCTCTCTATTCCCTGCTGGACACTCTGTCGCTGGGGGACAGGACCAACTGTCTCTGCCCCCTGTAACTCAGCCTGCCGCTGGGGAATGGAGACTGGGCTCCCAATTCCCAATAAATCACATTGCCGCTGGGGAGGGCGATCGACCGTCTCTGCTCCCAATACAGTGTCCTGCTGCTCGGGAAAGGAGACTGGGCTCTCTATTCCCTGCTGGACACTCTGCTGCTGGGGGATAGGACCGACTGTCTCTGCCCCCTGTAACTCAGCCTGCCGCTGGGGAATGTAGACTGGGCTCCCAGTTCCCAATAAATCACATTGCCGCTGGGGGACAGGACCAACTGTCTCTGCCCCCTGTAACCCAGCCTGCCGCTGGGGAATGGAGACTGGGCTCCCAATTCCCAATAAATCACATTGCCGCTGGGGGACAGGACCGACTGTCTCTGCCCCCTGTAACTCAGCCTGCCGCTGGGGAATGGAGACTGGGCTCCCAATTCCCTGCAGGACCGGTGGAGAGACCTCGGTCCCATCTCCACCGGCCCCCTGGGGTTCTTCCTAGTAAACCTCCACAATGTCTATCCAGCTGAAGAGGTCTAGCTCTGAGTCTGTCACTCTGCTCTCCTGCTGAGCCTTCTCTATGGAGTGGAACAGCTGCTGGTAGCCCTGTTCCAGCTCCATCTCCCGGGTCACCAGGTGGACCAGGTCCTGCTCAATCTCATGAGTGTCGTCCCAGTCATACCTGCTCTCCCTCCATTCCAAGAGATCACGGAACCGGACTTGTGGTGGGCTCCCAAACTCCAGCTCTGAAAAAGTCTCCCATAACAAGCCAGGACCATCAAACTCCTCTCCCTCTGGCTTGTCATGCTCAGCTGTCCTGGGTAGGTACTGTGCCCCATACCACCAGAGCACCTGGTAGGCATCTTCCAGCCACAGCTCCTGCCATGCTAGGTGTTCCAATTTCTTTACCCATTCCTCCCGGGGCTGGTCTCCCAGGAAGGGCATCCGCAGGGCTACTCGCTTCTGCAACCTCTGGTCTTCCGTGGGGAGTCTCTCGTCCCGCAGATACTCCACAATACCCAGTGCCTGGTACCAGATGCCTTTGCGGACTACATCTCGGTCATCCATGACACCCTCATCATACTCCACTGCTGTTTCCATTCTGGTGCTGTCAGGGTCGCTGTACTAGGACATGCGTTGCCCTCAAATTGTAAAATCCATGGAATGGTGTCTCCTGTAGCTGTCCTTCTGGCTGTGGGAATGATCCCGCCGCTTGCCACCAATGTAAAGGATCTCCTGACACCCCGACTGCGTACCTCAGTTGATGGATGCTCCTAGTGCTTCCCGAGGACTCCAAGCACTCCACTCGACACCGATACCACCACAGGAACCAGGAACAGCTCTTACAAGAGCTAGGAGTAATAGCCAGGGGAGTATACACGTATAGCAATCCCCACACACATGAGACGAGGCTCTATGTTGAATGTAAAACAGGAACACTTGTCACGACTATGGTTATGGTCGTGACTCCTAGATCCGCATGCAGTTGCCAGCGGCCAGGATTGTTGGTTTGCCGCAGGTGAGGGATGTGAGCTTGTTGCCTCACGTGTGGTTGCCGCTGGCAACATGATGTTGTTGGCAGTGTAGCAGCCTTAGCTGGTTGCTAGGCGGCTCGCTGTCAATGCATGCGGTTGCCTCTATTAACCTGCGTTTGTATGTGTGCACTTTCCCTGTTTGGTGTGCACGGGGCTTAAGTTGTGTGTGCATTTCCCTTTAAGTGGCTTCACTACCCTGTCTGGTGTTGGAAGGGTTAACTCCCTTCCTAGTGTGTCTGAGTGGGTGTGGCTGCTTGGGCTATTTAGCTTCCTCTGGAGACCTGAAGCTGAGGGGTACTCCAGCCGTAATGTATGCTGGAGTCATCCTTCTGGTCTTCTTATCCCAACTGTCCAGTGAGGGCCACCCTTGTGGTCATAAGTAATGTTTAGATGTTAAGATTATGTTCCTGTGATGTCTCACCTTATTGCAGCTATGGTGTCCTGGTTTCCTGTGTGATTTGTGGTGTGCGCTGTGTCCTTTTCTGTTGGTGTGGACATCAGCACTTGTGCACGGGTTCCAGTCTGTGTGTCAGTGGCAGGTAGAAGTGGAACTGCTTTCACTTACCTGCCATATCCATATGCTGTATATGTTCCCTTCTCCTTGCAGCTTGGCCAGTTGAGACTCCTGTTCGTCCGTGATGTGGAGGAACAGGTCGTCTTACCCTGCTCCTTGTCCAGGGATTTCCTGAGGGCTAGTAGGGACCCGAGGTTCCGGAGTATGAGCCCTCCTACCATTTGGGTTGGCTCATACGGTTAGGAGTCAGGATCAGAATTAGGGACGTTTTATGAGGTGACCTGCTCTCTGATCCTGTCGTCCTGGCCTAGCAGCTTCCCTATTCCTTTAACATCGCACCGTGGGGGGTTTCCCCCACTCCTCACCGTGACAACACTTTAATGGGTTATTTTTCAGCCTTTTATACAGGTCTCCTAGCAAGGGACACTCCCCCTGGGGCCCTTGTAGAAGACTGTGACAGTTTATATTTTAGCCAATCACATGCATTTACAGTATTGAAACCTTCCCAGCAATTGTACACAAACCCCCCTTCCCTCTGTCTGTAACGCAATCAACAAAATACAATGAGCATTGTCTTTGACGCAATCAACAAAATACAATGGGCATTATCTTTGACGCAATCAACAAAATACAATTACCAAAACACATTGGCCTCTGCCTGTGATACAATTACCAAACATAATGGGCTAACTTAATCACTCACAGACAGAAAACACTAATTTTTCCCAAAACACAGAGAACACCTCAAAACCCCACATATCCTAATGTATACATCCATGGATAGCTCTGATCTGGGTGAACAACATATCTAAAAATCACCCAGATCCGAACAGGGGTTCCCGAATTTCATGGAAGTCACATTTGGCCGACCGCAAGCATGGCTTTCCTGCCCAAAACAGCTCCACAGATTTAAGCTGTGCTGCTGGTCTGTCTTCTCCTTCAAAGTTAGTATATGGGCCATAATCCTGAGGCAAGAGGCTGGCAAACAGGCTCCTCCAAAACCCAGTGGCGAGGGTATTTTCACCACAGCCTTGATCTTACATTTTCTGGCATGGCACGCAAAGGGAAGTGTCTTCTATTCTTAAAAAAGATAGTCCTGAGACTTGAGGAAGAGTTTCAATTATTCATGTGTCCAAAACTGAAAAACATGATGTGTTTGTCAGACACAGAGCAAACGGCAGGCTATTATAGATGCTATCGATGTTATCTTTGCTGTAGGAAGGTCTCATTAGGCCGTGTTCCCAAGGTTGGTGAAATCTGTGGCAGAAATAAATCCATAGCTGAAGCTCAGAATTTGCTATTGCTATTCTGCCATTATTTTATTTTGCAATGGTTGTTGCATTTTTTGCCCACAATGAAAGGTCTGTGTATGAGCTTCATCTTAAGTTTTTGGCTCTGTTTGATGTACCAGATCTGTCAAAAGATGGATCAAAATGGTGATTGGCAGACCACATTGACTTAAATTCGGGGTCTGTTGAGATGGATGGGCAGTGACTTACTGCTTGACTGCAAAAGAATTAAAGGGGTTGTCCGCTTATGTAACATTGATGACTTATACTGCCTGTCC
This sequence comes from Bufo bufo, assembly GCF_905171765.1. Lineage (NCBI taxonomy): Eukaryota > Metazoa > Chordata > Amphibia > Anura > Bufonidae > Bufo > Bufo bufo. Next base: position 776,216,410 of record NC_053390.1, on the reverse strand, counting down.
CAAAAAAAAGTCGCCACCTGGATTTAACTAAGCAAATAGTTATGAGCCTCCTATTGGATAATTACTGCATGGGCGATTATCTTTCAGCTAGCAACAAGTTATTTAACCCCAACTGGTGCAATGAGTTGCTTCTCATTTCTTAAACAACCATGTCGAAAGACACATCTCGTGGTCGTGGAAAAGATGTTAGTCTGTTTGAGAAGGGTCAAATTATTGGCATGCATCAAGCAGAGAAAAACTCTACGGAGATTGCAGAAACTACTAAAATTGGGTTAAGAACTGTCCAACGCATTAATAAAAACTAGAAGGATAGTGGGGACCCATCGTATTCGAGGAAGAAATGTGGCTGATTAAAAAATCCTGAATGATCGTAGAACTCAGGGCTATGTTTAATAGTAAAAGTAAGAGCATTTCCACATGCACAATGTGAAGGGAACTCAAGGGATTGGGACTGAAAAGTTGTGTAGCCGTAAGAAAACCACTTATCAGTGAGGTAAACCAGAAAAAAAGGCTTCAATTTGCTAGGGAGCATAAAGATTGGACTCTGGAGCAATGGAAGAAGGTCATGTGGTCTGATGAGTCCAGATTTACCCTGTTCCAGAGTGATGGGCGCATCAGGGTAAGAAGAAAGGCAGATGAAGGGATGCACCCATCATGCCTAGTGCATACTGTACAAGCCTGTGGGGGCAGTGCTATGATCTGGGGTTGCTGCAGTTGGTCAGCTCTAGGTTTAGCTACAGTATGTGCTCCAAGAATGAGGTAAGCTGACTACCTGAACATACTGAATGACCAGGTTATTCTATCAATGGATTTTTTCTTCCCTGATGGCACGGGCATATTCCAAGATGACAATGCCAGAATTCATGGAGCTCAAATTGTGAAAGAGTGGTCCAGGGAGCATGAGACATCATTTTCACACATGGATTGGCCACCACAGAGTCTATACTAGTGATGAGCGGGAGGTACCATATTCGATTTCGCGATATTTCGCGAATATTCGAATGAATATTCACATTATTTTCGTTGAAATCGAATATTCGTTATTATTTTATTTTTCGCGAATAATATGCGAATAAATTTTTCGTACGATTTTTTTTCCTGTATAAGGCAACGTTCCTATGACTATGGCTAGGCTAATATGTGTATTTTACGAAATTTCTTAATACTGCTCTAACTTCGTCTTTTAGAATATTCTTAATATTCTAAAAGACGGAGTTAGAGCAATATTGCGAATATTCTAAAAGACGATGTTAGAGCAATATTAAGTAATTTCGTATAATACACATAGATTGTAATTTAGCTAATATAGTGCTATAATCCTTTTTTTTTTCTTATCTAATTTTTTTGGCCTCTTCTGAACTTCAGTTTTTGGAAAATATGTACACTATTAAAAAAATTACTTTAGCAGTATATTAGCTAAATTACAATCTATATGTGTATTTTACGAAATTTCTTAATACTGCTCTAACTTCGTCTTTTAGAATATTCGTAATATTGCTCTAACTCCGTCATTTAGAATATTACGAATATGCCGTATTTTTCGAATATAGTGCTATAGTCTTGATTTTCGTATATAGCACTATTTTCGAAAAATTTCAAGTCATTTCATCAGTCAAGTATTACTATGCTTATTGCTAATGCTTAAAGCTTGTGTGCGGATCGCATGTTGTAAAGACGTTTTTTTTTCGCAAAGGCAAAGGCTAGGTTATGTTCCATGACAAGCAACCGTGCCGATAATTCACTTGACATGTAAAAAGTGTTCAGTTACTCATATAATTTTGACTCTTTCTTATATTGTACCATTGTACCATTAAATTCCTAAAAAAATTCTGTTCGTGTAATGGTTAGCTGGCTCTTCCCAATACTCATATCATTTTGACTCTTTCTTATATTGTATGCGAAAATTCGCTACCATTAAATTCGTAAAAAAAATTCTGTTCGTGTAATGGTTAGCTGGCTCATCCAAACTACTGTTAGCTGCTTTTGCTTACAGCTTGTGTGTGATTTATAATATGTGAGTTGTTCTAAATGCATTGGGCCTAATAAATTATATTTCTATTATTTTATTAGCTTTAAAGGAAACGAAATTTCGTTTTAACGAATATAGAGGCAAATATTCTTATTCTTCGCGAATTCTCGAAGTTGCGATATTCGCAATAAAAATTCGCAATTCGAATATTCGCGCTCAACACTAGTCTATACCTTAACCCCATTGAGAATCTTTGGGATGTGCTGGAGAAGGCTTTGCGCAGCAATCAGACTCTACCATCATCAATGCAAGATCTTGGTTAAAAATTAATTCAACACTGGATGGAAATAAATCTTGTGACATTGCAGAAGCTTATCGAAACAATGCCACAGCGAATGCGTGCCGTAATTAAAGCTAAAGACGGTCCAATGAAATATTACAGTGTGACCTTTTTTTTTGGGTGGCAATTTTTTTTTGGGACAGGCAGTGTATATATAAATATAAAATCGGTCAGGGCAGAGGGTGGGGGGGGGCGACTAAGAGAAATAAGTGTACTTGTTTTCGTGATGCCAGTTGCAGTGAAGAAACAAGGGCACAGGGCTCCTTTTTAGTGATACTGTAGGTGGTACCAAGGTGTAGGAATGCCAGAGTGGTATAGGGTGGCCTATAATGTCTCTTAATGTTGATGCACATGTCACAGTGCTCCTACCTGGATACGCTGGACCGCAGGCGTTGTCGTCCGAAGCAGAGCAAGGAGGTAGGTGATGAAGGGCATGAAGAAATAAATCGATTCCAGTCCTTGTGATGAAGTTGATAACAGCTTTACTTGAATAAACGTTTCTCCAAACAGTTTCAGGCTTTGTCTTGGTTCCAGCAGGCTTTGGCATTAACCGTGGCAGGCAAACTCCTCTTTGCTACATCAGTTGCTCTCTGGCTCTGCTGTACTGACAGGCTGGCTATGTAACTCAGCTTCTTCTTTATGCTGTACTTCACTTTGTAATCTGGTCTGTCTCTAGATTTGTCCAGGGAATACTTTACTCCTGGTCTCGGAGGCTTCAGGCTTTGGCCTCCTTATCCAGCTATGCTGATGGTGCTCAAGGTGGTCTAGACAGGGCTCATCCAGCAGGGATGGGCTCCTGCTTCCTTCCCTTAGCAGGGGGTAACTGCCACTTACTCTAACTAGGACTCTTCCCTCTCTGCAGCAAGTGAGAAAAAACGCCCACCAGAATGGAAAGGAAAGGTTCCATTCTATGTCCCTGTAGCTCTGACATTTATGCTGCCACCTGCT